>NC_052158.1:125132343-125792605 GCF_902713615.1 Scyliorhinus canicula | reverse complement strand
CTAGTGGTCAGCAAATCAAATTTAGCCTGCAGGCAGCGCCTCTCCCCCAACAATCCCTCCTCTGGTGCCTCTGCATATCTCCTGTCCACCTCCAGCATCTTTCCCACCAGTCTATCCCTCTCACTCCACTCGCTCCTCTCCCTGTGTGCCCGGATGGATATCAGCTCCCCACGAATTACTGCCTTCAGGGCTTCCCAGACCATCCCCACCTGAACCTCCCCCGTATCATTCACCTCAAGGTACCCCTCAATACTTGCCCGGACCCTCCTACACACCACCTCCTCCGCCAACAACCCCACATCCAACCGCCACAATGGACGTTGGTCTCGCACCTCCCCCATCTCCAACTCTATGCAATGCGGAGCGTGGTCGGAGATTGCAATGGCCGAATACTCGGCCTCCTCCACTCTCGGAATCAGTCCCCTACTCACCACGAAGAAATCTATCCGAGAGTAGACCCTATGTACGTGGGAGAAGAAAGAGTACTCACGTGCCCTCGGCCTCACAAACCTCCATGGATCCACTCCACCCATCTGATCCATAAACCCTCTCAGTACCTTGGCCGCCGCCGGCCTCCTACCCGTCCTAGAGCTGGACCGATCCAGTGAAGGATCCAACACCGTATTAAAGTCCCCCCCTATGATCAGACCTCCCGCCTCCAGATCCGGGATCCGTCCCAACATACGGCTCATAAAGCCCGCATCGTCCCAATTTGGGGCATACACACTAGCCAGTCCCACCTTCTTTCCTTGTAGCCTGCCCCTAACCATCACATACCTACCCCCCTTATCCGCCACCACCTCCGATGCCTCAAACAACACATTTTTCCCCACCAGAATCGCCACTCCCCGGTTCCTCACATCCAACCCCGAGTGGAAAACCTGCCCCACCCATCCTTTCCTCAGGCGGACCTGGTCCGCCACCCTCAGGTGGGTCTCCTGAAGCATTGCCACGTCCGCCTTTAGCCCCTTCAGGTGAGCCAGTACCCTTGACCGCTTCACCGGCCCATTCAACCCTCTCACATTCCAGGTGACCAACCGGATCAGAGGGCGTCCCGCCCCCCTCCCCCGTCGGCTAGCCATAGCCCGTCGACTGCCCGCCCCAGGCCAGAATCCCCTGCTCGACCCCGTCCCCATAGCGACAACCCCTCACCTCTGTCCCCCCAGCCCCCACCAGCTCCTTCTTGACCCTACCAGCAGCAACCCGGTATTCCCCTTCCCCCCCCCCCCAAGCTAGGAATCCTCCTAGCCGCGAACCGTCCTCCATTGTACTTCCGTGGGTCAGCTAACTTCTGCTGACCCCGGAAACTCCCGCCAATAGCCCGACCCCTCCCGAAGTGGGATCATCCCCCAATCTATCCCTCCTCCTGGCACCGCTCCAGCGCGGGGAAGAACCAGTTAAGGCCCCACCTCCCCCGTCACCGTCTCCGCCCCCCAGTCCCGCAGTGCGGGAAACCAGAGGAAAGCCCGCGCTTTCGCCCTGCCCCACCAGACCCTTCTGACGCAGCTCCCAAATATCAGCCCCCCTCCATACCCCCACTCCGACATAGAATACAACATACCCCCCCGACCCTCCCCGCAAGATACACAGCCCAAACAATGCCCCAAGCACACAAACAAAAACATAGCAGAACAACCCCTCCGTAAATAACCATATCAAAATTGCAAAAGTACTAAAACAAGAAGAAAAAAAACCAAAGAAAAAGAGAACACAGCAACAGCCGAATCCAGCACTAAAACCTCACAGCCGACCTCGCAACCCCCAACCCCTAGTTCAAGTCCAGTTTCTCCGTCCGCACGAAGGCCCACGCCTCCTCCGGAGAATCGAAATAATGGTGCCGGTCCAAATAAATTACCCACAGGCGCGCGGGCTGCAACATTCCGAACTTTATCTTTTTTCTATAAAGCACCTCTTTCGTCCGATTAAATCCGGACCGCCGCTTAGCCACCTCCGCACTCCAGTCCTGGTAGATCCGCACTACCCCATTCTCCCAATTGCTGCTCTTCACCTTCTTGGCCCAGCGCAGCACGCAGTCCCGATCACTGAACCGGTGGAACCTCACCAGCACCGCACGCGGGGGTTCATTCTCCTTAGGCCTCCTGGCCAGTACTCTGTGTGTTCCCTCCAGCTCCAGGGGCAGATGGAGAGACCCGGCCCCCACTAGCGAACCCAGCATTACAGCCACATAGGCTGTCAGGTCCGATCCCTCCAGCCCCTCCGCAAGGCCCAAGATCCGCAGGTTTTTCCGCCTCATGCGGTGATCCAGCTCCTCGAAGCGTTCCTGCCACTTCTTGTGGAGTGCTTCGTGTCCCTCCACCTTACTCACGAGGACTACGGCCTCCTCCTCTCGTTCAATGGCCTGCGTCTGCAACTTCTTGATGGCAGCACTCTGGGTGGACTGAATCTCTGACAGCCTTCTGTTTGTTTCCTGCAGAGAGCTCAGTACATCATCCTTGAATTCTTTAAAGCAGCGCAGGAGATCAGTTTGTTGTTTCTGGGCCCAGAGTCTCCACTCCTCTGGAGCTCTGTCGGTGGCCATCTTGGATCCCTTCCCCCGTTTTTTTCTGAGGAGCTGCTGCTGTTTTTTCCACCTTTCCACTCCGAGTTCGAGGCATGGACTGCAGGGAAAGTCATTCAGCACACCTTCCCCCACCGGGAGACGTCGAAAAATTTCCGTTTTGGGCTCTCAAAAGAGCCGAAAAATCTCTTTAAAACGGGAATGTGTGGCTTACTGCTGCATCACTGCCACCGGAAGTCTCTCTCCCCTTCTCTCTCTCCCTTTCTCGCCCCTTCTCTCTCTCCCTTTCTCGACCCTTCTCTCTCTCCCTTTCTCTCCCCTTCTCTCTCTCCCTTTCTCTCCCTTTCTCTCCCTTTCTCTCCCTTTCTCTCCCCTTCTCTCCCCTTCTCTCTCTCCCCTTCTCTCTCTCCCTTTCTCTCCCCTCTCTCTCCCTTTCTCTCCCCTTCTCTCCCCTTCTCTCTCTCTCCCTTTCTCTTCTCTCTCTCTCCCTTTCTCTCCCCTTCTCTCTCTCCCTTTCTCTCCCCTTCTCTCTCTCTCTCTCTCTCCCTCTCTCCCTCTCTCTCTCTCTCTCTCTCTCTCTCTCTCTCTCTCTCTCTCTCTCTCTCTCTCTCTCTCTCTCTCAAACTTTTTTTTCCTGGGACCCACATTTACCAACCAGCTGACCGTTGCGACCCACGACAGCTGACTGTCACGATCCGCTCCATGTTTGCTTCTCTTTTATGCGAAAGGGGAGCCTGCTTGATCCTCACAATCTCACCTTGAGTCAGGTGCAAAGGAGGAGAGGACAATATCAGGTGCAGACTTCAGTCAGTTCCTGTGCGCTGTCTTCATCTTTGCGAAACCAAAAAATCCAGCTTGCATACGAAGGTCCTCGTGAAGGACAAAACCATACCTCAAGAAATCACCTTTTATGCGGCTTTGTTCCCCATTTAAGCTTCTTCTTTGTAGGCCAGTAGCTATGTACAGAGCGAACACTAGCACTGCTTTGTCCTGCCCTGGGCTCTTCTGAGCAGCTCTATGGCGCAAATTCTGTTGTGAGATCGTGTCCAATAGGTAAACCGCCTATTTACAGTCTATGGCCATCTCTTACTTATAAGAAAACCATTCCTCTCCAAAGTTCACTTGCCTTGCTTGCCAGCAGCTGGAAAATTGAAGCTGTGTGCTTTGGCGCCAAAAGCACATAACCTGGAGGCCGCTTAACGTCAAGTGTGCGTGTCGGGTGCATGACCTGCTTCTGCTGCTGCTTTTTGGAAACGATCACACAACTTAATTTATTTTCATTTAAAGGGTGTCAGCGGCCGCCACTCTTTTTTGTTTGCAATAAGTATTTTATGTTGAACAGGTAGGCACCATAGATCACAACATAACCAAGAGTAAAGAGCATTATTTAAGGTGGTATCACAACTTAGCTTTAAAAATCCCATAATTTTTCCAGAATTCAATTTCATTATAATTCACCTCAAAATGCGAAAATGGTAAATATCTTCAAGATAGCAATTTTGAGTTGTGACTCCAAAGTTTAAGGCTCGAAGATATAACACTAAAGCATGCATTCTCCAAACATCCTGCTCCCCTGCGTGAATACCAGAATAAGCTACACACTTTTCAGGATTCATGGCATTTTACACAAAGTTCAGTTTATATCACGAGAGGTGTCCTTCTCAGTAGAGACTGGGACTTACTTTCAAAATGCCACCTCGGATACTACAATAAAATGAAACGGCTGTGGACACAACGCCTGAGAATACCACAATGACTGTCATTTCCGAGCCCGCAATCAGTGGGGCCCGGGGGGTTCCAAAATGCAATCTCTGATACGAAAAAGAATGTAAAAAGCCATGGACACAGCTCCTGACATTAACCTTATTAACTGTCATTTCCGAGCCTGGCACTCGGTGCGGCCCAGGGCTTTATCAAATACCCCCTCCCCCCTCAAAATAAAACCTGGTGCCCAGTGATCCCCCAAAATCAAACCAGGGGCTGGGTCTCCCCAGAGCGGGAGGCTGGGGGGTGCTCAGTGTCCAAGGTCTGTCTCAGCAGATGAACTCTCGGGCCTGTTTCCCCAAATAAATCACCTGAGAGGAGCTGGAGAAACGGCATGCACAATTGTTCCGTGACCCACCGCGGGTCGCGACCCTGAGTTTGAAAAACCCTTTGGGCAGCAGGGTTGTGCACCCAAGACGCCGAGGACCCAAGTTTGATCCCGGCCCGGGGTTACTAAGTTTGCACATTCTCCCGGTGTCTGTGTGGGTCTCACCCCCACAACCCAACGGTGTCCAGAGTAGCTGGATTGGAAATGCTAAATTGCCCCTTAATTGGTTGGGGTGATTCCCAGTCACAGGAAGGTTATCCATTGACGGGTTAAGATGACAGTTGAAGTCCCCACCTACAAAGGAATTGGTTGATGTTAATTCAACGAAGGTCATGAAGACTGTAGTAACAAAATCAAGGGAATGATTTGGGGGACCACAGACATTCATTATTGAGACATTTCCCCCATACATAGTCCCTTGACAATCTCATATCTACCCCACCCACATCCTTCACACAAGTCATGCATTTCAAAAGGCACATTTTTATTGACTTACACTGCAACATCTCAGCTACGGGTTGTGAATGAGGCAAAAAACAGCTGACCCACGCAATCCCTCTTCAATTTTAAATGCTCCCTATCATCTTAATGACTTTCTTTCAATATAGCTGTGTCAACTTTTTCCTTTTTAAGGATAAACAACATTTTTTTTCTTTTAATAGGTTGATGCACATTCCAGGAGTAAAGTTTCAAAGTAGCTACTGCCATTGCTAATTCAGCAAAAGAGAGTATCAGATATTGACACAAAATAGAAAAAAGACTTACAAGCCAAAGAGTTTTGTGTCCCGCTAGGGCTTGCACGAAACCATATCTTCCCCCATCTCCAACCATACCAGAGGCACCATTGACACTTCATAAATTCCTTTTCTACAATATGAGACCTGCCTACCCTTACAGGAACCAGTTAATGATTCTTTAACCCCAAAATAAAAAAATACAACATGCAAAGTCGTTTGCTCTAAGGTGGTGTTCCTCACCAAATGTGAGGACACGTCGGTCCTGTAGCTATCCCTACAGACTTTCTTTCAATCCACCAAGAAAACTTTCCCCTCAAAAGATGAAGTAAGATATACCACAATAAGGATGAGTGCTGAATGTCCTTTCTAGCATTTTAACTCACTCATCCACTTCCCAGAAGCGCCGCTGCCTGTATTTATCATGATTAAAACAAAGGAGACCATTACGGATGGCACGGTAGCACAGTGGTTAACACTGCTGGCTCACAGGCAACACGGTGGCGCAGTGGGTTAGCCCTGCTGCCTCACAGCGCCGAGATCTCAGGTCGATCCTGGCTCTGGGTCACTGTCGGTGTGGAGTTTGCACATTCTCCCCGTGTTTGCGTGGGTTTCGCCCCCACAACCCAAAGATGTGCAGGCTAGGTGGATTGGCCATGCTAAATTGCCCCTTAATTGGAAAAAATGAATTGGGTGCTCTAAATTTATAAATTAAAAAAAACACTGTTGGCTCACAGCCCCAGGGACCCGGGATTGATTCTATCCATGGGTGACTGCTTGTGTGGGGTCTGCATGTTCTCCCTGCATGGTTTTCCCTGGGTGCTCCGGTTTACTCCCACAGTCCACAGAGATATGCAGGTTGTGTGGATTGACAGTGCTAAATTGCCCCTAGGTGGGGTTACATGGATCGAGTAGGGGATTGGACCCAGGTTGGGTGCTGTTCCAGAGGGCCACTTCCTGCGCTGTAGGGATTCTACGATAAACTGTCGTTATAAACTTATGGATCAGAAGAAAAGACTGATATCTATCACAATGCCGTGCACAGTGCATTCCTTAACAAGAAGGAGCATGCTTGGATGTGTTTTCTATTTAAGACAAATGGATGTCTTTATAATAATCGTTATTGTCACAAGTAGGTTTACATTAACACTGCAATGAAGTTACTGTGAAAAGCCCCATGTCGCCACATTCCGATGCCTGTTCGGGTACACTGAGAATTCAGCATGTCCAAATTACCTACTAGCACGTCTTATGGGAGGAAACCGGAGCACCCGAAGGAAACCCATGCGGACACAGGGAAAATGTGCAGACTCCGCACAGACAGTGACCCAAACCAGGAATCCAACCTGGGAGCCCGGTGCTGTGAAGCCATACTGCTAACCACTATGCCACCGTGCATAGTCCCTGGCATTCTTGAGGATAAAACACTCATTGTAATCCTCAATTACTAAATCATACCCATTTGCATGATAAATAACAATACCATTATGACAAGGGATATTGCGTTCAGCATTTACAGTGAACAGCAGATTTTTACTTCAAATTATTGTCTTTCACAGAGTTTCTCAAAGGCCTTCGCTAGATTGTCAAACATCTTCACAGACTCCACCCTCGGGGAAGCAGGATATAGCAGGGCATATTGCACTCCAATAGCTTTCAGCATTTTTGTAACTTCATGAAAACCCTTGTGCATCAGTTTTATTGCCACTGAGAAAGTTTGGAAGAAAGAGACCTTCGCTCTATCATAGAGCAAAGCCCCATTACATCTAGCCACTTTCAATACTCTTTTGGACGAGCTCCAAAGTTGTGAAAAGGCATACTTATGGGCTGGGACACAGGAATTCTGACATACCATGTAGCTGGTTTTCTAAGGATTGCAAGCTGGTCTCAACCAAGGAAGTTGTATTTTCAACAGTAAGGATTCTCACTTCCGCTTAATCGAGCCGTTTACCTGTATTCTGCAGTTCTATTGCATGAGCATTGATATTCTGCGCCAATGAGCTCAGTTTCTTGTCAATGACCATAATAATATTCGCAGTCATCAGCTGTCTTGCCTTCGAGACTGCCGGACCATTCTAAGATCAAGTCGCTATGTTGAGGAGTCTGTCCTACTCAGTTGTTTGCTCTCTTTTGTTGACCATTCATTTTCTGAGGATTTCTCGGCATTTTGTTACCAATATTTGGGCAGGAATCTTCCAGGGACAAAATATGAAGTCCTCACTCTTATAATGAGGTAAGTATGGGCTGTGTGAGTGTGATAAATGAGAGGATGAAATAGTGAGCAGCGCCAGAGACCATGGAAGCACAGCTGTTCCTGGGCTTGCATCACATGACCCCAGATAATGTATATTTATGTTGTGATGATGATTCTTTTAAGAACTAGATTGCTGTTCAAGATTTATTATAAAAAGCAAGTTGCTTCCCAGAACTGACCATATGACCAAGCTGCCTGAGAGATAAATAATAGTAAAACAAAAGATAAAAAATAATTATGGGGGGAGGTGTTGGGGACTAAATGTTTATGTAGTTCTGTTTTCAAGCAATTTAGTTTGAAAAAAGCTGGCTGCAAGGAACATCTCATTCAAGCAGAATTCAGTTTAAAATTTTGTGTTCGCGAAGACAGTTGAAAATTCTTGATGAATAACTGCAAGTTGGACTCCAGCATCACACATGTCAGTCTTCAACCAATATGATTTCACTCCACGTGATGTGAAGAAATGTCTGAAGGCGCCACTGGAAAGGCTGTGGCCCGGCAATAATACAGAGGACTTGTATTGCAGAACTTTCCACACACCTAGCCAAGCTGTTTCAGTACAGCTACAACACTGGCATCTACCCGGCAATGTGGAAAATTGCCCAGATGTATCCTGTACACCAGTGTTGCTCGTTCTGGGTGAGTGTGCTTAACACACAATTTGGCTCTGTTTCGTTACTTAGCTCTGGAGTCGCCAGGTATCGTTAAGATACCGCCACAAGTTTCAAGGTCAAGTTCAAAACAATAAAACCATACACCAATTAGTAAGTTCAAACAAATGAGTTTATTTTAGTACAATTATAATCTACTCATGCACACGCTAAGATGACTAAACTATTCCTACCACTATATAAACCAATACTTATCTTAAAGGAACTGCCGGATCAGGGGACAAGGCCTCTTGCTCTGCACTGAGTCTGCAGACTTCAGGTTGGTACGGGTTAAAAAGGGGTCAGGAGTGTCTATCTCTGGTAGCGATCGTTGTGAGTCACTTGCTTGCTGGCGGCTGCTGTCCCAAACCTCTCCTCTCTCTCGGTCAAAGTCTTCTTCGGTAAAAGCTGGTCGAGAGGGCTGGTCAAGAGAGGAGGGCTGGTCAAGAAGAACGAACTGAGTTTGGGACCTGTCTTTTATAGGTCATAGGGCTTCGTGCCCTTTTGGGCGGACCCTCTATCTGCTGGGGATCGATTGGGTCTCTTCCCAATCGATTTGTTTGAATCCCCCCAATACTGAGGCTGTCCCTCGGCTACTGGGCGGGCCTTCAGGTACTTTGTCTTCAAACCCCGCTGGTGCCGGGGTGTCTGGTATCCTATACAATGTTGCAATCACTTCCCTATTTGTGTCCATTGTCCCTGGGATCGTCCCATTACCATGTTAACTGTCCCAGAGATTGCCTCATTAGTATGCAGAATGTTCGTTTCGGTGCTGTCTGCTCTCTTAGCAGACAGAATACACATTGGCTTGTTGCAGCCTGCTTGTGCTGCAAACTTTGTGCTTTTAACCTGCAAGCTTTGCGTTCCTCCATTTTGTATTGAGGGAATGGCCAACTTCGGTGGCCACACCAGAAACAGGACAAATCCAAACCAGCCAATTACCGCCCTATCCGTCTACTCTCCATCATCAGCAAAGTGTTGGAAGGAGTCAGCAACAGTGCTATGAAGTGGCGCTTAACTCAGCAATAACCTGCTCACGGACGCTCAATTTGGGTTCTGCTAGGGTCACTCAGCTCCTGACCTTATGACAGCCTTGGTTCAAACATGGGCAAAAGAGCTGAAGCCAGAGGGGAGGTGAAAGTGACTGCCCTTGACATCAAGCATTTGACTTGAGTATGGCATCAAGGAGCCTGAGCTAAACCGGAGTCCATAGTCATCAGGGGGCTGGTTGGAGTCATATCTGGCACTGTTGCACGTTTTACTTGAGTGTATTACGCGTTTATTGGAGTGTATTAACACGCCTCCGTTTAAAGGCCGTGTGCTTAACACTACTACAGCTCTGTGTGTGTATTTTCAGCTCTGAGTCGCCAGGTGCCGTATTTAGACACCTCACAAGTATTTCAAGGTCAGGTTCAAAGTAATAAAACTATACACCGATTAGTAAGTTCAAACGATTAATATTTATTATACAAATATAATAAATACGCATGCACACGCTAAAGACTAATACTTATTTCTACTATTAAACGACTAAATACTTATCTAAGTAGGAACCAGCAAGGTCAGGGGACAAGGCCGTTGTTCCTTCCTGGGCTGCACCTTCTGTTCGCTAATAGTCGAATAATGTATAAGCAATGCCGGGTTCACGTAGCGAGCGTCGTTTGGCACTTACTGAACGATGGCTGGTGCTCAACGGCTGGTGATGGAAGACAGGATCTGGAGGCTGGAGTCGGAGTCAAAACAGCAGTCCAAGCCGGAGCACAAAAACAGACAGACCTTTATAGGTCCGTGCCTTTTCGGGGCGGGCCGTTACCTGCCATGTATCGATTGGGTCATTTCACAATCGATGTCTTACAAATCCCCCAATCTGAGGGTCTCTTCTCGATGGGTGGGGCGGTCTCTAGGGTCTTTTGTGATGGATACTTCTGGTGCCGTTTCGTCTGGGCGTCCACTCAAAGTATCCATTCAAACCCAAATGTTGCTATTGTGTGTGCCCAGATCTGGATTGCCTCATTACTATGCAAAGCGTTTTGCTATTTACACCTTTGGTTGAGATCTTTCACCTGGCCATAAACTAGTTTTGATACGTGCAGAATGCTAATTAGCCTTTGCAGACTGCTTGTCCTGGCTAAGACTGTTTTCTCCCTACAGTCTTAGCAGTTCTCCATTTTGTTAGCCCAGTGTCCATCTTAGGTGGCTACAGCGCAAAGGAAGGTAGTTGTGATGGATGGAGATCAATCATCTCAGCTCCAGGACATCACTGCAGGAGTTCCTCAGGGTACTGTCCAAGGCCCAACCAGCTTCAGCTGCTTCATCAATGATCTCCCTTCCATCATAAGGTCAGAAGTGGGGATGTTTGCGGATGACTGCACAATCTTCAACACCATTTGCGACACCTCAGATAATGAAGCAGTCCATGTCCAAATGCAGGACATTTGGCCTGACAAGTGGCAAATTACCTTTGTGCCAGGCAATGACCATCTCCTACAAGAGAGGATCTATCCACCGCCGCTTGACATTCCATGCCATTGCCATCGCTAATCCCCACACAAACAACATCCCGTGGGTTACCATTGATCAGAAACTGAACTGGACTAACCATTTTAATACTGTGAGTACTAAGGCAGGTCAAAGGCTGGGAATCCTACAGCGAGAAGCTCACCATTGACCCCCCCCCCCCCCCCCAAAATGCCTCTCTACAAGGTACAAGTCAGAAGTGTAATGGATTACCACACGCACAGAGCCTGGATGAGTGCAGTTCCAACAACACCTCAAGAAGCTCGACACCATCCAGGACAAAGGAGCCCACCTAATTGCTGCTCCTTCTACAAATATTCAAACTCCCACCACTGACGAACAGTGGCAGTCATGTGTACCATCTACAAGATGCACTGCAGTAACTCACCAAGGTTCCTCAGACAGCACCTTCCAAACCCACGACCACCACCATCTGGAAGGAGAAGAGCCACAGATATCTGGGAACCTCTCCACCTGGAGGTTCCCCTCCAGGCTACTCGCCACCCTGGCTTGGAAATATATTGTTCCTTCACTGTCGCTGAGGCAATGTCTTGGAGTTCCTTCCCTAACAGCACAGTAGATGTACCTGCACCTCGAGGATTGCAGCGGTTCAAGAAGGCAACTCGCCACCACCTGTAGGACAACTAGGGATGGGCAATAAATGCTGGCCTAATCTGCGATGCCCACACCAAAATGAATGAAAAAAACATTTGGGATAGCCAGAGAAAAGACTTCCAAAGTTAAAAGAAATTTAGAACCAGGAGAATTCTGACCTGAACCGGCTGTGCTAGTGACCTGTGTATCGAACTTTCCTGGGAGTATATGTCAAATGGATGTAGAAGGAAATTTGAGTTAAGGTTGATTTAAGAGTATAAGTAACCATTCATTAACTATCTTCAACACAACTATTTAAGAGAGAATGTTGTTATTAATATTCAGGTTTGATATTTGTGTCGCAAATTATTTACTTTAAACATTGAACCCTGTTTTAGTTAATATGTGGGTTTTCAAATTTCCAAAATAGATTTAAATAAACTGTTACTGGTCTCGACTGAGACCGTAACATCGAACTGCATGAATTGGATTCCACTTTATCTCATTCAAAAATGATCACACAATGGTGTATGTAAAAAGTGCATTCCATGGAAATGAGGCATTTTGTTGGTGCGAAATTGTGTATTTCTCAAGCCCAATATTTTCCGAGAATTCTCTTGTGGTATACAGGTGAGCATACAGATTGAAAATGAAAAGTAAAGAAAAGCAATGCTTTCTTAAACCATTCCAGGAACAGCTGTGAACAGACAGGTACCAGTGGGAAAGAGGAGAGGTTCTGGACCGTGGAGGACGCGGTTTCAGGGTGTAATAACTGGCCTGGCAGCAAGAAAAGCTTTAATGCTACGAAAGTGGATCAGCCCACTAAACAGGTCGTCCCTAAGTCAGAAGGTAAATTGTAGTGTTTCATTACTTACTTTTATTATTTATAATGCATTCACATTTTGAGACTAATTATTTGTGCAATGAAATGTGAAGGTTTTATGATTGGTCATTATTGTGACAACAGTTCATTGAAATCAATGGGAAAAGTAAGCTTGGTGTTTCCACTTGATTCAGAAGATGGAGTAGTTCGCTTTAACAATTTTAACAGGAATGCCTGTTCTACTTTGCTCCAGAAATAAGCTGTAAACTTTCTCAGCCTGTTAAAACAAATACAACCAGAAGACTACCTGTCAACAAGACCATAGCAGTCCTATAATTGTTTTCTTCAGTAGATTTTTTTTTTCGTCTTTTTTTTTTTTGCAGCCTCCATAATCAGAAATAATAGCATTTGCACAGAATGACTGATGTCACATTCACTTGGTAACAGAAAAAATTGCCAATTGAGATTATCCTGCACAGTTGACAGGAAATATTTCATCAGAACTTCCGAGGTGTGGCAATCACACTTGGATTGCCATTCTACTGCTTTTTATTTTTGTTGTTATCTTTGTCAGAAGCTGTTAATTTCTTGCCCGACCTTCCAAACTGTGGTCTGGTGAAAAATGTGTAGCGTACTTGGTTCCTAAATCCTTCCAGTGCAGGTCAACAGTGTCGAGAGAAGTGAATCCATGCATCCTTTTTTAGGGCACTAATACTGCAAACCAGGTCCTTATGGTTAAATGCACCTTGAGAAGCCAGGGAGAAGGTAAGTGAGTAGCAGGTGGGGGGACTGAAGTGTATGGGTAGCATGGGGCAAGGATGTGTAGGGGTATAGGATGGATCAGGGTCGAATTAGTCGGGGGGGGGGGGGGTTATTGGAGGAGATAAGTTTAAGTTCTGGGTTGTGGGGTGGGTGGTAGGATGGTTGGGGTGAATAGGATGGACCAGGTTTGGGGGGGGGGGGGGTGCTGGTATTGTGATAGTCAAGGTTCAGGATGGTGGCCGGGGCAGTGCTTTAGTTACCTGGATGTTAGAAGCCGTTTTACTCCTTTTAACCTTTCTTGGGTAACGATTCTGCTCGGAGAGTACAGAGAACCATCTGTAGCCTCCAATTTAATTCAGAGTATCGGATAGTTCCAGCACAGTAATTGCCCGTCACAACTTTAAACTTTCTGGGCAATCCTCATGCAGTGCTTGCATGGGGACCTCTGGAGGAGATGCCCAATGCATCTTCCCGGGTATCTCTAGGTTATGGTGCCTTGGAGATGGGAAGTTCTGGGCCAATTTAGTGATAGAGCTTTTGTAGGGATACATCTTCAGTAATATCAGGTACTTTCTGGTATCTTGCGTAGATGGTATCAGCAGACTATATGATCACGAGACATCCCAGTCAAACTCCTCGATTCTTCCCCATCTGCCACAATTTACACTCCCTAACCAAGGTTGTTGAACAGTGATTAGAAGTGGGAACCCGAGCTGACCCCACCCCAGTGTCCTTAATTTCAGGGCACTGACCTATCTTTAGTATTTTTGCTTTGTGTTGTATATTGATGGCAGTTAGTTGATGATGCCGTGGTCAAAATTAAGAATTATGTGCATTGGCTCCATTTAATTTCTGAAGGAGTTGTTAATTCTTGGGATGTGTGTTCTGTTTTTAAGGCTGGTATTTATTGCTCAACCTTGGTGATCCTGAGAACGTAATGGCACTCAAGTCAGTGACTTGGTGAGCACGTCGAAGTGAACTAGATTGATGGACGACTGGAGTCACATGTAGGCCACAATGCATAAGGTTTTTTTGTCAACACTTCTCATCTTGCATTCACCAAGACATTTTGAAACTAAAACCAGGCAGCTTGACGGATTGGTCAAGGCACTGCCTGAGGAATGAAGCAGCAAATTACTTTCACTTATTTTGTTTAGCTGAAACAGGTGCAATTCGTACACTAGTTGCACCTGGTTCAACTGAAGAAAATAAGTGATACTCATTCGCTGGTTAAATCCTCAGGGCAATACCTTGTCCAATCAGAGTCAAGCTGCCATGTTTAAATTTCAGACCATGTTTGGCAGTTAACTGTCAATCACCATCAATTGGTGCATTCTCCATGGCAATACTTCTACCAATCAGAGCTGCTCAGCAATCAACACTCTTCTTGTAAGGAGCAATATGTTGATACCCTTACATTGTAGTGTTGTGAATGTCCTGATGAGTGCAGGATGAAAAGCTTTGACAAAAAAAAGTCCTTTCTCAGCAATATTGAATCTGCTGCATCTTAACTTTAGCCATGCTTACTTTTCTTCTTGCATTGATAACTTGCAGCTATTCCCGACACTACTTTTCACTTTTATTTACTACTCCTTTTTACCTCAATTTTAATACTACAGGTTATTACCTGGAAAAGTAAGGTAATGTTTGTGCCATTGGACTAGTAATCCAGGGACTGTTGAGATTGTATTAAAAGTGTCACTGGTTCACTGATTGGTTGTAAAACATTTTTAGGTTGTGATAGGTTCTATATTAATGCAGGTTGTTTCTTTCAAATGTCCTTTAGGGATGGAAACCTGGCATCCTTATGCATTGTGGCCTACATGTGACTCCAGTCGTCCATCAATCTGGTTCACTTCGACGTGCTCACCAAGTCACTGACTTGAGTGTCATTAAGTTCTCAGAATCACCAAGGTTGAGCAATAAATACCAGCCTTAAAAATAGCACCCACATCCCAAGAATTAACAACTCCTACAGAAATTAAATGGAGCCAATGCACATAATTCTTAATTCTGACCACTGCATCATCAACTAACTGCCATCAATATACAACACAAAGCAAAAATACTAAATATAGGTCAGTGCCCTGAAATTAAGGACACTGGGGTGGAGTCAGCTCGGGTTCCCACTTCTAATCACTATTCAACAACCAGCAACAGTCAAGTTCTGTAATAGCAAACGGCTAAACAGTGGATTCAATAAAGGATAAAGTAAAGGTGTTGAACTCAACGATACAAAAAAGTTGAAATTAAACCAATTAAAATATGAAGGAAATATAGCTTCAGAGATGCATTCAATCTTGTGTCAGGTGCATTTTGGTGTAAGGTTTTATTATAAATTTGATTTGATCTCTCTGCTCCCTTCCCACTCTCCATCCTCTCCTCTAGGCTTTCTGTATTTGGTGTTGATTTCTTCTCCATTATTTCAGCAGGTTGGACAGAGATCAAAAGTTCCACTCCAGCGCAACACACCAGTAATGAGGCAGAATGAAGGACAGTGGAGATGCATGCCAACACTGATGCATTCAATGCAGCTAAAGAGAAGGTAAGGAAATGTTGACAGTGCTATGTTTAGGGTGGTGAAAGGAAATGGAGAATTAATTTGACTTTTTATATTGGAACACAAAGGATAGAGTAATTCTTCTACGTTACTGCAGCTGGAAAGGATTTTGATAATTGTCCAAAACTACCTAAGTAAATATATTTCATCAAGGCAGAAGCAAGCACTTCTGAAATTGTATTAGATTCTTCATTCTGTAAGAAAATGTCCTTGTAGTCTTAATCCTCTGTGCTTATGATTTTCAGGAATCCAGTCCAAACCAATTCCTTCAGGGCTCCAGCAAAGATGCAACAAAATAAAGAAGTGCGACAGGCAACATTTCTTTTCAAAAGAGGCCTAAAGGTATGGACACGGTCATAGAACATACAGTGCAGAAGGAGGCCATTCGGCCCATTGAGTCTGAACCAACCTACTTAAACCCTCACTTCCACCCTATCCCCGGAACCCAATAACCGCTCCCAACCTTTTTTTGGTCACCAACGGCAATCCAGCATGGCCAATCCACCCAACCCGCACATCCCCAGAAAAATAGCTCAATGACTCAAGGTAGAAAAAACTATTTTATTCATAAGTGATATCTATAAATAGACATTGATTACAGAGGCAAAAGGTTCGCTTTAAGTGGTGCGAGTCTTTATGATGGCAAGATTGGACATAAATTCAAGAGTATAAAGAAAAGAATGAGAAAGGGTTTTTGGCCCATCAACTTTCGTCTTTCTTTAGATGATCTATGCTCTACACTTCCTAACTTTCCTCATGAAAGAGATTCCCCCAAAACACTTTCTTTGCATGCTGCCCTCTACAGACAGCTTCCTTGGCAGTAAAGGAACTAAAGT
This sequence comes from Scyliorhinus canicula, assembly GCF_902713615.1. Classification (NCBI taxonomy): domain Eukaryota; kingdom Metazoa; phylum Chordata; class Chondrichthyes; order Carcharhiniformes; family Scyliorhinidae; genus Scyliorhinus; species Scyliorhinus canicula. The sequence continues at coordinate 125,776,265 of NC_052158.1, read as the reverse complement.
ATTGGCAAGTGCTTGAGTGTTTACTAGCCTTGTAAACATTTATGTTGATTTAATGCTGTGTGATAAATAGCTTGAAGTTGAATACTAATACAAATGAGTTTTTTTAAGTGGCAATCTCCAACATGAAATCCCTCGGGCCATATCTTGAACGCTGTTCTTTATTGATTTGAGAATCTTTTGTGTGTCTTAATGATTTCTAGAAGTTGCTGTTTTTCCCACCCGTGTCTACCCTCAAACCATTTCGCTTTTTCTGGTGGTGTTGATGTGTACTGGAGTTCAATTTCAAACACACTGGATATATCCTTTGATGTTTTTTGGCCATTTAGCTGTTCTGACGGTGGGAAACTTAACTTGGTGTCAACAGTTTACTTGACCTTGGTATTTCAGTTTATTCCCCCAAAAGTGGAAATAAACTTTGAATAGCACTAAGAAATGTGTGCCAAGAGGGCAGCACGGTGGCGCAGTGGGTTAGCCCTGCTGCCTCATGGCGCCAAGATCCCAGGTTCGATCCCGGCTCTGGGTTTTTGTCCGTGTGGAGTTTGCACATTCTCCCCGTGTTTGCGTGGGTTTCGCCCCCACATCCCAAAGATGTGCAGCATAGGTGGATTGGCCACGCTAAATTGCCCCTTAATTGGAAAAAATTAATTGGGTGCTCTAAATTTATAAATAAAAAAGAAATGTGTGCCATGTCTAATTTCCTCCCTGTACTTGGGGGATACTGGGCCAATTGTGATGTCCTTGCACCTTGTTAATGTCAGATGCTTTTTTTTTTTGTTGAGTCTCAATGGGGAGAATGTGTAAACTCCACACGGACAGTGGCCCGGGACCAGGATCAAACCTGGATCCTATGCGCTGAGGTAGAAACACGTAGTACTGACTAGTCACTTTAGATCGGGCTAGGTAGGAAATTGCAGATATCCTTTTCTGAATATTAGTAAACCAGTTTGGTTTATACAACAATTTGGCAACTTTCATGATCTTTATCATTCATTAGATTCATTAAGTTTAATTTCAAAGCCATGTGTGATGGGATTTGAACACGATTGATCTTGTTGAAAAAGGTTCCCCACAATCTGGGTTTCTAGATTTCTGTTCCTCTTTTTGACTACTGTTAGCAGAAGATTGACTATTTTGTCAGAAATAGAAATGGGGCTAAGCAGTTAATATCTGAAAGTAGTAACCTGTATCTGAAATGTTATTAAACACCAGGTGCACATGCAAACTGAACAAGGGGTGAATGGAGCAGCTACTAAAAAAAGGACAGAACCGTAAGTTCAAATACTGAACAAACTGCAGAAAATATGCTCAAATTACTTTTTAGATGCTGAATATTCTTAAATCCCAACATTGTACTTATTTGTTCAGACATATCTATTAATTACTACAATACATTTGTTTTCAGAGTTGAGTTGTCCAACCCAATATAAGTATAAAGTTAAAAGCATATGGCTCTTGATACTAATAGATTTGTTCTGACTTTTTAAGGATCTATCACCCAGTGAGAGAATTCTAAGAAATGCTTTTTGTTTCTCAACATCTCCCAAGTTCACACAATCCAATCAACAAGTAAGCACAAATGTTGCAAAGGTTTCATGTGCTAGATTGTCGGGGCTTGGCTCAATATGGCCTTTTAAATGCCTCTGCAATAACCCAATCAGGTCTCTGGTTTGTAGGCTTCATGTATGTGACAATTCTATTGCAAGATGACTGCTGTACTCCAAAAAATGGAGATGTGGAAATTGCTAGGTTCCCCCCATCCTTTCTAAAAATGTGTTGTAAATGTGTAACATTGTTGTACTTCAGAACAAAGGGTTTAAATTTGCCTGATAGGTGAGCTTGTTCTCAGCCAAAAATTGCTCTATGTAATAAAGAACCTAAAATGAATGGGAATCCATATTTACACTTGGTTTCCCTTTGATTTCAGTTACGAAAGCATATCATGTGTCTCAAAAATGTGACCGTTGAGGAATATGAATCTGATCTTTTTATTTTGCAGTTGGTTATCCAATTCCAGTGCTGCTACATTTGACCAGTAAGTCATCAAACTCTGAACCTACTGTAATTGCTATATGAATCAATTATTGTGTGGACAGGGAATCATTTGGGAATGTTTGCAACGATACAAGTTGGTACGTCTAATTGAGTCTTTGCCTCGACGCGTGCAGTTTGAATTGTAATGCAGCTAACCTACATATCAAGAAGTTGCTAAATTTTATTTGAGCCTGGCCTAATTCATGCTGTTTTGACCGATGAATGGTTCACTTTTTTTGCAAAAAGATTCTTAACATTTCAGTATGGATGTGGTATTTTACAATTTGTGAATACAGGAATGCATTTGTAAACAGAAGTGACAGATATTCTGTATGGCACAATGCAAAATATTTTGCAATTTAAGAAGAATGCCATTCTTTTATGATTAACATTTGCTTGTCAGTCACTTAGGTACTTAATCTTTCAGAAGTCGCGTTCCTGTTAGTAGCGGAGGAATTTTGACTGTGTCCATTCAGAACCCATCTGCCAAAAATACAGAGTATGTATTTCTTTTTGTTATTACCTTTTTTGATTCATGACTTTTTATTGAATCATCTGTAGCTTGTACTGTAGCTTGATCTATTTACGGTAATGTGTTAAGATCTGTTTTCTTTGGATTGTGTACCTTCACACCTGGAATTTCTAACACACTGGCAAAATTCAAATGATGTGGTACTTCTCCCTCCCTTTTGTCTGGCCTGCACCTGAATGCGCGGCACACACATGCACGTGCCCATGCATCCGTACGTTCTCCCCTGCTATTGTCTACTTTGGTTTAGCATCCATTTCTTCTAATTACACCTTTTGGGAATGCCATGTGATATTTTTATACATTTGTACTTGTATAAATGCAAGTTATATAAAAGGAAGAAAACTTTTATTTTGTTCTATTTACTCATGAGTCTTTTTCCATAGTTCTCAAACGTTCCGAATCAGACGTCCGCCATTGATGCCATTTGCATTAAAAAAAGAGATTGATGAAAAGAAGGAGCCACCAAAAGGAGTACCTCTGGAATTTGATATCAACAGTGTTGGAAGACAGGTAAATGTTTGCAAATTATTTTAAAATTGTATAGGTCGGCTCTTTTTTCTTGTAGAGCCAGTACCAGCTACATTTTGATGGAGGGCATGTTGCACCATGAGAGTTGCTATTCCCTACACATTTGACAAGTGCCATGTGACAATCGAGTTCAAGTGAAAATTAGATATATGCATGAAAGATGGGATGAGAAATGCTACATGACTTGGTGTTCCATTGAAACTAGTTATTTGACTTGCCCTATGCATTTGTTAGTAGTCTTGCCTAATTGCTTTCCCTTGCTGGAGAGCAACTTAATTCCAAATTATGAATTTGGGGATAGTAGTTTTTAGTCACTTGCTTAGATGGCCAAAGGTCTAATTTTTGTTGTAATTGCCTGACACACCCTTGGATCAAACATGGTACAAGGTGATTTAGGACAGTAATAGGGGTTACCTCCCCCCATACCTGAACTAGATATTCTTGTTTTGTGCCATGTGCTCCTTCAATAGCTCTGAACAAACACTGAGATGAGATCAAACATTAATTGCTGAGCAAGTAAGACACTATGACAAATATGCGGAACAGTCACTCTGACTAGGCTCTCAATTCTGTGAGAACAGCTTATCTTTTGCATAGAAATACAAAATAAAGAACACAAGCTGCTAACGAAAATCAGTCTTAACATAGTTTCTAGCATTTCTAACTTATTTGCCCAAGCAAATTGCTTGGGGCCTCAAAAGCTCAAAAATAATCGGACATTATAGGCTTCCCCTGCGTTTGGAAAACGCAATAGTTTAACTTATTGTTCCTTGTACTGTAACGCGGGACATACTCTCTTTAAAAGTTTAAGGTAGAAATGGGGCGGTTTCTACATCTTTTATATTTAGGAAATTTAATTGTCATAATGATCTCTGAGCCGTTCTGCTTGTACAAATTCATCTGTACATGTATTATGTAATTGATGTAAGATTTATGAGCCATTCTTTGGAGTATACAGCTCGAATGTGGGGGAAACATTTTTGCCAGCAGAGAGATCTCAATTGTCATAGCGAGACTGATCAGAACAGGATTGTTACGTGAAGATTTTGTAAGGAGACCAATTTTGATCAGTACTTTACAATACTGCATACTTGCATGATTTGAACTAGGCCTATTTAGATTATGGCTGCAAAGTAGCACAGTGGTTAGCACTGTCGATTCACAGCGCCAGGGTCCTAGATTCGAATCCCGGCTTGGATCAATGTCTGCAGTGTCTGCACATTCTCCCCGTGTCTGCATGGGTTCCTCCGGGTTCTCCGGTTTCCTCCCACAAGTCCTGAAAGACATGCTTGTTAGGTGAATTGGACATTCTGAATTCTCCCTCCGTGTACCCGAACAGGCGCCGGAGTGTGGCGATTAGGGATTTTCACAGTAGCTTCATTGCAGTGTTAACAAAAGCCTACTTGTGACAATAAAAATTATTATTGTTATTGTATTTAAGACTAACAGTCCTTGGGTGCAAGCACCCAAATGGTTCTGCTAATCATCAGCCTTTCTACTTGCTTAATCATTCTTATTTCTTTTAAAACAATTTTAACTTGCTGACTTATTTTACATTCAGCACAACAGACAAAAATACTACTGTGTAACTATTCTAGGAAGGTTGAAGATCAAAGTTTAAACTGAATCATCAACAAAAAAAGAACACGCTTTAACTCAAGTCTTCATGTGTTTCATGGTATCAGATACATCAAAACTGCTGCAATCAAATCGATATAAAATGGATTTCACAATCATGCAATACAATTTGCATAATTAAGTACATGTGAATTCTGTAAATGAATTACAGCTTCCAAAATTGAACATCCTACAGTAATGCTGCAGATCTGACACTTTTATTAAAATAATTTATCCTTTCACATTCTGCATCTCATTTTGTAATATTTGTTCTTCATTCAATTTGGTCTTAAATATTGTTGAAGTTCAGATATTTCTTTTTTCCATATCTGTTCATTTTTCCTATTTTATGGTTGTTTTTAATTCATTTTTATTTGGTGGTGACTTGTGCTGGATGTAATGTTACAATTTTATGAATTCCTGTTTGCAGAGGAGTCCATACTGGCTACACCTCCACCAGCAAAGATAATTTGCTGAAGTAATATTTTAACCCATAAGATATCCACTCCAGAGATATTTGGTTAGAATGTGTCAAATATCTGATTCTCGTTTAGTTTGAACCCAAAAACTGATGAAGTTGTTAGTTTCATTAATCTTCAATATTTAATCCGTTGCATGATTAATTGTTCGGCAACCTTGCCTGCATTTACTGCCACAAATTACATATCATGAAATTAAATTTTGAACCCATCTCACAATAAGTGAATACACAACTTCCTTTAATGAAGGTTTTCCGTTCACAAATAAATAGTATTTATCTTAACTTTTCTACATTTTATTCTCTAGCACAGCTAATTGCATATTCTAAAAGATGCTATGCAAAAGTTTTTCCCAATTAAGGGGCAATTAGTGTGGCCAATCCATCTACCCTGCACATCTTTGGGTTGTGGAGGTGAGACCCACGCAGACACGGAGAGAATGTGAAAACTCTACATGGACAGTGTCCCAGGGCTGTGATCGAGCCGTGTCTTCGGCGCCGTGAGGCAGCAGAGCGAACCACCATGCCACCCTCTGAGGCTATGCAAATTGATCCATTTAATATTTCCCATAATATCTTTAGTGAGAAATACTTTTCCAATCCTAGCAAAGCATTTGCGTCATTTGCCCACATAAATTGGTACATTTCATAAATATTTTGTTTGATGAAGCGCTTTGAGATGTTTGATATGAAAGGGTGTTAGACAAATATAAATATTGAAATCTAAAATGTAACTATGGCCTGTACTAGACTGATTTCCGCTGAGAGTTGTTATGGATGGCCTCAGCTCTGCTGGAATATGAAACAATAACCGAGGTGTCATTTTCCAGCTGTTAAACGTGTAGATGGATATCAAGTGAGGACAGGATTAAGGTTGTCTGTGAAATTCCACTTCCTAGGATTGTGCATGGAAAAATGGGAATATGTAAAATAGCAAAGGCTGCAAGTGAGTGGGAACATAGTCCAGCATGCAAAAGCATTCTCTGGAGGAGAGGGAGGATTTAAAAACTTGAGAACGATAATCTTCTATCGACATTTGTGTTCGGGAAGACCATTAGTTATGCAAACAGAATGCTTTGATGTGTATCACAAAATGTAATTGTACTTCTTCCTCTAGACTGGCATCACCTTAAATGAACGATTTGCGATTCTCAAGGAGCGGAGAACAGCAGAGACGCCAAGCAAAGGAGCACGCTTTGTGACTGTGGGATAGTTGAGCTGAATGACATTTCATCTGACAGAATTGTTGGGAAATTGTTCACAGGCACTCTGGAGTGATTTGCTGTCACAAACATGACATGACACATATATAAGCAGATCTGCTTGACTGTACTTTAAGGATCATTGTACAGTAACCATATCGAAGAACTGCTGACATTCCGATTATGTTTTAAAGTTTTGCTTTTGCCTGGGGAACAACAGTTGAAGATGATATCGAACAAACTGTTTAAATTGTCTCATTGCAAAGACTGAACTTTGTTAATTTCAAGAACCAATTCAAAGGTGAAGAGAACACCTAAATCCAGCACAAACGGTTGACTTAAAATTCAGTATTTTTGAAGATTTGTTAAAGTTTCAATCTAATTTTTTTTAATTCCAGTTTACCAGTTTCACAGTTTTGTAAGAAGGATTATGTCTATTGAACAGTGTTGTCTCATGAAAAAAGATCCAGAGGCACTTTTTCTTAGTCGGTGATTGGAAATATTTTCAATTCCTGGCAGCCCAAGTGGCCCTTTAGTGCCATAAGAATTCTGAAAGATGGCTGCAGAAAACCTTCTAACTTAAAATGCAGCCGTGTAAAAGACTGTAGTCGTTACTTCCTTAATGTTGGCGATGATGTGAGGTTATGCATAATATGGTCTGGGAAATTGAGTTACAACATTTGAAAATCAGTCATGGGAAGGCATTTTATTTCCTTGAAGGTGTCTATGCACCAACTAATCGAGCACTATTTTCGGGTATTTTGTATTAAAACTCAATAACAAAGATAACATTTTAGTGAAGCTCTCCTACTGAGATGTTTAGACGCTTTAACTTTACATTTTTAATAATGAGTACAGTAAGTTTTAATTTGTTTCCCTTGTAAAACAGTAGATGTAATGACTTGGGAAGATTGATCAGAGCATGTCTGTTTTGAAAATGGACAAGCTTGTTATCTTACGTCTCAGCCATTCCTTTAAATTTAAAATTCTCTGCCATATGCCATATTACATGAGCGGCATGAGTGTAATTTTGCTTATAAAACTTGTACTGTTTTGCATTAAAAATAGACCAAAAATCTACTTGTATGCTCTGTGAAAATGGATTCCAATCCAGGTGCATAATTATATGAAAACTCAGGTGTGCAGTGAAGCACAGTATATACCAAAAGTTGTGGAAATGGTACCAATGTATACTCCAGGTATGAGAAAACATTCACTATGTGTTCTTGCCATTCAGATACCAAAACCCAACAAATACTGCATGCCTTGTGCAGAACAGCCTTTTAAGTGCTTATAGAGGGAGAGACAGTTGGCACAAAGGGAGACAAAGTAACAAATCAGTGACTGTGGGGTGAAAGTTGAGAAAACAAGGATTTGTAAAGTGAAAGGTCAGTGGTGAAATTGGAACCATGCGACAAGAAGGAATACGGGCTAGGTTAGATGGTCTGGTGAGAGCTCAAATAGGATCATCTGAAGGTTGTTGGGGGATTTGAAAACACGATGTGAATGTGGAAATCGGAATGGGCTTGCAGTGGATGATCTTTTATTGAAATTTGAACTAAGTGGCACAGTGATTAGCACTGCTCCCTCACAGTGCCAGGGACCCAGGTTCAATTCTGGCCTTGGGTGACTGTGGAGTTTGTACTTTCTCCCCGCGTCTGCGTAAGTTTCCTCCTGGTGCTCCGGTTTCCTCCCACACTCCAAAGATCTGCAGGTTAGGTGCATTGTCCGTGGCCCTTGGTGTCCAAGGATGTGCAGGTTGTGTAGGGTTTGGGGTTGTGGGGATAGGGTGAGGATGTGGGCCAAGGCATGGTGATTTTTCAGAATCGGTGCAGACTTGATGCGCCAAATGGCCGCCTCCTCCTTCTATGGTTGTAAGTTACATTTTTCACCAGTGCAGATCTTGTAAATTGTACTTCCATCCCTGTCTAACAGGAGTACATAAATAACAAATCACTATTGTAGATTGGTTTCCCCCCATAAATTTAGAGTACCCAATTTTGGGGGGGGGGGGGGGGTGGCAGGAGTGGCAGAATTAAACTTGCTCCAGGAGAAGATAGTGCCTGGGTGATGCAACACGTGATGGTGAAGCCACCTGTATGTAGAGATTTGTCACACAGCAATTGAGCAGTTAGCTCCTTGAATGTTTCAAAGAAATCTAGTTACACTGCATATGCTGACAATTTGTTCCAGAGGTTGACAACTCTGTAGTATCTCCAAGCATTTAGTGCTAGTTCTGTATGAGGGGACCAAAACTAAATATATTGTTCTAGATGTGGCAAAATGAACGGAGGTTAGATTACTTAATCCACTGTTACCTTCCTGTCATTTTGCTGATTGGGAGAAAACTTGGTTGAATTTGTGCTGCTTTGTGTGGACTGGGTAATTCTCTACATTGTTAGACATATGCTAGCTATAATATATTTTTGGAACAATACTAAGAAGATGAACCAGATCTGGAACAAGGGTCTTCAGTACTACAGCTGAGATGATGCTGGAACCTGTACTCTTGCTGTGCCCAATGCACTCAGCTATTTAATGTTATATTGTATGTCATGAGTTGAACTGACTGAAGATAGGGGTGGGGTGGTGGAATGCACAAGGAGGCCCAAATTGGAGGAATGTGGATTCGAGAGTTGTAGGGCTAATGAGTATTCGAAAGGCATGGAGCAAGCCCATCAAGTGATTCTACATTGGTGAGAATTTTGAAATCCTAATGCTGGTGCACTTGAAACTAATGAAGGTCCCTGAAACTGAGGTGCTAGATGAACTGGACTTGAAACAAAATAGGGTACAGGCAGCAGCATTTAAAATGAGCTTAAGTTTATAATGGGTACAAGTTGGGAGGTCAGGAATAGTTGAGTCTAGAGGTAATAAAAGCGTGAATGAGGGCTTTAACAGCAGATAGGCTGAGCGAGGAACAAAAATTGATGTTCGTGGTGAAAGTCCGAGACCTTGTATGATGGGAAGGTTATAGGAATGGAAGCTTAGCTCAGGGACTAACATGATGCAGAGGTTGTGAATAGTCCAGTTCAGGCCGAGACAATGACCAGGAAGAGCAATTGAATGTGGTCAGGGAATGGAGTTCAGTGGGTGTTAAAGGCAATGGCATCGTTATACCTCCAGTGTTTAATTGAAAAATTTTTGTTTGTCCAAGCTTAATGTTGGACAAGCAGTTTGGTAACCGATGCAGTGGAGAGATTAAGGTAGGCTGAATTTTTTTAAATGTAAATGTAGAAACTGACACTGTTTTCAGATAATGTTGTTGAGGGTCAGCATGCAGATAAAGACAGGGTCAAGGATAAATTCTCTTTTTTTGAAACTCTGTATTGGCTTTTCTCATATTTATAAACAGTTACTGTGTATACACATTACATTTTTCTTGACCGCGCTAATTAACTTTATTTTAGAGGGAGGTTTTGTCCTTCATTTAACTAACTATGTACATTTTGTTGCCCTCTGGATCGGTCTATGATTCCCCCCCCCCCCCCCCCCCTCGCTTCAGCACCCTTCCTCTTTTGTGGTTTCCCCACCTTCCTTCGCCCCCCCCCCCCCCCCCTCGGGTTGCACAGTCCTTTGGTTCTCCAACTATCCCCCGGATTGCACTCCTTTGGTTCTCCAACTATCTTTTTTATCCCCCCCCCCTTAGTTTATTCCTTTCTGCTGGCCTTGAACAGGTTTTGGAACAGGCCGACGAACTGTCCCCAAGTATCCAGGAAGCCTTCCTCTGACCCTTGGATGGTGTACTTAATCTTCTCCAGGTGGAGAAATTCCGAGAGGTCAGCGAGCCAGTCTGCAGTTTTGGGTGGTGCTGCCGATTGACAGCTGAGCAGGATTCTCCGGCGTGTGATTGGGGAGCGAAAGCAAGGGCGTTGGCCCCCTTCCACATATGTAACTCTGGCTGCTCCGATACCCCGAAGATTGCCACTATTGGGCATGGCTTCACCCTCAACCCCCACAACCTTGGACATTGCCTCTGAGAAGGCTGTCTAGAACCCAGCAAGCTTGGGGCCAGCCCAAAACGTGGGGGTGGGTGGCACGGGCCCCTCTGGCACCGCTCACATTTGTCCTCCACCTCCGGGAAGAACTTGCTCATTCGGGTTCTGGTCAGGTGTGCTATGTGCACCACTTTGAGCTGCATTAGACTTAGCCTTGCGCAGGAGGAGGTGGAGTTTGCCCTGCTCAGTGCTTCGCTTCAGAGTCCCCATCCCACCTCTGTCCCCAGTTCGTCCTCCCATTTTGGTCTGGTCTCGTCCAGTGGTGTTCGAGCTCTGTCCAGTAGCTGTCCGTATATTTTCCCACATAGGCATAAGCAGCAAGAAGAGTCCTCTGGTAGTGTGTTTTCTGGGGCCCCGGGGTACCCTACTGTCTCTTTGCGGAGGAAGTGTTTTATTCGGAGATGTCTCAATTCCTGTCCTTTTGCTAGTTTCCACTTCCTCATTAGTTCGTCCAGTGTCGCCAATCTCTGCCCTATGTAGAAGTCCCCGACCGTCAATATGCCCCCGTCCTGCCTCCATCTTTTGAAGGTGGTCTCTAGCATGGCTGGGGGGAATCTGTGATTGCTGCAGATGGGGGCCATGGGTCACATTTTGGTTATCCTGAAGTGCTGTCTCAACTGGGTCCACGTTTTCAGCATGGCCGCTACCACTGGACTTCTGTATCTTGTTGAGGAGGACGGGCGTGCTGCTGTAGCCAGGGCCCGGACGGTTGTTCCTTTAAAGGATGCCTCCTCCATTTAATCTGTGTCGGGTTCTTGTACCTATCCCTTACTCTTTCTGCCGTTGCTGCCCAGTGGTAGTATTGTAGGTTCGGTAAAGCCAAGCCCCCTTTGACTTTTCCTCTTTGCAGTGTCGGTTTGGAAATTCTCGGGTTCTTCCTCTATATGCGCACGCACACACACACACACACACACACATGCCATGATTAGACAGTCTATGTTTTGGAAAAAGGCCTTGGGAATGAAGATCGGGATGGATCTAAACAGGAAGAGGAACATTGGCAGTACGTTCAGCTTGATCACCTGCACTCTCCCTGCCAGGGAGAGTGGGAGTGAGCCCCACCGTTGAAGGTCTTTTCTTACTTCCTCCACCAGGCTGGTCAGGTTCCACTTGTGGATCTGTGTCCCGTCTCTGGCTATTTGGATCCCCAGATAACAGAACCTGTTCTGGGCCGTTTTAAACGGGAGCCCCTTAAGCTCTGTCCCTCCCCCTTTTGGGTTCACTGGAAACGTCTCGCTTTTGCCCAGGCTAAGTTTGTAGCCCGAGAAGGTTCCAAACTATTTCAGTACTTGCAGTATTGCCTTCAGTCTCCCCTGTGACTTTGAGACATAGAGGAGCAGGTCATCTGCATAGAGTGAAACTCTGTGCTCTCTAACTCTCCTCCGGATTCCCTTCCAGCTTTTTGTGTTCTGTATTTGCTATTGCCAGGGGTTCGCGCTAGCGATCGAATAAGAGTGAGGACAAGGGGCAGCCCTGTCTTCCTCTCTATAGCTGGAAGTATTCAGAGCTGGTGGTGTTATTTTGGGCATTTGCTTTGGGAGCTTTGTACAGGAGCCTCACACAGGCGGTGAATCCTGCTCCTAGCCCAAACTGTTCCAGTACCTCGAGGAGGTATTTCCATTTGATTCTGTCGAAGGCCTTTTCTGCGTCCAGGGAGACAATTACCTCTGGTGTTCTCTCCCTGAGGGAGGGGGGGTCATTATCACATTCAGCAGCTGCCTGATGTTCGCTGTGAGCAGCCTACCCATGACAAAGCCAGTTTGGTCCTCTGCGACCACCTCTGGTACGCAGCCTTCCAGCCTTTTGACCAGGACCGTTGCGAGTATTTTCGCATTCGCGTTCAGCAGTGAAATGGGTTTGTATGATCCACATTCCGTCAGGTCTTTATCTTTTTGGGTATCAATGCGATTATGGCCTGCGCTAGCGTGGGGGGTAGGGTGCCCCCGCCAGTGAGTCCGCGAACATGTACCTTAGGTGTGGGGTCAGGACTGGTGCGAATGTTTTTTAGAAGTCCGCCGGGAACCCGTCGGGTCCCGGTGCCTTCCCTGCCTGCATGAAGCTGATGCTCTCCATGATTTCTCCCAGGTCTGTTGGTGCTTCCAACTCCCCGTCTGTCCTTACCCCACTACTGGTAGTTCCAGTCTGTCTACGGACTGTTTCATTCCCACATCTCTGTTGGGGGCTCAGAGGTGTTCAGTCCCCGGTAGAAGGTCTCAAATGCCCAATTGACCTCCTTTGGCTCTGTTACTGGTCTACCTCTCCTATCCTTAACCTGTGCTATTTTCCTCGTGGCTGCCTGCTTTCTCAGCCGGTGAGCCAATAGGTGACCAGCCTTGTCTCCATGTTCGTAGAAGGTCCCCGTGTCTGGCGGAGTTGGTACTGCTTTCCTAGTGGATAGCAGGTTAAAGACCATTTGCAGCTTTTTCCTCTCCGCCAGCAGCCGAGAGGGCGGGGCCTCGAAGTATTTTCTATCGACTTCCAGAATCAAGACCACCAGCTGTTGCCTGGCCACTCACTCTCTTCCCTATCTCAAGGATAAATTATTTGAGGACTCGAGATAACCATTTGGAGGCAGGAAGAAGAATCATTGGGGCAGATTCTCTGGCTTTGAGAAACTCAAGATTGGATATAAGGGAAATGCATTTGACAAGAGCGGATAGGCAGAGGAGGGTGGTGTGATCAAGTCTGTCAAAGGCTATGAAACAGTTCAAGAAGAATTGGGGTGGATGCTGCAACCAGTCAGATAAAATGTAATTACTGACTTTATTTAGAGCTGGTCCAATGCTGCAACAAGGGCAGGAACTTGATTGGAGAGTAGGCTCTATACTGCTGGGATTTGCATACAAGTTGCTCATGGTGTAGTATGCAAAAAACACTTGTGTAAAGCATTTTCAGATTTGAAGTATTTGCATTCTGCCCAAATTTCTAAATATCCAGTTGGTGCACTGGTGAGCTTTATTCATTTGCTATTGATGCTTGTCTTGCTTTGAATCACAGAATATAGAAGCAAAATTAGGTAATTCAGTTTACCTAAACTGTGCTGTTCTTTATACCCTCTGGGAATCTGCTCCCATTCCATCTGCTTCATCTCAGCCTCAAGCATATCTTTGCAATCCCTTTTCTGTCGCAGATGTTTAAACATTTTTGCTATTTGACTCAACCACTTGCTATGGGTTGTAAATTCCACATTTTAATTATTAAGTAAAGAAATGTATCTTTATTTCTGCAGGGGCTGAATAGCCTCCTACTGTGCCATGATGACTGAGACTTATTTCCCTATTGATTTAATTAACATTTATATTTATGGCTCCTGGTTTAGCTTCTCCCATAAGGAGAGACATTCTCTCTAAATCTACCCTGTCCAACCCATTGATTTGTTTTTCTGTATCCCTAGGTGTCTTCACTCTTCTGCCCTATTCAGTTTCTTTTTTTCTAAGATATAGGTGTTGCTGCTTTTCCTAATAGTATATATAAACAGATAAACATATTTATCTTCAAGGAACGATTATTGTTTCTAATTTACATCAAGGAACGATTATTGTTTCAAATTTACATTAATGGCTTGAATTTGGAAACTCGGTTAATCAAATTTCCAGACAACGCCAAATTAGAATGGAATAGAAGGATGCAGCTCAGAAATTACAGAATGCATTGAATAAAGTCTACATAAGTGAAACCATAGAACATATAGTGCAGAAGGAGTCCATGCGGCCCATCGAGTGTGCACCGACCCACTAAATTCAATGTGGAGAAATGTAAAGTATTGCACGCATGAAAAAAGAATGGGTAACATGCTGTGATTAGAGATGAAATATGAACAGCTGTGTTAGAAGCAGGAGTAGCCATTCGGCCCTTTGAGCCTGCTGTGCAGTTCGGGAAGATCATTGTTGATCTGATTAAGGCCTCAACTTCACATTCCACCTCCCCCCTGATGCTCTTAGATTCTTGACCAACAAGGATGTCAATCAACTCTGCCTTAAAAATATTAATTGACTGCTGCCACTGCTCTTTGGGCAAGAAAGTTCCAAAGACTTTGGACCCTCCTGAGAGAAATTCCTTCTGATCTCCATTTTAAATGGGATACTCCTTATTTTTTTATATGTTCCAGCCTCGCCAGAAGGGGAAACGTCCTTTCAGCACTTCCACTCTGTCAATTCTCCTCAGGATCTTGTAGAATTCCTAGAGTGCAGAAGGCGGCCTTTTGGCCCATTGGGTCTGCACCGACCCTCTGAAAGAGCATCCTACCTAGGCCCACTCCCTCGCCTATTACTGTAACCCTGCCTATTGGACACTAAAGAGCAATTTTAACAAGGCCAATCCACCTAACCGGCACATCCTGCAAACACAAGAGAACGTACAAACTCCACCCAGTCACCCAAGATTGGAATCAAAGCCGGGTCCCTGGTGCTGTAAGGCAGCAGTGCTAAACACTGCCACCATGCAGCCCACGGCATTCTTCTAAACTCCAATGCTTACAGCCCCAGCCTGTCCAAACTGTCCTCATAAGATACCCCTTGCCCCACCAAACCCAGCTATCGGAAATCTTTCTCTAAGTTGCCAATGCATTTATATACTTTCTTAAATAAGGAAAACAAAACTATACAGTGCTCCAAATGTGGTCTCACCGATGCACTGTACAACTAGGAAAACATCCTTTTATATTTCATTCCCTTTGCCATAAATGATCACATTCCATTTGCCTTCCTAATCACTTGCTGTATCTGCATACTAGCTTTTTGTGATTCATGCAGCAGGACACGCAGATCTGTCCAAACCCGAGTTCTGCAGTATCGATTTAAATAATATGCTGCTTTTCTATTCTTCCTGCTAAAGTGGACAAATTCACATTTCCTCACGGTATACTCCCATCTTTCCTGCCTATCCATGTCATCAGCAACTAAGTAAGGAACTTGAGAGACCTCGGAGTCTTTATAAACTGAACAATATGGAGTTGCAATCAATATAGTCAATGTAATACTGAGTCAGAGGAAGTTGTAGAGTGCTCTGGTCAGACCACACTTTAAGTACTTAGCTCATCGCTACTTTCTGAAGTACAAAGAACTAATTGTAGGAAGTACCATTTCGTAGTGGACTTTCTGATGTACTCTTGGAGACAAAAATCCTGGTATAATTTAAGAAACAATTGAATACTTAAACAGGTGTATTGTGATGAATAAATAGAGATAAGTCAAATACCTTCCTCACCAGTAATTATCTTGTGAAATGCTCTAAATTTGCCATGATTTTCTTCTGGTAGGGATTAAAATTGTGCACAATCATGGAGCTGCAACATTTAAATTGGGTCTCAAGCCCATATAGTTTCCAGGACTGACGCAAGGACACCAGCCATAGGCACAGGAATGGGCCATATGGCCCCTCTCGCTTGTTGTTCCATACGCTTGTTCCCGTAACAGCCTCCCCGGACAGGTGCCGGAATGTGGCGACTAGGGGCTTTTCACAGAAACTTCATTTGAAGCCTACTCGTGACAATAAGCGATTTTCATTTCAATAGATCATGACTGATCTGATTTTTGGCCTCACCTCCTCTCTCTCTCTATACCCCCACCACCCAGCTCCTTGTTCCCCATAACCCTTGATTTCCCTGAAGTTTAAAAATCTGTCCCTCCGCCTCCACAGCTCTGGAGAGAGAATTCCAAATATTCGTGACCTGAGAAGAAATTCCTCTTCAAGGAAAACATTATTTAGAAATTATGCCCCTTCGTTCTAAGTGCTTGAAATGAAAAATGAAATGAAAATCGCTTGTCACAAGTAGGCTTCAAATGAAGTGACTGAAAAGCCCCTAGTCGCCACATTCTGGCGCCTGTTCGGGGAGGCTGATACGGGAATTGAACCGTGCTGCTGGCCTGCCTGGGTCTGCTTGAAAAGCCAGCTATTTAGCCCTGTGCTAAACCAGCCCCATGCTTGAGTAATCATCCTCTCAGCATCTCACCATGTCAAGCCCTCAGAATCTTGTGCTTCAATAAGATCATCTCTCGTTCTTGTGAACTCCAATGAATATAGCCCCCAACTTGCTCAACTTTATCTCAAAGGTAACCCCTTCATCCCAGGAATCAATTGAAGTTTCAATTTTCAATACTTTTACTGAAAGTAAATTGGGAGATCAAAACTGTGCCATGTTTCAGATGTGGTCTAATGCCCTGTGTAATTTTAGCAAGACTTCCCTGTTTACTCTCCATTCCACCTTGCAACAAAGGCTAATGTTTCATTTGCCTTTCTAATTACTTGCTGGACGTAAATCCACCTGTACTGCACCATTTTGAAGTGTCTCTATTTAAATATTTTACTTTTCTATTCTACCAAAGTGGATGATTTTGCATTTCTCCATTTACTGCATCTAGCAGATTTTTCAGATTCTTTGTATTTATGTGTGAGAAAAACTGGTCTGTTATTAGTACTGGCTTTCCTACTTTCCTGAGAGATTAACCACTGAGCTCCCAACCTTTACTGCCTGTTGGACCATTTGGGGTTGTTTTCATGGCTCCTGGCTGGCTTAAGTCTACTCTCCTGTTCCCTATCCTTTTGAAATGATACATACATTACCCAGTACTACTAAACAGCTTGTAATTATCTTTCTTATAATTAAATAAAGACTTGCAGTCCACACAGATGTAAGGAAAAATGGATCCTGTGCCAGAAACTGGATTGTATTATGTGATTGTGATTGGACATTTTCTCAATAGAAAAGAGAATCATAGAATTTCTACAGAGCAAAAAGAGGCCATTTGGCGCATCCCATCTACATTGAGAGGTGGTAAAATTTCTGTTATTGAAATAATAAAGGACTGGATAACATGGACCAAGCGGGGTTATTTCACTCCACCCTATTCCGTAACCCAGTAACCCCACCTAACCTTTTTGGACACCCAAGGGCAATTTATATGGCCAAGTCACCTAACCTGCACATCTTTGGACTGTGGGAGGAAGCCAGAGCACCCGGAGGAAACCCACGCAGTTACAGGGAGAAAGTGCAAACTCCGCACAAACAGTGACCCAAGCCGGGAATCAAACCTGGGACCCTGGAGCTGTGAAGCAACTGTGTTAACCATTGTGCTACCGTGCGCCCCCCCCCCCCCCCCCCCCCCCACATCTGATTGGAGGGATTCAAAATGATCCAAGAAAAATGGAGACCTGTTTAAGAACTTTGGAGAATAAAGGAAATCTGGTGATTGGGCAGTGGTGATTGGGCAATGAAGGCAAGCGCGCCGTATGCCTTGACTACCTTCTCCACCTGTGTTGCCCCTTTCAGTGACCTGTGGACCTATACACTTAGATCTCTCTGACTTTCAATACTCTTGAGGGTTCTACCATTCACTGTATATTCCCTATCTGCATTAGACCTTCCAAAATGCATTACCTCCCATTTGTCCGGATTAAACTGCATCTGCCATCTCTCCGCCCAAGTCTCCAAACGATCTAAATCCTGCTGTATCCTCTGACAGTCCTCATTGCTATCCGCAATTCCACCTACCTTTGTGTCATCTGCAAACTTATTAATCAGACCAGTTACATTTTCCTACAAATCATTTATATATACTACGAACAGCAAAGGTCCCAGCACTGATCCCTGCGGAACACCACTAGTCACAGCCCTCCAATTAGAAAAGAACCCTTCCATTGCTACTCTATGCCTTCTATGTCCTGGCCAGTTCTGTATCCACCTTGCCAGCTCACCCCTGATCCCGTGTGACTTCACCTTTTGTACCAGTCTACCATGAGGGACCTTGTCAGAGTGGGTCTTTTGAGGAGGAGGTAGTGATAATGTTGGATTGAAATAAAAATGGCTTGAGAGCCAGTTGGAATAGGGCCAGGAAAGGAAATGGGATGATCAGGTGCTTAGTGGGAATGGGATTGAGGAAAGAGGTTGACCTCATGGACATAATGAGTTTGGAGGGGAGATGCTGTTTGATCTTGGGCAGAAATGAGACTGTTGGAAGTATGCCATTCTAGAAGAGGAAAGGCTGCTGAATGGATATCCTTTCTCTTGGTGACTAAGAAATCCAAGTTCTTATCTCTTGGTGAGTGAAACGGGACAGGTGGGAGAGGGATTTAAGAGGTGATTGGTGTCAGAAAAATAAAGAATCTTGTGTATATTTTTGCCTTCCAGGATGATCATAGAGGAATGGATAGTTTTGGAAGGAGAGTAGAAGTGCAAGCAGCTTAATGCAGTTCACGAGATTGTACAAAGGATGCCTAACACACGGAAGGGTTCATAGATCTGGGAGTAATATATTAGCATTGATAGAGGATTGGTAAACATACAAGCAAAGAGTAGGCATAAATGGGACATTTTCAAATTGCCATGTGATTAGTGGAGTGCCGCAAAGATCACTGCTGGAGCCTCCTATTTATAATCAATACAATCACCTTGGAGAAAGGGTCAGAACACTGTCTTATGGATGCTGGAAATCTAACTAAAAGCTAAGTGCTGGAAAAACTCAGCAGGTTTGACAGCATCTGTGGAAAGAGAAACAGTTGATTCGAATATGACTCTTTCCACAGATGCTTCTAGAGTCTAGACTGGTGGATTTACTGTGAAACAAACTATGCGGTGGCATAGGGTCCACAAACAACAGGGGCTGGATGTTGAATGAAAACCAGCATTTGCGGTATCTAATAAACGTATAATCTGAACAGAACAGGGATGATTGCAACAGGTATCACACAGTCACTTGAACTTGCTTCTATTCTGTAGAAAGACATTTATTTTCAGTGTAATAAGAGCACAGCTAATTCCAATATGTGCTGCTCTAACAAGCTGCTGAACAGACTGATATGTTACACATATGTATTGTCTAGTGGTGGTAAGGACAGTTTGATTTGCTGAGATTGTCCAGAAATTACTCTCCACACAGGAGAGTGCAGTTCAAATTGTGGAGCATTGGACACGGATATCACTCAAATGGAATCCTGTTGCTTCAGGTTTTATGTACAGCTGGGAATGCTAAACTTCATAATTTCCCCTCTTTGCAAATTATCTGTTAAATACGTAAACAAGAAAATGCTGCTGCTTTACTGTTAATGGAGAAACGGTAACTTTGCATTACAATTGAGTTAATTGTGACTTCTATCCTCACACTTGCCAGCAGCAGTCTTCAGATATGGTGAGAATGACCACTTTAATGATATTATCAGATTAATTGGTAATTTTGTTCTTGCAGTTTTTCATTAACTTTGATACTGTTACGATCCCAGATGATATTCCTGGACAAGTCAGATCCTAGGGTGGAACCTGACTTGATAGATCGATGAACTTTTAACAAAATAAAACATTTATTAAACAAGAAAAGATCAAATATAATGAATTACTTCTTCACCCCAACTATATCTTTACAGATATATACAGTATTGCATAGATAACAGACGCTACAAAATCTTGTACTCTAATATTCTCAGTAAGTACACAGTCCATATAAACCAATAGGGAAAATGTGATCAGACACCCCACATCTTGAAACTAAGTGACAGATGCCACCTAATGCAACTTTTGTGGATTTCTCATCAATTCTCCCCCCAGATGCTTATCGCACTGTGAATTAACTGGCCCCACTGGAACTATGTCTTCCACGCATGAGTTTCCAATCTCCACTCTTGAACATGCCTTGGAATCTTCTCCGATACCTTTTCTCTCGATACCTTCACCACGAATCCACTCAGGATTTCAACCTTTCATTATTCCTCTGCCTTGGTTTGCCGCATGCATTCAAGCTTCCATGTAATCTTTCAGGTGCCAAGTTAACAGAACACTACTGATTCACAGGCTGCTTAAGGGTGTCACAAACCTTTTGATTACCCTGGCTTCTTGCTATCCAACATTTCCAGGTATACATCTGACAGCCCTGTTTTTAACTGGGAGCCCCTCTCTCTGCTTTTGACTTGACTGAACAGAATCCCTTTTCCAAATTTGTTATTTGTTCCTTTAACTTCCTGGACCCCCCCAACTCTCTCATTCCCTTGTTTCTGGTACTTTCTGTCCTTTAGCTTCTGGAACTTGCTTTCTGACCCACTGTATTGTCCTGCCTGTGCTGGCATTGCCTGTTGAGCCTCTGGTTGGTAAGCAACCAATTTTATTTTTTAAACCCTGTAATTGCTTTTATGTCGTAAAGCCTCATTACAATGCAGGCAACGTTTCAAGTGAAACTAAACCTATAGACTTTCAGGCACCTTTGCGAAACTGAAGTTATTAACCCTTCCTCCCTTAGCAGATCAATACAGAACACAAGACTAAACTTAAATCTATACCTTATTCCTCACTAAATACAAATATAAATTACTTCTTCTTCCGTGTCAGCTCTGCCATTGCTGCCAGACCTGCTGGGTTTTTTCAGATCTGGTCAATTGCATTAGCTGCTCCCAATGTGGTCTCCTCTATATCGGAGAGGCCAAATGCAGACTGGATGATTGCTTTGCTGAGCACCTTTGGTCTGTGCGCATTCAGGACCCTGACCTTTCCCGTTGCTTGTTATTTTAACCCAAGACCTGCTTCCATGCCCACATGTCTGTCCTTGGCCTGCTGCAATATTCCAGTGAAGCTCAATGCAAACTGGAAGGGCCCCGGATCCCCCGCCGCTCCGGATCCCCCACCACCCGGATTCCCGGATCCCCCGCCGTCCCGATGCTGCTGGTCATTCTGTGTGGCTTTCCCTGCAGCGGCAAGAGCCGCCGGGCGGCCGAGCTCGGCCGGTTTGTCCAGGAGAAGCTGCAGCGGAAAGTGGCGGCGGTGGGAGAGCAGAGCACGGAGGCGGAGAGGAACTCGGTGTATACCAACTCTCGGAAAGAAGGAACTGCGAGGTGCATTGAAAGCAGAAGTGGAAAGGAAAATCAATCAGGAAGATGTAGTAATTATGGATTCTCTAAATTACATCAAAGGTTACAGATACAAACTTTTCTGTCTGGTGAAACATACACAGACTCCACACTGTTTGATTCACTGTGATACTGCTGTCAACGTCTGTTCATCGTGGAACCAACAGAGAGCGCTGGAGGAGCAATACTCTCAGGAAGGCTTCGACACGCTGGTGATACGATTCAAGGCGCCAGAGTCCCGGAACCGGTGGACAGACCGCTGTTCACCATCCAGAAGGATGATACCCTCCCGTTTGAGGCGATAGTCGATGTGATCACCCACAGGAAAGCCCCACCGCCCAACCAGTCAATGCTCAACCAACTGCTCTCCTCGACGAACTTCATGTTCGAGCTGGACAGCGTTACACAGGAGATGGTCATGATGATATTAAACGCATAGAAGACAAGTGTACCAAGAGACCTGATAACAGTACCAGGGGCCAATGTGAAGATCAACTTAACTTGAGGCCTCCACATGGCTGAACTCCGTAAACTGAGGCGGCAATTTTTCAGCTACACCAAGCTGCACCCGACAGAAGACATTAGACAGATAGCAAACATGTTTGTGCAGTACATTAACCGAAGTCTACACTGACCGGCGTGCAAAAGCAGCAGTTTGTGACTCGGATTTCTTGATAATAAAAATGTTTTTAGAAAAAAAAATGCAAACTGGAAGAACAACATCTCATCTTCCGGTTAGGCATGCTATAGCCTTCCAATCTCAAGATCGAATTCAACAACTTCAGATGATGAGCTCTACCCCACCTCGACCCATTTGTTTTCATCCCTTTTAACTGTCTTTTACCATTTCTTTCTTTCCCCTTCCCCTCCCCCCCCACATCTACATCTGTCACAGTTTACCCTCCAATATTAGTTTCTCTGCTGTTTGGCCTTTCACACCTTTTGTTCTCACTGGAGGTTTCCATTAGCATTCTTTCCCCATGGTTTCTGTGGCGATTAGCACCCCGTTTCCCTGGGTTTCTGTGGCTATGACTCCTTTCATTCTCACTCCACAGTATAAATAAATATTTTGCACTTTCTGTTTTATAGCTTTGACAAAAGGTAATCTGGACTCGAAACGTTAGCTCTTTTTTTTCTCCCTACAGATGCTGCCAGACCTGCTGAGATTTTCCAACATTTTCTCTTTGTTTTTATTTGAGTACTGGTTTGCTGACGATGCAAAGTTAGGTGGAAATGCAAGTTGTGAAGAGAACACAGAGGCTGCAAGGAGATAGAGACAGGTGAAGTGAGTGACAACAAGGTACCAGATGTAGTGTGATGCGGGAAGAGTGAGGTTATTAGCTTTGTAAGAATATAAAAGCAGAGTAGTTTTAAAAGTGTGAAACTTGCAAATGTTGATATCATAGAATTTGGAATTTACAGTGCAGAAGGAGCCCATTTGGCCCATCGAGTCTGCACCAGCCCTTGGAAAGAGCATCCCACTTAAGCCCACACCTCCACCCTATCCCGTAACCCAGTACCCCCACTTTACCTTTTTTTTGGACACTAAGGGCAATTTAGCAGAGCCAATCCATCTTTTTTAAAAAAAATAATTTTTATTGAAATTGTTACAAAATATAAACATCTTAACTCTATTAACATACAACCGTGGTAACACCCCATGAACAATACCACCCCAGCTTCAAGAGCAACTTCAAACAAAAGGAAAGAACAAAAACAAAGAAAAAGAAAAAAGAAAAAAACAAAAAAGGGAGAGATAGCACCCTCCACGAACCCATGTGCACAGTTCTCCCTCCCCCCCAATCCTCTCTTTCCCCCCCCCCCCCCCCCCCCCCCGGGTTGCTGCTGCTATCGGCCTATTTCCCTACCGTTCCGCCAGGAAGTCCAGAAAAGGCTGCCACCGCCTGAAAAACCCTTGTACTGATCCCCTCAGGGCAAATTTCACCCTCTCCAATTTAATGAACCCCGCTATATAAGAGATCCAGGCCTCCATGCTTGGGGGCCTCGCATCCTTCCATTGGAGCAAGATCCTCCACCGGGCTACTAGGGACGCAAAGGCCAGAACACCGGCCTCTATCGCCTCCTGCACTCCCGGCTCCACTGCAACCCCAAAAATTGCGAGTCCCCAGCCTGGCTCGACCCTGGATCCCACCACCCTCGACACCGTCCTTGCTACCCCCTTCCAAAACTCCCCCAACACTGGGCATGCCCAAAACATATGGGCGTAATTCGCTGGGCTCTCCGAGCACCGAGCACACCAGTCCTCTCCCCCGAAAAACCTGCTCATCCTCGACCCAGTCATGTGGGCCCTATGCAGCACCTTGAACTGTATGAGGCTAAGCCTCGCACAGGAAGAGGAGGAATTCACTCTCTCCAGGGCATCCGCCCACGTCCCCCCCTCAATCTCCTCACCCAGCTCCTCCTCCCATTTACCCTTCAGTTCCTCCACCGAGGCCTCGTCTACCTCCTGCATTACCCGGTATATGTCCAAAATCCTCCCTCCTCCGACCCACACCCCCGAGAGCACCCTGTCCCGTACCCCACATGGGGGCAACAAGGGGAACCCCTCCATCTGCCGCCTGGTAAACGCCCTAACCTGCATGTACCGAAACATGTTCCCCGGGGGAGCCCAAACCTCCCCTCTAACTCCCCCAAGCTCGCGAACCTCCCCTCCACAAACAGGTCCCTCAACCTCCGAACCCCTGCCCTGTGCCAGCCCAGAAATCACCATCAATGCTCCCTGGGACGAACCGATGGTTTCCCCCGTATCGGGGCCTCCATTGAGCCCCCCATTTCTCCCCTGTGCCGTCTCCATTGCCCCCAAATTTTGAGGGTAGCCGCCACCACCGGGCTCGTGGTATACCTCGTTGGAGGGAGCGGCAACGGCGCCGTTACTAGCGCCTCCAGGCTCGTGCCCACACAAGACGCCACTTCCATCCTCTTCCACGCTGCCCCTTCCTCGTCCATTACCCACTTACGCACCATCGCTGCGTTGGCCGCCCAGTAGTACCCACAGAGGTTGGGCAACGCCAGCCCCTCCCCCCATTCCTGCCTCGTTCCAGGAACACTCTTCGAACCCTCGGAGTCCCATGCGCCCACACAAATCCCGTGATACTCCTGTTGACCCTCCTAAAAAAGGCCTTCGGGATAAGGATGGGAAGGCACTGGAACAGGAACAAAAACCTCGGGAGCACCGTCATCTTGACGGACTGCACCCTCCCCGCCAGTGACAGCGGTAACATATCCCATCTCTTAAACTCCTCCTCCATCTGCTCCACCAATGTTGTGAGGTTGAGCTTGTGCAGGGCCCCCCAGCTCCCCGCCACCTGGACCCCGAGGTACCTGAAGCTCTTCCCTGCCTGCTTCAATGGGAGTCTACCAATCACCTCCTCTTGATCCCCCGGATGCACCACAAACACCTCATTCTTGCCCAGGTTCAACTTATACCCAGAGAAACCCCCGAGTTCCCTAAGAATCCTCATCACCTCCGGCATCCCCCCCACCGGGTCCGCCACATACAGCAACAGGTCGTCCGTGTACAGCGACACTCGATGCTCCTCCCCACCCCGCACCAGGCCCCTCCAGTTCCCTGACTCCCTCAGTGCCATGGCCAGGGGCTCAATCGCCAACGCGAAGAGCAAGGGGGACAGGGGGCACCCCTGTCTCGTCCCCCGATACAGCCGAAAGTACTCCGACCTCCTCCTATTTGTGGCTACGCTTGCCATCGGGGCCTCGTAGAGCAGCCTCACCCACCGGATAAACCCCTCCCCAAACCTCTCCAACACCTCCCACAAGTACTCCCACTCAACCCTATCGAAGGCCTTCTCCGCGTCTAATGCCACCACTATCTCCGCCTCCCCTTCCACAGCCGGCATCATAATGGCGTTGAGGAGCCTTCGTACGTTTGTGTTCAGCTGCCTTCCCTTCACAAACCCCGTCTGGTCCTCATGTATGACCCCAGGCACACAATCCTCTATTCTAGTGGCCAGGATCTTTGCCAGCAGCTTAGCGTCGGCGTTCAGCAGCGAAATCGGCCTATATGATCCACATTGCAGAGGGTCCTTGTCTCGCTTCAGGATCAAGGAAATCAGCGCCCGTGACATAGTTGGGGGCACAGCCCCCCCCCTCCCTTGCCTCGTTAAAGGTCCGGACCAACAGGGGGCCCAACAGTTCCAAATACTTTTTATAGAATTCAGCCGGAAACCCGTCCGGCCCCGGCGCCTTCCCCGACTGCATGCTCCCTATCCCTTTAACCAACTCCTCCAGCTCGATCGGCGCCCCTAGTCCCTCCACCTGCTCCTCTTCCACCCTCGGGAATCGCAACTTGTCCAAGAAGCGCCCCATTCCACCCCCCTCCACCGGGGGTTCAGACCGGTACAATTCCCCATAGAAGTCCCTGAAGACCCCATTGACATCTACCCCCCTCCGCACCACCTTCCCAGCTCTATCCATCACTCCCCCAATCTCCCTGGCCGCGTCTCGCTTCCGGAGCTGGTGCGCCAGCATCCTGCTCGCCTTCTCCCCGTATTCATACACCGCCCCCTGTGCTTTCCTCCACTGAGCTTCCGCCTTTCTGGTCGTCAGTAGGTCAAATCTGGCCTGAAGACTACACCTCTCCCCCAGCAATCCCTCCTCTGGGGCCTCCGCATATCTCCTATCCACCTGCACCATCTCCCCTATCAGTCTTTCCCTTTCCCTCTGCTCCCCCCTCTCCCTATGGGTTCGGATGGAGATTAATTCCCCCCTCATCACCGCCTTCAATGCCTCCCAGACTGTCCCCACCCGAACCTCCCCGTTATCATTGGCCTCGAGGTATCTCTCGATACACCCCCGGACCCTTCCGGCCACCTCCTCATCTGCCAGCAGCCCCACCTCCATGCGCCAGAGCGGACGTTGGTCCCTCTCTTCCCCCAGCCCGAGGTCCATCCAGTGCGGGGCATGATCCAAAATGGCAATGGCGGAGTATTCCACTTCCTCCACCCTCGACACCAGCCCCCTGCTCAGAACAAAAAAATCAATCCTCGAGTAGGCCTTATGTACATGGGAGAAAAACGAGTATTCCCTGGCCCTTGGCCTCGCAAACCTCCAAGGGTCCACACCCCCTATCTGGTCCATGAATCCCCTCAACACCTTAGCCGCTGCCGACCTCCTACCCGTCCGGGACTTGGATCGATCCAATGGGGGATCCAGTACTGTGTTAAAGTCCCCCCCCCCACATGATCAGGCCCCTCACCTCCAGGTCCGGAATGCGGCCCAACATACGCCGCATAAACCCCGCATCGTCCCAATTTGGGGCATAAACATTCACCAACACTACCCGCTTCCCCTGCAGCTTACCACTCCCCGTCACATATCTCCCGCCACTGTCAGCCACCACCTTCAACGCCTCAAACGACACCTTCTTCCCCACCAGGATCGCCACCCCCTTACTCTTCTCATCCAGCCCTGAGTGGAATACTTGGCCCACCCACCCATTCCTCAGCCGGACCTGGTCCACCACTCTCAGGTGTGTCTCCTGGAGCATGGCCACATCCGCCTTCAGGTGCGCAAATACTCGGGCCCTTTTGACCGGCCCATTCAGCTCCCTCACATTCCAGGTTATCAGCCGGATCCGAGGGCTCCCTGCCCCCTTCCCCTGCCGATTAGCCATACCCCATCCCTTGCCCACCCCCGGCCAGCGCCCCACGCTCTGCCAGTTTCCCACGGCGGCAACTCCCCCCCCCCCCCCCCCCCCCCCTCCTCCAGCACCCCCTGCGTCCTCCAGCTCCTTCCTGACCGTTTCAGCAGCAGCCCGGTTCTCCCCCCCCCCCCCCCCCCCCCCAGGCTAGGACCCCTCCTAGCCGTGCCCCCCCCTCTACAGCACTCTCGTGAGCCAGCTAACTTCTGCTGACCCCGGCGGCTCCCGCCCTACTTTCGGCTCCTCCCAACGTGGGACTGCCCCTCCTCCATTGTGCCCGTCAACGAGTCCACCCTCCCCCCCCCCCCGCTCCTGCGCGGGAAAAGAAAACACGCCCCCTCCCTCTCATAGCGCGGGAACCCCGCAGAAAGCCCGCGCTTTCGCCCTGCCGGGCCCCGCCTCCTCCAGGGCCACTCCCATTGTCAGTCCCCCCACCAGCTCCCCGAACACCCCGTTTACCCCTCTGCCCGAACCCGTCCACCCAACCCTTGCTTGAAAACCCATAAAGAAAAAACCCGTACGACATCACCCCACCCACCCTAAAGCCACCCCACATCTTACCCTAAACCCAGCAAATACACATACAGTATAAATAAATACAGTATTATACAGCATCCTCCATCAGGGGGACCCTCAGTTTGAGTCCAGTTTCTCGGCTTGCACGAAGGCCCACGCCTCCTCCGGGGACTCAAAATAGTGGTGTCGATCCTTATAGGTGACCCACAGATGCGCCGGCTGCAACATTCCAAACTTCACTAATTAAACTAATTCAGCAGGGGGATGGGAACCTAAATTGTAGTCCCAGTGTACAGGATGTTGAGAGTAGTGAGGTCAGGGATAAGGTTAAAAGTTCGAAAGAGAGCACCGGCAAGCAGGACGCTGGTTTGAAGTGTGTCTACTTCAACGCCAGGAGCATCCGGAATAAGGTGGGTGAGCTTGCAGCATGGGTTGGTACCTGGGATCTCGATGTTGTGGCGATTTCGGAGACATGGGTAGAGCAGGGACAGGAATGGTTGTTGCAGTTTCCAGGATTTAGATGTTTCTGTAAGAACAGAGAAGATGGTAAAAGGGGGGAGTGTGGCATTGTTAATCAAGGAAAGTATTACGGCGGTATAAAGGACGCTTGAGGACTCGTCTACTGAGGTAGTATGGGCCGAGGTTAGGAACAGTAGAGGAGAGGTCACCCTGTTGGGAGTTGTCTATAGACCTCCGAATAGTTCCAGAGATGTAGAGGAAAGGATTGCAAAGATGATTCTCGACAGGAGCGAGAGTAACAGGGTAGTTGTTATGGGGGACTTTAACTTTCCAAATATTGACTGGAAATACTATAGTTCGAGTACTATAGATGGGTCAGTTTTTGTGCAGTGTGTGCAGGAGGGTTTTCTGACACAGTATGTAGACAGGCCAACAGGGGGCGAGGCCACATTGGATTTGGTACTGGGTAATGAACCTGGCCAGGTGTTAGATTTAGATGTAGGTGAGCACTTTGGTGATAGTGATCACAACTCGGTTATGTTTACTTTAGCAATGAGCAGGGATAGGTATATACCGCAAGGCAAGAATTATAGCTGGGGGAAAGGCAATTATGATGCTACTCGGCAAGATTTAGGATGTATAGGATGGGGAAGGAAACTGCAGGGGATGGGTACAATCGAAATGTGGAGCTTTTTCAAGGAACAGCTACTGCGTGTCCTTGATAAGTATGTACCTGTCAGGCAGGGAGGAAGTTGTCGAGCAAGGGAACCGTGGTTTACTAAGGAAGTTGAAGCACTTGTCAAGAGGAAGAAGAAGGCTTATGTTAGGATGAGACATGAAGGCTCAGTTAGGGCACTTGAGAGTTACAAGTTAGCCAGGAAGACCTAAAGGGAGAGTTAAGAAGAGCGAGGAGAGGACACGAAAAGTCGTTGGCGGATAGGATCAAGGAAAACCCTAAGGCTTTCTATAGGTATATCAGGAACAAAAGAATGACTAGAGTAAGATTAGGGCCAATCAAGGATAGTAGTGGAAAGTTGTGTGTGGAATCAGAGGAGATAGGGGAAGCGTTAAATGGATATTTTTCATCAGTGTTTACACTGGAGAAAGACAATGTTGTCGAGGAGAACACTCAGGTTCAGTCGAACAGGCTAGATGGAATTGAGGTTCAAAAGGAGGAGGTGTTAGCAATTTTGGAAAATGTCAAAATAGATAAGTCCCCTGGGCCAGATGGGATTTATCCTAGGATTCTCTGGGAAGCCAGGGAGGAGATTGCAGAGCCTTTGTCCTTGATCTTTATGTCGTCTTTGTCGACAGGAATAGTGCCGGAAGACTGGAGGATAGCAAATGTTGTCCCCTTGTTCAAGAAGGGGAGTAGAGACAACCCTGGTAATTATAGACCTGTGAGCCGTACTTCGGTTGTGGGTAAAATGTTGGAAAAGGTTATAAGAGATAGGGTTTATAATCATCTTGAAAAGAACAAGTTGATTAGCGATAGTCAACACGGTTTTGTGAAGGGTAGGTCATGCCTCACAAACCTTATTGAGTTTTTTGAGAAGGTGACCAAACAGGTGGATCAGGGTAAAGCGGTTGATGTGGTGTATATGGATTTCAGTAAGGCATTTGATAAGGTTCCCCACGGTAGGCTATTGCAGAAAATAAGGAAGTATGGAATTGAAGGTGATTTAGCGGTTTGGATCAGTAATTGGCTAGCTGAAAGAAGACAGAGGGTGGTGGTTGATGGCAAATGTTCATCCTGGAGTTCAGTTACTAGTGGTGTACCGCAAGGATCTGTTTTGGGGCCACTGCTGTTTGTCATTTTTATAAATGACCTGGAAGAGGGTGTAGAAAGATGGGTTAGTAAATTTGCAGATGACACGAAGGTCGGTGGAGTTGTGGATAGTGCTGAAGGATGTTATAGGATACAGAGGGACATAGATAAGCTGCAGAGCTGGGCTGAGAGGTGGCAGATGGAGTTTAATGCGGAAAAGTGTGAGGTGGTTCACTTTGGAAGGAGTAACAGGAATGCAGAGTACTGGGCTAATGGCAAGATTCTTGGTAGTGTAGATGAACAGAGAGATCTCGGCATCCAGGTACATAAATCCCTGAAAGTTGCCACCCAGGTTAATAGGGCTGTTAAGAAGGCATATGGTGTGCTAGCCTTTATAAGCAGGGGGATTGAGTTTCGGAACCACAAGGTCATGCTGCAGCTGTACATAACTCTGGTGCGGCCGCACCTGGAGTACTGCGTGCAGTTCTGGTCACCACATTATAGGAAGGATGTGGAAGCTTTGGAAAGGGTTCAGAGGAGATTTACTAGGATGTTGCCTGGTATGGAGGGAAGGTCTTGCGAGGAAAGGCTCAGGGAATTGAGGTTGTTTTCGTTAGAGAGGAGAAGGCTGAGAGGTGACTTAATGAGACATATAAGATAGTCAGAGGGTTAGATAGGGTGGACAGTGAGAGTCTTTTTCCTCGGATGGTGATGACCAACACGAGGGGACATAGCTTTAAATTGAGGGGTGATAGATATAGGACAGATATCAGAGGCAGTTTCTTTACTCTGAGAGTAGTCGGGGTGTGGAACGCCCTGCCTGCAACAGTAGTAGACTCGCCAACTTTAAGGGCATTTAAGTGGTCACTGGATAGACATATGGATGAAAATGGAATAGTGTAGGTCAGATAGGCTTCAGATGGTTTCACAGGTCGGCGCAACATCGAGGGCCGAAGGGCCCGTACTGCGCTGTAGTGTTCTATGTTCACCTTCCGTCTGTGGAGCACCGCCTTCATCCGGTTAAACCCGGCCCTCCGCCTCGCCACTTCCGCACTCCAGTCCTGGAAGATCCGCACCTCTGTGTTCTCCCATTTGCTGCTCTGCTCCTTCTTGGCCCACCGGAGCACACACTCACGATCCACGAACGGGTGGAACCTCACCAACACCGCCCGCGGCGGCTCGTTCGGCTTGGGCCTCCTAGCCAGAATTCTGTGGGCCCCCTCCAACTCCAGGGGCCCCTGGAAGGACCCAGCCCCCATCAGTGAGTTTAGCATCATCACCACATAGGCCACTAGGTCCGACCCCTCCAGCCCCTCCGTGAGGCCCAGGATCCGTAAATTCTTCCTCCTCGACCGGTTGTCCAGCTCCTCGAACCGCTCCTGCCATCTTTTATGGAGCGCCTCGTGCATCTCCACCTTCCCCACCACGGCCACGACCTCGTCCTCCCTTTCGGCGGCCTGCTGGTGCAGCTCCCGGATCGCAGCCCCCTGGGCTGTCTGGGTCTCCATCAGTTCCCTGTTGGTTACCTTGATGGACTACAGCAGCTCCAACTTCAGCTCCTGGAAGCAGCGCAGCAGAATCGTCTGCTGCTCCTGGACCCACTTCCTCAGCTCCTCAAAGCTTTCGCCGGCCGCCATTTTGTTTTCCTGCCCCCGATTTTTCCTGGGTGTTTTCGTTGATTTTCTCTCTGCCCCACTCCTGGTCCAGACCATGGGACCGCTGGGGCGACTCCTGGCCTCTTCCCCCGTCGGGATTTGCCTCCTCAGCTCCGTTGGGGGCCCTGAAAAAAGCCCCGAAGTCCGTTAATCGCGGGAGCCGCCGAATGTGTGGCTCAACTGCGCATTGCCGCCACCGGAAGTCCAGCCAGAGCCAATCCATCTAACCTGCACATCTGTGGACTGAGTGCAGAGCTGGCCAAGAGGAGAGAGGGCTTTAACAGAGTGAAGGCTGCTCTCTTTAAGAAGGGGGTGAAGTTCGGGATGCTGTACCTGGCCCGCCTCTGGGTGCTCTACAACGGTCGGGAATACTACTTTGGGACGCCGGAGGAAACAATGGAGTTTGTGAGAGACAATGGACTGGCAGGAGAAGGAGGACATTGACATTTGGAAGAAGTGTTTGGGGAGATTGGTTCTCCCTGTGCCCTGTCCAGGGAGGTTGGGGTTTCCTTTTTTTTTCCATGGGGGGGGGGTTTGTTTTCTCCCCTGGTGGGGTTGTTGGGTGATTTTTGGGGGATGGGGAAGGGACATGTGTGTGTATTGAACTCTGCTCTGTTATTTTTCTCTCTCTGGGGGCTATTGTCCTTTGTTCTTCTGTGGGGGTTGTGTTTTTTTCTTACAGTCTGTGAATTTTGATGATGTTGTTTGCACTAAAATAGTGTTTGAGTGGAGGGGGAGGGGGGGGGGGGGGGGGGGGGGGGGGGGGATGCTAGGCTCCATGGACAGGGGCTGCCAGGCTAGCTAGACGGGATAGTTCACACAAGTGCAGTGGGAGGTGAGCAGGTGGTTAGAGTGTTGATGAGGGTTGGGATTGTTATTTCGTGAAGATGGGGAGACTACTGACAGGGGAGATGCTTTTGAAATATGGTATGAGGCATGTTGATGATGGTGGACATCCGAGGGCGGGCCTCATGGGGTGTGGGAGGCAAACCCAGGAGGGGCTATGGTTAATTGGGGGTGGGGGGAGTCCCCCTGACCAGGCTGATCACATGGAATGTGAGAGGGTTGAAAGGGCTGGTCAAGAGGGCTTGCGTGTTTGCTTAAAGGCAGATGTGGCATTCTTGCTGGAAAAACACTTGGAAGATTGGGGATCAAACTAGGCTCAGGGAAGGGTGAGTACGGCAGATCTTTCATTCAGGATTGGATTTGAAGATGAGGGCGATGGTGCTCTTGATAAGTAAGCGGGTAGCTTTTGATGTGGGAAACATAGTGACATACTTTGGGGGGAGGTTCATTATGGGAAATTGGAAGGGATGCCTGTGGTATTGGTGAATGTTTATGCCCCGAAATGGGATGATGTAGTTTATGAGATGGGTGCTGGGGAGGATCCCGGACTTGGACTCGCACCAGTTGATAATGGAGGTGGGATTTTACCACTGAAATTGGATCTGTCGAGCCAAGGTTAAGGAGAGTATCGGCAGTGATGAGGGAATTGAGGGGGTTTACGGAATGGACCCTTGGAGGTTTGGGCGAAGCAATTTTAATTTTTCTCCCATGAACATAGGGTGTACTACTGGATTTACTATTTTGAGTTGGGCAGGACGTTGTTGGCGGGGGTGGTCAGTTCGGAGTACTCGGTGATTATGTCTGACCTTGCGCCAAATTGGGGGGGGGGGGGGCGGCTGCCAGCTCCCGCAATGGAGGTTGGATGTGAGGCTCTTGGCAGATGAGGGGGTTTGTGAGCGGGTGAGGGCTGCTATTCAGGGATATGTGGAGCTGAATGACAGAGAGGAGGTTTTGGCCGCCACGCTGTGGGAGGCACTGAAGGCAGTGGTGAGAGGGGAGTTTATTTCAATACAGGCGCATAAAGACAAGATGGAGCGGGTGCAGGTGGTGAGGTTAGTGGATGAGATTCTGCAGGTGCATCGGAGGTACTCGGAGGCTCTGGAGGCAGGTTGCAGAGGGAGCGACAAAAACTTCAGATGGAGTTTGGACTGTTATCCACGGGTAGGGCAGTTGAGGAGGGCTAAATGGGTGATCTATGAATATGGGGAAAAGGCAAGTAGGATGTTGGCACAACAATTGTGGAAGCAGGAGGCGGCGTGGGAGATCGGAAAGGTGAAGGATGGAGCGGGGGGGACACTAAGATATTTGGGAACTTTTATAAGAGCCGAGTATTCGGATCCTCCAGCTAGTATGGAGGGAATGAAGCGTTTTTTGGATGGGTTGGAGTTTCCTCGGGTGGAGGAGGACCTGGTGGAGGGATTGGGAGCCCACATTGGGCCGGTGGAGGTGTTGGAGGGTATGGGGACGATGCATGAGCCTGGGCCCAGACAGGTTCCTGGTGGAATTTTATAAAACTATTTTTGGGGGACTTAGGGCCCCTGCTGGTTAGGCTGTTCAATGAGGTGAGGGAACAGGGGGTGCTCCCCCTTACATTAATGCACGTCTCGATCGCCTTAATTTTAAAGAGGGACAAGGATCCGGAGCAGTGTGGGTCCTACAGGCCAATTTCATTATTAAATATGGATACCAAGTGGTTGGCCAAGATCTTGGCCTCAAGGATTGAGGACTGTGGCGGGGGTGATCGGGAAGGGTTTGTTAAGGGGAGGCATCTGTCTGCTAACATCAGGAGGTTGTTAAATGTTATAACGATGCCACCGGAGGGACGAAGTGTGGAGGTGGTGGTCACCATGGATGCAGAGAAGGCCTTCGACTGGGTGCAGTGGGACTATTTGTGGGAGATGCTGGGGCATTTTGGGCTTGGGCAGAGGTTTGTGGATTCGGACACGGTTGTACCGGGTGCCGACAGCGAGTGTGAACGAACCGGGTGAGCTCCGAGTATTTCAAGTTGCACCGGGGGACGAGGCAGGGATGTCCACTCTCCCCATTGCTCTTTTCTTGGCAATGGTGCTGAGTCAAGGGACTGGCACGGGGGGGGGGGGGGGGGGGGGGGGGGGGGGGGTAGCGGGGGGTAGCATCGGGTCTTTTGTATGCGGACGATCTACTGCTCTGTGTATCAAATCCTTTGGAAGTTATTGGGGGGATTATGGGCGTATTGGAGGAATTTGGCCGATTCTCAGGGTACAAATTGAATATGGGGAAGAGCGAGGTTTTTCCGATCCAAGCAAGGGGGCAGTAGAAGAGGCTGGGGGAGTAGCTGTTTCTTTTTTTTGTTTTTTTTGTTTATAAATTTAGATTAGCCAATTATTTTTTCCAATTAAGGGGCAATTTAGTGTGGCCAATCCACCTACTCTGCACATTTTTGGGTTGTGGGGGCGAAACCCACGCAGACACGGGGAGAACGTGCAAACTCCACACGGACAGTGACCCAGAGCCGGGATCGAACCTGGGACCTCAGCGCCGTGAGGCGGTTGTGCTAACCACTAGGCCACCGTGCTGACCTGGGAGTAGCTGTTTCGAGCAGTAGGGGTGAGCTTTAGGTATTTGGGCATCCAGGTGGCGTGGGGAAGGGAGCAGCTGCTCAAGC
Source organism: Scyliorhinus canicula (assembly GCF_902713615.1). Taxonomy (NCBI): domain Eukaryota; kingdom Metazoa; phylum Chordata; class Chondrichthyes; order Carcharhiniformes; family Scyliorhinidae; genus Scyliorhinus; species Scyliorhinus canicula. The sequence continues at coordinate 125,741,490 of NC_052158.1, read as the reverse complement.
TGAATCTGGCTCGGTTGGTGGAACAGATGAAGGGGTATTTTTGAAGCTGAGATGTGCTCCCGCTGCTGGGACAGGTGCAGTCAGTGAAGATGACGGTACTTCCAAGGTTCTTATTTGTGTTCCAGAATCTCCCAATCTTTATTCCAAAGGCTTTTTTTGGGAGGGTGAATGCACTGATTTCAGGGTTTGTTTGGGCAGATAAAGCCCTGTGGGTGAAGAAGGTGCTGTTGGAGCAGGGTCGGGGGAGGGGGTTAGCTCTTCCAAATTTGTTGAATTACTATTGGGCGGCGAATATAGCCATGGTTAGGAAGTGGGTAGTGGGGGAGGTGTCGTTATGGGAGTCGATGGAGGTAGCTTCTTATAAAGACTCTAGTTTGGGGGCACGGTTGACGATGCCTTTACCGTTCTCGCCGACCAGGTACTCCACAAGCCTGGTAGTGGTGGCGGCCCGAGAATGTGGGGACAGTGGCAGCATCACCCAAGGTTGGGGGGAGCCTTTGTTTGGGCACGATCTGCGGAAATCATAGTTTTGCTCTGGGCAGGGGGCTGAATGGGCAGGGTTTGAGCAGTTTGTGGATCTATTTGTTGGGGGCATCTTCTCGAACTTGGAGGGTTTGGTGAAGGAATTTGAGTTCTCCACCGGGATAGGGTTCTGGTAATTACAGGTGAGGGGTTTTGTCAGGAAGCATGTACCGACCTTTCCCCACCTACCGCTACAGGACAAGGTGGTATCAAAAACAGGGGTAGGTGAGGGTAGGGTCTCAGAAATTTATAATGAGTTAATGGATTGGGAGGGAGCCCCGATAGGGGTAGTGAAGCGCAAGTGGAAGAGCTGGGGAGGGAGGTGGAAGTGGGGTTGTGGGAGGTAGATTTGAGGATAATCACACCCTCTTCATGTGATAGGCTTAGCCTTATTCAGTTTAAAGTGGTTCACAGGGCACATATGACTGGCCAGGATGAGCAGGTTTTTTTCATAGATTTCATAGAATTTACAGTGCAGACAGAGGCCATTCAGCCCATCGAGTCTGCACCGGCTCTTGGAAAGAGCACCCTACCCAAGCCCAACCTCCACCCTATCCCCATAACCCAGTAACTCCACCCAACATTAAGGGCAATTTTGGACACTGAGGGAAATTTAGCATGGCCTATCCACCTACTTGCACATCTTTGGACTGTGGGAGGAAACCGGAGCACCCAGGGTAAACCCACGCACACACTGGGAGAACGTGCAGACTCTGCACAGTGACCCAAGCTGGGAATCAAACCTGGAACACTCGAGCTGTGAAGCAATTGTGATAACCACTGTGCTATTGTGCTGCCCCGCACTGCCCCTACCTATCTTCCACCCCTTTTTGAAGAGGTGGAAGATAGGTGTGGGTGGGCAGTACGTGGGCGGGTGGTGCGTGGGCGATAGATGTAGGCGGTGCGTGGGTGGGCCCGTGAATCGTTCACATGAATCATGTCCACATGTTTTGGGCCTGTCTGAAGCTTGGGAGATTCCGGCAGGAGTTTGTCGATGTTATGTCTGAGGTCTTGAAGGTGAAGGTGGTCCTGAGTCCAGAAGTGGCAATCTTTGGAGTGTCAGAAGACCTGGGAGCCCAGGGGGGGCGAGAGAAGCCGATGTCTTGGCCTTTGCTTCCCTATTGCAATGGTGGGACTCAGGACTGCCAAAACCACGGATTTGGGTGAGTGGCCTGGTAGGGTTCCTCAGGCTGGAGAAGATAAAAGTTTTGAATCTAACTACTCATCTAATAATCTTTGCTCAGAACCACCCTCTCCTCCCATAACTGAAGTTCCTCCTCCCTGGAACTATTTTAATGAATCTTTTCTGCACCCTCGGTAATGGCTTCATATCCTCCTTTAACGTACCCAGAAATTGAGACATTGGTGGTTCTTCCTCAAATGGAGCAATGTTTTATGAAAGTTCATAACTTGCTTTTGTACCCTTCCCGATATGGTAAGCCCAGGATGCTTTGTAAATCACTTTTCCAAACCACCCTGCCGCTTTCTATTATCATGCTCATCTCCCGCCAGGTTTCTCTGTCCCTGTAGAATTGCATTCACATTGCCTGTCCTCTTATTTCCTACCAAGATGAATCACAGCGCATGCATGATGGCCGTGGTGTTTTTTAAACTCCACATCTGGCTTCCCCGTCCGTTAGCTCGCACTTTCCTCACAGGCCACAGCTTCGAAGCGGCCGTTCAGCGCGCACGCGCACTCTGACCGGCGGCTGCTGGCACATGCGCAGTGCGGATCGAGGGTCTGCAATGGCGGCTGCGATGTTGATGTCGGAGTGTCAGCTCGGGATCGCAGGCGGCGGTGGGTCGAACGGACTGGGCGGAGGAGGCAGCGGCCACAATGGTGCCGGATCGGCTCCAGTCCCGTGGAACAGGAGTTTGGAGAGAGCGCTGGAGGAAGCTGCAGCGACGGGGGTGCTGAACTTAAGCGGGAGGAAACTGAAGGAGTTGCCGAGGAGCGCGGCGAATCAGGACCTGGCGGACACCACGCAGGCGGGTGAGTGCGAGCGGGCAGGCGGGACTCGCTGCTCGGCCGGGTCCGGGGCAAGCTCGCCGAGCGCTGCCTTCCGGATGAATTCTTTTTGGAACCATGTAATCCGTACCGTTTAAACGGGGCGGCGCGTGCGGCTCGCGCCTGCGTCCGAGCTCTGGGCACGCGCAGGGGTGGGAGGGGGAGGCCTGGCTGCCCCGGCAGAAAGGGCCCCTCCCTGACGGCTTGGCAGCTTCCGTTACTGCTAACTGGCCAGCGGTGAAGGAACGTGTTGTTGCTGCTAGCGCCTGAGCAGTTTGGAAAGTATTTAATTATGTTAATTTATGATCAGATCTAATTTTCACAACATTAGTTGCGTCGTCGCAGATTGACTCCAACCACTTCTAACACTGGGCTCAGACTGGTTGTTGAGGGGCGCACCAGGAGAGAGTAAAATGTTGTTTCAATTGGGAAAACATGGACGAAGAGACACTGGACACAGCTCCATCATAGTTCTTTGCAAATCCTTAAGATGTTCGATTATCTGCTGTTCGTGCAATGTTACAGTTGGGTCTATTGTTATGGTTGCAACTACATTGTATCTTGCACAAGTCCTCCGATCCTTCCCGCAAGACACTGCGAGTAAATTGAAAGTTTAATTGGGTAGGAACGGAGTGGACCATTCGGCCCATCGAGCCTATCCTGCCAATTAGCCCAATCAGACCACAGAATTCCTGAATTTCTGGGAGTGTGTGATGAGTATTAATCTTGATGACAAAAAAATGTATGTGATACCCATCATACAATCATTATAATAACCGTTTATTGTCACAAGTATGAAGTTACCGTGAAAAACCCCTAGTCGCCACATTCCAGCGCCTGTTCGGGTAAGCTGGTACATAGAACATTACAGCGCAGTACAGGCCCTTCGGCCCTCGATGTGGCGCCGACCTGTGAAAGCCCATCTACACTATTCCCTTATCGTCCATATGCCTATCCAATGACCATTTGAATGTGTTTAGTGTTGGCGAGTCCACAACTGTTGCAGGCAGGGCATTCCACGCCCTTACTACTCTGAGTAAAGAATTTACCTCTGACATCTGTCCTGTATCTATCTCCCCTCAATTTAAAGCTATGTCCCCTCGTGCTGGACATTACCATCCGAGGAAAAAGGCTCTCAATGTCCACCCTATCTAATCCTCTGATCATCTTGTATGCCTCAATTAAATCACCTCTTAACCTTCTTCTGTCTAAGGAAAACAGCCTCAAGCCCTTCAACCTTTCCTCGTAAGATCTTCCCTCCATACCAGGCAACATCCTTGTAAATCTCCTCTGTACCCTTTCCAATGCTTCCACATCCTTCCTATAATGCAGCGACCAGAACTGCACGCAATACTCAAAATGCTACTGCACCAGAGTTTTGTACAACTGCAACATGACCTCATGGCTCCCAAACTCAATTCCTCTACCAATTCCCGTACCAGCCTCCCCGGACAGGCGCCGGAATGTGGCGACTAGGGGCTTTTCACAGTAACTTCATTGAAGCCTACTCGTGACAATAAGCCATTTTCATTTTCATTTCATTTCATTTCAATAAAAGCTAACACACCGTACACCTTCTTAACAACCTTCTCAACCTGGGTGGCAACTTTCAGGGATCTATGTACATGGACACCGAGATCTCTCTGCTCATCCACACTAGCAAGAATCTTACCATTAGCCCAGTACACTGTCTTCCTGTTATTCCTTCCAAAATGAATCACCTCACACTTTTGTGCATTAAACTCCAATTTGCCACCTTTCAGCCCAGCTCTGCAGCTTATCTATGTCCCTCTGTAACTTGTAACATCCTTTTGCACTGTCCACAACTCCACTGACTTTAGTGTCATCTGCAAATTTACTCACCCATCCTTCTACGCCCTCCTCCAGGTTATTTATAAAAATGACAAACAGCAGCGGCCCCAAAACAGATCCTTGTGGTACACCACTACAGTAGTAACTGGACACCAGTCTGAACATTTCCCATCAACCGCCACCCTTTGTCTTCTTCCAGCTAGCCAATTTCTGATCCAAATTGCTAAATCACCCTGAATCCCATGCCTCTGTATTTTCTGCAATAGCCTACCGTGGGGAACCTTATCAAATGCTTTACTGAAATCCATATACACCACATCAACTGTTTACCCTCATCCACCTGTTTGGTCACCTTCTCAAAGAACTCAATAAGGTTTGTGAGGCACGACCAACCCTTCACAAAACCATGTTGACTATCTCTAATCAAATGATTCCTTTCCAGATGATTATGCATCCTATCTCTTATAAACCTTTCCAAGACTTTGCCCACAACAGAAGTAAGGCTCACTGGTCTATAGTTACAGTGTCAATCCCCGTGTGTTAACATAAACAAATGACAAAAAGGAATCAGGAATCACCCATAGTCACCATTACCACATACAGTCCCTCTCCCCTCAACCCTCCCAACCCCCCTAATGTTCGATGCGATCCAATTCTCAAAAGTGCATAATGAATAACGGCATAAATTGTAGAACCCCTCCACCCTCCCCTCAGTTCAAATTTGACCTTTTCAAGCATCAAGAATTCCAGCAGGTCCCCCGCCACGCCAGGGCACAAGGTGGAGAGGTTGATCTCCACCCGAACAGGATCCGCGTTCGGATGATCAACGAGGCGAAAGCTACAACATCTGCCTCCGTGCCCGTTTCCAACCCCGGCTGGTCCGACACCCCGAATAGGGCCTCCCGAGGGCCCGGATCCAGTTTCACATGCACCACTTTAGAGATTACCCTAAACACCTCCTTCCAGTAATCCCTCAGCTTTGGACAGGACCAAAACATATGAACGTGGTTTGCCCCCCCCCCCCCCCCCCCCCCCCCCCCCCCCACCCACCCACACACACACACACACACACACACACACACACACACAAAGCGTTCACACACATCTTCTATCCCCTCAGAGAGCTGGCTCATTCTCGCCCTTATCAGGTGCGCTCTATACACCACCTTCAGCTGTATCAGCCCCAACCTCGCACAAGAGGTGGAGGCGTTCGGAGCACCTCACACCAGAACCCCTCCTCCATACCGTCTCCCAACTCTTCCTCCCACTTTGCTCTGATCCCTTCAAGCGGCGCCTTCTCCTCCTCCAAAATAGCCCCGTAAACTGCCGATACTGCCCCTTTCTCCAGTCCCCCTGTCTTCAGCACCTCCTCCAGCAATGTGGAAGCCGGCTCTACTGGGAAGCTCTGTATCTCCTTTCTGACAAAGTCTCGACTCTGCATGTATCTAAATATTTCCCCCTGCTCCAACCCACACTTCACTCCCAGCTCCTTCAATCCCGCAAAACGACCCCCAAGAAATAAATCTTTTAGTGTCCTAATTCTTTTCTCCTCCCAGCTCTGAAAATTTCCATCCCACTTCCCTGGCTCAAATCTGTGGTTCCCCAAATCTGCATTTCCCTTGACCCTGCCCCCAATCCGAAGTGCTGTCGAAACTGCCTCCAAATTCTCAACAAAGCTATTACCACCAGACTCCCTGAGTATCTCCCCGGGTCCATCGGGAGCGGTGCTGTCGCTAGCGCCTTCAATCCCGACCCTTACCAAAACTCTCCTCCATTGAGACCCATTGGGAGTCAACCCCTCTGACCCAGCTCTGTACCTTCTCATATTCGCCGCCCAGTAATAATACATCAGGTTCGGAAGACCCAAATCCCTTGCCTGCCTTCCTCTGTAGTAGCACTTTTTAAATTCTGGCCACCTTTCCTCCCCATATGAATGAGATAACCATCCCTTCAATCTCTCTAAAAAATACCTTTGGCAGGAAAATCAGCAGGCATTGAAAAATAAACAGGAATCGCGGCAGCACATTCATTTTAACTGCCTGTACCTGACCCGCCAGTGACAGAGGGAGACCATCCCACCTTGCCCGATCAGCTTTCACCCTCCCCACCAAACTAGAAATGTTGTACCTACGGAGCCCCGCCAAATCACGAGCAACCTGCGCCCCCAGGTATCTAAAGTTAGTCCCTGTCTTACGGAATGGCAGCCTCCCAACCCAGCCCCCACCCCTGGCCGAGACACCACAAAATATTCACTCTTGTCTAAATTTAATTTGTACCTTGAGGAAAGAGTGATTTCAAATAAACCTGTTGGACTTTAACCTGGTGTTGTGAGACTTCTTACTGTGCCCACCCCAGTCCAACGCCAGCATCTCCACATCAAAGATGACAGCAGAAGGTTAGAAAGCAGATGGTAAGAACTGTATAAAGAAACTTACAAGGGATGTCTAAAGCACCATAAATGCTTTTATAGTTACATTCGGAAAAAGAGGCTGGTCAGGAGCATTGTCGGCCTGTTAAAAGTTGATAATTGTAATATAGTAGAGTCAATGATTTCAAAAGTAAATTGAATAAACACTTGAGGGCTACAGAGATAAAGTGGGGGGTTGGATTTACTGAATTCCTCTGCAGAGAGCTAACATGGACTCAATGGGTCAAATAGCCTCCTCCCTTGTCATTATGATTCTAGTTGTAAAAGAAAATAAAGAAATCGGGGGGGCAATATGAGTAATTACTTTGCATTGGTATTTACCGTAGAGGAAGAGAGGGATAACATGCCAGTCTTCCCAGGAAAACAAATATTGAACCAGAGAGTCACCAAAGTTAGCATAAGCAAAATAACAATAATTAAGAAAATAATACCATGACAGAGTGACATCCCCAGAATCCAGTAGTTTTCACCCTAGGATTTAAGTCGGTGAGAATATTGCAGTTGCACGAACTATAATCTTGTAAAAAAAATTTGATTCAGCAATGTCACTCTGCTATTTAGGACAAATGAGGGGGGAAACCATGAAATTATAGGCAAGTTTGTCTGACATCTATTGTTAGAATCTATAATCAAGGATAGAGTGGCAACACCCTAAAATTTCAGCATAGTGCATCAGCTTGAATTTGTAAAGATTAGTTCATGTTTGATGAACGTGATTGAATGTTTTGAAAAGGTGCCTAAAGTAATACTACTGACTATGGATATTATTTATATGGAATTTCAGAGGTATTTAATGAAGTCTTAAGAAAGTGTCTGCTAAAGGTAAAGCTCATGGAATTGAAGGCAAATTATTGATTTGGTTGAGCAGAAAGTCTAACTTGCAGGGTGTGATGAATTGCATCCCAAAAATGTCTGCTTTGGCGCCTCAAGTATTCACCTTTGATTAGTTAGATGATTTGAATAATTATTATTCAAGTTTATTGATGATGTAAAGATAGTCACCATTGTAACTATAGGGATGACATGGTGGCGTAGTGGTATTGTCAGCAGACTAGTTATTCCGAGACCCAGAGCAATGTTCTGGGATTCAAATCCCACCATGGCAGATGGTGAAATTTGAATTCAATAAAGATCAGTTGGGGGGAAAAAAAAAACATCTGGTTCACTAATGTCCTTTAGGGGAAGGAAATCTGCCTTCCTTACCTTTTCTGGCCTACATGATTCCAGATCCATAGCAATGTAGTTGGTTGACCCTGAAACTCTGGCAAGCCACTTGGTTCAAGGGCAATTGAGATGGGCAGTAAATGCTGGCCCAGCCAGTGATACCCACATCTAAAAATGAATGTAGAATGCATTGAATCCAGACAGTGCGGAAGGAGGCCATTTGGCACTCTACCGAAGCCCATTCCCCATAACACTAATTGCCAATTCACCTAATCAGCACATCTTTGGACTGTGGGAGGAAACTGGTGCACGCAGAGGAAACCCACACAGATATGGGAAGCACTCGTTCTGTGAGACAGCAGTGCCAACCACTGTGCCGGATGGAAATGTAAGATAAAAATCATCCCTAAAAGGATAGATGGTGAAAAGCTAGAGAGGATGGACCCAAGGATATTTAGGGCCAGAGCACATAAAAGTCACGGATAGGTGCAGAAGATAATAATAAAGACCTATGCATTGAGAGCACTTGAATGCAAAGGGGTTGAAGTCATGCAACAAAAACAGAAAATACTGGACAATCTCAGCAGGCCTGACAGCATCTGTAGAGAGAGAAAGGAGCTATAGACTTGAGTCTGGATGATTCTTTGTCAAAGCCATCTAGACTCTGTCTTAGTTCCATTCTCTCTCCACAGATGCTGCCAGACCTGTTGAGATTGTCCAGCAATTACTGCTATTATTTTAGATTACAGCTTCCACAGTAATTTGCTTTTATTTACAGGTTAAAGTCATGATTAAACCTGGACTAAGTACTGTGTTCATTTCTGGACACTGTATGTTAGGAAGCATATATTAGAACATAGAACAGTACAGCACAGAACAGGCCCTTCGGCCCTCAATATTGTGCCGAGCCATGATCACCCTACTCAAACCCACATATCCACCCTATACCCTTAACCCAACAACCCCCCCTTAACCTTACATTTATTAGGACACTACGGGCAATTTAGCATGGCCAATCCACCTAACCCGCACATCTTTGGACTACATTAGCCTGGATAGAATGCTGTACAAATTTCCCAGAATGATAACTGGGCTGCAAGTATTAAATTATGAGCAGGTTGGGGTGAATTCCTTGCAATTTAGAACTTGAAAGGGTAACGAGCAGTTTTCAAAATTATGGGGAACTGTTAGAGAGTCAGAAACAATTTCTGCTTGTTGGGGAGCCAAGGATGCAGGGACATAGCCAAAAGTTAGGGTGGGTTTTTCAGGATCGATGTGAAAAAGCAATCCTAAATACAAAGGGTGGTATGAGTTTGTGCTCTTCCCCAAATGGTAGTTGATGCTGGATGAGTTAATTTAAAATCTGTGATTAATAAAAATAAATTTTTATTAATCAAAGGTACTTTGGCATTTGGGACAAAGGCAGGGAGAATTGGACCACAGAATTGCCGTGATCTCATTGAATTGCCGTAATAAATTTGTCTGCTATCCATCCAGTACCATGAACTTGGCAAGTGTTTTTATGATATGACACTGAGAAGACCACCTCTTAACACTACTCTTTTTGAAAATAATTTCAGTGGGAGAATGCTACATTAATCTATTGGGCAATATGTGCCGAATAATTTTGATTAATATTTTTTAATTTTAATATTCTTTATCATCACAATATAGTTTGATTTTAATATCACATATCTCTTTCATATCATCAGAAGGATGTGTAAAGGAAATAGAGAAGAATAATCCATATTTATAATGTTGAAAAGCATCCCATTGCACTACAAAGGGTGAGCCTGCAAAAATATGTTATTTGGAGTAATCGGAGAGGTGTGCTTGGAGGACAGTTAAGTGTCTTTGATCTAAAAGCAGGTTGGGGGGGGGGAGTCAACTCAGGCCAATTTAAAAAGAGCAACTTTAACTCACTCCCAGTGAGCCAGAGAAGACACAGCCAGAGTGAGATACAGCGAAGAGTGAGTTTGGGAATTTGAACCTAGGTGAGAATTTGAAGCTGGGTAGGGAGGAGGTGCTTTTTATCCCTGGTCAGTGACTGGTAAATACTTTGTCTTTTCATTTGTATATTTATTAATTTTTTATTTCGTTTTTTTGGAATTGTAGTTGTATAAGTTAACCTAAGGTTTAAGACACGGCCGGAGATCCCAGACCTGTGTCATGCTCCCCATGTGCGATATGGGAGCTCAGGGACACGTCCACTATCCCTGGCTCCTTCACGTGCAAGAAGTGTGCCCAGTTGCAGCTCCTGTTAGACTGCTTGACGGCTCTGGAGCTGCGGATGGACTCACTTTGGAGCATCCGCAATGCTGAGGGCGTTGTTAATATCATGTTTAGTGGGTTGGTCACACCACAGGTGAATGTTACTGAGGGAGATAGAAAATGGGTGACCAAACGACAGAGCAAGAGTAGGAAGGCAGTGCAGTCATCTCCCTGCGGTCATCTCCCTGCAAAACGGATATACCGCTTTGGATACTGTTGAGGGAGATGGCTCACCTGGGGAAGCTGCAGCTCGGTTCATGGCTCCGTGGCTGGCTCTGCTGCGCAGCAGGGCAGGAAGAAGAATGGCAGGACTACAGTGATAGGGGACTCAATCGTAAGGGGAATTGACAAGCGGTTCTGTGAACGCAATTGAGACTCCAGGATGGTATGTTGCCTCTCTGGTGCAAGGGTCAAGGATGTCTCTGAGCGGCTGCAGGACATTCTTGGGGGGGGGGGGGGGGGGGGGTTGGGGGGCGGAGAACAGCCAGCTGTCGTGGTGCACATAGGCACCAACGATCTAGGTAAAAAAAACGGGATGAGGTCCTACAAGCTGAATTCAGGGAGTTAGGAGTTAAACTAAAATGTAGGACCTCAAAGGCAGTAATCTCAGCATTGCTGCAGTGCCAGGTGCTCGTCAGAGTAGGAATGTCAGGATAGATAGGGTGAATGCGTGGCTCGAGAGATGGTGCAAGAGGGAGGGATTCAAATTCCTGGGGCATTGGAACTGGTTCTGGGGGAGGTGGGACCAGTACAAACCGGACGGTCTGCACCTGGGCAGGACTGGAACCGACGTCCTGGGGGGGTATTTTCTTGAGCTGTTGGGGAGGGTTTAAACTAATGTGGCAGGGGAATGGGATCCAATGTAGGACATCGGAGGGAAGTAAAACGGGACCAGAAGCAAAAAGCAGTAAGGGGGAAAGTGTAAGGCAGAGAAGCCATAGTCAAAAATCAAAAAGGGCCACAGGACAAGGTAGAGTGACTGAGGAGAGTGTGAAAAGGGAGGTGGCCAATGCAGAATTGAGGGTGTTGTCCCTAAATGCGCGCAGTATACGGAACAAAGTAAATGAGCTTTTGCGCACATTCAAATTGGCCAGTATGATGATGTGGGCGTGGTTGCAAGGGGATCAGGGCTGGGATCTAAATATCCAAGGATACATGTCCTATCGAAAGGGGTGAGACCCTCGCAGACACAGGGAGAATGTGAAAATTCCACACGGACAGTGACCCAGAGCTGGGATCGAACCTGGGACGTCGGCGCCGTGAGGCAGCAATGCTAACCACTGTGCCACCGTGCTGCCCAGGTTATACGCTTTTGAAGGAGGAATCTAGGCATAGACTATTTTCTAAATGGGGAAATGCTTCAGAAAGTAGAAGCACAAAGGGACTTGGGCGTCCTTGTTCACAATTCTCTTGAGGTTAATGTGCAGGTTCAGTCGGCAGTTAAGAAGACAAATGCAATGTTAGCATTCATGTCAAGATGTCTAGAATACAAGACCAAGGATGTACTTCTGAGGCTCTGGTCAGACCCCATTTGGAGTATTGTGAGCAGTTTAGGGCCCCATATCTAAGGAAGGATGTGCTGGCCTTGGAAAGGGCCCAGAGGAGGTTTACAAGAATGATCCCTGGAATGAAGAACTTGTCGTATGAGGAACGTTTGAGGACCCTGGGTCTGTACTCGTTGGAGGTTAGAAGGATGAAAGGGGATCTTATTGAAACATACAAGATACTGCGAGGCCTTGATAGAGTGGACGTGGAGAGGATGTTTCCACTTGTATGAAAAACTAGATCCAGAGGACACCATCTCAGATTAAAGGGACGATCCTTTAAAACAGAGATGAGGAGGAATTTTTTCAGCCAGAGGGTGATGAATCTGTGGAACTCTTTGCCACAGAAGGCTGTGGAGGCCAATTCCCTGAGTGTCTTTAAGGCAGAGATAGATAGGTTCTTGGTTAATAACGGGATCAGGGGTTATGGGGAGAAGGCAGGAGAGTGGGGATGAGAAAAATATCGGCTATGATTGAATGGCGGAGCAGACTCGATGTGCCAAGTGGCCTAATTCTGCTCCCATGTCTTATGGTCTTATAGTCAGCTTTTGAGGAGAGGCAGGTGGAGAGCCAGAGAAGTTTGGAGAAGGAACAACAGAGAATGGGCATAGCTACCAACAATGGGGTAAGGGGAGATTGCAAATGTATATCAAAGCAAAGCATAGCTCCTCGGCAAGGAAGGGATGAAGCTATGCAGAGGGTTTCAAATCGTGAGAATTTTAAATTGAAGATGTTGGGGGGGGCTGGCAGCTAAAGAAGGCTCTGGACAGGAATGATAGGAGAAAAGTATCTTGACTGGGATAGTATATGGGTAGCAGAGTTTTCGATTATCTTAGTTTATGTAGGGTGTCAGATTGGTGGTCAGAAAGGAAAACATTAGAATAGTTGAGTGTGGTAGTGACACATGAATGAGGGTTTCAGCAACACATTGCCTGATGCAGGGGTGGAAGTGGAAAATGAGGTGGAAGTAGGTGATCTTTGTGATGGAAATGGCAAGTAGTCAGATTTGCCTTGGTATAATCAGTGGTGTAGGGGATGGAATCAGTTGCAAGCATGTTGAGTTTCTGCCAGGAATGAAAATGATGGCCTCAGGATTTGCATTGTTTAACTGATTTACAACCAGATGTCAGACAGTTAATAAAACAGTAGAGAAATGCACAAGATGGGATACAGCTTTGTATTGGTGGTAACTGACCCCATGTTTGTGGATAATATTGCCCAAGGTCTTTGCTAATTGCTTGACAGAGAGCAGTGTTCCCATTAACGCTTTGCGCTTTCATTTATCAAGGCAAATATTTATCATTTTAAAATCTGTGAAAATTTGTTTGTGAATTTATGTTTCAGTAACTGTTGGATAAGCTTTTTTGTAATAACATTTTAAAACACATTATATCTCAAAATTTTCATATACCCAAAATTCCCTTTAACTCTTTCCCCTCATTTGATTGACAATACCAATATTATGTAATATATATTGTTCACTGGTTTCCCAAATTCCATATGCTTTTCCAATTTGCACTTGAAACATGGAGATGTTTATTTAAGGGTTCACTTACCAGGTTGCAACTGTAATGCTCAAATGCTGCAATTTAGTTCTGCTGTCTTGTGCAGCGTAGTTTGGTGGGGCATTGTGTACGATTTGGGCTGGTATGTCACTGTACCATTATTTCAGAATCCTGCAAATTTAGGATTTTAACTTTAAATTAGACTACCAGTTCCTTCAAGAAATTTCAGAGTTCTTAAGTTTTTACCCTAGCATATTATGAAACTGATGCAAACATGGGGGACTGTGTGAAGTTTGCACATACTTCCCGTGTCTGCATGCCTTTGCCTTGTCTATGATCCTTCACTTTTCCACTAACATTTTCCTGCACATTTATCCAATTTAATTTTAAAAGTTAATATGGTCCATTCTTTCACTACTGTTTCTGATAGGCATTTCATATCCTAACAATGCTCTGTGTATGGAAACAAAATCTCCTAATCTGTTCCTTTGGCGATTGTCAAACTTGTGTCATCTGATCAGAGAAAATTAATTTTCCCAATTGACCTTGAAAGCCTCAAAGCTTTAAACAATTTCATCATATCTGTTCATTATTCCAGTGAAAAGTGCCCGTGCCAGTGATTGTTGGGGGTGCGTGATGCTGGCGGGATGGGAGGGGGTCTGAAGGAGGACCCAATGGGGGGGGCCCTGATGTCAGTGTCCTTTGGGGAAAGAAGGTGGTGGAGGTCGTTGATACTAGCAAGGATTGGTGTGGGGATTTTCCTGTCACTATTGGATTGAGGTGTCCTTTGGAAACTGAGTACAATTTCTATGAAGCCGGGCTTGCGAGTATGCCAGTGCAAAACCTGCCCCCCCCCCCCAAAAAAAAAATCCCACGTGTAGATGGATTGCGATCTGATTCACACCCAACCACTGGTGGGAATTGCACCTCCTTTCCTGCCGGAGACCATACTTGGGGTTTAGTTCTCCCAAAATCTTCCCTATATCTGCAAACATAGATGAAACTCTCTCACAATGGCCCAATAAATATATTTTTTTGGATTCTCTTTATTTTTGTAATGTAATAAATGTACTCTCTATCCCATGTTTAAAGCTTTATTAACTGTCCCCTGACTTTGGCGTTGCGTATTTGAACTCCATAAATCTCTCTGCTTCTGTACTCCTTTTACAATGTTAAGATTTAGTGTCTATGTTCTCTCCTTTATGCTCCCTAAGTATATCATTCCAAATCTCTGACCTTTATCTGCCCAATTTTACATTTTATTCAGAGTCAGTAATTGCACATGTATTATGAATATGGAATTAAACCTTTTGTCTGTGAATACTGGACACATTTCAGTTGGAATTGGTAGATCGATATCAACCAAATGTAAATCTGTTCTCTGTCCTTGTATATGATGAACTGATGACTCGATGCTGCTTAATGCTTAAACTAAACCTTCACTGTGGAATAGGGATGATTTAAAATACCTAGTTTCATTTGCAAGTTTGCAGCCTCCACTGACTGTGATACTATTGACTAAAATAGGACTTCAATTATGAAATAAGGTTATATTGTGAGTTTTGGTTTAATATTCTAGAGGATTTGTTGTAAACATACTTCTAAGGCATCATGTACTGAAAAACCTGTTATCAGTTTCTATTAAATGAATAAGTAACATTTCTCACTTACGGTATTAAGATGCATATTATGATTCCTGTTCTAAGCCAAAAATGCTAACATTGAATGGCCTGCATTTCCAAATATTAAATATATGTTGTAATTTTTCTTTGATCAGAAACTGGTTAATTGGTTATTTTTTATTCTTCATTTGTAAGAAGTAACATATCAACTGATTTCTTCATGCCATTATTTCCTGTAACAGCCTCCCCGAACAGGCGCCGGAATGTGGCGACTAGGGGCTTTTCACAGTAACTTGGGGCTGGTTTAGCTCACTGGGCTAAATCGCTGGCTTTTAAAGCAGACCAAGCAGGCGAGCAGCACGGTTCGATTCCCGTACCAGCCTCCCCGAACAGGTGCCGGAATGTGGCGACTAGGGGCTTTTCACAGTAACTTCATTGAAGCCTACTCGTGACAATAAGCGATTTTCACATTGTATTTTCACTGTGTTTGTTACCTCTCTACATTTTAAATGTAAACTTAGTCCATCCCTAGATTTTTCTTGTGCAGTGACCTACTTGATGTAGTTTTCAACTTGGGGCTTGAAGGGGATTAAACATCGTAAAAGTTCTAAGTCGAAAACTATTCCGCAGTCTTTGCTTCTGCTTTGTTTCTTTGCGAATTTTGCCAGGAAATAGGAAAGCAGGTGTATCCACATCGGGCCTGATTACCTCAGGGTTTCCTTCAGCTATTCCTGTGATTTGTGTTTGAATATTTTTGGATCCCATCT
Organism: Scyliorhinus canicula; assembly: GCF_902713615.1. NCBI lineage: Eukaryota > Metazoa > Chordata > Chondrichthyes > Carcharhiniformes > Scyliorhinidae > Scyliorhinus > Scyliorhinus canicula. The sequence goes on along the minus strand of NC_052158.1, from coordinate 125,725,847 downwards.
CGACTTTCCTTCTAATGTTTCTGTACAGAGAATGATTGTTGGTACTGTACTTTAGTTTTGATTATGTTGCAACTTCAGTCTGGCAGCTTTAAATACATAAACTTAAGCAAGAGATTGAAAGTTAAAGTGGCAGTGGTAAATTGTGGGTAATGCTAGTAAACTAAAATATTGCAGACAATTTTTCTAGTATGTAGAATATGTTTTCCCCAGTCTTTTCCTGAAGATGCAGCTTCTTTTTGGGGTACATTTTTATTGGCAGCAGCCGTTCTGCTTTCTGTCTCCTAAGTATTTATTTCCCCCATGTATGAATCTTGCTTTTATGTGAAAGCAACACAGCTGGAAATCATTTTGTCCTTACTTGAGAGCTGCACACAACCGCGAGGATCCTATCGAAGTTTGTTTTCCCCAGCTGTAATCAAGGAGTGTGGAAAACCTCTTGTGCGTTGGATCTTGTAGTCTGTCGGATTCAAAACTTTGCCGTGAAGTGCATTTATCTACAAGCTGACTCTCTAAAACTTGCAGCACTATGTTACACTGTGGAACAGCCATTAGAAACATACAACATTGGAATTAAATATACAAAGAAAGAAAAGCAATGTAAAATTCCGCAACAGTTTAAAAATAAAAGAAGATATTGTCACCAAACTACAAACTAAAGGGTTCAATCCCTGATTTATGCTGAACTAGCTGATCTGAGTTGGGGTTCAATAGGGACACTAGCAAATAATTATCCTCGTGTACCTTGGTGGAGAAAGCAAAAATCAGCCTCAGTTTTTTTCTTCTGATTGTTGTATTCTCCTGGAAGGGAGACACTCCACAGTTGAAACAAAAGAGATAATGTTGGAAAATCTCAGCAAGTCTGGCAGCATCTGTAGGGAGAGAAAAGAGCTAATGTTTCGAGTCCGATGACGCTTTGTCAAAACGGTTGGGTAGCCTGCTGATGTCATGGATAATGGTCACTTGGCTGAGGTAGAAGCAGCCGTTTGCCTCCTGTTGCACTTTATACCAATAAGGAGGTCAGCACCTTTTTGAGAGCGAGAGGGGAGAAAATCAGAATAAACTAAAAAAGACTGAAAGAATAACTCACATACTATTTCTTTTAATGTAGAATTATTCTCAAATAATCTAACTGTGAGCCTAATTTTCTGTAGTGAATTTTAGTCTCCTAATTCCATATTTTGGAACAAAATTAAGAAGTACAACAACTGTAACCTTTACCGAGCAATTATTGTCCCCAGCTGTAGTGATGATGCAATGGGACAAAAATGTGTTGAGAAGTTGTTCAGTATGAGCTTTAAAATGAAATTCTGGAATTGTGCCAATGTTGCTTCCTTCTAAAAAATATTTTAAAACTAAGTCGTGTGTCACAACAGTAACTCTGCAACAAAGAATTTGTGGGGGAAAATTATAATTTTGAAAATGTGAACCTAATGACGGTCTTCCTCGAGCCAGCTCTTGATTTTTTTTGATGAGCAAAAGTTGTACTCTTAACCATTTATGCACTCCCAAGCACCAACGTGTGATTTTTAAGATTGTTAAAATTTAAGTGATTTCCTCTCACTAGAAATTAGCACATGCTTCAAGTTTGTAAGGCATGAATAGAAATATAAAAATATATAAAGTATATAAAAATAGCAAATATGATATGAATAGAAATATAAAAAGTATATAAAAAAAAGCAAATATGACATTTGGTTTCTGCCTTAATCCCAAATGTATGTCCAACATTTATTTCACCATCCTGCCTGTGCAAATACTTTGATGTGATTGGTTGCTTAACATGTTTTAGTTTATTATTTTCATAGGATCTGAGCCTCTCTAGCCAGCATGTTGCCCATCCCTAATTACCTAATCCTTCAATTGCTGCAGTTAATCTTATCATAGAATTTACAGTGCAGAAGGAGGCCATTCAGCCCATCGAGTCTGCACTGGCTCTTGGAAAGAGCACCCCACCCAAGGTGAACACCTCCACCCTATCCCCATAACCCAGTAACCCCACCCAACACTAAGGGCAATCTTGGACACTATGGGCAATTTATCTTGGCCAACCCACCTAACCTGCACATCTTTAGACTGTGGGAGGAAACCGGAGCACCCGGAGGAAACCCACGCACACACGAGGAAGATGTGCAGACTCCGCACAGACAGTGACCCAAGCCGGAATCGAACCTGGGACCCTGGAGCTGTGAAGCATTTGTGCTATCCACAATGCTACCGTGCTGCCCAATCTGATGTTGTTACAACCATATTGTTGTTCCAGGGTTTTGGCCCATCGACAATGATTGAAAAACAAATGGTGCTCAGTCAGGATGGTGTGTGACTTGGAGAGAAACTTACAGGCGGTGATGTTCCCATGCACCTGCTGCCCTTGCCCTTCTAGGTAATAGTGGTTGTTGGTGTGGAAGATACCGCTGAAGGAATCTTGTTGAGTTTTCAGCAGTGTATATTGTAGATGCACAGACTGCTGCCACTGTGCAAGGGCGACGGAGGAAGTAAATGTTTAAATGGATGGAAGCAAGCGGGCTGCTTTAGCTTGGATGTTATTGATCTTCTTGAATGTTGTTGTAGTTGCCCTCATCTCGGCAGGTGGAGCACATACTGTCACATTGCATCCCTGATTTGTGCCTTGCAGGCTTCAAGGGGTCGGGAGGTAAATACTCACTGTAGAATTCTCAGCTGCTTACCTGCTTTTTTAGTCATGGTATTTATATTACTGGTAATAATAATAATATTTATTGTTGTCACAAGTAGGCTTACATTAACACTGCAGTGAAGTTACTGTGAAAATCCCAGAGTCGCCACAATCCGGCACCTGTTCGGGTAAACTGAGGGAGAATTCAGAATGTCCAATTCACCTAACAAGCATGCCTTTCGGGACTTGTTGGAGGAAACTGGACTTGGAGATGAAACCCATGCAGACACTGGGAGAACGTGCAGACTCTGCACAGACAGTGACCCAAGCGGGAATCGAACCCGGGTCCCTGGTGCTGTGAAGCAACAGTGCTAACTACTGTGACACCATACAGTTCAGTTTCCGATCAGTGGTAATCCCCTGAGATGTTGATTGTGGGGAATTAAGTGATGGTAATGCCATGGGGAAATGGTTAGATTGTCTCTCGTTGGAGATGGCTATTGCCTGCTACTTGTGTGACGTGATAGTTACTTGTCATTTAACAACCCTCGTCTGACAGTTGTCCAGGTCTTGCTGCATATGGACATTGACTGCTGCTTATCTGAGGAGTCACGAATCGTCCAAACATTGTGCAATCATCAGCGATGGAGGGAAGGTCATTGGTGAAGTAGCTGAAGATAGTTGGGCTTGGGATACTACCCTGAGGAACTCCAACAATGATGTTCTGGGACTGAGATGATTGACTCCCAGGAACTGCCAACTTCTTCCTTTGTGCCATGTATAACACCAATCAGTGGAAAGTTTTCCTCATGATTCCCACTGACTTCAGTTTTGCTGGGGCTCCTTGATGCTAGATTCAATCAAATGCTACTTTGATGTCAAGGGCAGTCACTCTCACTTGAGTTCAGCTCTTTTGTCCATGGTTGGATCAAGGCTGTAATTAGGTCAGGAGCTCCGCGATCCTCACATAACCCCATCTAAGCTTCTTAAGACCAAAAGACAGAGGAGCAGAATTAGCCCTCCCGGCCCATCTGCCATTCAATCATGGCTGGTATTTTTCTCATCCCCATTCTCCTGCCTTCTCCCCATAACCCTTGAGTCCCTTATTAATCAAGAACCTATCTCTCTCTGTCTTAAAGACACTCAGGGAATTGGCCTCCATAACCTTCTGCGGCAAAGAGTTCCACAGATTCACCACCCTCTGGCTGAAGAAATTCTTCCTCATCTCTATTTTAAAGGATCGTCTCTTTCGTCTGAGATTGTGTCCTCTGCTTCTATTATTAGTTTTTCCTACAAGTGGAAACATCCTCTCCACATCCACTCTTTCCAGGCCTCACAATATCCTGTAAGTTTCAATCAGATCCCCCCTCATCCTTCTAAACTCCAACGAATACAGACCCAGCATCCTCAACCGTTCCTCTTACGACAAGCTCGTCATTCCAGGGATCATTCTTGTGAACCTCCTCTGGACCCTTTCCAAGGTCAACACATCCTTCCTTAGATACGGGGCCCAAAACTGCTCACAATACTCCAAATGGGGTCTGACCAGAGCCTCAGAAGTACATCCCTGGTCTTGTATTCTAGCCCTCTTGACATGAAAGCTAACATTGCATTTGCATTTATAACTGCCAACTGAACCTGCATGTTAACCTTAGGAGAATCGTGAACAAAGACTCCCAAGTCCCTTTGTGCTTCTGATTTCCTAAGCATTTCCCCATTTAGAAAATAGTCTATGCCTCCATTTCTCCTTCCAAAGTGCATAGCCTCACACGTTTCCACATTGTAATCTATCTGCCACTTCTTTGCCCACTCTCCTCGCCTGTCCAAGTTCTACTGCAGCCTACCTGCTTCCTCAATACTACTGTTCCTCTACAGACCTTTGTATCATCTGAAAACTTAGCAACAGTGTCTTCAGTTCTTTCTTTGAGATCATTAATGTATATTCATTGAACAGATTATTGATGCCATTGTCGATGACACCTTCCATCACTTGCTGATCCCTTTGATGGTGCCGAATTCCAACTGATGCCAGTAAAGGGAAAATCTGCACCACAGAAATCACGAGATCTTTGTAGGTAACTTTCATTGGGGTCAGAGACAAATATCATTTCCCTAACCACATAATCTATCCATCCATGCCCATATTCATGGTTTAGATTGTGTTAAATTATGAGAAATATTGAAATGATGGAGTGAAATGGAAACAAATTGGCTCAGACCTATACTGGAAATAACCTATCTGAGCATCAGGTGTGGGCAGTCTCAAGTTCAACCATGACACCATCCACAGTTTCTTGTACACTATAATAAACCTTGATGTGCAGAATAATATTTGGTTAAAATGCATAAAGCCTATTATCGCTTGGAAAACGTGTTGGGAGTTTAAGGGGGAAGAAATTGGCGGTTTGATACTGGATTAATACCAGATGCTTGTGGTGTTATTAGGACGGATAAGGGATTGGATAGCTAACAGTAAACAAAGAGTTTGCATAAATGGGTCATGTTCGGATTGTCAGTTTGTAACCAGTTGAGTGCCACAGGGATCAATGTAGGGACTCAATCATTTAAAATCTGTATTAATGACTTGGATGACAGGATCAAATGTATTGTTGCTAAGTTTGCCGATGGTACAAAGATAAGCAGGAAAGTAAGGTGTGAACATAATGTAAGGGACCTGTCAATAGAATTAGTTGGAAAAAATTTGGCAGATGGTGTATAATGTGGGAAAATGGCCACTAACCTCGTCAGAGTGGCAGTCTCTCTCGAATGTGGCGACTAGGGGCTTTTCACAGTAACTTCATTGCAGTGTTAATGTAAAACTAATTGTGAAAATATAGATTATTATGAAATGCCACGTCCGACAGACCATCCCACGCTGTAAATGCAAAACCCCTGTCCCGTCTAAATTTCTTCACTCAGGCTGGGGAAGACGAACAGTGAAACACGCCCCTCGCTGCATCGACGTGGAGTAACTGGGATGTAGGGAACAAAGGAATGCCCTCTTTTTATGGCAGTGGTTGCAATAAAGTGCTTAAAGGGTGAAGGTAATTTTCAAAGACGTGGGGGGGGGGGGGGGGTGCGCGGTGTCAATTGGGCCCATGGGAGGTGGGGTGGTATAGTGGTCAGTCTGGGGTCCAGGAAGAGGGGGAATCAGGCCAGGCTGATGGGGGGGGGGGGGGGGGTCCCACCGGGGAGGTGGGGAGGGATTGTTTGAACCAGTCGTTGTTCTATGTGAGACTGGGTCTGGGTGTTTAAATAGTTACTCTGAAGTTATAAGTGATTCTCTCCTCTCCCCCCCCCCCCCCCCCCCCCCCCCCACTTCTATCAGTAACTATCAGGATAAAATTTGCTGAACCATCCAAAATCGCATTGATTCGATAGCTCCCAGCCCAGCGCAATTGTCCAGGAGAAGTTAGCACTTCTTGCCAATTGCCAGGTAAACTCTTGAGTGGGTACATCCTTGAGGGATTCCCCAGTGCATCATCGGGCTACCCCCGAAATTAGATTAAGGGAACCAGGAAGTAATGTGAGAATTTAAATGGGGGCTTTTGCAGAACTCTGAGGCATAGAGGGATCTGGATGTCCTGTTACATGAATCACAAAATGTTAGTATGCAGATTCAGCAAGTGATTAGGAAGGCAAACGGAACGCTGTTTTCTTTTTAAAACTGCAATGCCAGAGTGAGAGTTCCAGTGAAAGTTGGGGCTTTGAGAAAAATGGCATGACGTGATAGTTTACTTACATTTTATTGTCTTTACTTAACTTCCAATTTTAGTGCCGTAAATAAATAATTAGAGGCATGGCTGTTCGCACTAGTCAAATGAACATTCTTTACCTGTGGGCCTCCAGGATGCTACCCATGCCCTGGACAAATACATGTAAAGAAAATGCTAGCAAATGCAAAAAAAATCAAGGGCCATATCTTGGAACTTGAGCAACAGCTGGTGTCACTGAGGTGCATTAGCAAGGATGAGAGTTACGTGGATAGCACATTTCAGAAGGTGGTCATGCTACAGCGTAAGAAATTGCAAGCCGAGAGGGACTGAATGGCCATCAGGCAGACAAGAAAGGTGAGGTAGGTAGTGCAGCAATCTCCTGAGGACATCACACTCTCCAACAGGTACTCAGTTCTGAATACCAATGGGGGGGGGAAGAGAGTTCCTCTGGAGAAAGTCATGACCAGAGTACAATGGCTAACTCAACTGTGATGGGAGGGAGGTGAAAAGACAGAAGAACAATAGTGGTAGGGAATTCTTTAGTTAGGGGAACAGACAGGCACTTCTGTAGTTGCCGACGCGATTCTAGGCTGGTATTTTGCCTCTCTGGTGCAAGGGCATGGACATCACAGAGCAGCTTCAAAGTATTTTGACAAAAGTCTAAAATGAACTCTTACCAATCTGACTAATTTTGATTATATGTCATTTCACCCAAATTTTCAAGAAACCTGTTTCTTCAGTAACTTACTGGCTTCATAACCGTTAATGCATTTAATGGAAAATTTTAGTTTTGCTTCTGGCAGTTGAGATTAATCTTTGATTTGAAGTTGCAGATGTCCTGGCCAATATTCCTCCCCCTCGAACTGCTCCAAAAACAAATTCGCTGGCCATCCAACACATTCCTGTTTATAGCACAACTCGAGATGCAAAATGGCTTCCCCCATTTCCCTGTGAAATAAACCACCGACATTCAAAGTAGTTTTTTTTTAAAGAAAGAAAGAGCTTGAATTTAAATAACACCGTATCTTACTTGTCATGTTTTCTCAGAGATTCCCACTGAACGGAATACGTTTGAAATGCAGTCATTGGCATGGTGGCGCAGTGGTGAGCACTGCTGCTTCACGGTGCCGAGGGCCCGGGTTCGATCCAGCCCCGGTCACTGTCCATGTGGAGTTTACACATAGTCCCCGTGTTTCCGTGGGTCTCACCCCACAACCCAAAGATGTGCAGGCTAGGTGGATTGGCCACACCCTTAATTGGAAAAAAAAATTGGGTACTCTAAATTTATAGGAAAAGAAAGAAATGCAGTCAGTAGCATTACAAAAAATGCTTTGAGAGATGATGCTTGGCAGTTAACTGTCGGTCACATCAACTGGCACATTCTCCATGGCAACCCCTCTACATTCAGAGTCCACTTGCCAACCAATCAGAACTCTCTTCTCATAAGTTGGTTCCCCGACTCGATATTCCTGAGATAGTTTTGACGAGTGCAAGACAGAAATGTTTGACAAAATGTATTTTTTCAGTAATACTGAAGTTCTAACCTACTACACAGCATATTTATATATCTAAATATTGTTGAAGATCCTAGAACTTTTTGCGAACATAGCTGACTAAAGCTGTGGCCTAGTCTAAAAGCCCAGAGTCTGCTATTTATTTTGTCATTGTTAAGTTCGGCATCAGAAAAACAATTGTACACTATATTGTGATATATATTACATTAATTTATTATCTGTTATACATAATTATTTATTATATTATAATTATTATATGTACAACCAGCTGATATATGTAAAAACTATTTGGAAATGCTACTTTCAGTTTTAAATCTGCACAGGCTTGATAACGGAACCAATTGCAAAGATTTGCGACTCACCACTCACTGTTCTATAATGGATTTGTTTGCATGGACTAAATCACTGGCTTTTAAAGCAGACCAAGGCAGGCCAGCAGCACGGTTCAATTCCCGTATCAGCCTCCCCGAACAGATGCCGGAATGTGGCGACTATGGGATTTTCACAGTAACTTAATTGAAGCCTACTCGTTACAATAAGCGATTTTCATTTCATTTCATTTCATGGGTACTCTTGGTTCTACGATGGTCAATTGTGGATTATCTTTATAAGTATCCTTGTAGCAATATTGCTTATGCTTGTTGTACAATAGATCTGCCTTGTTATAAATTGCTACAATTCAGTTGATTCATGAAGTAATAGTGTTCTGATATGGACTGTATTTACTGCTGGAGACCCAATGCAATGCCTCAACACCCAGTGGGTATTAATGACCCACTTTTTGTACTGGATACACTTCTTTACCAGTCTAGTCTGACTTGCCAGGCTGATAGATGGTGGACTGACAGATAGGTAGGTTGTGTATGGTGAATTTATTTATTTTTTTGAAAAATATTTTATTGAGGCATTTATATATTAACACAGCAAACATAATCCTAATCACAAAGTATATGGTGAATTTAAACTGATCCACTCACTGGTTACATGTTTCTCTGAAGTTTGTAGCACTTTTGTAGGTGCACAAATTCATCAACATGGCAATGATTTCTGTGTAGCAAAGCTCTAAGCTTGAGAATGCTAGCCCAGTAAGTACTGTATGACTTAGCTTGCACAACTGAAGCTGCTTGTAGGCCACTTCGGGTTAGTACCAGAACTTGAAGGTCTATTACAAAGAGGGAAAATACAATGATAATTTGTTTTCATTCACATAAATTATACTTTCTGATTATTCATGAATAGGGTTGAATATCAACTGTGGAATATATGTGGCTCACACCATGATGCAATTCCAGTTTTAAAAGGAACTGTATTAACAAGAAGACTGCGAGTAAGATAATGAAGAGGAGGAAAACTATGCTGTATATTTGCTGTTAGTACCTATACAAAGTTTAGGTTAGATGGGACAGATGAAATTTGAGGTCGCTGTGATAATCTTTAAATTTTGCAGTCCAGATGTAATCATCAGTCGAACACCAGATAACTTAAAAGAACCGTTTATTTACCGCGGGGCTGTAGCACAGCTGTGACTCAGAGTTACAGCAAGTGAAAAAGCAAATTTCTCTCAGTTACAGTTGACTATATATTCTTACAAAACCCATCACACCTTTCAATCATTAGTGATACAATTAGCCCATTACGCCCCTCCTTTAAGTAATTATTCCCTTCCCATCATTAATAATACAGTTCGTTTCATAGCATATTAATTCTTTATCAAAAAGTCCTAAGGAGTGAATCTTCCCCCGGCTGTGTTTCGTTCCCACCACAGATTCTCATAGACTGCTAAGGTCATGATAACGCGTTCTCACAGGAACAATTTATTTCACAAAGCTGGTTTACAGACGTGACATTCCATTTCCCATCAGGCTCCGATTTTACTTGACCAAACTCTCATTCCATTTCCCATCATGCCCTCTGATTCTAACTTGAGCCAAACTCCCTGCTCCAACAACATGCATTCATTTTGGGGTTGTATCAGCAACAGTGGGATTACATGGCTATTCCAACTTGGAAGATGGTGCTATCAATTCCTTTTTTATGGCAATGACTTTTATTGAATTTTTAACATTTTATACAGAAGTTAAAGATGGTTTGCAGTTCAGGACAGACGGTGATTAGGAAATAAACATTGCCCATTTACCTTTTTGAGTAAAGTTTTAGTTTAACTGAAATCTTTCTATGATTTAGGAGGAAAAAATTGCATGGCTAGAATTGACTATGTGGCCACTTAATTTGGGTTTATTTTAAATTTAACCTTAGAATTTGTCCTTTTTTCAAAAAGGCTGAGAAAAAGTATGTTAAATTTTCCCAGAAACCACATGTTCGGCCCCCCTCCAGGTCTTCTGAAATAACAGATGCACTATTGAGTCTACTGTTTTTGATGCTTTCTTGCTGATAAATGAAGATGCACAACTGCAGCTTCTCGGCTTGTTTACTTTTGCTCTGGAAAAAAAAAAGGAGAAGCATTTTTATAAAGCCCTTTCATGATCACAGGAAGTCTCAAAAGAGTGTTTTGTAATCAATTTTTCAATACTTTGTTTAGATGGCAAAATTGGTGCAGTGCACAGTAAACCCTGAAAAACAGTAAATTAATTAAATGGCCAGTTAATCTGTGACATTTAGGGTTGAATGTTGCGCATAATACCTGGAGATTGCCCTGCTCGTCAAGTCAAGCCATGTGATTGTTTTAGGTTCCCTTCAACAAGCAGGAAGGAACTTGTTTTAGCATTATATCCAAAATGCAGCAGTTTGAACAATGTTGTTCATCTTCCGGACTGTACTGAAATATCTGTCTAGATTAGTGGGCTTGCACCCACAATCTTTTGACCAGAGCATAGCAACAAATACAAAATCAAGCTGGTTCTGGGTTGCTACATTTGAGCAATCTCCTGATGTGCAACAAGAATTCAGTTATGGTGAATGAAAATACAATCTATCTTTTTTGAAATATGTGCAAATCAAAGCTATTGGGTTGGGCACAGGGCATGGAGGGCAAAGTTTTTAAAATATAGATTTTTTTCGTGGAGCTTTTCCATATTTACAAAATGCAACAAACCCTCAACTGGAACAGTATAAATGCTTCTCGATAGATAAATACAGAAAAAGACAACAGAACATCAACACAGTTGGTTCAGCTTAATCATTAAACTCGGTGCCTCCATTTATACAAAGAAAACCAATGAACGGATAAGCAAGAAGATAAAGCCATGTAAACATGGTAAAATGGTGCATATCTTGATGTGTAGCAAGTTCAAGATGGTGTTATAACTTATGGAAAATATTGGAGGAGCAAGTCAGACATTACAGAATCTATATACTTGGGATAGTGGTCCCATACTTTTGGAATGCATTCGATTTAGAGGGCAGTATGTAAGTTAGGAACTTCATTAGGATACATGCCATGATAATTTAATGCTGTTTCTGAATTGACGGAGACATAATGCTAACCCAGGAGCAAAAGATGTTCTATGGTGCAGCAAAGTTAGGATATTATGCAGCCTTTTTTTCATTAGCATCAATAATTCTCCTATCTGGGAGTCCCAGAATTAGGAACAAAGGATAAAGTTGCATTGCCATACCAAATTTCTTCTTAAGCTCTAAGTACACAGGAACCGGTAGGATTTAATTTTGATACAGGACCGTACACAATGCATGTAGTCTCCCTTTACTAGTTTGCATTTTTGACACAGGAAAGATATGGAAGGGTCAAAACTGTGCCTCAAGCTTAGTGGGAAATGCAGATGGTGTAATATTTTGAACTGAGTCTCCTTTGTTATATTACAGTCTGAGATTCTAATGGCATTTTCTCCTATATTACCCCAAGTCTCCTCATCAATATTCACTGCAAAGTATTTTTCCTAAGACGGCAGGGTTTCCAATATATTCGCACGGGATCCAGAACATAAAGTGTCATATAACTTGCTGACGAATTGCTTAGGTACCGTGGATATCAGGATTTTTTCAAGTGTCAAGATGCACAGTGGTCTTATTAAGGATTAAGTCTCTTGTTGCATATATTTGAAAAAGCAGTATCTTGGGATATCAAATTGCTGACATAGCTATTCAAAGAATGACCTGGAACCATAGTAAAAATGTTGCCCAGTCTACAAATACCTCTGTCCTTCCAGATATCAAATCCATAGTCCATAACACTTGGTGGGAAATCCGGGTTATCCTGAATGGGAGAGAGAGCGGAAGGTAATTTTGATCTACCTTCCAGCTAATGGACCATCCTCCATGCTTTTGGAGTATCAATAATTATAGGATTTTTGCACTTGACAGGCCCAGACTTGATATCCTTTGTTTAATCATTCTATTACCTTCAGAATTTAGCATCGAGGGAATAACCCTAGAGTCAGCTAGCTCTCTTCCTGGTAAGGAAAGCCAGGTTTCTGCTCTCTTTGTTCCTAAACCCATTTAACTTCTGTTTGGGAAACTTTAACTCCTCTTAGCACTTTGAGCTAACAAGGAGTCTAATGCTGTTCAAATTGCATTAATGTATTTCACCAACAAACGGTTAGGATTCTTGCCATATTCCCTCTCTGTTTCAGCCGCTATTACTTCCAACCAGCACTGTTGCTCCAGCATTTTACTCCTTTGTTGGCTGTATATGAAATAGCCAACCCCCTTGCACAAGTCTTACATGTTTTCTACAGGATAGAGGGGCTTACATCAGAGGGGGAATTGACTGAACAGAAGAGATCAAATTCAGTCTTCAAGTACACGGTGAAGGTATGATCCCTGAGCAAAGACCCGTCAAAGACCCACATCCAAAATTGCATTGTCGGAGATCACAATCCTATCTGTGGAGCAGGATGTTACTGAGTGTAGGATTGTTCTTGGCATGAAGGAATAGTAAATTCTGCTATGACATTGATGGGGGAGCAGAGAAGAAAGTTAACTCTTTACCCTTAGGATGCAGTGCTCTCCACACATGCAAATACCCCACCTCCTTGCAAACAAGTGCTGTAACCCTTGCCTGTTCGGTGGGAGGATTTCTGGTTACTTGGAATTTGTCCACCAAAGGATTAAGATGACAGTTGAAGTTCCCACCTATAAAGGAATTAGTTGATGCTAATTCCGCAAAGTCTATGAAGATTTTAGTAACAAAATCATAGGACTAGTGGATCATACACATTCATTAACAATACAATGTCCCCATATAAAAGTCCCTTGAAAATCACAGAGCTACCTCCCTTGTCCTTCACACAGTCCTCCGTTTTGAAAGGCACATTTGTTTGATTGACATTGCAACTGGTTGAGAAGGAGGTGAAAAGTACCTCCCCTATCCAGTCCCTCTTCAACTTTAGGTGCTCCTTGTAATCTAAATGAGTTTCTTGCAACAAAGCTATGCCAACTTTCTCTTTTTTAAGAAAGACAAAATCTTTTTTCTCTTAATAGGATGATGTGCTCACCATATGTTCAAGAGGCAATTTTTAAAGTAGCTACCACCATTGATCATTCAGCCAAAGAAAGTATAGAATAGGATTTATGTGTCCTGTTCGGGTGTACACCAAAACATACCTCCTCCAACTCCAATTATATCAGAGGCACCAATGACACATTAAAAGTCTTTTTCTGCCATTGGCCATCGCGTTAAGATGTTCGGGGTATGGAAAGGGATAGTGCGGGGGCAGATAGAGCATAGGGAGTCCTTATATGCTGATGACTTGTTATTATATGTGTCAGAACCAAGTATGTCAATAGGGGGAATACTGGAGCTGCTTTGGGTGTTTGGGTCTCGGGGTACAAATTAAATCGAGACAAGAGTGAATATTTTGTGGTGTCTCAGAAGGGGGTAGGGGCAGGGGTGGGGAGGCTGCCATTCCGTAGGTCAGGGACTCGCTTAAAATACCTGGTGGTGCAGGTGGCTCGGGATTGGGGGGGCTCCGTAGATACATTTCTAGTTTGGTGGGGAGGGTGAAAGCTGATCTGGCAAGGTGGGATGGTCTCCCTCTGTCACTGGTGGGTCGGGTACAGGCGGTTAAAGTGTTGCTGCCATTTCTGTTTATTTTCCAATGCCTGCCAATTTTCCTGCCAAAGGCATTTTTTAGAGAGATTGAAAGGATGATAACCTCAATCATACGGGAATGGAAGGTGGCCAGAATTAGAAAGGTGCTACTACAGAGAGGAAGGCAGGCAGGGGGTTTGGGTCTTCCAACCTGATGTATTATTACTGGGTGGCGATTGTGGAGAAGGTAGGGAGCTGGGTCAAAGGGGTTGACTCCCAGTGGGTCACAATGGAAGAGAGTTTGTGCAGGGGGTAAGGATTGAAGGCGCTAGCAACAGCGCCGCTCCTGGGGAAATACTCAGAGAGTCTGGTAGTAATAGCTTTGTTGAGAATTTGGAGGCAGTTTTGCCAGCACTTCGGGTTGGGGGCAGATTTAAGAAAAATTCCGATTCGTGGGAACCATAAATTTGAGCCAGGGAAGTGGGATGGAAATTTTCGGAGCTGGGAGGAGAAAGGAATTAGGACACTAAAAGATTTGTTTCTTGGGGGGGAGTCACTTTGCAGGATTGAAGGGGTTGGGGGTGAAGTATGGGCTGGAGCAGGAGGAAATGTTTAGACGCATGTAGGATCGAGACTTTGCCGGAAAGGAGAAACAGAGCTTTCCAGTAGAGTTGGCTTCCACATTGCTGGAGGAGGTGCTGATGACAGGGGAACTGGAGAAGTTTGCTGCCGGTTTGCGGGGCTATTTTGGAAGAGGAGAGTGTACCGCTGGAAGGGATCAAGGCAAAGTGGGAGGGAGAGTTGGGAGAGGGTATGGAGGAGGGGTTCCGGTGTGAGGTGCTCCGGAGGGTGAACATCTCCACCTCGTGCGCGAGGTTGGGGCTGATACAGCTGAAGGTGGTATATAGAGCACACCTCACAAGGGCATGGATGAGGGGGTAGAAGATGTGTGTGAACGTTGCAGCGGGGGGCAAACTGTGTTCATATGTTTGGTCCTGTCCAAAGCTGGAGGATTACTGGAAGGAGGTTTTTAGCGTAATCTCTAAAGTGATGCACGTGAAACTGGACCCGTGCCCTCAGGAGGCGATATTCAGGGTGTCGGAATGGACTGCGTGGGGTTGGAAACGGGTGCGGAGGCTGATGTGGTAGCCTTTGCTTCATTGATCGCCCGAAGGCAGATCCTGTAAGGATGGAGATCAACCTCTCTACCCTGGCCGGTGGGGGCTGCTGGAATTCTTGACTCTTGAGATGGTCAAATCTGAACTGGATGGAGGGGTTCTACAATTCATGGGCGTTATTCGTTATGCACTTTCGAGAATTGGATTATATCGAACATTGTGGAGAGGGTGACGAGAGTTTGGGGAGGAGGGGACTGTATGCGTTAATGATGACTATGGATGATTCCTGATTCCTTTTTGTTATTTGTTTATGTTTTTTTTTAATAAATTTAGTGTACCCAATTATTTTTTCCAATTAAGGGGCAATTTAGCGTGGCCAATCCACCTATCCTGCACATCTTTTGGGTTGTGGGGGTGAAACCCACGCAGACACGGGGAGAATGTGCAAACTCCACACGGACAGTGATCCAGGGCCGGGATTCGAACCCGGGTCCTCAGCGCCGTAGGCAGCAATGCTAACCACTGTGCCACCGTGCTGCCCTTTATTTGTTTATGTTGACATGCGGGCTAATGTTTGGGGGTTTGGTGGGAGGATGGGATTGTTGTTATTGATATGGGGATTGACATTGCATTTGTTACTGATTATTGCTAATTATTGGGTGTAAATTTGAGAGAAAATGTGAAAAAGGAAGAGAATAAATATATATTTTTTTAAATGTCTTTTTCTCGGATATGAAACTTGCCTGTACATTTGCAAGAATCAGTTAATGGTTCTTTAATCCCAGAATTAACAAAATACAAAGATTTATGAAGTCATTAGTTATAAGAGGGTATTCCTCACAGCATGTGAGGATTTGTGGGGCTATCTTTTCAAACTTTTCCATCATTACACCCAGGAGTCATTCCCCTCAAAAAGGAGGAGATAAGATGTATCACAATAAGGAAAAGTACCAAATGCCCTTCGTGCATTGTAACCCCACCCATGAGGACTTTAACAACTCGCCCACCTTCGGGCAGTGGAACTAGTATTCATCACGATTAAGGCAAGGGACCATAATCGACTACCATCATAAGAAGAAGAAAAGACGGCTATCTATCACACAGCCCTGGTGCCATGTCACCTAGAGAGCACACACCACTTAACTAGAAGGAGCATGCTGAGAGGTGTTTTCCATTCCATTCAAAACAAATAGACGTCCCTGATATTCTTCAGGATAATTTTCATTGTAGTGCTCAATTACCAACACATCCGTTAACAGCACGGTAGCATTGTGGATAGCACAATCGCTTCACAGCTCCAGGGTCCCAGGTTCGATTCCGGCTTGGGTCACTGTCTCTGCGGAGTCTGCACATCCTCCCCGTGTGTGCGTGGGTTTCCTCCGGGTGCTCCGGTTTCCTCCCACAGTCACAAAGATGTGCAGGTTAGGTGGATTGGCCATGATAAATTGCCCTTGGTGTCCAAAATTGCCCTTAGTGTTGGGTGGGGTTACTGGGTTATGGAGATAGGGTGAAGGTGTTGACCTTGGGTAGGGTGCTCTTTCCAAGAGCCGGTGCAGACTCGATGGGCCGAATGGCCTCCTTCTGCACTGTAAATTCTATGATCTATGATAACCACATGGGATCAGGCAGAAATTATAATGACCAGGGATAGAGTCTAGAGTTTACAGTGAACTACAAATTGTTACTCCAGATTATTGCCTTCCACAGGGTTCAGAAAAGCCAAGGCGTTAGCCAGATTGCTGAATGTCTTTACAGAATTGTCAGATACCACCCTCGGTGTAGCAGGATAAAGTAGCACATAATTCATTCCAGCAGCCTTGAGCAGTTTTCTAACTTCATTGAAGCCTCTGGGCTTCTGTTACATCAAAATCTTGGAAGAAAGACACCTTCGCCCGCCTCAGAGCAAGGTCCCATTATTCCTCTCTGCTTCCAATGCTTTTTTGTGATCTCCAAAGTTATGAAAATGAATAATAATGGGCCGGGCATGATTGTCCCTAGACCTCAAAGGTAGGATAGGATGTGCCCTTTCTAGCTTAATTTGCCCAGTTTTCCTGTCCTGTTTAAGAAAACGTGGCAGCCAGGCCTCGAGGAATTTAATAAGTTTACCCTCCACGTCTTCTGGTAAACTGACGAGCCGGATCTTTGTCTTTTGGCTGCAGTTCTCTAGATCACCCAGGAATTCTGACATACTGCATAGCTAATTTTCCATGGATTGCAGCAGGCCTCAACTGAGGAAGTTACATTTTCAACAGTAAGGATTCTCTCCTCTGTTTCATCAAGCCAATATTCTGCAGTTCAACCTCATGAACACTGATATTCTGTGTCATTAAGCTGCATTTGTCATCAATGACTTTAATGCCTTCGAGAGTGCTGGATCAAGAACCTGTTCGAGCATCGAGGCGCCATGTTGAAGAGTTGGCTCCACTCCAGTTGCTTTAGGCTGCTCTCTTTTGACAATGATTTTCTTAAGATTTCTCAGCATTTTGTCACCAACACTTAAGCCAAAAATCTTCCGGGGACATAACATGGAGTATTCACTCTCGGATTAGGTATGTATGGGCCCTGTAAGTGCGACAAATGAGAGGATTAAAGGATGAGTAGCGCCATAACCCGTGGAACTACTACTATTCTTGCATTTACATTGCGTGATCCCCGAGGGCAAAGTTTTATAGAGAAGAAAAATAAATTGTTGAAAAATACATATGAATCATAGATCTGCTATAAATACAGTAATGTCAAAACGTGAGTACAATACTGCATAGTTTATTTATTTGGTTGCAGTTTCCAATTCCTGATTGCTTTTGCCACTTTCAGTCACTTTCAAATCACCTGTAGCAGTTTGCTAAAAGTATGGTTGAAAGTTACAGGAAATAGAAGGCAAATGAATAATTAAAAACCTGATACTGTGGCAAGGAGGATGTTCAAGATGCTGTTCTTTTAGTTTATGGTTATATACCAGAGGCTTCTATAGTTATAGACATGGGGTAAAGGTATCTGATGACTGCATAGCATTTGATTACAGACGATTGGTGTGGGTTACACAGAGAAACTCGAGGTGGAACAAAAAAACCTGTTTGTTCAAATTGTATCTTGGACTTGCCTGATCCAAGTTTAAAATCTGGAGAAGCAAATTACACCATCAAATATTCATCTCTGTTTAAATTTTCAGATTTTTGATTTTAATCAGTGCGTTTGGGCAGAATCTTGGCATGTACCATAGAATAGAATCATGGAATGGTTGCAGCACAGAAGGTGGCTATTCAGCCCATCATGTCTATGCTGTCTTTCTGAAGGAACAATTCTACTAATGCCACTCCTCCCTGTAGCCCTATACCACTTTCCTTTTCAGATAATGTTCCAATTTCTGACTCCACGACGCTCGGGGAGTGCATTTTTTTTAAACATAATTTTTATTGGAATTTTTTGAAAAATATATAACAACAGAACAATAATAATAACAATAACAAACACCCTCAGCACCCGTAACAACGTATGGAACGAACCCCCCCCCCCCAAACCCAATAAACAACAAAATAAATTAACAATAAGCAAATTAACTTAACAATACCCCCCCTGCCAGAATTCCCCCAGTGCCGGGCATGCCCAAAAAATATGGGCATGGTTCGCTGGGCTCCCCGAACACCTAATGCACCTGTCCTCACCCCCAAAAAACTTGCTCATCCTCGTCCTGGACATATGAACCCTGTGCAGTACCTTGAACTGGATGAGGCTAAGCCTCGCACATGAAGAGGAGGAGTTCACCCTATCCAGGGTGTCCGTCCATGTCCCCTCCTCAATCTGCTCCCCCAGCTCCACTTCCCACTTAGCCTTCAGCTCCTCTACCGACGCCTCCTCCACCTCCTGCATCACCTGGTAGATGTCAGACACCTTCCCGTCCCTGACCCACACCCCGAAAGCACCCTATCCCTTACCCCCCGCGGGGGCAGCGAAGGGAACCCTTCCACCTGTCGCCTAGCAAACGCCTTGACCTGAAGGTACCTGAACATATTCCCCGGGGGGAGCTCAAACTTCTCCTCCAGTTCACCCAGGCTCGCAAACCTCCCGTCAATGAACAGGTCTCGCAACTTCCAAATGCCCGCCCTGTGCCACCCCAGGAACCCGCCATCAATGTTCCCTGGGACAAACCGGTGGTACCCCCGCAACGGGGCCTCCACCGATCCCCCCACCTCCCCCCTGTGTCGCCTCCACTGCCCCCAAACTTTTAGGGTAGCCGCCACCACCGGGCTCGTAGTGTACCTCGTTGGAGGGAGCGGCAACGGCGCCGTTACCAGTGCCTTCAGGCTCGTGCCTACACAGGACGCCATCTCCAGCCGTTTCCATGCTGCCCCCTCCCCATCCAATACCCACTTGCGTACCATCGAGACACTAGCTGCCCAATAGTACCCAGAGAGGTTGGGCAGCGCCAGCCCCCCTCTATCCCTGCCCCGCTCCCAAAAGACCCTCCTCACCCTCGGAGTCCCGTGCGCCCAAACAAATCCCGAGATGCTGCTGTTCACCCTCCTAAAAAAGGCCCTCGAAATGAAAATGTGGAGGCGCTGGAACAAAAACAAAATCCTCGGGAGCACCGTCATTTTAACGGACTGTACTCTACCCGCCAATGACAGCGGCAGCATGTCCCACCTTTTAAACTCCTCCTCCATCTGCTCCACCAACCTAGTAAAATTAAGCTTGTGCAGAGTCCCCCAACTCCTAGCCACCTGAACCCCCAGGTACCTAAAACTCCTCACTGTCCTCTTTAGCGGGAGCCTACCAATCCCCTCCTCCTGATCTCCCGGGTGTACAACAAACAGCTCACTCTTGCTCAGGTTCAATTTATAGCCCGTGAAACTCCCAAACTCAGCAAGAATCTCCATCACCTCCGGCATTCCCCCCACCGGGTCTGCTACATACAGGAGCAAGTCATCTGCATACAGCGGCACTCGGTGCTCCTCCCCACCCTGCACCAGACTCCTCCACCTCCCCAACTCCCTGAGAGCCATGGCAAGAGGCTCAATTGCCAACGCAAAAAGCAAGGGGGACAGGGGGCACCCCTGCCTCGTCCCACGGTGGAGCCTGAAGTACTCGGACCTCCTCCCATTTGTCGCTACACTCGCCATCGGGACGTCGTACAGCAACCTCACCCATTTAATAAACCCCACCCCAAACCCGAACCTCTCTAACACCTCCCACAGATACCCCCACTCAACCCTATCAAAGGCCTTCTCCGCATCCAATGCCACCACAATCTCCGCCTCTCCTTCTGCCGCCGGCATCATTATCACATTTAGCAGCCTTCGCACGTTAGTGTTCAGCTGCCTCCCCTTCACAAAACCCGTCTGATCTTCATGTATCACCCCCGGCACACAGTCCTCTATTCTAGTGGCCAGGATCTTCGCCAGCAACTTAGCGTCCACATTCAGCAGTGAAATTGGCCTATATGATCCACACTGCAAGGGGTCCTTATCTCGCTTCAGGATCAGGGAAATCAGCGCCCGTGACATCGCTGGGGGCAAAACACCCCCCTCCCATGCCTCGTTAAAGGTCCGAACCAACAGGGGGCCCAACAGGTCCGCATATTTTTTCTAAAATTCAACCGGGAACCCATCCGGTCCCGGCGCGTTCCCCGACTGCATGTGGTCAATCCCTCTGACTAGCTCCTCCAACTCGATCGGCGCCCCCAGTCCCTCCACCTGCTCCTCCTGCACCCGTGGAAATTGCAGCCTGTCCAAAAAATTCTCCATTCCCCCTCCCACCACCGGCGGCTCCGCCCGGTACAGTTCCCTGTAGAAATCCCTAAAGACCCCATTGACCTCTGCCCCATGCCGCACCACATTCCCACCCCTGTCCTTCACTCCACCAATCTCCCTAGCCGTGTCCCGCTTGCGAAGCTGATGTGCCAGCATCCTGCTCGCCTTCTCTCCATACTCGTAGACCGCTCCCTGCGCCTTCCTCCACTGTGTCTCCGCCTTTCTGGTGGTCAATAAATCAAACTTGGCCTGCAGGCGACGCTGCTCCCCCAGCAATCCCTCCTCTGGGACCTCTGCATACCTCCTATCTACACTCAACAGCTCCCCCACCAGTCTCTCCCTCTCCCTCCTCTCCCCCCTCTCCCTATGGGCTCGGATGGAGATCAGCTCCCCCCTAATCACTGCCTTCAGAGCCTCCCACGCCATCCCCACCAGGTCCTCCCCAGTATCATTGACCTCGAGGTACCTCTTGATACATCCCCGGACCCTCCTCCACACCTCCTCATCAGCCAACAACCCCACGCCCAGACGCCAAAGCGGGCGCTGATCCCGCACCTCCCCCATCTCCAGATCCACCCAATGCGGAGCATGGTCCGAAATCGCTATAGCCGAATATTCGGCCACCTCCACTCTCGGGACCAGTCCCCTACTCAGGACAAAGAAATCAATACAGGAATAAACCCTGTGCACATGGGAGAAAAAAGAGTACTCCCGAGCCCTCGGCCTCCCAAACCTCCAGGGATCCACTCCTCCCATCTGGCCCATAAACCCCCTCAACACCTTGGCCGCCGCTGTCCTTGAACTAGAACAATCTAGTAGGGGATCCAGCACCGTATTGAAGTCCCCCCCCCCCCCCCCCCAATGATCAGGCCACCCACCTCCAGGTCAGGAATGCGGCCCAACATACGCCTCATGAAACCAGCATCATCCCAATTTGGGGCGTACACATTTACCAACACCACCCTCTCCCCCTGCAGCTTACCGCTCACCATCACATATCTGCCGCCACTATCAGCCACCACCTCAGACGCCTCAAACACCACCCTCTTCCCCACCAGGATCGCCACCCCCCCGGTTCTTCACGTCGAGCCCTGAATGGAAAACCTGCCCCACCCACCCCTTCCTCAGACGGACCTGGTCCGCCACCTTCAGGTGAGTCTCCTGGAACATGCCCACGTCCGCCTTCAGCTCCTTCAGATGCGAAAACACCCGGGCCCGCTTAACCGGCCCATTCAACCCCCACACGTTCCACGTGATCAGCCGGATCGGGGGCACCCCGCCCCCTTCCCCCGTCGACTAGCCATGGCCCATCGACTGCTCGCCCCTGGCCAGCACCCATTCGGCCCGTTTCCCACGGCGATAGGACCTTACCCCAACCCACACCAGCTCCTCCCTGGCCAATCCAGCAGCAACACGGTATCTCCCCCGCCCTCTGCTAGGACCCATCCTACCCGTGACGCTCCCTCCATAGTACTCCCGTGAGCCAGCTGACTTCTGCTGACCCCGGCAGCTCCCGCCCTAACTCCGACCCGTCCCAATATGGGGCCAACCCCCCCCCCCCCCCCCCCCCCCCCCCCCCGGCATCAGCTCCTTGGCACCGCCCCAGCGCGGGAAAACGGATCTGATATCCACGTCCCTTGCCACCAGCTCCACCCCCCTCGTCCCGCGGAACGGGAACCCAGAGGAAAGCCCGCGCTTTCACAATGCCCCACCCCACCCCCCCCAACGCAGCTCCCAAATAGCAGTCCCAACCCATCCACCAACCCCATACAAACAAAAACAGATCTACCACAAACCCCGATACCCCCCTTAAGACACAAAACCATAACCAACATCATCCGAAAGTGAGAGAGAAAAAAACCAAACAGAATAACCAGTAACAGCATAC
This sequence comes from Scyliorhinus canicula, assembly GCF_902713615.1. NCBI lineage: Eukaryota > Metazoa > Chordata > Chondrichthyes > Carcharhiniformes > Scyliorhinidae > Scyliorhinus > Scyliorhinus canicula. The sequence continues at coordinate 125,703,285 of NC_052158.1, read as the reverse complement.
ACAGTGATACAAAAAAAAACTCCCACAGCCCCCAATCCCTAGTTCGAGTCCAACTTTTCAGCCTGCACAAAGGCCCACGCCTCCTCCGGGGACTCAAAATAGTAATGTCGGTCCTTGTAGGTGACCCACAGGCGCGCAGGCGGCAGCATGCAGAACTTCACCTGCTTGCCATGGAGCACCGCCTTCGTCCGGTTGAACCCGGCCCTCCGCTTAGCCACCTCCGCACTCCAGTCCTGGTAGACGCGCACTACCGAATTCTCCCACTTGTTGCTCCTCACCTTCTTGGCCCATCGCAGCACACACTCCCGGTCACTGAACCGATGGAACTGCACCAGCACCGCTCGCGGGGGTTCATTCGCCTTAAGCCGCCTGGCCAGTACTCTGTGGGCCCCCTCCAGCTCCAGGGGCAGATGGAAGGATCCTGCCCCCACCAGCGAGTTCAGCATCACGGCCACATAGGCCGGCAGGTCCGACCCCTCCAGCCCCTCCGCGAGGCCCAGGATCCGCAAGTTCTTCTTCCTGGATCGAAACTCCATCTCCTCGAAACGATCTTGTCGCTTTTTGTGGGGCGCCTCTTGCATCTCCACCTTCCCCATGAGGACCGAAACCTCATCCTCGCGCTCAGAGGCCTGCTGCTGCAACTCAAGGATCGCTGCACCCTGAGTTGTCTGGGTCTCCAGCAGCTTACTTGTCGTTACCTTCAGGGATTCCAGGAACTCTCCTTTCAGCTCCGTAAAATAGCGCAGAAGGGCCGCCTGCTGCTCCTGCGCCCACTGCCTCCACTCCTCAGGGGCTCCACCTTCCCCCGCTTTTCCAGGGGAGCTGCTGCCGTTTTTCTCCTCACCCCACTCCGGGTCCGCACCATAAATCCCGGGGGGGTTTTGCTCCAGACCCCTTTATCCACCGGGAATCGTCGGATCAGCGCCGTTTGGGGCCCTTAAAAGAGCCCACAAGTCGTATTAAAGCGGGAGCTGCCGAACGTGCAGCTTAGCTCCGCATAGCCGCAACCGGAAGTCCGGAGAGTGCATTTTAAATCCGAACCATTTGCTGCCCAAAAATGCTGTCCTCATATTGCCATTCCACCTTTTGCAATTAGCGTAACTCTGTCCATAGGTTCTTGATCCTTCCACCAATGGGAGCAGTTTTTCTCTATCTACTCTGTATAGACCCCTCATGATTTTGAATACCATTATCACATTCTCATTATTCTTCAAGGAAAAGTCCGAACATCTCCAATCTATCTACATAATTGAAGTTCCTCGCCATTTTGTTTCCTCTCTCAGGAATCTTTTCTGCACTCTCTAATGTCTTCAGATCCTTCCTTTTAAAAAAAATCTTTTTATTGGCATTTCCCATATTTCTAAACAGTTGTATATATACACATCACATTTTTCTCACCCGCACTAATTTCCTTTATTATACAGAGAGGTTTAGTTTGCCCTTCGTTTAGCTGACCCTACGTGCATTTCGTTGCCCTCTGGACCCTGTCTTCGGCTGTGCTTTTTCACCACTGCCGATTTCCAGCTGAGCAGGATTCTCCGGTGTGCGATTAGGAAAGCAAGGGCGTTGGCCCCCTTCCCCATGTGTAACTGGCTGCTCCGATACCCCGAAGATTGCCACTATTGGGCATGGCTTCACCCTCACCCCCACAACTGTGGACATTGCCTCGGAGAAAGCTGTCCAGAATCCAGCAAGTTTGGGACATGCCCAGAATATGTGGGTGTGGTTGGCCGTGCCCCTCTGACAACGCTCGCATTTGTCCTCCACCTCTGGGAAGAACCTGCTCATTCGGGCTCTGGTCAGGTGCGCTCTGTGCACCACTTTGAGCTGCATTAAGCTTAGCCTTGTGCAGGAGGAGGTGGAGTTCACCCTGCTCAGTGCTTCGCTCTAGAGTCCCCATCCTACCTCTGTCCTCAGTTCGTCCTCCCAGTTTTGTCTGGTCTCGTCCAATGAAATCCGGGCTCTGTCCAGTAGCTGTCCGTATATTTTCCCACATAGCCCCCCTGCTCGTTGCTTGTGCCTATCAGGTCCTTTAGTAGTGTGGTTTCTGGGGTCCCGGGGTACCCTACTGTATCTTTGCGGAGGAAGTGTTTTATTTGGAGGTGTCTCATTTTTATTAACCACGCTTTACCTGTCTACAGAAAGTCTGTACAGAGAGACCTGAACACAGCCCGATCCATCACACGAACTCACCTCCCATCCATTGACTCTTGTCTACTTCCCACTGCCTTGGGAAATCGGGCAGCATAATCAAAGACCCCCTCCCACCCTGTTACCTGTGATAATATGCAGAGGCAATCATGTATATAGTGATAGACGAGACCTCCAACCAGCAGGTGACAGTAAAGAACAACCACGTAACACTGCTACCTCAGGGAGTCTGGGAATAGTGGAATAGTCTTCGTTGTGGTAATAGCTCTTAGATTACCTACAATAGTTAGTAATTTTTAATAATATTCTTATGGTTATCTAACCCACGTTATTATTGAACAATGAAACAAAGAACTATACAGCACAGGAACAGGCCCTTTGGTCCTCCAAGCCTGTACCAGTCATGATACCACCCTTAGAGGGCAGCATGGTGGTGCACTGCTGCCTCACGGCGCCGAGGTCCCAGGTTCGATCCCAGCTCTGGGTCACTGTCTGTGTGGAGTTTGCGCATTCTCCCTGTGTTGCATGTGTTTCACCCCCACAACCCAAAAGACATGTGCAGGATAAGTGGATTGGTCATGCTAAAATTGCCCCTTAATTGGAAAAAATGAATTGGGTACTCTAAATTTAAAAGACAAAATGATACCAACCTTGGCCAAAACCCTTAGCACTTCCTAGTGCCATTTCCCTCTATACTCATCCTACCCATGTATTTGTCGAAATGTCTTTTGAACGCCGTTAATGTATTCCGCAACCTCCACTGGCAGCGCGTTCCAGGCACTCACCAACCTCTATGTACAAAAACCTGCCTCACACATCTCCTCTAAACTTTGCCCCACAGACCGTAAACCTATGCCTCCTACTGACTGACCCCTCAGAAAGATGGGAAAGAGTGCCTGCCCATCCACTCTATCCATGCCTCTCATAATCTTGTAGACCTTTATCAGGTCATCCCTGATTTAACTAGTCACGAACTAGACGTTCTATGCTGCGCTTATTCTGACCGGTCAAACACTAGAACGTAACATTACCAAATCAAAAAACTCAAGCAAGTTAGTTACACAATTTTCCCTGAACAAATCTGTGCTGACTTTCCTTATTCAATACACATTTGACCAGATAGATCAATATGTTTTACTAACTTGTTCTAAGCACTTTTCCCACAGGAATGAGAAGCGGTGCTTAGAATTGGTGCAACTGAAGCCCAAACCTATAGAATCCCTACAGTGCCGGTGGAGGCTATTCGGCCCATTGAGTCTGCACCGACCTGCCGAAAGAACACTCTTCCAAGGCCCACTCTCCCGTCTTATCCCCATAACCTCGCGCATTGATCATGGTCAGTCCACCTAACTAACTACACATCTATGGGAGGAAACTGAAGCACCTGAAGGAAACCCAAGCAGACACTGGGGGAATTTGCAAACTCCAGTCAGATAGTCACCTAAGATCAGAATTAAAACCAGTTCCCGAGTGCTGTGAGGCAGCAGTGCTAACCACTGTACCACCATGCTCAGAGATTAACTTGGAAATATCCAAATCTCTTGGTCCAAAGGTGCAAGCTGTTCAATTTGGAAATGTTTGTCAATTTTGATTGCCAGTTTTGAGGCGATTAATTTTCCTTTTAAACAAGGTTTCTCGCTTAAAATTTTTAATGCGTGTTTTGACTTGTTCAGAGGCTCCACCTGCCTGTTGTTTACACAAGTACCACAGTTTGTTTTGCCATTTCTGAGGTTTCGCAGCAATGTGACCCCCACAAACAATGGGATTTTACTTTACAGTTAATAGCTGAGGTGCTAACACCATCCCATCTACAATCTTCCTTCCTTCCCCAAAGTTCTTCAACGTATTGTCACATTCTAAATCTGTTGCCATCTTTCCCAGAACACCAGGTTTGAATGCCTCCAGTCAGAATTCCGTATTCCACAATACCGAAATGGCTCTTGTCAAAATCACAAATCACATCCTATGTGACTGTGACAAAGGTAAACTTTCCCTCCCTTCTTTCAAGACTTGTCTGCTGCCTTTGACATCATTGATCACACCATCCTCCTCCAACACCTGTTTGCAGTTGACAGCTGGATAGGACTGCTCTTACCTGGTTCCATTTTTAATTATCTAATCACAGCTAAAGAATCATTTGCAATGGACTCCCTTCCTGCTTCCACTCAGTTTAAAAAAATTTTTTTTTATTTTTACAAAATATAAACATCTTAACTCTATTAACAAACAACTGCAGTCACACCCCAAGAACAATACCCCCCCCCCCAACTTCAAGAGCAACTTCAAACAAAAGGAAAAGAAAAACAAAAGAGCACCCAAACAACAAAAGGGAAAGAGATAGCACCCGCCACATCCCGCAGATCCATGTACACAGTTCTTCCTCCCCCCAATCCAGCCCCCCCCCGGGTTGCTGCTGCTGTCGGCCTATTTCCCTACCGTTCCGCCAGGAAGTCCAGGAAAGGCTGCCACCGCCTGAAAAACCCTTGTACTGATCCGTACAGATCCCCTCAGGGCAAATTTCACCCTCTCCAATTTAATGAACCCCGCCATATCATTGATCCAGGACTCCATGCTTGGGGGCCTCACATCTTTCCACTGGAGCAAGATTCTCCGCCGGGCTACTAGGGACGCAAAGGCCAGAACACCGGCCTCTATCGCCTCCTGCACTCCCGGCTCCACTGCCACCCCAAAAATTGCGAGTCCCCAGCCTGGCTCGACCCTGGATCCCACCACCCTCGACACCGTCCTTGCTACCCCCTTCCAAAACTCCCCCAACGCTGGGCACGTCCAAAACATATGGGCGTGGTTCGCTGGGCTCCCCGAGCACCTAGCACACCTTTCCTCTCCCCCGGAAAACCTACTCATCCTCGACCCAGTCATGTGGGCCCTATGCAGCACCTTGAACTGTATGAGACTAAGCCTCGCACAAGAAGAGGAGGAATTCACTCTCTCCAGGGCGTCCGCTCATGTCCCCTCCTCAATCTCCTCACCCAGCTCCTCTTCCCATTTACCCTTCAGTTCCTCCACCGAGGCCTCGTCTACCTCCTGCATTACCCGGTATATGTCTGAAATCCTCCCTCCTCCAACCCACACCCCCGAGAGCACCCTGTCCCATGCCCCACGTGGGGGCAACAAGGGGAACCCCTCCATCTGCCGCCTGGCAAACGCCCTAACCTGCATGTACCGAAACATGTTCCCCGGGGGGAGCCCAAACTTCCCCTCTAACTCCCCCAAGCTCGCGAACCTCCCCTCCACAAACAGGTCCCTCAACCTCCTAACGCCTGCCCTGTGCCAGCCCAGAAATCCGCCATCAATGCTCCCTGGAACGAACCGATGGTTCCCCCGTATCGGGGCCTCCATCGACCCCCCCATTTCTCCCCTGTGCCGTCTCCATTGCCCCCAAATTTTGAGGGTAGCCGCCAACACCCGGCTCGTGGTATACCTCGTTGGAGGGAGCGGCAACGGCGCCGTCACTAGCGTCTCCAAGCTCGTGCCCACACAAGACGCCGCCTCCATCCTCTTCCATGCTGCCCCCTCCTCGTCCATTATCCACTTACGCACCATCGATGCGTTGGCAGCCCAATAGTACCCACAGAGGTTGGGCAACGCCAGCCTCCCCCTATCCCTGCCTCGTTCCAGGAACACTCTTCTAACCCTCGGAGTCCCAAGCGCCCACACAAATCCCCTGATACTCCTGTTGACCCTCCTAAAAAAGGCCTTCGGGATAAGGATGGGAAGGCACTGGAACAGGAACAAAAACCTCGGGAGCACCGTCATCTTAACGGACTGCACCCTCCCCGCCAGTGACAGCGGTAACATATCCCACCTCTTAAACTCCTCCTTCATCTGCTCCACGAACCTTGTGAGGTTGAGCTTGTGCAGGGCCCCCCAACTCCCCGCCACCGGGACCCCTAGGTACCTGGAGCTCTTCCCTGCCTGCTTCAATGGGAGCCTACCAATCCCCTCCTCTTGATCCCCCGGTTGCACCACAAACACCTCACTCTTGCCCAGGTTCAACTTATACCCAGAGAAACTCCCGAATTCACTAAGAATCCTCATCACCTCCGGCATCCCCCCCACCGGGTCCGCGACATACAGCAACAGGTCGTCCGCGTACAGCGACACTCTATGCTCCTCCCCACCCCGCACCAGGCCCCTCCAGTTCCCTGACTCCCTCAGTGCCATGGCCAGGGGCTCAATTGCCAACGCGAAGAGCAAGGGGGACCCCTGTCTCGTTCCGGTACAGCCGAAAGTACTCCGACCTCCTCCTATTTGTGGCTACACTCGCCATCGGGGCCTCGTAGAGCAGCCTCACCCACCGGATAAACCCCTCCCCAAACCCAAACCTCTCCAACACCTCCCACAAATACTCCCACTCAACCCTATCGAAGGCCTTCTCCGCATCTAATGCCACCACTATCTCCGCCTCTCCTTCCACAGCCGGCATCATAATAACGTTGAGGAGCCTTCGTACGTTTGTATTCAGCTGCCTTCCCTTCACAAACCCCGTCTGGTCCTCATGAATGACCCCGGGCACGCAATCCTCTATTCTAGTGGCCAGGATCTTTGCCAGCAGTTTAGCGTCGGCGTTCAGCAGCGAAATCGGCCTACATGATCCGCACTGCAGAGGGTCCTTGTCCCACTTCAGGATCAAGGAAATCAGTGCCTGTGACATAGTTGGGGGCAAAGCCCCCCCCTCCCTTGCCTCGTTAAAGGTCTGGACCAACAGGGGGCCCAACAGGTCCACATACCTTTTTATAAAATTCCGCCGGAAACCCATCCGGCCCCGGTGCCTTCCCCGACTGCATGCTCCCTATCCCCTTGACCACCTCCTCCAGCTCGATCGGCGCCCCTAGCCCCTCCACCTGCTCCTCCTCCACCCTCGGGAATCGCAGCTTGTCCAAGAAGCGCCCCATTCCACCCCCCTCCACCGGGGGTTCAGACCGGTACAGTTCCCCATAGAAGTCCCTGAAGACCCCATTAACATCTACCCCCCTCCGCACCACCTTCCCAGCTCCATCCATCACTCCCCCAATCTCCCTGGCCGCATCTCGCTTCCGGAGCTGGTGCGCCAGCATCCTGCTCGCCTTCTCCCCGTATTCATACACCGCCCCATGTGCTTTCCTCCACTGAGCTTCCACCTTTCTGGTAGTCAATAGGTCAAATCTGGCCTGAAGGCTACGCCTCTCCCCCAGCAGTCCCTCCTCTGGGGCCTCCGCCTATCTCCTATCCACCTGCACCATTTCCCCTATCAGTCTCTCCCTCTCCCTCTGCTCCCCCCTCTCCCTATGGGTTCGGATGGAGATCAATTCCCCCGTCATCACCGCCTTCAATGCCTCCCAGACCGTCCCCACTCGAACCTCCCCGTTATCATTGGCCTCAAGGTACCTCTCGATACACCCCCGAACCCTCTCGGCCACTTCCTCATCTGCCAACAGCCCCACCTCCATGCGCCAGAGCGGACGTTGGTCCCTCTCTTCCCCAGCCCGAGGTCCATCCAGTGCGGGGCATGATCTGAAACGGCAATGACGGAGTATTCCACATCCTCCACCCTCGACACCAACCCCCTGCTCAGGACAAAAAAAAATCAATCCTCGAGTAGGCCTTATGTACGTGGGAGAAAAACGAGTATTCCCTGGCCCTTGGTCTCGCAAACCTCCAGGGGTCCACCCCCCCCATCTGGTCCATGAATCCCCGCCGCCGGCCTCCTATCCGTCCGGGACTTGGATCGATCCAATGGGGGATCCAGTACTGTGTTGAAGTCCCCCCCCCATGATCAGGCCCCCCACCTCCAGGTCCGGAATGCGGCCCAACATACGCCGCATAAACCCCTTTTGTCCCAATTTGGGGTGTAAACATTCACCAAAACCACCCGCTACCCCTGTAGCTTGCCACTCACCATCACATATCTCCCGCCACTGTCAGCCACCACATTTAATGCCTCAAACGACACCTTCTTCCCCACCAGGATCGCCACCCCCTTACTCTTCTCATCCAGCCCTGAGTGGAATACTTGGCCCACCCATCCCTTCCTCAGCCGAACCTGGCCCACCACTCTCAGGCGTGTCTCCTGGAGCATGGCCACATCTGCCTTCAGTCCCTTCAGGTGCGCAAATACCCGGGTCCGTTTGACCGGCCCATTTGACCCCCCCCCCCCCCCCCCCCCCCCCCCCCCCACAGGCTAGGTCCCCTCCACAGCACTCCCGTGAGCCAGCTAACTTCTGCTGACCCCGGCGACTCCCGCCCTACCTTCGGCTCCTCCCAGCGTGGGACTGCCCCTCCTCCATTTGGCCCGTCAACGGGTCCACCCTCCCCCCGCTCTTGCGCGGGAAAAGAAAACAGCCAGCAACGACCCGCGCTTCTCAGCCCCGGCCCCGCCCCCACCATCTCACAGCGCGGGAAACCCGCAGAAAGCCCGCGCTTTCGCCCTGCCGGGCCCCGCCTCCTCCAGGGCCACTCCCATTGTCAGTCCCCCCCACCAGCTCCCCGAACTCCCTGTTTACCCCTCTGCCCGAACCCATCCACCCGACCCCTGCTTAAAAACCCCTATAGAAAAAACAGTACGACATTCTTACACTAAACCAAGCAAATGCAAATACAATATTATACAATACAACATCCCCCATCCTAGACCCTCAGTTTGAGTTCAATTTCTCGGCTTGTACAAAGGCCCACGCCTCCTCCGGGGACTCAAAATAGTGGTGCCGATCCTTATAGGTGACCCACAGACGCGCTGGCTGCAACATGCCGAACTTCGCACTCCGTCTGTGGAGCACCGCCTTCGTCCGGTTAAACCCGGCCCTCCGCCTCCCCCCTCCGCACTCCAGTCCTGGAAGAGCCGCACCTCCGTGTTCTCCCACTTGCTGCTCCGCTCCTTCTTGGCCCACCAGAGCACACACTCACGATCCACGAACCGATGAAACCTCACCAACACCGCCTGCGGCGGCTCGTTCGGCTTGGGCCTCCTAGCCAGAATTCTGTGGGGCCCCTCTAACTCCAGCCCCCATCAGCGAGTTTAACATGATCACCACATAGGCCGCTAGGTCCGACCCCTCCATCCCCTCCGTGAGGCCCAGGATCTGCAAATTCTTCCTCCTCGACCGGTTGTCCAGCTCCTCGAACCGCTCCTGCCATTTTTTATGGAGCGCCTCGTGCATCTCCACCTTCCCCGCCACGGCCACGACCTCGTCCTCCCTTTCGGAGGCCTGCTGCTGCAGCTCCTGGATTGCAGCCCCCGGGCTGTCTGGGTCTCCATCAGTTCCTTGTTGGTTACCTTGATGGACTCCAGCAGCTCCAACTTCAGCTCCTGGAAGCAGCGCAGCAGAATCGCCTGCTGCTCCTGGGCCCACTTCCTCAGCTCCTCGAGGCCTTCGCCGGCCGCCATTTTTTCCTCCTGCCCCCGTTTTTTCAGAGGCACTTTCCTCGGTTTTTTTTCTGCCCCGCTCCTGGTCTGGACCATGGGACTGTTGGGGTCGACTCCTGTCTTCTTCCTCCGTTGGGATTCGCCGCTGCAGCTCTGTTGGGGGCCCTGAAAAGAGCCCCAAAGTCCGTTCTCCGCGGGAGCCGCCGAATGTGCGGCTTAACTGTTCATTGCCGCCACCGGAAGATCTGCTTCCACTCAGTTACCTTGATGTTCCCCAAGGATCAATCCATCCAACTACAACATCTTAAGGCACAGTAATCGTTTTCACATGTCCACCAATGGCATTCAATTCTACCTTGCCACTACCTCGCTCCACTCCTCCATTGTTGTTAACTTATTCGTCTGTTTTTCGAATGTCCAGTACTGCATGAGCAGAAGTTTCCCCCAATTAAATATTGGGATCACTGAAGCTATTATTTTTGGTCCATGCTCCAGACTGAACTACCAACTCCATCCTTTTTGGCAATGGTCTGAGATGAAGCCAGTCTGTTCACAGCCTTGAATCACATTTGGTTCCAAAATTAATTTCTGACCTTATATTCGTGCCATCACCATTTGCACCTCTGTGTCATTGCCCGATTCTCCCCACCCCTTCCCCTGCTATCTCAGCTAATCTGCTGCTGAAACCCTCATCCATGTATTCAATATGAGCACATCATGCAAAAGTAGCCGAATATTTAAACTGGCACAGAAATATATAATTATTTAAATAACATTAACTTTGTTGTGTGTCAAAAATTGACAATGAAATTACAGTGAATCTCGGAGTGTTGTTTTAGTTTACAATAACAGTGGTGCATTTGTGTGCCTCATTTTACATTTAGATATCTTAGAAACAACAACGTTTTGTCCATCAATGTTTTTCATGGGAGTTACTTTAATTCCACAGTAAAATTGTAATACAGTTACTTGTGCTTGATGTCTTGAAGACCCTGCTATCATAACACTGCATTTGTTGGGCTTAAAGACTAGCTGGTACTGTATTTTTTGCAACTGATATATGCTTCTCTTACAATGTGAAAGTAATGGTTTTATTTAATTATATTTTTAAGACTCGAATCATTATTGTGTTTCAGAATTTTTTGTGTTGAGTAGAACAAATGGGAGTTTTAAAGACTGTCCTGAAGCAACTGGGCAACCTGGGAACTCTTCTTCATTGTTCTCATTGTGAATACTGAGAATGCTAGTGCTTGTATTACAAGGGCATTATGCCATATGGTGACATCATTGAATGTGTGGGTGCTCTGAATTGTGGTGATTAATGAATAGCTTTAGACAACGAGGACCTTTTATAGTATACATGGAATATGTTTTAAGTCGAAATAAATGTGCCACTGTCTCCAGAGTAACAGAAATGTATTGTTTATTGTGTCCATATATTACCGAGTTTGCGACTAGTTAGTTATTCATGTTAGCAGTACCATTTTTCCAGTTTTTCATCATTTAGGTTTAAACTAGCCATTAAATGCCATACATCATCAATGCAGAAGTATAGTAGCTAGGATAACAAATCTAAGGGATTGAAGTTGTATTTGTCTTTTCTGTCTTCCTATCTTGTCTTTTAATCTTCCATAGGTACACGGACCATTAGTAATGCACATGCAGTAGTGCAGAATAAAAACAAAATAAATCTTCCACTGACTAATTATACATCACAGTTTCCACTTCCCCTACCCCTTCGCCCCACCTTATATTACCTGTGTTGGTGTGAACTGTATTACCAATTTACCAGTGTCGGTGTAAACTGATGAGGCTTGCAATTACATAAAGATATGCATTATTGACACTGCATCTAGATACACATTGTACAAAGCCATCTATGTAATCTTAAAAGATTAACTGGGGGAGAATTTGTGCATTGAAAGCTGCATAGAGTAATCTTGGATTCTTTTTGCATTCCTTGTTGCTGATTCACTGAAGTATCTGCTATTTTTTGAGCTTCCTTAAACTGTTCCAACAAGAATTTTTACTATGTCTATGTATTTTCTTATCATTCTTGTTGATTTATTTTAGTGCTGATAAACCTCTTCACAGAAATAGCTTAATCCACAAAGTTATTCATCTGTTGGTGATCTTTCTGCACTTGAATTTAAATTTAGTACCAAGTTATGAATTTTTGTAGACAGATTGGAGGTACTTGTTATGGCCCAGATTTTCCGTTCTCTGGCGAGTCATATCCAGAGGTACCCTGGAAGATGCGCTGGGAGACATCCCTGATTGGGAATTTTCAATTTCTATTGGGTAATTTCCCTGCACCGGGAACCATCCAAAACTCCGATTTAAATCAGAGACTTCGGGCGGCACTAACTCATGAGCAGAATAGTTCTGCAGGAAAAGTTAGAAACATTAAAAGCACTTCTAACAACTCAGTAACTAGTACTGACGACCTGTTTTTCTCCTCCTCCAACCCCACGCTCACAAACTCCCTCCCTATCTCCAACCCATCCTACCCACTCACCTTCTTTCCTGTCAAAATAGCTTTAAGCATACTGGTTTACAGCAGCTAGTGCCATGATAAGGTGACTAAGCTTCACTTATCCCCAAAGCTGCTGCACTGCACAGAAGGCTCACCAGAAGCAGCTATGCTGCACATTTCTTAGCAGGTATGGGTCAGAAGTCAAGGTGAGAAATGTGCAGTTCCTGAGTCTAGGTTAAGTAAAAAGGAGTGGAGTGGCGACACAATGGTGATTGCCACTTTTGGCCCACGTGTTTACTAACTGCGTATTGACCTATGGAATTGAATTTTCAGTCTAAAGAGGTCAGATAATTTTTGCTACTTAGAGGATATCTGTGTCAGTTGTGGGACCAATTTTCAGAAGCATGCTTTATATTGTCTTGTGATGAGGACAATAAAAGAGCATTGGGCGCTATCATATCTGGCAGCCCTTTCCAACTTGCTCTAAAACACAAACAAGTGGTGAAGAGGTTCAAGTCTCATTCCAATCTTGAACACACCATTCACGCTTAGTAATCGGGGATACTGTATTTTCTGACAGTGATCCCACAATGGTATTAGGTGGGACTATCAGATTATTGACTGGTGATGAAACACTGGTAATATATGTCTGAATCAGGATGGTGGGCAACTTGGACCTGATGGTGTCATTTGCATGATATCTTGTGCTTTACAGTGGCAGTCACTTGTTAAGTTGCAATGAGTCTGTACAAAATACATTTTATATTCACCACACACCAATGATGAAGGACGTGAATATCGGTCCAGTGGCAGGGGGCACCAGTCAAGTGAATTACTCTGTTGTAGATGGCAAGTTTCTTGAGTGTTGCAGCAGTAGGAACTCAGATGAGTGCTGAACATTCATTCCACTGCATTTCTGACCAGTGGTGGAATTGTACTTTGTGGGGCCCTGTGCTCGGCTCCATTTCTGCCCCTCGCCCAAAAAATTATGTCAGGCCCCTCCCCAATAACATCTCGCCCACAGAATGCAAAGAAGCAAATTACAAAAAAGCACAAATTGATCACTGTGCAACTATTTTTAGTACTTTTTAACTTGTAAAAATATGCCCTCTCTCCAGCTTTGCCTCCTCCCGATTTGGCTTCTCTCTAGCTTTGTTCCTCTCTCCAGCTTTGCCCCCTCTCTCCCAATGTTATCCCCATCATAGTTTTGCTCCCTATCCCAGCTCTGTCCCTTCTTTCAACTGTACCCTCCCAAACGTTTTGTCCCCTCACTCCCAGTTTTTTCTCCCTCACTCCCAGTTTTGCCTCGCACTTTCCATTTTGCCCCCCACTCAATTTTGCCCTCCCAATCATAATTTTACCCCATCGCAGCTTTTCCCCATCCCAGCTTTGTCTCCTCTCACTTTTGCCACCCCTCGCAGTTTTGCCCCCCCACTCAGTTTTGCCCACTCAATCACAATTTTACACCATCGCAGGTTTCCCCCATCCCAGCTTTGTCTCTTCTCTCACTTTTGCCACTCTTCGCAGTTTTGCCGCACTTCCAAGTTTGCCATGTCTTGCATTTCACCTCAACGTTCTTTCCTCGTGCTGGCTGCCTGACAATGGCCTACCCACCTACCCAGCCCACCTCAGCCCTGGCCTGTGGGTTGAGTCACCTCTGCTCCTTTGGTGGCCTTGCCTCACTGCTGGCTCAGGCTGCTTGGCTACAACCTCGCCTGCCCAGCCTTGGACTGGGGGTTGAGATACTCCTGCTCCCCTCAATGACCGGTGATTACACCACTCAAGAGCATGCTGCACTGCTGTCTGCCTGGCTGTGGCGTCAACTGCACAGCACTCTGCAGCCTTGGTCTGGGGGTCGAGTCACCACTGCTCCCCTCGACGACCTTGCCTAGCTGCTGGTTCAGGATGTCGCGTGTGGCATCAAGTGCCCAGCCCTCTTCAGCTCTGGCCTGGCGGTCGTGTTGCTCCTGCTCCCCTCACTGCTGGCTCTGGCTGCCTGGCCTCCTGCCCAGCCCTGGCCTAGAGACTGAGTTGCCCGCTGCTCCCCTCGACGACCAACGCCTTGCACCAAACCTCCCACGACAACCTTACCTTGCTGCTGGCTGCCTGGCTATGGCCTTGCCTGCCCAGCCCTCCTCAACTCTGGCCTGGGGGTCGAGCTACCCCCTGCTCCCCTCAACGACCTGGACCTCTCACCTCACCTCGCTCAGCACCCTAGCCTCGCTGCTGGCTGTCTGGATATGGCCTCACCTGCCCATTCCTCTACAGCCCTGGGTCGCGATCAAGAAAGCTGCTGCTTTTTCGCCTTGACTGCTGCCCCTCTCCATCCTAGTCACCCCAACGACTTTGAATCAGTGTTTTCCTGCTCTAAGGGACTCCATCAATCGGAGTCTGATGGCCCTTGGTGTTGCTTGCTTATAGGCTCATTTGTATTTGTCGAATTTATCAGCAAATGCATAGTTATTAGGGCTTAATTGGTGCAAAGAACTGTGCACAGACTTGTGGCATGCAGTTTCAAAATGTTTTTACTCTGCCTCTTGTACGTAGGATTTCTCACTTTCCCAGTCAATTGATTTGACCCTCCAGCCACCTTCACCGGCAGATATATTGCATCCAAAGTGCCTGGAGATAGTTGCTATTCAAACAGCACATTGCTGTTTAGCTCGGTTCATTACAGTTTGATGGCACAGATTCCCCAGAGACTCCTTTACACGATCTGGTTGGCTCTGGCAAAACTGAAGCAGCAGCAGTAAAATTGTCCAGTTCATATTCCCTGCTCTAATCCTGTATTGGCTTACTGCCCTATTTAAATGTATTACACGCATGTACACAGACACATACCCCCCCCCCCCCCCCCCCCCCCCCCAACCTCCCTGCAAAATAACTTTTGAGTGCTCATTCACGGCTCAGAGTCCTGTTCTCCTGCTTCATGTGGCTGAGTGTCTATGTGGGCTTCCTCCGGGTGCTCCGGTTTCCTCCCATAAGTCCCGAAATGTCAGCTCTTTTCTCTCCCTACACATGCTGAGATTTTCCAGCATTTTCTTTTTTGTTGCTGTTAGGCAAATTGGACATTCAGAATTCTCCCGCAGTGTACCCAAACGGGTGCCAGAATGTGGCGACTAGGGGGTTTTCACAGTAACGTCATTGCAATGGTAATGTAAGCCTACTTGTGACAATAGAGATTATTATTATTACTATTCTAATTACATGCACAGTGAACTTTCCCCAACCATAGATGCTTGGGCAGTGATAAGCGGAGGAGTCTCCACAGTTGTTACCTGGAGGAATCCTGTATGGATGGCACCCAGGGAAGCCCATGTACGTGAGAAAGTGAGACAAATTTTGGGACAAGCACATAAAATCCAAGCTGGTTGCTCAATCTGCCTCAGCTGCTGCTAAAATTTTTGTCATACCGTGTTTACCTCTAGATGTTACTGTCTCATTACATTTCTGGCTAGCCTCCAACATTCTACTCTTCGTAAATTAGAGTCATCCAAATCTCTGCTGCTTACGTTTTTACTCACACCCAAATCCCATCCCCCCACTGACCCACATTAGGACGGTCCTTAAAACTGATCTCTTTGACCCAGCTTTTGTCCATCTGCCCTAATATTACTTCTAAGGCTCGGAGTCAAATTTTGCTACATAATGTTCCTTTGAAGTGATTTAGAGCATTTTATTGTTACAGGGTGCTATATGAATACAAGTTGTGAGATAAGAAGGTTGATTTTAAAATATGCTAAATTCGTTCACACCCTAAAGGCCTACCATTTCTTCAGATTTTTTTCCAACGCTGACTTGCTGGGGTAATAATGGAAGTGGCTTTGATCCGCATACAATGCAAGAAGGATTTGGCACTCATTCTTTCAGGCTGACTCTGGAAGAGGAAATGTGAATTACACTGCTGCTGAGACGAGCATTTCCTGTAGT
Organism: Scyliorhinus canicula; assembly: GCF_902713615.1. Lineage (NCBI taxonomy): Eukaryota > Metazoa > Chordata > Chondrichthyes > Carcharhiniformes > Scyliorhinidae > Scyliorhinus > Scyliorhinus canicula. The sequence continues at coordinate 125,687,365 of NC_052158.1, read as the reverse complement.
TGTGGGTCAGACTTCCTAAGACAGCTGGAGTATGTTTAAAAATAACATGTGGATAGAAAGCAGATGGCACACGAGGCCGGCCAGGTCAGTATTTTCTTTGTCAGTTCTGTGCATACTAAGGTACTCACCAGAGGGAATGGAATAATGATCTTTTATCACAGCCTAATTTCACTGACTTGTTTTGGAGATCTTTTTCTGACTATCCATCATCATTTGTACTGATCACAGTGATTCATTCCCCCCCCCCCAAATGACGTTAATTTATTTGTACCATTGTATAGCTCACAGGAAATCCATCTGGATTTTATGCTTGAACATGTGGAATTATTTTTTCCAGTAGCCAATTTCACGCATAATTCTGAACTCCAAAATCCGTTAGCCAATTGCTTCCATGTAATGGGATTGGAAAGATAAAAGAGTTTCTTTATAAGTTACTGTTTTGGCACCAACAGATAATTGCATTTAGTAGATTGCCTTATAACCAAATCATTCTTTAGATCTTTCAACATCAGGTCACAGAACATGAATGTCATGTGAAGTGAGGATGCTCATAAGGCAGCTCACACCAGGATCCGTATTTTAGAGCCCTTTTTGCCCGTTTTCCCCAGGATATTTTAGCTTAAAACCGTTTATTGTGGAACATAAAGGATTCCGAATCATTCCAATGCCAAAAAAAAAGGAATAAACAACCCACAGAAAGCGACTTGTCGATCCCCATGGAAAAAATGGCGGAGGCTGCGTCGGCGCCAGCAGCCTCCCCAATAACAGCAGACATGCTGATAAGTGTTCTTGCCGAGGAATTTTTACATCTGGAGAAGGTCAACTACACCGTCACGGATTCGGTTGTTGGGGTTCTATCTGAGGTGGCAGCCATTCATTTCCTACCTTAAAGAACTAACCATCAGCTAATATAGGGGATGGGGGGGCGTGGGTTAGTTCCCATTGTTGAGGAAAGGGTGTTTCTCTTCTGGATGGACTTTATATGGTTGGTTCTGTTTTTTTAATATTGCATTTTGTAACATCCATTTTGATATTGTATATTTTGTTTGTCATAAATTGAAAAATTCTTGAATAAAAATATTTTAAAAAAATCTTTCAGTGTGAAATAGCAATTATGATCAAAATGAGAATTACAAAATGCTGTTTACCTTCTGTGCCACTTTCTCTGGGGCAGCATGGTGGCACAGTGGTTAACATTGCTGCTACAGAGGCCCAGGTTCGGTTTCGGCTTTGGGTGAATCCGTGGGTAGGATGGGTAATTTGAGTGCTCTGAGGGTCAGTGCAGACTCGATGGGCCGAATGGCCCCCTTCTGCGCTATTTTGTTTTCTTTTATAAATTTAGAGTACCCAATTCTTTGTTTTCCACTTATGGGGCAATTTAGCGTCGCAAATCTGCCTAGTCTGCATATCTTTGGGTTGTGGGGGTGAGACCCTTGCAAACAAGGAGAATGTGCAAACTCCACACAGTCAGTGAATCGGGGCCAGAATCGAACTAGGGTCCTCAGAGCCATGAGCCAGCAGTGCTAACCACTGTCCTTCCTTCTGCACTGTAGGGATTCTGTGGATGACTTGTTGATTTATAATGGTCAATCTCTGGCGCTCTCTTTGGTGTGAATTTTAGAACTTAGAACAGTACAGCACAGAACAGGCCCTTCAGCCCTCGATGTTGTGCCGAGCTTTGTCCAAAACCAAGATCAACCTATCCCACTCCCTGTCATTCTGGTGTGCTCCATGTGTCTATCCAATAACCGCTTGAAAGGTCCTAAAATGTCTGACTCCACTATCACAGCAGGCAGTCCATTCCACACTCTAACTACTCTCTGAGTAAAGAACCTACCTCGGACATCCCTCCTATATCTCCCATCCGACATAAATTTGAATTTGGTGCCAAGTCACGGGGAATGATAGGCATCCAGCAACTGTGATGTTGTTAAGTGACCAAACACATTGCAGAGCTCTCACAAAGCAATCCAGGAAATTAAAGGCATTGATTATCCTTCACTTAAAATTACTATTTTACAGCGAGAGATGCGACACACGTGGAATTGAGGTTGAAGCTAAAATATCATGAACTTTAAACCAAAACACTTTTAAAAGTATGTGGAGTTTTGATTATATTGGAGAAATTTGACATTCCACAGAGAAAAAAAAAACTATCTTTTCATTGACAAATATGTTGTTCAGCACTAATTATAAAACTTTGGCAGTTTAAAGCTCAGTTACACCTCATTGCACATGTGTACATTTTTCATGACTTCTTGCCGTGAAACTAATTGAGCAAAAGTAGAGGTTCTTGTAAATTCATTGATTTCCATTCAATTGTTGTCTGCGAGGACTTCCATCGTGCACCTATGGACAAGCATAGCATCACCAATCGCGGCTTTCAGCATTTCATTGAGATTATTCATTGCACTCCACAAGTTGCTGTCAGTTCACCGGAGTTGTGACAGCAAACTTATAATATTGCTATTATTGCTACCACAAAATTTCAGGTCAACATTTCTTCGTCTCTGTTGAATTCTGAGGAAGGTCATTACACACACATCTAAATATTTATTGGGTTAGCCAAACACTTTGATGCTACATTTCTGGCAGCAATGGATTATGAGTATGTAATAACAGAAGTTGAAAAGAATCTGATGAGCATACTTTTATTATGGGGATAAGAGATATAAATGTAGCATAATGGAGTTGAACACATCTCAAAATATGGAAAAGTTTCTTACAATTTCAAATGGAATTTGGTGATTTTTTTTGACGTACACTGTGAAAATATAAGAAAGGATGAGGGAATTACATTGCTGAACACTGAGAATTAAATACATAAATGCTGTTTGCTTCCCAAACCTGAAATCAAAACGAATTGGTATAGAGAAAGACACTCGTAATTTATTACTTTGAATTCAAACGGAAGATAACTTCAACTTGCATGTTTATGCCTACAGGACAACAATCTGTGAGCATTTTTATTATGTCGGCATCAACAGATAGACTGCACTTCAGAGGTAGTTCACTGCAAAATACTTTGGGTGGACCTGAAAACAGAAAAGCTATGAGGTAAATCCAGGGTTTTCTTTCTTTAGCTTGCCCAGGGCCCTAATACCAATGCATCTTTTCGGATATAACCAGAAAATGTTGGAAATAGTCAACAGGTCTGGTAGCATCTGCAGAGAGAGAAACGTTTTGGGTCTGTGGCCGCAAGTTAGAACTGGGTAAATTAAAAAATGTAATAGGTTTTGGGCAAGTGAAAATTGGGAGGGTGGGAAGAAGTCCAAAAGAGAAGGCCTTAAAGTGGAGGGATTAAATGACAAAACAGTTCACGATGAAAGATAATTTTCTTTAAAAAATCTTTTTATTCTCTTTATTTTCATCAAATATGCAAAAGAAAAAACAAGCAAAAGCAAATACAATAACAATCCCCCAAACAGAAACAGGACCCCACTCACCATATAGATTAAAACATCCACCTGTACCATGTAAAAAACAAAAATTAACGGTCAATCAGTAAACAGTGTAATCTAGTCAACAATAACCACAACACCCCCCTTCCTCTCCCCACGCCCCCCCCACACAATGTTCGATGGCAACCAATTCTCGAAAGTGCATAATAAACAGCCCCCCCCCCCCCCCCAATGGTTGTAGCACCCTTCCTTCATCCCCCTTAGCTCAAACGTAATCTTTTTGAGAGTCTAAAAGTTCGCAAATCATTTTACAGTTCTATAGAACGAAAGGCCGTGGAGGCTTTGGAGAGAGTACAGAAAAGGTTTACCAGGATGTTGCCTGGTATGGAGGGTATTAGCTATGAGGTGACGTTAAATAAATTGGGATTGCTCTCCCTAGAAAGACGGAGGCTGAGGGGCGACCTGATAGAAGTTTATAAAATTATGGGGGGTATGGATAGGGTGAACAGTGGAGGCTTTTTCCCAGGGTGAGGGGGAAAAGGTTCAGTGGAGATGTGGGGGGGACGTTTTTTTCACAGAGGGTAGTGGTGGCCAGAAATGCACTGCCAAGTGAGGTTGTTGAGGCGGATATGTTAGCGACCGTTAAGACTTATTTAGATAGCCACATCAACAAACAGACGGGTTATAGAAGGATACAGGTGGTTGGTCTAGATAGGACATGTAATTGGCGCAGGCTTGGAGGGCCAAAGGGCCTGTTCCTGTCCTGTATTGTTCTTGGAACCTCACTCTCTTACTGACCAAACCCCCCCGCCCCCTGCTGTCGAACCATGAATGAAATACCCAGCCCTTTGTGAGCCTGACCTGTTCTTTCACGTTCAGATCAGTCTCCTGCAGTATGACATCGGCCTTTAAGCTTTTTTGGTGTGCAAACACCCTCGACCTCTTCACTGATTCCCCCCCCCCCCCCCCCAATCCCTCACGTTCCGCGTAACTACCCTGAACCCCTCCCGCCCCTCCTATCCGCTATCATCATAACTCCAGGCCCACTGGGCTTGGCCCACCCCGTCCCATTGTTGCCATCAAACCCCTTCCATCAAACAAACCCAGTGCAAACATACAAACCCCAGAAAACCGTCATTGCAAAAAAAAAACATCTCCTATCTTACCCAAATGGGCAACTTCACCCCTTTAACACACATTACAACATGAAATAAAAAATAGAACTATACACAATTTTCCATCCCCCTCCTACCCTCAGTCCAAAACAAATCCTCAGTCCCATTTCTCACTTCTGCCCCAGTCCTTCTGCCTTCCCAAAATCTCTGGCGCTTCCACTGTCTCAAAATAAGTCTTTGGAGTTGTAGGTAACCCTCAACATAGCTAGGTACACTATGCCGAACCGCACACTGCTGTTATACAGTGCCGTCTTCACTCGGCCAAAGGCCGCCTGCGTCCTCGCTAACCCAACGGTTAATCCTGGTATATACATATACCAGCTCCAGCCCACTGAAACTCCCGGTTCTGCTTTGCCCAACTTCTCCTTCACGTGGTATGGAAACAAAGAATCACCACTCTTGGCGGCTCATTCGCTTTTGGTTTAGGCCTCAACAACCGATTAGCCCGATCAAGTTTGTACCGGGAGGAATCTTCCCCCTCCCACAACAGCTCCGCAAACATCTTGGCCATGTACTCCGTCAGCCTCAGGTCCTCCATCCCTTCGGGCAGGTCCATGATCCTCAGATTGTGCCTAGATCTATTTTCCAGCTCCTCCACCTTGGCTCGCAGAGCTTTGTTGGTCTTCACCACCGTCTGCAGCTCCTCACCGTTTGAGGTGAGCTGATCACTGTGCTGCATCAAGGCCTCCTCCACTCCCTTCAGTTTCTAACTCTGCTCCCGCACCTCGGCCGATGTATCATCGCCTTCACCGGGGCAATCTCTCCTCTACCAGCACCTTCAATGCCGCCATCACCTCCTTCTTCATCATCTCCATGTGCTGTTTGTCAAATTCCACGACCATCACCTCGGTCATCTTTTCTGCCGTGAACAGTGTGGCCCCACCCAGCCTCTGCCCTCTTTTCAGTTGCCAAGCTGACCCTATCGCTCGACGGTGAACTTTCACTCGCCCCCTTCTTCGCGGCGGCTTTCTTTTGGTTTTTGGACATCCTCCTCCTTCCTTATGTCTTCCTTCACTTACTTGTTGAAAAATTTCCCATGGGTCTGGGCATTAAATTCTAAAAGATAATCAAACCTCCAGCAGGAGCCACCCAACGTGCGACTTGCTCCTACATGCCAGCACCGGAAGTTAAGATGCCCTAGTCTATTCCCATTTTCTAGCATTTTTTAGGTAGCCTTGTATGCTATTGCGTTTCTTAATGTCTCTAAATGTTTCTTAATTGTCGTGAGGGTTCCTGCCTTTGTCATCCTTTCAGGCAGTGAATACCAGATTTCCACCACCCTCTGGGTGAAAACGTTTTCCTCGGCTTGGAGGGCTGAAGGACCTGTTCCTGTGTTGCACTGTTCTTTGTTCTTGGAACCGCACTCTCTTACCGCTTCCCCCCACGCCCTGCTGTCGAACCCCAAATGAAATACATGACTGACCCAACCGTTCCTGAACCTCACCTGATCTTTCACCTTCAGATGTGTCTCCTGTACCATGACAACATCGGCCTTTAAGCTATTTAGGTGCGCAAACACCTCTTGGCCTCACCAAATCCCTCACGTTCCACATAACTCCAGAACAAACTCGGTTTGTTCTCACTGGAATGACGGAGGTTGAGGGGTGACCTGATAGAGGTCTACAAATTATGAGGGGCATGGACAGAGTGGATAGTCAGAGGCTTTTCCCCAAGGTAGAGGGGTCAATTACTAGGGGGCATAGGTCTAAGGTGCGTGGGGCAAGGTTCAGAGGAGATGTATGAGGCAAGCTTTTTTACACAGAGGGTAGTGGGTGCCTGGAACTCGCTGCCGGAGGAGGTGGTGGAAGCAGGGACGATAGTGACATTTAATTGACATCTTGACAAATACATGAATAGGATGGGAATAGAGGGATACAGACCCAGGAAGTGTAGAAGATTTTAGTTTAGACGGGCAGCATGGTCGGCATGGGCTTGGATGGCCAAAGGGCCTGTTCCTGTGCTGTACTTTTCTTTGTTCTTTGTTCTATAACTATCCTGACACTCCCCGTCCTTTATCTTAAATCTATGCGCCCTGCTTATTGCCGCCTCTACTAAGGGGAAACGTTTCTTCCCATCTACCTATCTATGTCCCTCATAATTTTGTGCACTTCAGTAAGGTCCCTCCTCGGCCTTCTCTGCTCTAAGGAAAGCAACTCCAGCCTCACCAGACTCTCTACATAGCTGAAATGCTGCAGCCAGACGACATCCTGGTGAATCTTCTCTGCACCCTTTCTAGTGCAACCACAGTGTGGCGACCAGAACTGCATATAGTACTCTAGCTGTGGCCTAACAAGTCTCATAAAAGCAAGCATTCCCTATGTCTTCTTAACCACCTTAGCTACCCCATCCTGCTACCTTCAAGGATCTTTGGATATGCATCCCAAGGCCTTACTGATCCTCTGTATTACCTCGTGTCATATTGTTAATTGTGTATTCCCTTGCATTGTCAATCCTCCCAAAGTGCATCACCTCACAATTTTCAGGTTTAAATTCCATTTGCCAGTGTTGTGCCCATCTGACCAGCCTATCTATAGCTTCCTGTAATCTAAGGCTTTCCTCTTCGCTATTTACCAAAATATAAATTTTTGTGTCATCTGTGAACTTACTGATCATACCTCCCACATTGAAGCCGAGATCATTGATGTATTCTACAAACAGCAAGGGACCCAGGACTGATCCCTGCGGTAGTTGTAATGGGACAAGGAAAGAAACGGAAAGTATGTCTCAAGAGGTGTGTATGGCAAGATCCTGAATGACTGATGTCCGAAATCAAAGTCATGGAAAAAGAAGAGAAATATGAGGGATATAAAGGCTCAGGAGGCTTAAGAAAGTAAATCCCCCCCCAAAAGTTTCATTCAACAACAAACCTAAAGGCCACAACGTGGCTTACAGTCCGAAGGTCCCAATCAGGGCTACTGATCTCGCCGATCCCAGTCCGGGCTGGCATTTTTGATGTGATTTTTACGGTGCCCAGCTGATGGGTTTCCGTCCAATAGCGGGGAGTTTGTATTCCACGAGTGCCACAGGAGGATCATTTGGGGTATCCCGTGGGTATCATGAAGGTTATTACACCCCCCCCCCAATCAAAGTCTGAAGGTCCTCCTAAAGGCAGTTGCAGAGAGGGTCTCCTTCGCCATTTTACCCGTGGCTGTGTTTATTGCAGCTGTGGTGGTGGTGGGTGGGTTGGGGGGGGGGGGGGCTGAGCATTGTGTTGGGACGTGGAGGCACCACTTTTCACACCGAACTCCTAGGGGCCCTGTCGGAGGTCCATCTCTGACTGCAATGTTCTCCAAGAGTACTGATGATTCTCTGTCCCTATCAGACACCAAGTCATCCACGTCCTACTGGCCTGGGCACAGGTTCCAGGTGGGTAGTGTACCTTGGTTCAACGATGACAGATAGCGGGGGCGAGGGACTGATTCATCTGGCATGGTTCTCCCTGGGGTGGGCACCCTTCCTTTGAGGTGGACCGCATGTTTTTGCATGGTCCTTCAGTGTTAACCATTGGAGATTGTCCCCGTTCTCTCTACTTTGCACCCTGGAATTCCCAAATTTCTAACGTGGACTGCGTCCCCAGGTTTGATGTCACCTGTTTTATGATCGTGATACGTTTACTCGAGACCCTGCTACCTTTTCCACCTTCCCGCCAAGATCCAAAAACATCAAACTTAGGCAGGTTTGGAAGCGGCAGCCCACTCGCACTCTATCAGCGCTACCCCGGTAAGTAAATAGGAAACATGCCAGTTTTGTGTCAACCGACCCCGCAGTCATTTCTTGTTTAATGTCTGGACTACCAGATCTTTTGAAGTGGGTGATATGGGGTGATTCAAATGTATTTCACCCCATTAGTGCGCATAAATCCTTGAAATTCCTCACTGGTAAAGGGATTGCCATTGTCATCAATAAGCATCTCTGGAATCCTGTGGGTGCTGAAGGACTGACGGAAGACATCCGATGTACATCCATCCACTTGAGTGACCGTCGATCAGGAGCAGAAACATTGATCCCAAAAAGGGCCCGGCAAAGTTGAAGTGCAAACGCACCCATGTGTGTCCTTGCCGCTCTCATGGATGGAGCGAGGCTGATGGAGGGAGCTTCTGGTGTTCTCTGGCAAGCCGCAAATTGCTGCACCATTTGCTCGATGTTACCGTTGAGCACTGCCACCATACGTAACACGTAGGGGGGGGTGTTGGCACGGGTGCCGTGTGGAACCACAACTGAGCGGGGCCTTACTTGCTCGCCCAATGCGACCTACGCCCCGGCGACTGCCCTCTCTTCAGGCCCACCGATCAGATCCAGTGCCTGTTGCTCTGCTGATGTGAGGGGCCGCAGGTCTGGCGGTCCCCCTCCAGTCTTATCTCTCTCATGGCAGTTGTGGCTGCCTTCTCATGAGGGGGGGGTCCAGGGACACAGAAAATGAAGTGTTAGACAGTCAGATGCATGCATCACAGGAAGTGGGTAGCTGGTGGCCTTCGTGGCCAGGGTACCCGGCTGTGGCAGGCGGTGTGCGTGCTGGCATGCGGTGCAAGGTGGAGTTCAGTCATCGTACGAGTTGAGGGGATGTTTGGGGCGAGAGTTAGTGCGAGGGGCACAGTGCTGCCTACTCGCCCTAGCCATCCTGAGGAGGTTGTGCAGTTTTTTTCCTGTAATGCTGGCCAGTCCTGGCGTTTGCCCACGGCGCTCACAACTTCGGCAACCTGCTTCCCACCCCAGGGTACAGGGTAAACTGCCTCCTCCACAGCGTTCAACAATTTCTCGAGTTCAGCATCAATAAACCGGGATGCTTCTTGTTGGCTGGGATGAGTGTGAGTGGGGAATGGAGTGCTTATATGCATCTGCCTCTTGAGTATCAATCCCGAGACTGGCGAATCGGACACCGTTTTTCATTGGAATCAATGGTGTTCCACTTGGCGCCGTGCTAGCCCATTAAAGGTTGATGAATTGACCTGGGCGTGGTGCTAATTTTGCTGTCATAGAAGTCCACCGTTTTAGTCCCAGCGTCAACATTTTGTCTCTGAAATGGAAAATCCCACCCAGTACCCTTTAGAATGTAACAACATTCAGTGCTGATGTCGAAGCTTGGATTCTACATTGTGTTTCCTGTTCTGGCAATTCACCCCTCTGCCACATAATGAGTGCCATATTTGACTGTAATTCGCTGTGTTTCAAAGTAATTAAATATGTGAAATACCAGAGCTCACAATCTTCTAATCTTCTTTGTCCCGCATCATTCTTAAAAGGGACAGAATTTCCTTCTGACCAGAGATTTTGATTTAACTGATGTTGGTAATTGAGCCAACTGTGCTGAACTTCACATGTTTTTGGATTACATCAAATGCTAATTGTGATGACTTAAAGTTAATAAGGCCAAGTCTATTAATTACCGTTATTTTTTCACACTGAACACACTATGCAAATATACATCATACTTACGATGCATTTTATTTTGAATAAATATGCGACAATCCTTGCAACGCTAGTTTGTTTATTTCAAATGCTTGCTTATGCGGGTTATAGGACAATATCTATCCGATCCATATAAGGAAAAACTTGGTCTCTGGCATGATAACTTACGTGCCAAGACCTGTCATAAAGCTTATTGACTTATGCAACCCATACTCAGATGTAGTGAGCAAAGTTTATTTAACCTTTCTTGCTAACTACTCAGAAATGTCACATTTCAAGTTTATATTCTGTATTTTGTAATTAATGGCTTTGGAACAGTTGGAATACTTTCATGTTGTGATAAGTAAAATGACCGTTAAGTGTGAAAGGGTTTCAGCATAGTACCAGAAAATTCTGTATTAAGCCAATCTCTGTATAGAAGTATTCTTGATAAAAATAGTAACAGTCGCTTGGGAGGACAGGACTTGAATGTTGCTAAAAAAGAGACGTTGCCAAAGCTTTCGTTCAGCCTTCAACAGGACAAATGCAAAAATGCCAAATTTGAAATGATCACAACAATTTATCCTACAGGAGAAAAGGATGTTGATTGGCCACGGTGTTGCCTTGGAGAAAGCAGCAGGAAACTATAAGCTCCTCTGGGTACTCCAGGGTGATTTAAAAAAGGTGCTAGGCTTGAACGTATTCTATTTGTGTGCAGAAAATGGGTCCTTGTAGATGAACGTATTTCACTTTGGCAAGCGTAGTGAGCGACGTTATGAGTTTGACTGATTATCTTAAGTTGGTTGTTAGTGTCGTCAGTAGTGCACTCAGCATTGTTCAGCAAGTCCAATCATGAATCATATGTAACCATAGATATTTTCTTTTGGATTTTGCAAAAGTGGGCTAGTTGAGTATGGCTTGTATTCTGCACTGATGAACAACCAAAGAATTTGAGTACAAGAATAATGAGGCCTTGCTTCAATTGTATAGAAGCTTGGCTACACTGCATCTTGAGTACTATGTACTTTTGGTCCCCTTACCTCAGAAAGGATACTATTGCCAAAGAGGGAGTGCAACAAAGGTTCACCAGCCTTATACGGGGGATGGTGGGACTGTCTTACAGAAAAAGATTAAGCAAACTGGGCCGGTATTCTCTAGAGGTTCGAAGAATGAGGTGATCTCTTGGAAACCTACTAAATACTTAAAGGGAAAGACAGGGTAGATGCAGGTCAGATATTTCCCTTGATTGGGGAGTCTAGAAATAAGGGCACAATTTCAAAATAAGGGGATATGCCACTTTGGACCAAGATGAGAAGAATTTTATTTCCACAGAGGTCTGTGAATCTTTGGAATTCTCTACCCTAAAGGCCTCAATCATTGAATATGTTTAATGTAGAGATTGATAGATTTCTGATTAACAGTAACATAAAAGATTGTAGGGATTTTGTGTCTAAAAAGTGTCAGATCAGCCATGATTGTATTGAAAATACCACTCGCGTAGCTATTTAACAGGAGCAGTGTGAAACAGTTTGCTTAATCTGTTGCTCAAATTTTTGAAATACTTTGCCTTTCAAGTAGACTGGACATTTTTAATGCCTAAAAGTGGCAGCCTGTGGCCTGTTTGTACACTGAATCTGATCAAGATAGCCATTGTCCTTCAAGATAGCTTTGGTGAACTCTATTTCTGCATCAGGTTTTCATGGTGAGCAAACAAAAGGAACATGTTCAAGCCACTTGCCTTTTTTGCATGATCTGGGAGGTTGGGGAGCCTATAGTTCCAAATTGCTTTTTCAGTAACAACACCTCAGGAAATCAGAGTCAACTTGCCAACAGTGGCATAATGGTTAGCACTGCTGCCTCACAGAGCCAGGTACCCGGATTCAATTCTGGTCTTGGGTGACTGTCTGTGTGGAATTTGCACGTTTTCCCTGTGTTTGTGTGGGTTTCCTCCAGGTGCTCTGGTTTCCTCCCACAGTCCAAAGATGTGTAGGTAGGTGGATTGGCCGCTCTAAATTGCCCCTCAGTGTCTGATTGGGTGGGGTGACGAGGATAGGACAAGGGTTTGAATCCAGGTAGGGTGCTCCTTCTGATGGAGTATTGTGAGCAGTTTTGGGCCCCATATCTAAGAAAGGATGTGCTGGCCTTGGAAAGGGCCCAGAGGAGGTTCACAAGAATGATCCCTGGAATGAAGAACTTGTCGCATGAGGGACATTTAAGGACTCTGGGTCTGTACTCATTGGAGTTTGGAAGGATGAGAGGGGATCTTATTGAAATGGACAAGATACCGTGAGGCCTGGATAGAGTGGACGTGGAGAGGATGTTTCCACTTGTGGGAGAAACTAGAACCAGAGGACACCATCTCAGATTAAAGGGACAATCCTTTAAAACAGAGATGAGGATTTTTTTCAGCCAGGGGGTGGTGAATCTGTGGAACTCTTTGCCGCAGAAGGCTGTGGAGGCCAATTCACTGAGTGTCTTTATGACAGTGATAGATAGGTTCTTGATTAATAAGGGGATCAGGGGTTATGGGAGAAGGCAGGAGAATGGGGATGAGAAAATATCAACCATGATTGACTGGCAGAGCAGACTCGATGGGCCAAGTGGCCTAATTCTGCTCCTATGTCTTATGGTCTTCTGAAACCCAGTCCACATGTGCAGACAGTGCATGTGTACAAAACAAGATCCTGGAACATCAACAAGCAAGTTGTGTATACATGGAATGCACATTGCTGACATTTGTGGTTCAGAAAAATCATGTTTTTAAGCTCCACCTTCCATCTAGCCAATACTCAAAAGCCACAAGCATTAACATGTTTGAGAATAACTTGTAAATGAAACGTTTACAAATTATTGAAATGTGAGGAACAATTAAAAATAGAGTGGGAAGTGGGTCAGTAGTCCACTAAGTACATTCTGTCAATTGTTATTCACGGCAGCAAACCAGTTCCCTGACTTTCTCTCTTAAACACCGTAATTGATATCTCCTCCATTTTTTAACAATAGGACGTTGTAGTGTTGCAGGCAGTACAGCAAACGTTCACTAGGTTGGTCCTGGGACGAGATGGCTGACCTATGATGAGAGGTTGAGTAAACTGGATAATCTTCTCTGGAGTTTAGAAGAGTGAGAGATAATCTTACTGAAGCATTCGAGATTATGAAGGGTTTGACAGGGTAGTTACTGAGATAATGTTTCCCTGCCTGGGGAAATCTACAATAAGGGGACACAGTTTCAGGTTAAGGGGCATTTAGGGCCAAGCTGAGAAGTTTCTTTATACAAAAGGTTGTGAATCTTTGGAATTTTCTTTCCCAGAGGGTTATTGATGCTCCATCATTGAATACTTTCCGGGCTGAGATGGACAGATTTTTGGTTTCTTAAGGAATCGAGGGATACAGGGAATGTCGAGGAAGTGAAGTTGAAAGCCAAGATTGACCAGAGGCATGTTAATGGCAGAGCAGACTCGTGTTCTTCTCCTGCTCAAATATCTTGTGTTCTTATGATTTTGTTTGTACAGACTTATACATGTTATATTTTCATACCTTCAGCATTCTTATGTGTGAAGAAATCTTTTCTATATCTCTTAAGTTTTAATTCCCGCTCAAAGATTATAGGGTATAAATTTGCCAACGTCCAGTTTAGAGCCTAAAGTTGACAATGGAAATAATGCAGCATGCCCCCAAAGCTGGTGGGCCAAGAACTGATTGAAATTGAATCTTATTTGTACTTTACACCATTGCCTTATCCTTTATCATTAACTTTCTAAATCTCCCCTCACATGAACCCTCTCCACCACTATTTATTTCCCCCCCATCTACAGCCCTAGTTATTTGATTTGCTAGGACACTGATCACAGCACGCTTCATGAACAACATTTATTACTGATGCCAGTGCTCCAAGAATGGAAACTTAATTTTCCCCACACCTATCTTTCAACTATATATTCAACTCTCTGGTATCATTGACCCTATGCCAATTTGCTTGTTGCTCAGTTAATAATCCCGAGATTCTCCTTTTAGTTTAATCTTTTAATTTAGCTATGGTTCTGTAGAAATTCTAAATGACAAATAACATTCACTTCACACATATGCCAAGCAAAGACCTCCTGAACATTTCCATTTTTGAATACAATTCCATTGGTGGCCTTCCTTTCAGCTGTCAACCCTAAGCTGCATAATTCCGCCTCCCCTCCCCCACCAAACATCCCCACCTCCCTTTTTCTTTCTGGTCCTCCTTAAAACCTATTTGTTTATTCAAACTCTGCCCCAATATCACATCTGACTTGATGTCAAATGTTGTTTGATAATGCTCATGTGGGACCTCCGGTGGCGGCGATGTACGAGTGAGCCGCACATTCGGCGGGCTCTCACTCCGGCGGGGCTGAACAGCTGATTCCCCGCGATAACGGGACCACGGGGGCGGCAAAAAGGCTGCCGGGAACAGAAGAGGAGAGCGGGCTGCAGCAGATGGAAGTGTGGGAGGCCAGCAGGTGAGGAAGAAAGAGAGAGAGAGAGACGGAGGCAAGGAGGAAGCTGACCTGAAGGGTAAGATGGAGGACCCACGGACCTTCCTTCCTCCAGGACAAAGGGAAAAAAAAGTTTGGAGTTGCTGAGGAGGGACAGCTTGGACCCACTTCAAATGCCCAGGAGGTAAAATTCAAGGAGCTGGGCGAAGGAAAGCGGCAGCGAAGGTGCTGAGGAGCGGGCTGCGGCACATGGAACAGCGGGATTCCAGAAGGCAGAAGGAGAAAAAGGGACAGAGACAAGGACCTGAAGAAAATTACCTGGGACCTAAGATGGCGGACACATGGACCCCGGACTCACCAATCCAGCTGGCGCTGGATAACATGCTCCAGGTAATGAAGTCCAGTTTTGAAGCGCTGAAGCGGGACAGTTTGGACCCAATCCAGAAAGCGGTGGATCAGCTGAACCAGAGGCTGGACGCCCGGGATGTTAAAGTAAAGGAGCTGGGAGAGGCGGTGGAGGAGCAGGCGGATGCGCAAACGGTTGCAGCGCTAGAAGTGGACGGCCTGAAAGAACGGCAGAGAAGACTGCTGGACAGAGTGGAGGAGCTGGAGAATAGAGTCCGCAGGAACAATCTGAGGATGGTCGGCCTCCCGGAGGGGGCGGAGGGAGCTGATGCTGCAGCGTTTGTAGCAGACCTGCTGAAGCAGCTGATGGGGGCCGAAGCCTTTCCGCGACCGCTGGAGCTGGAGGGGGCACACAGAGTGCAGGCAAGGCAGGGGAAGCCGGGCGGACCCCCCCCCCCCCCCCCCCCCCCCCGCCCGCCCGATGGTGATTAGGTTCCACAGGTTCGTGGACAAGGAGCGGGTGCTGCAGTGGGCAAAGAGCGCCAGGAGCAGCACGTGGAACAACAGTGTTCTCCGCATTTATCAGGACCTAAGCCAGGAGGTGGCTCGGCGGCGAGCAGCCTTTAAGAATGTCAAGGAGGTGCTGTTCAAGAAGCACGTGAAGTTTGGACTGCTGTTCTCAGCTCGGCTATGGGTCACGCACCAGGGTCAACACCACTACTTCTCCGAGCCCGAAGAAGCGATGGATTTTGTGAGGGACCTGGGGCTGGTCCCGAAAGGAGGTCCCAAGGACGCGAGTTAGGGCCCGAAGATTTCTGTGGGAAGGAACGCCGAATGTGCCTGGACTGCTGCTCAACGGTTTGCTGGGCCGAGGGGGCCGAGCGGAACGTTTGAGACTCTTTCCTTTGTTCATGGACATTTATGTGCTTTTTCTCTTTTTTCTGTGGTTTTTTCTTTTTTTTTTTCCTGTTTGGGCTGGTTTGTGCTTTTTGTGCAGCTCGCGGAAGACACTGGAGCCGGCTTGCCCCAGTGGGTGGGGAGGAGGACGGGGAAATAAGGGGAATGGGACAGGAAGGCACCGGAGTGTTGAGTCACCGGGCTAGCAGATTGGCTAGTCAAGGAAGTCAGATGGGGGGGGAAGTTACAGCCAGTAGATGGCAGGGGTGGGGGTATCGGGGGATGGGGTTAGGGGAGGGGGGGGGTTGTTCTGCTGACGGGAGAGGGACTTGAAAAAGGCACTGGAAAGGAGGTCGAGGGTGGAGACAGCCAAAGGGCGGGCCAGGAATGGCGCGACGCACGGGTCTGGGGCCGGCCCGAGAAAGGCTATGGCTGACCGGCGGGGTGGGGGGGGTGGGATGTGCCCCCCGACCAGGCTGATCACCTGGAACGTTAAGGGACTGAATGGGCCGGTTAAGAGGGCGCGGGTGTTCGCGCACTTGCGGGCCCTGAGGGCGGACGTAATTATGTTGCAGGAGACACATCTGAAAGTGTCAGACCAGACCAGGCTAAGGAAGGGCTGGATTAGCCAGGTCTTCCACTCGGACTTGGACTCGAAGTCCAGAGGGGTGGCAATCATGATCAACAAGCGCGTGCAATTTGAGGCAGAGGGCATATCCGCAGACAGGGGGGGCAGATACCTGATGGTACGGGGCAGACTGGAGGGGAGAAGAGTGGTGCTGGTGAATATATATGCCCCGAACTGGGATGACGTGGACTTCATTAAAAGAGTGCTTGGGAAGATCCCGGACTTGGATTCTCGCAGGCTAATAATGGGAGGGGACTTTAACATGGTCCTTGACCCGACTTTGGATCGGTCGTGTCCCAGAACGGGTAGACTCTCAGCAATGGCAAGGGAGCTGAAAGGGTTTATGGAGCAAATGGGGGCAGTGGACCCCTGGAGAGAGGGACAGCCAACAGGAAGGGGCTACTCGTTTTACTCGCACGTCCATAAAGTATATTCCAGGATAGATTTCTTTGTACTAAGCAGGGACTGTATGGGGGAGGTAAAGAACACGGAATACTCAGCAATTACCATTTCAGACCATGCCCCGCATTGTGTGGACCTGCAGTTCGGGGGAGCGAGCTATCAACGCCCGCAATGGAGGCTAGATGTGGGACTGCTGTCGGAGGAGGGGATCTCCGAGAGGCTTCGGAAATGTATAAAAAATTACCTGCAGGTGAATGACACTGGGGAGGTCTCAGCGGCGACCGTGTGGGAGGCGCCAAAGGCAGTAGTGCGGGGGGAGCTGATTTCAATTGGGGCCCACAGAGCCAAGGCAGACCGGGCAGAGATGGATAGATTGGTCAGGGAAATGGGTCGGATAGATGAAAAGCACGCGGAGTCCCCGGGGGAGGTTTTACTCAGGGAGAGGCAGAGACTACAGGCGGAACTGGGGGCACTATCCACGAGCAGGGCCGTGGAACAGCTTAGGAAGGCGAGGGGAGTGGTGTACGAGTATGGGGAAAAGGCCAGCAGACTGTTAGCGCAGCAACTCAGGAGGAGGGAGGCGGCCAGGGCAATAGGTAGAGTGAGGGATGAGGGGGGGGCGCAAAGTGGAGGATCCGGCAGAATTGAATAGGGTATTCCGGGACTTCTATCGTAAGCTGTATACTTCGGAGCCGCCGGAAGAACCGGAGGGGATGAAAAGGTTTCTGGACGGGTTAACATTCCCAACAGTTGGGGGGGGGGGGGGGGGGGGGGGGGGGGGGGGGGGGGGGGGGGGGGGGGGGGGGGGGGGGGGCGAGTGGAAGAGCTGGGGGCCCCGATTAGAGAAGAGGAGGTATTGGGGGGCCTAAAGGCCATGCAGTCGGGGAAGTCCCCGGGGCCGGATGGATACCCAGTAGAGTTTTATAGGAAGTTCTCTGAGCTGGTGGGCCCGGTCTTGGCGAGGGTTTTCAATGAGGCAAGGGACAGAGGGACCCTGCCGCCGACAATGTCACAAGCCACCATATCTCTGATATTGAAGCGGGGTAAAGACCCGGAGGTGTGCGGGTCCTACAGGCCAATCTCCCTGATTAATGTAGACGCCAAGCTCCTGGCAAAGGTACTGGCGGGTAGAATGGAGGACTGTGTATCGGAGGTGATTGGGGAGGATCAAACGGGGTTCGTGAAAGGTAGGCAGCTGGCGGCCAATCTGAGGAGATTGCTCAGTGTGATAATGATGCCCCCGGCGGGTAGAGAGGTGGAGGTAGTGGTGGCAATGGACGCCGAGAAGGCCTTTGACCGGGTGGAGTGGGACTATCTATGGGAGGTGCTCGGACGGTTTGGGTTCGGGGAGGGATTGGTGGATTGGATCAAATTATTATATCAGGCCCCGAGGGCCAGCGTCAGGACCAACAGAGAAGTGTCGGAGTACTTTAGGTTGTACCGAGGGACCAGGCAGCGCTGCCCGCTCTCCCCGCTGCTGTTTGCGCTGGCCATAGAGCCGCTGGCGATTGCGCTGAGAGCCGCAGAGGGTTGGAAGGGGATGGTGAGGGGCGGGGTTGAACACAGGGTTTCTCTTTATGCAGACAACCTGCTCCTGTACGTGTCGGACCCAGTGGCCGGGATGGGAACTATACTGGGAATGCTGAGGGAGTTCGGCCAGTTCTCAGGATACAAATTAAATACGGTCAAGAGTGAAATGTTTGTGGTCCAGGCAAGGGGCCAGGAGAACAGATTGAGAGGGCTACCGTTTAGGCTAGTTGAGGAAAATTCCGGTATTTGGGAATCCAGGTGGCACGAGACTGGGGCAGGCTGCATAAGTTAAATTTGGCCTGGGTGGTGGAGCAAATGAAGGGGGAGTTTCGGAGATGGGATGCACTCACGCTGTCGCTGGCAGGGAGGGTGCAGACTGTAAAGATGACAATCCTCCCTCGATTTTTGTTTATTTTTCAGTGCCTCCCGATCTTTATCCCACAGTCCTTCTTCAAAAGAGTTAACGGGCTGATCATGAGCTTTGTCTGGGCGGGAAAGTCTCCGCGGGTGAAGAAGGCGATGTTGGAGAGGAACCGCAGCGAGGGAGGGCTGGCTTTGCCGAGTCTGGTCAATTATTACTGGGCGGCCAACATCGCTATGGTAAGGAAGTGGATGGTGGGTACGGGGTCTATTTGGGAGCGAGTGGAGGCGGCTTTGTGCAGGGGCTCCAGTTTGGAAGCCCTGGTCACGGCTCCTCTACCGCTGCCGCCGGCCAAGTACACCACCAGCCCGGTAGTGGTGGCGACCCTGCGGATATGGGGCCAGTGGAGGAGGCATGTGGGGGAGATGGGGGTGTCTGTCTGGGCGCCAATCTGCAACAACCATCGGTTTGCCCCCGGCAGTATGGCTGGGGGGTTCCGAGTATGGCGGCGAGCAGGGGCGGGAAGGGTGGGTGATATGTTCCTGGAAGGGAGCTTCGCGAGTTTGAGGAGCTTGGAGGAGAAATTTGGGTTGGTAAGGGGAAATGATTTTAGATACTTACAGTTGCGGGACTTTGTTCGTAGACAGGTCCCATCTTTCCCGCGCCTCCCGCCAATGGGGATCCTCGACAGAATAGTCTCTAGGAGGGAAGAAGGGGAGGGCAGAGTCTCGGGTATATATAATGTGCTCATGAGGGAGGAAGGGTCCCAGACAGAGGAACTGAAACTTAAATGGGAGGAGGAGATAGGCGGGGAAATGGAGGATGGGCTGTGGGCAGAGGCCCTGAGTAGGGTAAACTCGACCGCGACATGTGCTAGGCTCGGGCTGATCCAATTTAAGGTCGTTCACCGGGCCCATATGACGGTGGCTCGGATGAGCAAATTTTTCGGGATAGAGGAGAAATGCGCTAGGTGCGCGGGAGGACCAGCGAACCATGTTCACATGTTTTGGGCATGCCCTGAGCTGAGGGGGTACTGGGAGGGATTTGCGGGGGTCATGTCCCAGGTGCTAAAAATAAGGGTGGTGATGAGTTCAGGGGTGGCAATTTTTGGGGTTTCGGAAGACCCGGGCGTCCAGGGGGAGAAAGAGGCCGATGTGCTGGCCTTTGCTTCCCTGATAGCCCGGCGACGAATATTATTGGCGTGGAGGGACTCAAAGCCCCCGAAGACTGAGTGGTGGCTTGCGGACATGTCGAGTTTCCTGGGGATGGAAAAAATTAAGTTCGCCTTGAGGGGATCTGTGCAGGTGTTCACCCGGAGGTGGCAACCATTTATTGACTTCTTTGCGGGAGAGTGAGCGTCAGCAGGGGGGTGGGGGGAGGGGGGGGTAGAGTAGAGTAGGAGGGAAAATATGGCGGGTAGTACCGGTGGGAGGGGAGCGGGCTTGTGCAATATGTTACGATGGAAGTATTGAAAGTACGTGGATGTTTGCACATTTTTGCCTTTTTTGCTTCCTTTCTGATGATGTCTGTAACTGTTTATAAAGCCAAAAACTACCTCAATAAAATTGTTTATTAAAAAAAAAGATAATGCTCCTGTGAGGCACAGTGGGGGATGGCTTACTTGGTTAAGGCTATATAACTCCAGGTTATTGTTGTTGCTTAGATGACTACAGTTCCAACAACACTGAGAAACCTTAATGCCACCCAGGACAAAGTAGCCAGTTTGATCCGTGCCCAACCTTTCCCTTAAACATTCATTTGGCTGCAGTGTGTGCTAGCTACAAGATGCGCTGCAGCAACTCACCAGGATTTCATCTATAGCAGGCTCCAAACCTGTAGCTACTACCACAAGAAAAGCAACGGCAGAAGGCACATAAGAAGACCACTTCTTCCAAGTTCCCCTCCAAGGCGCATCATCCTGATTTATAAATATATTGCGATTCTTCAGTTGTCAATAGGTAAAATCCTTGAACTTCCTGCCTTAGAATACGTGGGATTTTTAAAAATGTATTTACAGGTTGTCAGCATTGTTGACTAGGCAAATATTTGTTGCCCGTCCCTAATTGCTCTTGAGAAGCTGGTGGTAAGTGCAACCGTGAACCACCGCAGCCCATGTAGTGTTGGTATACTCACAGTGCTTTTTAGGAAAAGAGTCCCAGAACTGACCCAGCATCAGTGAACGAAATGTAGTATAGTTCAAGTCAGGATGCTGTGTGTCTCGGACGGGAATAAGTGGTGGTGTTTGCATTAACCTGCTGCCCTTGCCCTTCTAGGTCAGGTTTGTCGAACCTTTTAGCTCAGGGGGCTACATTTAAATGTTTTTCTCACTTGTGTGGCCAATGAGCAACTTTCAGAACGATAAAGTGTGGCACAACAATAAACTGAATTTCAAAAACAAAATTAAGGAAGAAAAACAATTGCTGAGCAAAAATAAAACAATGCCATAACAATGAATTGTTAAGTTAAAGCAATTAATTAAAATGACCAGATTGTGAGAGGTCTTGTTCACTCCCAGTCTCACGGTGCTCACTCAATCTCCCTCACCAAAAGAGGTGGGTGTATGTGTTAGTGTGCTCCCCCCCCCCCCCCCCCCCCCCCCCCCACACACTCACACTCTATCACTTCCACATAGACTCAGTCCTGCTTGCACACTTACTCTCTATCTAATTACCACAAACACACACTTTATGTCACTCACACGTGCTCTTTCTCCCTCCCACACATCCCTCCCTCCCATATAAAATCTCTTCCTCCCTCACACACACACGCTTTCTCTCTCTCTATCCATCTCCTGCACAAATCCTTTTGCTTACTTCTGCTCACATGTTCTCTCGCTCATGCACACACATTCTTTCACTCATACATACACGTGTTATCTCGCTCTCAAACAAGCACATCCCCCTCACACACGAACTCTCACTCACACACATACTCATTCTCTCACTCAAACTCACACTTTCTCATTCACTCCCAGCACTCTCATTCCCATGCACATACTCACTCACTCCCTCACTCCACTTCACACACTCTCACATACACAAAAACACACACTTCCCGCCCCACACACACAATCGCTCCCTCACACAATTCCACATGTGCACACACTCGCTCTCATTCCCACATGCACACTCTCAATTCCACACACACTCAGTCTCTCATTCTCACATATACACACACTCACTCTCTTACTCCCATTCACACATTCTCTATCATTCCTCGCACCAACACATTCACACTCCCGTTGCCCCACACACGACTCTGTCTGTCTCTCACTCACTCCCACACATATGCACACAGATGCTCTCCTCCCCCCTCACACACACACACTCTCACTCCGACACTCCCTCTCACATCCACAGATACTCACTCGCACACTCACTCTCATTCCAAATCTCTCTCACTCTACCATTTCCCACAAACACATACATACTCTCACACAAAGACTCACTCCCATACACGCTCACACGCACTTTGACACTTCCTCTCATCCACTCACTCCCATTTACTCACTGTCACTCCCCTTCACACTCACACTCCTCATTCCCCCACGTACACTGTCACGCTTTCTCACTGCCATATGCACACACTCTCCCACATACTCAAAAACCTGCACACTCCCACATGTGCACACTCTCACGCTCTCTCACTCTCACTCTCTTTCACTCTCACATGAACAAACGCACACTCTCAATTCCCCACACACACACACACTCCGACACTCCCTTTCTTAACCACACAAACTCTCTCATTTCTCACTCTCATTCGCACACTTTCGCGCCCCTTCTCACACACACACTCCTTAACTCTTACATTCACACAGACACTTCCTTTCTTACTACCCCCTTGCACACACACTTGAACACATTCTCTTTCACTCCCTAAATTCCACACTCACACACTCACTCCCATTCACACACTCTCTCACTCCCTTCACACTCTCTCACGCCCCACAATCACACACACTCCCACTCCCCCACACAGACTCTCCCTCTCACTCACTCAGCCCCACACACATGCGCACACAGACTCTCCATCTCACCCCCTCCTCCACACCCTCCTCCATCCCCACACACATGATTTCTCTCTCAATCCCACGTGCACACACTCCCACACACACTCGCTCTCGCACACACTCCCACATGCATGCACACACACACACTTTCCGAGACTTTCCATCATTTGCTGCTGATAGGCTCGGTACTGAGCCTATCAGAAACATGCAGGAAAGGGACAATGCCTTACTAGTTTTCACACAGTGGATCTGTGGGCCACATAGAGTGGCCTCACTTACCACCAGTTATTTAAGCCTGTTCTAGCTGGTAGAGGTTGCAGATTTTGAAGATGCTGTTGAAAGAACATTCTTGTATCGCTGCAGTGCATCTCGTAGATGGTATGCATTGCTGCCACTGTGCATTGATGGTGCAGGGAGTGAATGCTCAAGGTAGTGGATGGGAGGGTCAATCAAATGGGCTGCTATGGTGAATGTAATTCACACTGTATTGTATTGTATAGTATTATGTCCTTGTGAGCTCTGTCTGTGAGCTGTTGCATGGCTCTGCCCATAGGGGGAGATGAGGAGCTTGTACAGGGCTCCACCTGTGGCTCCGCCCATGGCCCCTCCCACTACTGGAAATATACAGTGCTGCAGCCGTGTGAGCCTGCCCTCAGTTCTTCTGGCCGCAGGCAGGTTCAGTTGTAAGACTATTAAAACCACAGTTTACTTCCAATCGTGTTCCGAGTGAATTGATGGTCTCATCAATTTAATAGTTTTAGAAAACTTGGAAGAAAACTACTATGGAATCAGCCTTCAAACCTGATCGACTAGAACTCGACCCGCAGGCTGCAGAGGCAAAGGAAATCTTCCTACACTGGCTTTGGTATTTCAAGGCCTACCTGGCTGAATCGAGCACCTCCGAGACTACAGAGGAGCAGAAACTCAGCCTACTGCACGCACGGGTGAGCCATCGTATCTCTACGCAACTCAATTGTACCACCTCCTATACTGAGGCCCTTGCTATGCTCGACCAATTGTACGTGCGGCCGATAAGCGAAGTCTACGCGCGGCACATTTTCATTACCCGCCGCCAGCGCCCCGCAGAGTCGCCAGTGGACTTCCTGCGCGACTTAAAAGCCCTTGCTCGGGACTGTAACTTTCAGGCTGTAACGGCCTCCCAGCATATGGAACTCTCTGTCCATGATGTTTACGTTGCGGGGCTCTGGTTTAACTGTGCGCCAGCGACTACTCAAGAAAGGGGCCCAGAACTTGGAGGACACGGTAGAGCTAGCAACTACTATGGAGGTCGCGTTCCGAAGTCTAAACTCATTCCACGTGGACCAAGCGACCCCATCGTGGACCCCCGACCAGCGCAGAGGTCGGGGAGTACATACAGCTGGAAATTAGAGTAGCTGGCGCCCTGAATCGTTGGGGTAGTGACGGTGCGCCCTTGTATGTGGACCGAGTGCGAGGCCGAGGCGAGGGCGATAGTTTACCGTGCAGGGAAGATAGGGAGCGAATAGTGTCTTACCAGGTCAGGATGTACGAACTCTCGGTGCTCCCGGAGTCGAAGAGGCACGGTGTCCTGTACCCGTTGATTTGAACAGACATCATCGAGCTCTGGAGGTGCTTCGGACGTGACTGGTCCAACGTGACTGCGTTGAGTTGCGGGTAGTCGCCGGCTTGATCAGCAGTGCTGGAGTGGCCCCGTGATGACTGTCCGCTGAGATCATAGTCGTCGAGGTGAACTTCGGTAGATGGCCAAGATGGTGGCCCCCGTTGATCGCACGTGGCGGGTGATGAAGAAGATGGCGTCCAAGATGGCCACCCCGTGGATCGCACGTGGCGGGCGGTGAGGAAGATGGCATCCAAGATGGCGGCCCCCATGACTCGCACATGGCCGGCCGCGTGGGGGAGGATTGCCAAGATGGCGGCCCCCATGAGTCGCACATGTCGGGCGGAGGCGGAGTCGGCAGACACGCTGCTACATTATGGGGTCTGCGGGCCGGCGAGTTGGGGGAGCGAGTGCTCTGGACTACGGGGGAGTTAGAGAGTTTCTATTTCGCCAGGCATACTCTAGCATAATGTCCTTTGCGACCGCAGCTGCTGCAGGTTGCGTTGCGGACCGGGCAGTGCTGCCGTGGGTGTTGGGGCTGGGCACAAAAATGGCACGCTGGCAGCTCCATAGTGAGCGGGTAGCCGCGCGGCGCAGGCCTGGTGCAGTCGCTGGTCGGGCTCGATTTCCAATGTAATCTCAAGAGCCTCACACTCAGCTTCGGAAGACCCCTACCTCCACTCACTATATGCAGCTTAGCGACTCTAAAAATCGACCCCCCTCCACTCTTCGCTAACCTGACGGCTAACTGTAAACCAGTAGCGACTCGTAGCAGGCGGTACAGCCTGCAGGATAGAGTATTCATCAGAGTCGAAGTCCAACGGCTCCTACGTGAGGGAGTCATAGAGGCCAGCCCCTGGAGAGCTCAGTTGGTGGTGGATGATGGTTGATTATAGCCAAACCATTAATCGGTTCACGTCGATGCGTACCCCCTCCCCAGAATTGCAGACATGGTCAACCAGATCGCCCAGTTGATCGCACGTGGCGGGTGATGAAGAAGATGGCGTCCAAGATGGCCTCCCCGCATTTTCTGAAGTCTGCTTATCACTAGCTCCCAATCCGCCCGGAGGACCGCCACTACACGGCGTTCGAGGCAGATGGCCGCCTCTTCCATTTCCTTCGGGTCCCCTTTGGCGTCACGAACGGGGTTTCGGTGTTCCAACGAACAATGGACCGAATGGTGGACCAGTACGGGCTGCGGGCCACGTTTCCGTACTTGGACAATATCACCATCTGTGGCCATGACCAGCAGAACCACAACGCCAACCTCCACCGATTTCTCCAAACCGCCCAGAAACTCAATCTCACCTACAATAAGGAGAAATGCATTTTCCGCACTACCAGACTAGCCATTCTTGGCTATGTCGTGGAAAATGGAGTCCTGGGCCCCGACCCGGACTGCATGCAACTCCCTCTCCCTCATTGTCCCAGGGCCCTCAAGAGGTGCCTGGGATTCTTCTCTTATTACGCCCAGTGGGTCCCCCAGTATGCGGACAAAGTCCGGCCACTATTTAAGACCACACTCTTCCCACTGTCAGCTGAGGCCTGCCAGGCCTTCAACTGCATCAAGGAGGACATCGCCAAAGCCGCCATGCGGGCGGTGGATGAATCCGTCCCCTCTCAGGTGGAGAGCGACGGCTCAGAGGTCTCTCTCACCGCCACTCTGAATCAGGCAGAGCGACCAGTAGCCTTCTTCTCCCGGACCCACTCCGCTTCGGAACTTCGACACTTCGACACTCCTCAGTCGAAAAAGAAGCTCAAGCCATTGTGGAAGCCATACGGCACTGGAGGCACTACCTCGCAGGTAGGAGGTTTACCCTCATCACCGACCAAAGATCGGTTGCCTTCATGTTCGACAACTCTCAAGGGGGCAAAATAAAAAACGATAAAATCTTGCGGTGGAGGATCGAACTCTCCACCTATAATTATGATATCATATATCGACCGGGGAAGCTCAACGAGCCCCCAGATGCCATGTCCCGCGGCACATGCGCCAGCGCGCAAGACGACCGCCTGAAGGCTATCCACAACGACCTCTGCCGCCCGGCGGTCACCTAGCTCGCCCACAACGTCAAAGCCCGAAATCTGCCTTTCTCCACCGAGGAGGTAAAAGCCATCACCATGGATTGCCCGATCTGCACTGAGTGCAAACCGCACTTCTATAGACCAGGCAAGGCCCACCTGGTAAAGGCTTCCCGGCCCTTTGAACGCCTGAGCATCGATTTCAAAGGGCCACTCCCCTCAACCAATCGAAATGTGTACTTCCTCAACGTCATAGACAAATTCTCCCGCTTCCCCTTTGCCATCCCGTGCCCCGATATGACCTCCACACAGTCATCAGAGCCCTGAACAGTGTCTTCACCCTGTTCGGGTTCCCCAGCTACGTACACAGCGACAGGGGTTCGTCCTTCATGAGTGACGAGCTGCGTCAGTACCTGCTGGACAGGGGCATCGCCTCGAGCAGGACTACCAGCTACAACCCCAGGGGGAACGGGCAGGTGGAGAGGGAGTACACGACGGCCTGGAAGACCGTCCTACCGACCCTCCGGTCCAGGAATCTCCCAACTCCCACTGGCAGGAGGTCCTCCCCGACGTGCTCCGTGCACTTAGGTCCCTCCTATGCACCGCCACTAACCAGACCCCTCACGAACGGTTATTTGTTTTCCCTAGGGGCACTACCACGGGGGCTTCGCTCCCATCTTGGTTGAGGACACCGGGCCCGGTTCTCCTCCGGAAGCACGTCCGGGCACACAAAACGGACCCGCTGGTAGAGGGTACTACTGCTTCACTCGAACCAACACTATGCCTTTATTGAATACCCCGACGGCCGTCAGGACACGGTTTCCCTCCGGGACCTGGCGCCTGCAGGATCCACCACTACCACCACCACCGCCGAGGTACCCCTCACACTACACCCCACCCAACCCCCACGTCCTGCGCCCCCACGCCTATAGGTTTCCTGCCCGCGCCTATAGGTTTCCTGCGCCCCCCCTTCGGCCGTTGCACCGGTTAGGAACGAAGCTCGGACCGAAACACCCCCAGAGTCCACCCTCATACCCACTCCGCCCATGGCCCCTCCCACTACCAGAAGTATAAAGTGCTGCAGCTGTGTGAGCCTGCCCTCAGTTCTTCTGGTCGCAGGCAGGCTCAGTTGTAAGACTATTAAAACCACAGTTTACTTCCAATTGTGTTCCGAGTGAATTGATGGTCTCATCAGCTGCTTTATACTGCATGGTGTCAAGTTTCTTGAGTGTTAGTGGAGCTGCATTCAACAGGCAAATATTCCTCTTTGTGCCTTGTAGAGGTGGACAAGCTTTGGGGAGTCAGAAGGCGAGTTATTCTCTGCAGAATTCCCAGCCTCTGACCTTTTTTTTGCAGCCAGAGTATTTATATGGCTTGTCCATTTCAGTTTCTGGTCAATGGTTACCCCCAGGATGTTGATAGTGGGACGATTCAATTATGATAATATCATTGAATGTCAAAGGGAAATTATTAGATTTTCTCTTGGTGGAGATGGTCATTGCTTGACACTTATGTGGCACGAATGTTACTTGTCACTTATCAGCCAAAGCCTGAATAGTGTCCAGGTCTTGCTGCATATGGACTGCTTCAATATCCGATGAGTTGCGAATGGTGCTGACTATTGTGCAATTATTAGCCAATTTCTGACCTTATGTTGGAGGGAATGTCTTTGACGAAGCATCTGAAGATCGTTGGGCTTAGGGCACTATCCTGAGATCATGTTCACCACACAGATGTTTTGGAAAATGTTTCCAGTCTACCTCACATTAAAAACAAAGAGCGGTGACACAGTGGTTATCACTGCTACCTACGGGGCTGAGGACCCAGGTCCAAATCCCAGCCCTTGGTCACTGTTCGTGTGGAGTTTGCACATTCTCCCCGTGTCTGCGTGGGTTTCACCCCCCTGTGCAGGTTAGGTGGATTGATCACTCTAAATTGCTCCTTAATTGGAAAAAACATAATTGGGTACTCAAAATTTTTTTTTTTTTTTAAACAAAGAGCTGAAATAATCTGGGGCAAACATGATATTTTGTTTCCCAGCTGCTCCACTAGACGCTGCCATTATTTTCAAATACCTTCAGGAATAAGTTACGGTGTACATATAAGGGTGCTACAGGAAATATTGCTCTATGTCTTATTGTTTACACAGGTTGCTTCATGCAGGCTTCCAACTCACTTTGTTAGGTAATGCAGTATGTTGGTGAGCTCTAAACTCCCATCAAATAATCACTTAACCCACAGCAATTCAACACTGACAGCTTTAGTATATACAGGCTAGAGTGCGCTATGCAAATATTATTTAATTTAAATTTAATGTTAAAATTGGGTGGCACAGTGGTTAGCACTGCTGCCTCATGACGCCGAGGTCCCAGGTTCGATCCCGGCTCTGGGTCACTGTCCGTGTGGAGTTTGCACATCCTCCCCGTGTTTGCATGGGTTCCGCCCCCACAACCCAAAGATGTGCAGACTAGGTGGATTGTCCATACTAAATTGCCCCTTAATTGGAAAAAAATCAATTGGGTACTCTAAATTTTGACTAAACAAAATCAATAATATCTCAACAATATTGCAGGGGTATGTGAGAAATGTTATAGTTTTATATTCGAATCAAGACGCTTCTAGATAAGACCTAGGATATGTACTGTGAGTTTATCTGAACTCCATTTTATTTTTGGAATTTACACAAGGCTGTGACATATTTGAGGAATTCTGGCATAAACCATGGATCCTAATCTCAAGGTCAACCTATATTCTGTAGCTGATCTCAGTCCCGCAGCTGTTGCATAACATTTTTAATTTAGTGATCCCCTTAAACTATGGCAGTTCAGTTGAAGATTGCATAACTGAACCGATGAAGAACATCTTCAACGATAGATGTTCCACCATTTATTGATAGAGCACTTTTTGTGAAATGTTGTATTTCTGTATATTTTTAGAAAAAGGGATATAACTGCTACTCAAAGAAAAATTCCATCCCTGACAAAAAAATATTTTGTGTGTAGTGCAGTAAATTTTTGTAAAGTTGAGAATTCTAAATTTTAGTCCAGATGTAAGTATCAGTCGAACACCAGATAACTTCAATGATTCTTTATTTACCGCGGGGCTGCTGCACAAGTGTAACTGAGTTACAGCAAGTGAAAAGCACTCTTCTTTTAGTTACAGTTAACTATATACTTGTACAAAACCCCTCAAACCCCTCCTTCATATAATTATTTCTTTCAATCATTAATCACACAGTTAGCTTATTAGTTGCATAGCATAGCAATTCTTTATCAAGGAAGAAGTGTCCCATCCCACGCTGCGTTTTGTTCCCACAGACAGTTCACAGGTTCCCACAGACAGCCAGGATCGTGATAAGGCCATACCAAGCCGAACACAGAAGCAATTCATCTCACAAGGCACGTACACATATTACACAAACTTGACATTCCATTTCCCATCAAGCTCTGATTTTAACTTGACCCAAACTCTCAAAGTGAGCATTAGAGCAGTAAAAGTTTAGGTTCTTAATATTGTTTTACAGCTGCTGCGACCAGAAATGCAATACTTTATCTTAGATTAGCTATCCAGAAGGACGGCACGTGGTTAGCTCTTTTCAAAGAGTCATCGGACTCGAAACGTTAGCTCTTTTCTCTCCACATGTGCTGCCACATATATTTCTCTACATATGCTGCCAGAACTGCTGAGATATTCCAGCATTTTCTCTTTCGTTTCAGATTCCAGCATCCGCAGTAATTTGCTTTTATCCAGTTGGAAAAAAAATTATTGGGTACTCTAAACCAAAAAGAAGATTAGCTGTCTATAATATTTTCCAAATCTTACATTTGTGATTTTCAAAAAAACATTTTTTAAAAATCTGCACCGTGAAATCTCAACCTGAAATAGTCCAATGTAGTTAAATAACTGAGGCAGATGCATCCTGAATCATGTGAGCAAATTAGTGCCATACAAGCTGGGAAATTCAATTTCCACATTTAAAATAATCAGGAAAAAACAATGGAAGCATACAAAACATACAAAAAGGACACACTAAACAAGTAGGGCTTGTGAAAAGAACCACAATTTAACAGCCAGATTTCCATGAACCCCACCACGGCGCTCAGCTGGATAGGAATTGTTACAGATATGAAACCTTCTTACTTCAAAAAGAAATAAGAGGTGCCTTTTGCCTTATGTGGTCAGCTGTCCAATATAGTGTGAATGATTTAAGTGGAGACTCTACTCAGTGCTACCGTGACTGGTACTCTATATGGAGCGTTGCCCAGGACTGCATATCTTTTTGTTTTCATCCTTTCCTCTGCAGGTATGATGTAGTTTTAATTTTACTGATTTGTTGTAATTTTTAATAACCACCCCTGTCCCTGCCTCCTCCTCCTGTTTGATACTATATGACTACCCGTCACCCATTTCTCCAAGCTGTTTCCTTACCCCAGTAGACATTGTTTACATTTCTGTGGAAATTCTAACCTGTCTTGCACTATCCAGCCCTGCTGCAATAACCCTGCTTTACTACCCCACTGTCTCTGCTCACTTTTTTTCCTTTGTCATTTCCATATCCTGAGACAGCCATTATAACCTTACTCAACACTTCCTACCATTGCCTCTGGCTCTCCATGTTCTCTTTCAGCATCACCAGCATTTCCTGCCACTGACCTCCCACCTTAACCCATTCCCAACTGTGCCTTTCCTCCACATCATTCCTACCATTCATTAAAGTGTATATTTAACCCATCCTTTGTCTTCAGGCCACCCCCGCCAGCAAGCCAACTACAGTACTTCATTTCTTCTCTAAAGTGTGAGCAGTAGAGTTGATGGTATTAAATGGTGGAGCACGCTCAAGGATTGAATGCCTATTCTTGTCCCTATTCCCTATTTGCATTCACAACCTCTTCATTCTACGGCTACAAACAAATCCACCACCATTAGAAGTGATCATCTGGGTAAGGGGGTAGAACTACGTCATTGCCAGCAATCGAGGGTTGCATACAACAGAAGGAAAACATCATTTAGGTCATAGATACAGGGCATTGACCAGTTAGCCAAGATATGGCATTTAAACATCAAAAGGAGCAGAAAAAAATAATTCTAAAACAATGCAGACAGAGCAAAAGGGAGAAATAATACAAAGTACAACTTTGAAGAAAAAATAAACATCTTCAACAGAGAATATGCTAGCACAAATATGTAAAAGACCATGAAACCCTGATCAGAGACAATTAGAACAATCGCAAAGTGAGATATGTAAAAATTGACAATTATAGACCATACAGAAATTGACATTACAGACAGAAAAATAAAACAAGAGTGGGAAAGATTACATAAAATATATGGGCTGCATGTTAGAACAGTGGTTCGCACTGGTGCTTCACAGCACCAGGGTCCCAGGTTCAATTCCCGGCTTGGGTCACTGTCTGTGCGGAGTCGGCACGTTTCTCCCCATGTCTGCGTGGGTTTTCTTCGGGTGCTCTGGTTTCCTCCCACAGTTCCCGAAAGACATGCTGTTAGGTAATTTGGACAACTCTGAATTCTCCCTCCGTGTACCCGAACAGGCGACTACGGGCTTTTCACAGTAACTTCATTGCAGTGTTAATTTAAGCCTACTTGTGACAATAAAGATTGATTTTAATTTCTTTAAAATAAAGGACAGAGGGAGATATCAAGACTGACAAAACGATGTATCATGGAGCCATAGGGTTTTACAGCACAAAGAGAGGCCCTTCGACCCATTGTGTCTGTGCCGGCCATACCGGGGATCGTGAAAGAAATGTTCATATCTTGGAGAGGGAAGAGGAGAATTATGAAGTTCTGCAGTACAGAGGACACTAAAGAAATGAAATATTGGACATACAATAAAGTTTCTTTGAAAAAGATAAGGGCCGGGATTCTTCCTTTTGGGGACTAAGTGCCCACGCCCGTCGGAAAATGGGCGAGAATCACTCCGGACTTTTTCCTCAAGTCCAGGGTGATTTTCCGTTTTCCAGGAGGCTAGCAGGGCCCCAGCGGGCGTCCTGCAGCTTTGGCTGCCGGCGGGGCCCTACTGTCCAGACCGCGCGGCCATGCATATGCACGCCGGCTGCAAGCAGGTCCGCGCATACGCACGGCAGCCCACCGGTGCAGGTGCCGCCAACATGGCGGAGCCACCAACATGGCAGAGCCACACAGTAGGCCCGCGTGGAGTAAGGTGGGTCCCCCCAGATTGCGATGGCCTGCTGATCGGTGGCCCCTGATCGTGGGCCTGGCCACCGCTGAGGCCCCCTTGGAGTCAGATCCCCCCTTGCCCCACCCCTTCACCAGGCCCGCGACTGCGGGTGCGAGCTCCTGCTAGGTGGTACCAGATGTAAACCACACCGGCAGGGGTACGGCCAGTTGCCCGCGGAGAATCGCTGTGGGGGCCTATTTCAGCGGCACAACGGTGGGAGTTCAACTGGTTGCCCGCGGAGAATTGCCCCGGCGGTGCGACAAACGCGCGGGCACGATTGCCGCCGATTCTCCGGCCTGGCGTCGGAGCGGCGTGGCGGGAATTTCCCGCGCCCCCGCCTATTGTCCAACCCGGCACAATCTCTGAGAGTCCCAGCCATGGGCTATGAGATACGGTTAGATCTTAATTGAGAGTTTTTTTTAACAAAACCATCCCTGCATTTGTGATGAATATACAAATTTCAGATATATTGTATTATATGTATTTGGTGCAATAAGAGTTGCAAGTCTGGGTTAGTGTGTGTATGACTGCTGCAGTAGTGTTTTAGAAATCCTGATTTGCACGACAGCTAAGCTTTTTGGAGCCAGAGATGCAATTAAAGCATCATAAAGGTTTGGGCGAATGGACTATTATTTATACTAAGAGTTCCCTGCGGAGTAGTTATTCAAGACATTGTGTTCAGTTAAGTAAGATTGTGTAGTTATGATTGGGAGGAGCCATGAGTTGAAGCAGCCAGGTGTTGAGGTTCAGAGTTAGTTTTTGGCTGGAAGGTGAGCTGAGAAGGATTCTGAAGAAATACAGCCAGAGATTCTGCGTTATCCTGATAGGGTGGCAGGTCTCTTTCTTTAAGTAGTCTGAAAAGATCTCTCTTTCTCAAAGTGGAGTATCCAAGACATCTCTTTACTGCAAGTATTCCTGAGTGCTAACTATTTAAAATTGGATCGGGACCTGAGATGGTTTTAGTTGTTTGATTGGAAATAAAGGTAGCAGTTAAAAGTTATGGTGTCACTGCATTGATCAGCATGGTTTAAGGGGTAATTGTAAGCTATTTTCTTGTGTGATGTTAAAGATATTTTTCTAGATTAATACTAGTAATAACATTTGTTTTAATATACCATATCTTTCTTTTGTTTAAAATCACTCCTGGAGTGAGGTATCCTTTCCTCACAGTCTTACAAAATTACAGTTAAATATTGGGGTTTCTGTCCAGTATCCTAGCCACTGTTGGCGTCTGGTCTGGGATCATAATAAATGGCACATATCATGCAATTTATATAGAGCATCAATGTAAAATATCAAAATTCTAATAATCTTTCAAATTCTGTCTTCCTGCTATTCAGTCATTCTGAACATGCAATATTACAGTTTGAGAAACCAGACTTTTTCAGAAAGAAATGTACGAGTGAAAGTTATTTCTACATGCATTTCATCAGTGCTTTTCATACTTTTGAGCTCATCTGTCATTTTGTGTTTCTGTGCGACAAGTGGCTCCAAACTAAATCTGATGCACTTATTTGAAAGCTATCTTTTTACTTTCCATTATTCTGCATATGTGGTTGTGCAATATTGTGCTGCCTGTCCAAAACTTGCTACTCTAGTGACCTGCTAATTAGTTAGCAATTCTCATCCGCCGCATAGTGATTGCACTAATTTCTTCATGGCTTTTTTCCTCTTCTAGATCTATCCAAGAACAGATTGGTAGAGATTCCAGCTGAAGTTTGTTACTTTGTGTCATTGGAGAGCCTTAACCTCTATCAGAACTGTATACGAAGTATTCCAGAAGCCATTTTAAATCTACAATCTTTAACCTTCTTAAACATCAGGTATGGAAAGGTCTTTTTGTTCCAGATCATGAAACTAATTATCCACATGTCTAAATAGGTTACCCAGCGTGCATAGTCACATCATCCTTTTTAATAAAAGTTGGGTTTAAAAATTGTTTAGATGCCATTGTTTTTATTTTGAAACTGCTTGCGAACCAGAAAGAAGTAGACGTTTCAGTCAGGTAAAGTATTTGGTTGGGAACTAATACTCTGGGTTGCTAGGTTCCATATTTTCCCCAGTCTAAAAATTCTTGGGAAAAGCTTCACTATTACTTTTCATGTTGATTAATGCTTTTTACTCTATATACATTTTTAAAGATTCCATCATAAAAAGCATGCCAGATTTTTTCAAGTCCGACAAATCTGGTTAAAAGTGAGTGATTTTGAAAAAGAGTCTAGAATCATAATGTATTTTACTACATATCTAAACAAAATTAATTTTTCTATTTTCTCTCCCCCATGCCCCCCTCCCAATTTTGTCCCTTTCTTGGGGTACAATTCCAAATGACGAACAGCTTTCTGGTATATCATTAAAGTTCCTATTGTTCATGAGATTTGATAATTGAGAGCATCTGTCTACACAGAATGCCTGCACACACATTTTCTAATGAGTGCCGGATTCTTGGTGCTTTTCTTTCATGTTTCGATTCCCTTTGTACACGAAAGCTACTATAGTGCGTTTGAGATTAAGTAAATATGCGATGACCAGGAATTGAATCTGATCTTCCTGGCTCTGAACCAATATGGGATCCTGGGAGACGGATTTTGGAAATGAGAGAAAGGCAATTAACAAGTTGAAAGGGATGAACTGCATTCATTAAGCTTTGAAAACAGTAATATTCTATATGAAGTAGTTGGTAAAATATGATTTTATCCGTCGCATTACCGTGTCTAAATTTAAGAAGCTACTGTGATATCCGCACAGTTATGTTGTCCAGTTTTCCAATGTGGAATGTACACTCTTTCTTTGCTTGTCTGAAGTTCTGAGAGTTTGGGCAATTTTCCACAAGATCCTCCGATGTCTGCAGAGATACCACTAGAGTTAACGGTGAGCAGTCTCATGGGAGTATCAGAGGGCAGAGTCACAGAATAAGGGGGTGCGCATTTAAGGTGGAACATAGAACAGTACAGCACAGAACAGGCCCTTCGGCCCTCGATGTTGTGCCGAGCAATGATCACCCTAGAGTTGAGGAAGAATTTCTTCTCTCTGAGTAGTGAATATTTGGAATTCCTTATTCCAGGAAGCTATGGAGGCTGAGTTCTTGAACACTTTCAAGCCTGAGATCGCTAGGTTTTTAATCATCTGGGAAATGAGTGTTACGGAGATAAGGCAGGAAAGTGGACTTAGAATCAGAGAATCTACAGTGAAGAAATAGGCCATTCAGTCCATCACGTTTGCATGGAGAGCACCCTACCTCAGCCCACTCCCGCACCCAATCCCTGTAACCCAATCTAACCTTTTGGACACACAGGGGCAATTTAGCACGGCCAATCCACCTAATCTTCAGATCTTTGGACAGTGGGAGGAAACCAGAACACCCGGAGGAAACCCACATAGACACAGGGAGAAAGTGCAAGCTCCACACAGGCAATCACCCAAGGCTGGAATTGAACCCGGGTCTCTGGCACTGTCGCCCCCCCCCTTAGTGAGTGTTAGATCAGCCATAACCTTATTAAATGGTGGTGCAGGCTCGAAGAGCTGAGTTACCTACTCCTGTTCCTATTTCTGATGGTCTTATGGGTTTAAAACAACTGCGACCACCTTGCCTGTTAGACATTGACTTGAAAGATTATCTGGAGCTGAGCAAAACGAAAAATCCATGTTGGCCTGATTCTGGAACACTCACATGAATCAGAGAATGTAGTTCTGTTACAGCCAGGGAATTCTGAACCATGAAACAGAACTGTTTGGCCATATCTTGTGGGCGGGATTCTCTCACCCCGGGGCTAGGCCGGAGAATCGCCGGGACCGGCGTGAATCGTGCCCCGACGCCGGTCCACCGATTCTCGGGAGAGCGGAGAAGCGGTGGCATTTGCGCCAGCGCGGCGCTGGTCGGGAGCCGCTCTACGGGCGCGCACCACCACCCCCACCCCCCCCCCCCCCCCCCCCCCCCCCCCAGATTCTCGGTCTGGGATGGGCCGAGAAGCTACGCTAAAAATGTCCACACCTCCTCTTAGCCGGCGGGACTTTAGGCGTGGATGCATCTGGGGGCGGCCTGGTTTTTTTGGGTGGGGGGGGGGGGGGGTCTTTTGTTCCACGCCGGCTCTTGTAGCCCTACGCCATGTTGCGTTGGGGCCGGCACGGAAAAGGGAGCCACCGCGCATGCGCGGCAATCGCGCCGTTCACACTGCACATGCGCGCGTTGGCACCGGTGCCACTGCGCATGCGCGGACCCCGCGGTGCCCTCTGATGCGGGATCGGCGGCTGGAACGGCATGGGTCGCTCCAGTGCCATGCTGGCCCCCTGTAGGGGTCAGAATTTCTGCTCCTGTGTACATATTGATGCCGTCAAGAAACGCGACGGAGTTTACGAAGGCGTCAACACTTAGCCTCAGGATCAGAGAATCCTGGGATTAATGTACAGGAAACTGGAAATACTTATCAGGTCAGTCACATTTGTGGAAAGAAATAGAGTTCACACTACAGACCAATGACATCAGATAGAGAGGTCAGAGTGGCAATGGAGAATTACAATGACAAACTCAGGGTCATACTTTTAGACTGAACAGAGTTGTTCCAAAAAATAAATCAAATAAAATCTGTGCTTTGACTCCTCAACATAGTGGAAACTGCAACATGAACAGCAAACTAAGTGTATTAAATTGAAAGGAGTACAAATAAATTGTTAACTCGTGCTGGAACATGATTCCATTTCTCATGGGGTCACAGAATACCAAGCGAGACATTGCCTTTTGAGTAATAACACTCAATTTGTCTTTTTTCTTCCCACAGTCGTAACCAGCTCACAACATTACCTGGACACGTTTGTACTCTCCCGTTAAAAGTTCTAATCGCAAGTAACAACAAACTAATATCTGTACCAGAGGAAATAGGATTACTACGACAATTAACAGAACTCGTAAGTACCCCATTGGACAATGCAAGCATATGAGAAATGACGGACTGGCAAAGCCATCTAGCCTGTCCCTACTGACAATTTATCACAATGCATACATTGACCACCACACCCCAACACTGGAGTAGTCTTTCATTTATAAATGTTCACAAATAGGCTATCGTGATTTCAGATGTCAGTTATATTTTTTATTAGATTATTGTATACTTGATGTTTCAAGAAATTACTGTTGCTTATTAAATCAATAAGAAATGATGGGGAAAATAAAAGGATAAGTTCTCAGCAGAGTTCTACACCTATGTTTTAGCTTCAGATTTTATTTAATGTGTTCTGAGAGAGAAACTTTGCTCATGTAAGTTATTATGCCCAACATAGGTAGAAAATTCCACAAAGCTAATCTTTGAGATCTCAACTGGCACTCAATAGTATCAATAATCATCCAATTTGCGCTTTGTCTCCTCAACAGAGGAAACTGCTAAATGGATTGGTATATTTGAAAAATAATCATCAAGCCACAAAATAATAATAATCTTTATTATTGTTACAAGTAGGCTTACATTAACACTGCAATGAAGTTACTGTGAAAATCCCCCAGTCGCCACAGTCTGGCACCTGTTTGGGTGCATTGAGAGAAAATTCAGAATGTCCAATTCACCTAACAGCACGTCTTTCAGGACTTGTGGGAGGAAACCGGAGTGCCCGGAGGAAATCCACAGACACCGGTAGAACATGCGGACTCTAGTAACCGCTGACTGTGCTAATGATGCTCAGTCCTGTGAATGAATAAATGAAAATAACATTTTGAAACTACAGCTGTTCAGAATCTATTCCGAGATTGCTTGTCATATGAAGACCATAGGTTTATCACAGCTGAATTACACATCTGTCTTTTTGGGAAAGCTGTCAACATTTTACCAGGTATCCCGGGATGCTAGTTATTGGTGGTCTTTGAAGGCGTGAAGTAATCAACTATGCAGTTTTTTTTGTATGTGTCCATCCTGTTTCAGATGTCATATATTTCTGTGACAAAAAAAAATCTCTTCCTGCCTACGGATTTGCTTAGCAACACAGGAAACTCCGTTGACCTCGCGGGTCCACAATATTCCCTTGGCTAGTTAGCTGCTAGTTAATCTCTTGATGGTAGAGCACCTTGTGGCCTTCAAGAGCAGACCCCTTTGGAGCAGAACACCACATTGTGTTATTTAATATTGTGTCTCTGTCCTAATAAAACAACTACAATTACTCTACATTAAAAAAGCTATAAATTGTTGGGGGGTGGGGGGCGGCAGGGAGAAATATACCATTTGTTTGGCATTTGTGAAACGAAATGACAAGTTTATGTTGCAGGCATAACCCTAGCATTTTAGTTGCTGTGGGGGAGCAAGGGAACGCTATGAAGAAGCTTTAGTTCACCCACTCACAAAGAGGAAATTAGGAACTGAAATTAAAACTGCTTAATTACTGTACTTAATTTACTTAAATACGAGAGATAGCACTCGGCAATCTCACAACCAACAGATCAGATAAAAGCTGTGTAGTCCTGTAATATCCAGTCTTGAATGGTGGTGGAAAATTGAGCAACTGACCAGAGGAAGTAACTCAAAGAACAAAGAAAAGTACAGCACAGGAACAGGCCCTTCGGTCCTCCAAGCCTGTGCTGACCATGCTGCCCGTCTAAACTAAAATCTTCTACACTTCCTGGGACCGCATCCCTCCATTCCCATCCTATTCATGTATTTGTCAAGATGTCCCTTAAATGTCACTATCGTCCCTGCTTTCACCACCTCCTCCGGCAGCGAGTTCCAGGCACCCACTACCCTCTGTGTAAAAACACTTGCCTCGTACATCTCCTCTAAACCTTGCCCCTTGCACCTTAAACCTATGCCTCCTAGTAATTGACCCTGGGAAAAAGCCTCTGACTATCCACTCTGTCTATGCCCCTCGTAATTTTGTAGACCTCTATCAGGTCGCCTCTCAACCTCCGTCGTTCCAGTGAGAACAAACTGAGTTTATTCAACCGCTCCTCATAGCTAATACCCTCCATACCAGGCAACATCCTGGTAAATCTCTTCTGCACCCTCTCTAAAGCCTCCACATCCTTCTGGTAGAGTGGCGACCAGAATTGAACACTATACTCCGTGTGGCCTAACTAAGGTTCTATACAGCTGCAACATGACTTACCAATTCTTATACTCAATGCCACGGCCAATGAAGGCAAGCATGACGTATGCCTTCTTGACTACCTTCTCCACCTGTGTTGCTCCTTTCAGTGACCTGTGGACTTGTACACCTAGATCTCCCTGACTGTCAATAGTCTTGAGGGTTCTACCATTCACTGTGTATTCCCTATCTGCATTAGACCTTCCAAAATACATTACCTCACATTTGTCCGGATTAAACTCCATCTGCCATCTCTCCGCCCAAATCTCCAAAAGATCTAAATCCTGCTGTATCCTCTGACAGTCCTCATCACTATCTAAAATTCCACAACCTTTGTGTTGTCTGCAAACTTACTAATCAGATCAGTTACATTTTCCTCCAAATCATTTATATATACTACAAACAGCAACGGTCCCAGCACTGATCCCTGCGGAACACTACTAGTCACAGCCCTCCAATTAGAAAAGCACCCTTCCATTGCTACTCTCTGCCTTCTATGACCTAGCCAGTTCTGTATCCATGTTGCCAGCTCACCCCTGATCCTGTGTTACTTCACCTTTTGTACCAGTCTGCCATGAGGGACCATGTCAAAGGCCTTACTGAAGTCCATATAGACAACATCCACTGCCCTACCTGCATCAATCATCTTTGTGACCTCTTCGAAAAACTCTATCATCCTCATTTCAGTGATGATTTTTTTCAGTGATGGGCGAACCCAGCACTTCAGAGCAAAGGCTGCTGAAGCATTTACAAGCATCTTCAACCAAAAGATCCAAGACGGCACAACTCGGCTTCTCCCGAGGTCTCAAACATCGCAAATCTCAGTCTTCAGACTCACTTAACATGATATCAGGAAATGACATACACTGGAAACTGCAACGGCAATGGAGTCTATGACAGCATCATGGCCATAGCACTGGAGAAATGTGTTCCAGATCTATACTGGCCCCTAGCCAAACTGTTTCACTATAGCTCCAACCACTGGCATCTGGCCAACAATTTGGAAAATACCTCGGCTACGTCCCATCCAGAAAAAGCGAGACAAATCCAATCCAACCAATTATAGCCTCATCACTTTCAAATCATAAGCAAAGTGATGGAAATTGCTCACAAGTGGCAATTGTTCAGCAGTAACCTGCTCTCTGATACTCAATGGGTTCCACCAGGCCAACTTGGTTATAGATATCGTTATAGCACTGGTCCAAACGTGGACAAAAGAGTTGAATTCCAGATGAGGTGAGGGTGACTGCCCTTGACACCAAGGCAGCATTTGACTTGTCTTGTTAAGGATTCCTAGCAAAATTGACATCATGGGAATCAGTGGAAAAGCTCTCCACTGGTGAGAGTCATTCTGAACATAAAGAAAGCTGGCTTATGTTATGAGAACCCAATTGTTCATGTCCCGGGATATCAATGCAGGAGTTTGCTGATGATTTCACTGTGTTCAGTACCATTTGCTACTCCTCAGATACTGAAACAGACTATGCCTACATCAGCAAGGTGTGGATAGCATTCAGACTTGGACATGATAAGTGACATTTGCGCCATACAAATGCCAGGCAATGACCATTTCCAACAAAAAAGAGAATCTAATTATCTCTCCTTGATGTTCAATGGCATTTCCACTGCTGATCCTCACACAATCGGTATTGTCGGGGGTTGCTATTGACTAGAAATTAAACTGGACCAGCCAAATAACTACCATGGCCACAAGAGCAGGTCAGGTGTTAGGGCTTCAGTAGAGAGTAACTTGCTTTCTTACTCCTAAAAGCCTGTCCAACACCTGCAAGACATAATTCAGAAGCGTGATGGAATAATGTCACTTATCTGATGGGCGCAGCTTTTTAAAAAAATACATTGCATTCTGGGCCAGCATTTGTTGCCCATCCCTTATTGCCCTTGAACTGAGTGGCTTGCACGGCCATTTCAGATTGCAGTTAGGTCAATCACATTGCTATGGATCCAGAGCCGCAAGCAGATCAGACCAGGTAAGGATGGAGAATTTCCTTCCCTGAAGGACATTAGTGAATCAGTTGGGCTTTTTACAACAATTGACAATTATTTCATGGAATTTCAGCAACACTCAAGAAGCTCAATACCATTCAGGACAAAGCAGCCCTCTGGATCAGC
Organism: Scyliorhinus canicula; assembly: GCF_902713615.1. Classification (NCBI taxonomy): domain Eukaryota; kingdom Metazoa; phylum Chordata; class Chondrichthyes; order Carcharhiniformes; family Scyliorhinidae; genus Scyliorhinus; species Scyliorhinus canicula. The sequence continues at coordinate 125,645,762 of NC_052158.1, read as the reverse complement.
AGTCCACTCATACGCTCCTTTTCCCTCACTCACGTACTCCGTCTCTCTCACGAGCTTCCCCTCTCTCAGTCACGAGAGTGGGAGTAAGAGCAAGGGAGAGATGGAGCAAGCGCGACAAGAGAGGGAGGGTGCGCAGGAGAGGGAGGGGGCAAGAGAAAACGCGTGTTTGAGAGTGAATGTGCCTGTGTGTGTGTGAGAGAGAGTCTGGTGGGTGCTTGGAGCTGTGGTGGTGTGTGGGTGGGTAGGCAGGCTATTGCCTGCTTTGAGCTTGCAGCCTTGTCGGGTTGAGTGGTGGCTACATCAGAGGTTGGTGCTGTTGGGTATCCAGAGCTGAGGGCTGTCCAGACCTCTGTCGGTTTTAATTTTCTTCTTCATGGAGGAGGGTGAGTTCACATCGAACACTGGAACAATGTGGTCGTCTCTGACTCAGAGGTATGTTTGGGAGTGAATGTGTGGACGTGAGGACAAGAGACTTAGTGGGTGTGTGTGGTGATGAGTATCAGCGTGCCTTGCACCCAATGTGTTTTCCCACTCACTCTCACCTCCAGAAAGCAGTTACTTTGTTTTAACTGAACAATTTATTGCTGTGACATTGCTGTACTCTTGCTGAGCAGTTGTTTATTTCCTTAAAGCTTCAGCTTTTATTTTGAAATTCAGTTTATTGTTGTGTAAAACCTTAATCCAAAATTTGCCCATCAGACCCTTGAGTGAGAAAATCTGCAAATGTGGCCCCTCATGCAAAAAGGTTGGACAAGCCTGATCTGCGAAACACACTGCAGCAATGTGCCTAGACACCTTCTAAACTGGTTACCTCTATGATCCACTCAACCAAAGGTGGCAGACTCATGGAGATATCCCCAATCTGCAATTTCCCATTACTCACCATGCTGACTTGTAGCTATTTCACTACTTGTTCACTGTCAATGGGTCAAAATCCTGCAACTCCCTCCCTAATAGCTCTAAGGCTTTACTTACACCAACTGGACTAAAACAGCAGCACTGTTGTAGCTCAACAATTTCTCAAGGGCAGTAAGTGCTGGTCTTGCTAGTGATGTGCAGATCCCAAGAATAAATAATAAAAAAAACCCTGCAAGTGGAAACACCTTGAATAATTTCTCAGATTTTTTCTCACTCTATCCAAATAAAATAATGTCGTTCAAATTTGTATGTGTCTCACCTATGCTTATAATTTTGCAGCAGATATTCTTCTGGTCCTGTTCTGATCCCCTTCGTGACCACTTTTGCTTCGCCGCAATTATGTTAATGACTTGACCTGTTTCCCATCTCATTCTTATTTTGCAGATTTTGGTTATGTACTATTGATCTCCATTGAAATTGAGTACACAGGGAAAAACAAGAACTACAGATGCTGTAAACCTTAAATAAAAGCAAAAACTGAAAAATGTTGGGCAGGAAAAATAGTGTTTGGAAAGTGAGACCATTAATGTTTCAAGTCATTTTTAAAATTAATTTACAAGATATGAGCACCGCTGGCTAGGCCAGCATTTATTGCCCATCCCAGTTGTCAAGCTCGATCTTAACTACCACAACCATGGCTCTGTGTTTGCTTAAAAGTTGTTCATTGCCAATAACGTCCAGTTCTGTTAAGCTCTCTCCACAGATGCTGTCTGATCTGCTGAGTGTTTCCTGCATTTTATAATTTTATTATTGTGCAAGGTGAGTCGAGATTAGGTAGAGCCACGGGTATCAGGATGCACAGATATAATTTAGAACACATTTTGAAGTCTTAAATTTTGTCCTTATTTTATATTTTTGCCTTAAGTTCTTTTTGTCATATTCAATTGATCTTTATGTAGCTTACGTCTTTAACAATTTTACCCATTCTCATTCTGACTTTATGATGTTTTGCCTCCATACATTCTAATGAGGCTCAATGTAAGATGTATTTATTCTGAGCACTCTTGAGGTTCTGAACAGAACATCAACTGTCATGGTTTAAGACTTTAATTATGTCCCCTATTTTCCTTGCAGCAAGGGAGGTGTTTGATGTAGTGGGTCTGTTGCTCTCACTGTATGTCCACTGGTAGTGTCACAGTTTTAAAAATACTTGCCTGCTTTCTTCCTGTCATATTTTCTTTAAATTGAAGTTGTAACACTTCTATTTATCACACAACTCTTGGTTCTTCACTGGATCCCTCAGTTCTTACCTTTGTTCATTTGTCCTCAACATTTACTTATTTTCCCTGTCCTTTTAAATAGCAGCTAGTTTATGGCATCAGTGTATCTAAAAGGCTGTTAAATTCTCAAGAGCCCAGAGTTAAATCATGAGTCTGAATCACATTTCTGATTTACTTTTTACTTCTGCTTCCAAAATGTTTATAGTTCTGTGATTTCCTTCTCATTTTTTTCTTCCTGTTTTCTAAACCAGAGACAGTGGCAATTGGAGTGGCCTGGCTGTTTCTGTAGTTGAGATTAATTTAACAGACCAGGGATCAAGCCTCAGAGTTCTTGGTCTTTCCGGCTCACTGCACACCAACTGAACTATCAGATGAACTAGTTCCAAATAGACTGGCAGAAATTGGACCTGGTTTCACTTAATGCAAATAATAACCTGTTTTTTAATATATACTTTGTGTTTGTTTCGTGGCTTGGGACCAGGAAGTAGTCTTCAAGAGAATTCAAAAATAATTTAGTGCAAGCGTGTTACACCCAGAAGCCACAAATTGTGGAGGTACAAGGGTGTGTTTAGATTATAATTTGACTGTTGGTTTCAGGCAGTTTTCCCTTGCTATCATTCCATTGAAGGAAGAATACAAAGTTGACTTGAGCAACTGGAAACAGTAGTGGTGAACAGTTATTTTTATGGACTGGAGGAATGTATTCAGTGGTGTTCCCCAGAAAAAGGAAAAAAAAAAGGCTTGTGTTTATATAGTGCTTTTTTAATAACCACCAGATGATTCAAAGCACTTTACACCCAATGAAGTTTACTTTTGAATAAAAGCAAAATACTGTGGATGCTTGAATCTGATACAAAACAGAAAATGCTGGAAAAACCCGGCAAGTCAGTCAGCATCTGTGAAGAGAGGAAATAGAGTTAACATATCAAGTCCGCCTGACTCTTCAGAGCTGATGAGAGGGAGAAATGTGTTATACTTTGAGGGTTGGAGCTGCTAGAACAGAGTAGAAGGTCAGTGATTGGTAGGATCTAGCAGAGTTGGCAAGAAAGATTTGTAGGGCACGAGACAGAGGAAGTGTTAATGGCAGTAGAAGGTGCTAGTTGTTGCACAAAAAAAACGAGTTAATGACTTCCGGTGGCGGCAATGCGGAGCTAAGCCGCACGTTCGGCAGCTCCCGCTATCGTAGGACTTTTGGGCTCTTTTAAGGGCCCCAAACGGCGCTGGTTCAACGTTTCCCGGTGTGTGAAGGTGTCTGGAGTAATATCCCCCGGGATTTATGGTGCGGACCCGGAGTGGGGCGTGGAAAAAAACGGCGGCAGCTCCCCTGGAAAAGCGGGGGAAGGTGGACAAAATGGCGGCCGGTGGAGCCCCCGAGGAGTGGAGGCAGTGGGCGGAGGAGCAGCAGGCGGCCCTTCTGCGCTACTTTACGGAGCTGAAAGTGGAGTTGCTGGACTCTTTGAAAGTTACTACAAGTAAGCTGCTGGAGACCCAGACAACCCAGGGTGCAGCGATCCTTGAGTTGCAGCAGCAGGCCTCTGAGCACGAGGATGAGGTCTCGGCCCTCGTGGGGAAGGTGGAGATGCACGAGGCGCTCCACAAAAAGTTGCAAGATCGTTTTGAGGAGATGGAGTTTCGGTTGAGGAGGAAGAACTTGCGGATACTGGGCCTCGCGGAGGGGCTGGAGGGGTCGGACCTGCCGGCTTATGTGGCCGTGATGCTGAACTCGCTGGTGGGGGCAGGATCTTTCCATCTGCTCATGGAGCTGCAGGAGGCCTAAGGCGAATGAACCCCCGCGGGCGGTGCTGGTGCGGTTCCATCGGTTCAGTGACCGGCAGTGTGTGCTGCGATGGGCCAAGAAGGTGAGGAGCAGCAAGTGGGAGAATTCGGTAGTGCGCATCTACCAGGACTGGAGTGCGGAGGTGGCTAAGTGGAGGGCCGGGTTCAACCGGACGAAGGCGGTGCTTCACAGCAGGCAGGTGAAATTCGGCATGCTGCCGCCTGCGCGCTTGTGGGTCACCTACAAGGACCGGCATCACTATTGTGAGTCCCCGGAGGAGGCGTGGGCCTTTGTGCAGGCTGAAAAGTTGGACTTGAACTAGGGATTGGGGACTGTGGGGGTTTTCTGTATCACTGTTTATGCTGTTGCTGGCTATTCTGTTTTTTTTCTCTGCTTTCGGATGGTGTTGGTTATGGTTTTGTGTTTTAAGGGGGGTGTTGGGGGTCTGTTTTTCTGTACGGGGTTGGTGGATGAGTTGGGACTGCTATTTGGGAGCTGCGTTGGGAGAGGGGGGCAGTGTGAAATTGCGGGCTTTCCTCTGGTTTCCCGTGCCGCGGGACGAGGGGGGTGGAGCTGGAGGCAAGGGGCGTGGATATCAGTTCCGTTTTCCCGCGCTGGGGCGGTGCCAAGGAGCTGATGCCGGGGGGGTGGGTGTGACCCCATATCGGGAGGGGTCGGAGTTAGGGCGAGAGCTGCCGGGGTCAGCAGAAGTCAGCTGGCTCACGGGAGTACTATGGAGGGAGTGTCGCGGCTAGGAGGGGTCCTAGCCTTGGGGGAGGGGGGGGGGGGGGGGGGGGGGGGGGGAGGAGGATACCGGGTTGCTGCTGGAATGGCCAGGGAGGAGCTGGTGCGGGTCGGGGTGAGGTTCTATCGCCATGGGAAACGGGGCGAGTGGGGGGTGCTGGCCAGGGACGAGCAGTCGATGGGCTATGGCGAGTCGGCAGGGGAGGGGGGGCGAGGTGCCCCCTGATCCGGCTGACCACGTGGAACGTGAGGGGGTTGAATGGGCCGGTTAAGCGGGCCCGGGTGTTTTCGCATCTGAAGGGGCTGAAGGCGGACGTGGCCATGCTTCAGGAGATTCACCTGAGGGTGGCGGACCATGTTCGTCTGAGGAAAGGGTGGGTGGGGCAAGTTTTCCATTCAGGGCTCGACGCGAAGAACCGGGGGGGTGGCAATCCTGGTGGGGAAGAGGGTGGCGTTTGAGGCGTCTGAGGTGGTGGCTGATAGTGGCGGCAGATATGTGATGGTGAGCGGTAAGCTGCAGGGGGAGAGGGTGGTGCTGGTAAATGTATATGCCCCAAATTGGGCTGGTTTCATGAGGCGTATGTTGGGCCGCATTCCTGACCTGGAGGCGGGGGGGCCTGATCATGGGGGGGGACTTCAATACGGTGCTGGATCCCCCACTGGATCGTTCTAGTTCTAGGACGGGCAGGAGGCCGACGGCGGCCAAGGTGTTGAGGGGGTTTATGGCCCAGATAGATGGGAGGGGTGGATCCCTGGAGGTTTGGGAGGCCGAGGGCTCGGGAGTACTCTTTTTTTTCTCCCACGTGCACAGGGTTTATTCCCGTATTGATTTTTTTGTCCTGAGTAGGGGGCTGGTCCCGAGGGTGGAGGATGCCGAATATTCGGCTATAGCGATTTCGGACCATGCTCCGCATTGGGTGGATCTGGAGATGGGGGAGGTGCGTGGGGTTGTTGGCTGATGAGGAGGTGTGTAGGAGGGTCCGGGGATGTATTGAGAGGTCCCTCGAGGCCAATGATACTGGGGATGTCCGGGTGGGGATGATGTGGGAGGCTCTGAAGAAGGCAGTGATTAGGGGGGAGCTGATTTCCATCCGAGCCCATAGGGAGAGGGGGGGAGACGAGGGAGAGGGAGAGACTGGTGGGGGAGCTGCTGAGTGTAGATAGGAGGTATGCGGAGGCCCCGGAGGAGGGATTGTTGGGGGAGCGCTGTAGCCTGCAGTCTAAGTTTGATTTACTGACCACCAGAAAGACGGAGACACAGTGGAGGAAGGCGCAGGGAGCGGTCTACGAATTTGGGGAGAAGGCGAGCAGGATGCTGGCGCATCAGCTCCGCAAGCGGGACGCAGCTAGGGAGATTGGTGGAGTGAAGGATAGAGGTGGGAATGTGGTGCGGAAGGGGGTAGAGGTTAATGGGGTCTTCAGGGACTTCTACAGGGAACAGTACCGGTCGGAGCCGCTGGTGGTTGGGGGGGGGGGGGGGGGGGGGGGATGGAGAGCTTTTTGAACAGGCTGCGATTTCCAAGGGTGCAGGAGGAGGAGGTGGAGGGACTGGGGGCGCCGATCGAGTTGGAGGAGCTGGTTAGAGGGATTGGCCACATGCAGTCGGGGAAGGCGGCGGGACCAGATGGGTTCCCGGTTGAATTTTATAAAAAATATGCGGACCTGTTGGGCCCCCTGTTGGTTCGGACCTTTAACAAGGCATGGGAGGGGGGAGTTTTGCCCCCGACGATGTCACGGGTGCTGATTTCCCTGACCCTGAAGCGAGATAAGGACCCCCTGCAGTGTGGATCATATAGGCCAATTTCACTGTTGAACGTGGACGCCAACTTGCTGGCAAAGATCTTGGCCACTAGAGTAGAGGACTGTGTGCCGGGGGTGATACATGAAGATCAGACGGGATTTGTGAAGGGGAGGCAGCTGAACACTAACGTGTGAAGGCTGCTAAATGTGATAATGATGCCGGCGGCAGAAGGAGAGGCGGAGATTGTGGTGGCATTAGATGCGGAGAAGGCCTTTGATAGGGTTGAGTGGGGGTTCTTGTGGGAGGTGTTAGAGAGGTTTGGGTTCGGGGCGGGGTTTATTAAATGGGTGAGGTTGCTGTACGAGGCCCCGATGGCGAGCGTAGCGACAAATGAGAGGAGGTCCGAGTACTTCAGGCTCTACCGTGGGACGAGGCAGGGGTGCCCCTGTCCCCCTTGCTTTTTGTGTTGGCAATTGAGCCTCTGGCCATGGCGCTAAGGGAGTCGGGGAGGTAGGGGGGTCTGGTGCGGGGTGGGGAGGAGCACCGAGTGTCACTTTATGCAGATGACTTGTTGCTGTATGTAGCAGACCCGGTGGGGGCAATGCCGGAGGTGATGGAGATTCTTGCTGAGTTTGGGAGTTTGTCGGGCTACAAGTTGAACCTGGGCAACTCCCTCCAACGAGGTACGCACGAGCCCGGTGGTGGCGGCTACCCTCATGATTTGGGGGCAGTGGAGGCGTCACAGGGGCTTTTCACAGTAACTTCATTTAAACCTACTCGTGACGATAATGTTGTACACCCGGGTGATCAGGAGGAGGGGATTGGTAGGCTCCCACTAAAAAGGGCAGTGAGGAGTTTTAGGTACCTGGGGGTTCAGGTGGCTAGAAGTTGGGGGACTCTGCATAAGCTTAATTTTACTAGGTTGGTGGAGCAGATGGAGGAGGAGTTCAAACGGTGGGACATGCTGCCGCTGTCGTTGGCGGGTAGAGTACAGTCCGTTAAAATGACGGTGCTCCTGAGGTTTTTGTTTTTGTTCCAGTGCCTCCCCATCCTTATTCCAAGGGCCTTTTTTAGGAGGGTGAACAGCAGCATCACGGGATTTGTTTGGGCACATGGGACTGCGAGGGTGAGGAGGGTCTTTTTGGAGCGGAGCAGGGATGGAGGGGGGCTGGCGCTGCCCAACCTCTCTGGGTACTACTGGGTGGCTAATGTCTCGATGGTACGCAAGTGGGTAATGGATGGGGAGGGGGCAGCATGGAAAAGGATGGATATGGCGTCCTGCGGAGGCACGAGCCTGAAGGCACGGGTAACGGCGCCATTGCCGCTCCCTCCAACGAGGTACGCACGAGCCCGGTGGTGGCGGCTACCCTCAAGATTTGGGGGCAGTGGAGGCGACACAGGGGCTTTTCACAGTAACTTCATTTAAGCCTACTCGTGACGATAAGCGATTTTCATTTTCATGTGGGGGGCTCGGTGGAGGCCCCGCTGCGGGGGAACCACCGGTTTGTCCCAGGGAACATTGATGGCGGGTTCCTGGGGTGGCACAGGGCGGGCATAAGGAAGTTGGGAAACCTGTTCATTGACAGGAGGTTTGCGAGCCTGGGTGAGCTGGAGGAGAAGTTTTGAGCTCCCCCAGGGAATATGTTCAGGTACCTTCGGGTCAAGGCGTTTGCTAGGCGACAGGTGGAAGGGTTCCCTTCGCTGCCCCCGCGGGGGGTAAGGGATAGGGTGCTTTCGGGGGTGTGGGTCGGGGATGGGAAGGTGTCTGACATCTACCAGGTGAGGTGGAGGAGGCGTCGGTAGAGGAGCTGACGGCTAAGTGGGAAGTGGAGCTGGGGGAGCAGATTGAGGAGGGGACATGGGCGAACGCCCTGGAGAGGGTGAACTCCTCTTTATGTGCGAGGCTTAGCCTCATCCAGTTCAAGGTACTGCACAGGGCTCATATGTCCGGGACGAGGTTGAGCAGGTTTTTTGTGGGTGAGGACAGGTGCATTAGGTGTTCGGGGAGCCCAGCGAACCATGCCCATATGTTTTGGGCATGCCTGGCACTGTGGGAATTCTGGCAGGGCGTGGCGAGGACGGTGTCGAGGGTGGTAGGGTCCAGGGTCAAGCCAGGCTGGGGACTCTCGATATTTGGGGTTGGGGATCAATGACATGGCGGGATTCATTAAGCTGGAGAGGGTCAAATTCGCCCTGAGGGGGTCGGTACAAGGGTTCTTTAGGCAGTGGCAGCCTTTCCTCGACTTTCTAGCTCAACGATAGGGAACTAGGTCAGCAGCAGCAGCAACCCGGGGGGAAAGGGGGGGTGTTCAGGGGGGTATTGTTTATAGAACATAGAACAGTACAGCACAGAACAGGCCCTTCGGCCCTCAATGTTGTGCCGAGCAACGATCACCCTACTCAAATCCACGTATCCACCCTATATCCTTAACCTTACTATTAGGACACTACGGGGAATTTAGCATGGCCAATCCACCTAACCCGCACATCTTTGGACTGTGGGAGGAAACCGGAGCACCCGGAGGAAACCCACGCACACACGGGGAGGACGTGCAGACTCCACACAGACAGTGACCCAGCCGGGAATCGAACCTGGGACCCTGGAGCTGTGAAGCATTGATGCTAGCTACCATGCTGCCCATTTAATTTATCTTTAATTTATTTTGTTGTTCATCGGGGGTGGGGGGGTTCGTTATATGCGTTGTTACGGGTCCGGGGGGTATTTATTATTGTTTTGTTATACTTTTTTCAAAAATTTCAATAAAAATTATTTACAAAAAAAAAACCGAGTTAATGGGATAATAAAAGTGAGTGGGATAATAAAGCTCAGTGAAAGCAAAATTTAAGAGCAAGTGACAGATGGCCTGATGGGGGAGAGAAGGATTTCTTTTTGCATTAAATGTTTGAGATATTAAAATAAAGTCGAGATGCGAGTGCATGAAATGGCAAAATCTAACTAAACCATATTGTAAACGTCACGGCAGGGTGGAGGATTGGAAAACTTTGAAAGTCCAACAAAGGGCTACTACAAAAGTAATAAGAAGAGAAACAGTAAATTATGACAGAAATTTAGCCTAAAATATAAAAATGGATACTAGAAGATTGTATAAGTATATAAAAATACTGGACAGCACAGTAACACAGTAGTTACACTATACTTCACAGCACCAGGGTCCCAGGTTCAATTCCCACTTGGGTCACTGTCTGTGCGGGTCTGCACGTTTTCCCCTTGTCCGCGTGGGTTTCCTCCCACAAGTCCCAAAAGATGTGCTGATAGATGAATTGGGCATTCTGAATTCTCCCTCTGGGTACCCGAACAGGTGCCTAGAAAACGTTTGTGCGGGTGTTGAGGGTCAGGCGCACAGCCAATCGGGGGTTTATTTTTCGGTCCAACTCTGCGATCTGATTCCGCCATGGAGCACGGCGCAGCCACTGGAGGCCACCGCCATCCGCAGGCTTCCGACCCGGAAGTGTGGGGGCCCGTATCTGCAGCAAAAGCTGCTAGATCTGTGCCGGGTCCCTGCGAGCCCCCTGCAGAGCTGGTAATATGTGGCCCTTTCTTGCTAGTATTCCTAGCGTGAAACTCCACAGTTTTGACACTGGTGTGGGGACATAGTAACAATAACGGAGAATCCAGCCATGTGTATCTAGACTTCCCAAAGGCATTCGCTAAGGTGCAGCATGAAAGGAAAGATCCCGTGGGGTTGGGGGTGATATATGAACTTGGAAAGAGGATTGGCTAACCAACAGAAAGCAGAGAGTGGGTATAAATGGGTCTTTTTCTGGTTGGCAAGCTGTAACTAGTGGTGTGCCACAGGGTTCGGTCCTCGGGTGGCCCCAACTATTTACAATCTCTATTAATGACTTAGATGCAGGGATAGAAAGTATTATAGCCAAATTTGCAGATGACAGTAAAATAGGTGGGAAAGCAAGTTGCAATGAGGAAGTAAGAGATGTACAAATGGATACAGATAGATCAGGTGAGTGGGCCAAAATTTGGCGGATGGAATTTAATGCAGATAAGTGTGATGTTATCCATTTTGGTCAGAGGAATAAAAAGGCAACTTATTATCTAAATGGAGAGAAATCTAAGAGTGCCTTGTTGCAGAGGGATCTGGGTGTCTTCGTGCATGAATCACAGAAAGTTAATATGCAGTTGCAGCAAGTAAAAAGGAAGGCAAATGAGATTTTGGCATCCGTTGCAAATGGAATATAAAAGGAGGGAAGTGCTATTGCAACTGTATAGGGAATTGGTGTGTTCACATCTGGAGTACTGCACACAGCTTTGGTCCCCTTATGTGGGGGGACATAACTGCATTAGAAGCGATTCAGTGAAGGCTCACTGGATTGATTCCAGGGATGAAGGACTTGTCTTATGAAGAGAGATTGAGCAGTTATACTCACTGGAGTTGAGAAGAATGAGAGGAGAGCTAATTGAGGCATATAAAATGCTAAAGGGGATTGATAGAATAGATATAGAGAGGGTGTTTCTCCTTGTTGGACATTCTGGAATGAGAAGTCACAGTTATAGGGTAAGGGGTGACAGATTTAAAACAGAAATGAGGAAGATTTACTTCAATCAAAGGATCATGAATCCGTGGAATACTCTTAACGCAGAGTGTAGTGGAATCCGGAACACTAAACAAATTTAAGAAGTAATTAGTAATGGGATGAAGGGTTATGGGGAGCAGCAGGAAGGCGGAGATGAGGCTAAGATGAGATCAACCATGACTGTATTGAATGGTGGAGCAGGCTCAAGGGGTTCAATTACCTACCCCTGCTCCTAGTTCTGTTTTGAGGTTTGGTCACTGTTGTAGGAAGCTAGGATCAATATTCAGAACTGTTTCTCTTGATCTACATTAATTACCTTAATTTTGTGTGCATGGCACTTGTTCAAAATCTTGCGGTTGACAAAAAATTTGGAAGTATTATGAGCTGTGAGGATTGTGACAAAGGACTTAGACATGTTGATGGAATGGATGGACATGCGGCAGATAAAATTTAATGAGAGGAAATATAAAGAAATAGTGGAAAGAACGAGGAGAGACAATATAAAATAAAAGGATGCTTTTCTAAAGGGGCTGCAGGAATAGGGGTATACGTGCGCAAATCATTGAGGATGGCAGGGCAGCTTGTGAAAGTAGTTAATAAGGCATATGGGATACTCGGCTTTATAAATAGAGGCAGGGAATATAAAAGCAAGATACGATGAATGTTTATAAAACATTGTTTCAGCTTCAGCCGGAGTATTGTGTCCAGTTCTGGGCACAACACTTCAGAAAGGATTTGAAGGCATTAACAAGGATATAGAAAAGATTCATGATGGTTCCAGGGATGGACAACTTCTGTTAAATGTGTTGATTGGAGAAGCTATGGCTGTTTTCTTTGGGGAAGAGAATGTTGACAGGAGATTTGACAGAGGTGTTCAAAATTATTGATTTGGAGATATTTTTCCTATTGGTGCCTGAAGGTTGAACAAGAGGACACTGATTTTTAGACAGCATGTGGCTAGGATCTGGTATGCACTGTCTGGGAGATGTGGAGGAGGCAGCATTAACCCTGGTTGTCAGATCAGTGGATAGTTACCTGGAAAAGCTTTTGTAGGGCTGTGGGGAGAAAGAGGAGTGGGATTAACTGAGTTGTTCGCGCAGCGAGCTGACAAGGGCGTAATGCTCTCCTATGCAGTAACCACTCTGTGTTTCTAAATTCTTCATCTTACTCTGAAGCATATGCAATAATAATTAACCGCATTATATTGAACATCACCCTGGCAAGTACCACAGATTTTAGAGGTTGGATGTCGTCCAAAATCCACTTGTCTGTTAACCAGAATGATCCTAATACTGGACTTCTTTGGAAATATTCCATTTGTCCAAATACCAGGATAATTCAGCTAGATGCTAGTTCATGGTGGTATGCCAGACGAGTTAACAACTTCGCCATTTTGTTCACAGTGGTGCCCCAGTCTAGTTCCCAGCTCCGGGATTACCCTTGGCCCCACCAAAACTGCCCAATCTTTACCCACGCGCTGTTAGTACTGTTGTACCCATACTCTTTGGATGATCTAGTTTTATTGTGCTTTCCTATGCTTTTTGTCATCATAATCATGTCAAAAAGGCTAGTGTTTCAAGGAGTTTTACAGTTGCCAGGTGGGCAAATTGACTAGGCGGCCTTCATTATTAGGCTGCAACTTTGGTCCAGAGTGGGATGAAAGGTCAGGGCTCAAATAAAATTTACTGTCTGAGAGTGTGGTAGAGGGTTAGAGTTAAGGTTCTTCTAGGGACTGAGGTCTGTGTATGATTGTGCCGCCAGGACATCCGAACTTAGTTTTTCCATTGGTATTTTTTTTCATTGGTCGGCAGCTTCCTGAGACAGCTCTGCAGTGGCCGACCCTCTGAGCACATTGTAAGTGCCAGCCCACACCCTCTGTTTTCTTGGCGCCACCCCTCATCCCATCTTCCCCAGCACTCAGCCTTTCACAGGGTGCATTTCCTGCTGGCTGACCATTGATTGACCAACCAGCATTTTTTATTTATAAATGTTTTTTATTCAGTTTTCATGTTTTATATTGAACAAATTACAAATTGTTAGAGAGAGAAAAAAAAAGAACACGCAAAAATTAACATATATATTTACAGGTAAGCATCTTCGTAATAATAACTGTGGCCTCCCCCCTTTAGCCGGCATACATATTTTACATTCCCCAATATGGCCGAGGCACATGTTTATTGGCATTTATTTACAGTTTGGTTTTGGGCCTTAGCTAGCCATCAAACCCCCATAACGAACCCGTAGCCCCCCCCCCCCCCCAACCTCCCGGCTACCTTCCCCCAATTCCCGTCCATTTTCCCCTGATTCTTGGCCACCCGACAACCAGCATGATATCGCACTATGGGGCCGACTACAGATGGAACCGTGTTCCACGCTCGCTTCCTTGCCCACCAAGTGCATGCGCCTGACGGGCCAAAAATTCAATCCTAGGAAAAGTTGTTCAGTAAACTCTCAATATGTAGCATTAGAATGCATTAAAAAACATATTTTAAGGAGATTCTTTACAAGATTTGGCTTTTATTCCTTTCTAACTCGCGTAAAAAAAGGGTTGAGTGGATGACCTTGAAGGTTATTTTGAACTGTAAGGTGCATAATTTTAGCAAACTATGTGTATAGCATTATGGAAAGCTGGTTAATATAGGAACAAGAAACTTGGCAACTACAAACCTGCTCCCATTGAAATTGACAACAAAGCTGTGATGGAAGATAGATGTAGAAGCTAAATTGGAGGACTGCATGTGTTCCAAGAAAATATCTTCCAAGTTTCTTATCCCAGTTTAGACTGCCTGACCACCAGCTTGAACTTTGATCAGGACAGTTCCTGGTTTCTGGCTGTGTGATGGAAATAACCCATGAGTATTAACAGTAATCTGCTTGTAAGGAATCTGTGGAATGAAGTTTTGGCTTTACTAGGTTGTATATATTGTACAAACTTTGCTGAATTTTATGTAAGCGCTCAGCTCAATTTACACTTTTCTTTTCTCAACTTATTAAAAATAATTGCATAATTTGCATTTGAAAGTCCAACAGATAGATGAAATATAAAAAGAACAGAAATTAATAGCAGGATGAGAAAAGAAAAACATAATGAATAAATGTCACTGGTTCTTCTGTATTGAACTAAAGGATGCAGTAGTTCAATTGGCCACCAAAGATTGTTTATTTTTGGACTTTACATTACAGTTGGTACCAGTCTTTACTTTGACAAAATCAAGCAGTTTTATGACGGAGGATTTCCTTCTGTGATTCCATCCAAGTTCTGAGGTCTCCCGTGCCCTACCAACCAGGGGTTTCTTCTCCGTTTTCACCCCTCTAATTATAAGTGAATGTTTGGTTGGGAAACCTGGGTCCAAGGTATATTTTTAATAATAATCTTTATTAGTGTCACAAGTAGGCTTACATTAACACTGCAACAAAGTTACTGTGAAAATCCCCTCGTTGCCACAATTCGGCGCCTGTTCGGGTACAATGGGGGAGAATTCAGAATGTCCAATTCACCTCACAAGCAAATCTTTCGGGACTTGTGGGAGGAAGCCGGAGGGCCCATAGGAAACCCACACAAACATGGGGAGAACTTGCAGACTCCGCAGAGACAGTGACCCAAGCCGGGAATCGAACCCGAGTTCCTAGCACTGTGAAGCAACATTTCTACTGTTGGCCCATTTTTATTTAATTGGTCACTGTTGTATCCACTTCATGGGGCCAGCATGTGGCTGTAAGGTCAAGGATGCAGTGCAACAACTTTGAGGTGTCTCTGTAGAAGGACTGGGCTTGATCGTAGGCCTCTTTTTTTTAATCCAGTTGATCGTAGATACTTGCCCACTGAAGGCCCTGATTTTGGTTGAGATGTTCAGTGGATCATGTCCTGCATAGAACATACAGTGCAGAAGGAGGCCATTCGGCCCATCGAGTCTGCACCGGCTCACTTAAGCCTTCACTTCCACCCTATCCCCGTAACCCAATAACTCTTCCTAACCTTTTTGGTCACTAAGGGCAATTTATCATGGCCAATCCACCTAACCTGCACGACTTTGGACTGTGGGAGGAAACCGGAGCACCCGGAGGAAATCCACGCAGACACGGGGAGAACGTGCAGACTCCACACAGACAGTGACCCAGAGGGGAATCAAACCTGGGATCCTGGCACTGTGAACCCACAGTGCTATCCACTTGTGCTACCGTGCTTCATGTACATTAAAGGGTCAACAATGAATACCTTCATGCTTCTCTGCATTAAATGTCATCTGCCATATGTCCACCTTTTCATAGAAACATAGAAAAAAGGAGCAGGAGGAGGCCCTTCAAGCCAGCTCCGCCATTCATTATGATTATGGCTGATCATCCAACTCAGTAACCCACTTTCCCCCCCCATATCCTTTGATTCCCCATTCTCCCCAAATGCTGTATCTAACCCTTTTTTGAAAACATACAATGTTTTGGCCTCAACTACTTCCTTTGGTAACGAATTTCACAGACTCTGGGTGAAGAAATTGTCTACCCCGTATCCTCAGACTGTGACCCCCTGGTTCTGGACACCCTCACCATCGGGAACATTCTTCTTGCATCTACCCTGTCTCGTCCCGTTAGAATTGTATGGGTTTCTATGAGATTCCCCCTTATTCTTCTGATCCCCAGCGAATACAATCCTAACCGACTCATTCGCTTCTCATACGACAGTCCTGTCGTCCCAGGAATCAGTCTAGTAATCCTTTGTTGCACTCCCTGTAGACCAAGCACATCCTTTCTCAGAGAAGGAGACCAAAACTGCGCACAATTTTCCAGGTGTGGCCTTGCCAAGGCCCTGTATAATTGCAGCAAGACATTCCTGCTCCTTACTAAAAACCTCTCACTATAAAGACGAACATACCATTTGTCTTCTTTACTACCTGCTGGACCTGCATGCTTACCTTCAGTGACTGATGTTCGAGGACACCCAGTTCTTGTTGCAGCATTCCCTCTCCTAATTTATGGCCATTCAGATAATAGTCTGCCTTCCCGTTTTTGCTACCTAAGCGGATAACATTGCATTTTCCCAAATTATACTATATCTGCCATTGATTTGCCCACTCACTCAACTTGCCCAAATCACACTGAAGGATCTCTGCATTCTCCTCAGTTTAGGCTCCCTCACAACTTGGTGTCATCTGTAAATTTAGAGGTATTACATTTTGTTCCCTCATCTAAATCATTAATATAAATTGCGAATAGCGGGATCCCAGCACTGATCAATGAGGTACCCCACTGAAAATGAAAATGGCTTATTGTCACAAGTAAGCTTCAAATGAAGTTACTGTGAAAAGCCCCTAGTCGTCACATTCCGGCGCCTGTCCGGGGAGGCTGGTACGGGAATTGAACCGTGCTGCTGGCCTGCCTTCGTCTGCTTTCAAAGCCAGCTATTTAGTCCTGTACTAAACCAGCCCCTAGTTTATTATCCTACTCACCCGCTTACAAATCTGGGGATGACAGTCATTTTTCTCTTCACGTACTTATAGAAACCTTTACAGTCAGTTTTTCAGTACCTTGCAAGCTTACCCTTGTACTCAATTTTCCCCTTCTTAGATAGTCCTTCTTTGCTGAATTATAAACCAATCATCAGACCTGTTGTTTTTCTTGGCCAATTTATATGCTTCTTCCTTGGATCGAATACTTTCTTCAGTTTCCCTTGTAAGCCATGAATTGGTCATCTTTCATGTTTCACTTTTGCGCCAGACAGGAATAAACAATTGTTGCAATTCCCACGTTCACTTCTTGAATCTTTACCATTGCCTATCCACTGTCATCCATTTAAGTAACGTTCCCCAATTGACCATAGCCAACTCACATCTCATATCATCGTAGTCACCTTTATTAAGATTCAGGACCCTAGTCTCAGAATTAACTACTTCACTCTCCATTTTGATGAAAAATTCTATCATATTATGGTCGTTTATCCACTAACCATTCTGTGTCCTTCTGAAGTTCTACACGTATTCTCCTGACATTTCACAGTATTAAAAGTTTTGTGTTGTATGGAAATTTTGATGTGTTCTTCATGGTCTAGGTCATAATATTTATCAAGAAGTACATGCATCCTAGCTATGTCCTCTGGGGAACTCTGTTTTAAACATTACTCAAGTCTGAAAAACTACCATTCACCATTAGTTTATCTAGTTACAGACAATTTTCTATCCATGTTGCAGTTCTGAGATAGTCTTTCTATCTGTGGACTATGGACTTGATTAGTAGGTAGGCAGTAGTCATATTTGGTGTCTGCTTAACTCTTGTTTATTAGCACTACATGTAAACATGTTACAGGATAGACATGTTGCCTCCTAGGCATGGTGTTCTAACCTCTTTCTCTCTGATGAGAGTCTTAACACATAATCAACTGATGTCACTGTTATCTATGTCATACATTTGCATATCCCATCTTTTTTATTCATTCACGGGATTTGGATGTTGCTGCCTCGGCCAGAATTTACTGATAATTACCCTTGAGAAGGTAGTCATGGGCTGCCTTCTTGAATCACTGCAGTCCATGTAGTGTAAGTACACCCACAGTACTGTTAGGGAGGGAGTTCCAGGATTTTGACCCAGTGTCAATGAAGGCACGGTGAGTAACTTGGAGGGGATGGTGTCAAAGTCAGGATGGTGAGTAACTTGGAGGGGAACCTCAAAGTGGTGTTCCCATGTGTCTGCTGCCCTTGCCCTTCTAGATGGAAGTGGTCAGTGGTTTGGGAGGTGCTGCCTCAGGAACCTTGATGAATTCCTGCACTGCATATTGTAGATGGTACACACAGCTGCCATTGTTCATTGATGGAGGGAGTGAATGTTTGAATGGGGTGCCAATCAAATGGGCCGTGTTGTCCTGAATCGTGTCAAAGCTTTTTGAATGTTGTTGGAACTGCACTCTTCCAGAAAAATAGAGAGTATTTCATTACACTCTAACCTGTGCCATGTCGATGGTGGACAGGCTTTGGGGATTCATGAGGTGCGTTACCCACTGCAGGATTCCGAACCTTGCACCTGCTATTGTAACCACGGTATTTATGTGGCTGTCCAGTTCAATTTCTGATCAATTGTAACCCCCAGGATATTGATAGTTAGGGATTCAGCAATGGTAATGCCATTGAATGTCATGTCCCAATGGTTAGATTAACTCTTGTTGGAGCTGTTCTTTGCCTGGCACTTATGTGGCGCAAATGTTACTCGTCAGTTATTGTCCAGGTCTTGCTGTATTGGACATGGACTCCTTAAGTATCTGAGATGCTGTGATTGATTCTGCACATTGTGCAGTCTTCAACGTACATCCCCACTTCGGAACTTATGTTGGAAGGAAGGTCATTGATGAAGCAGCTGAAGGTGGTTGGGCCTAGGGCACTATCCTGTGGATCTCCCTCGGTGATGTCTTGGAACGGAAATGATTGCCCTCCAACAACTACAGTCATCTTCCTTTGTGCTCGTTATGACCCCGCCGCCGCCAGATGTCCATTTTGCTCAGCCTCTTTGGTCACATGATGCCTCTGGAACTCAGCTCTTTTGTCCATGTTTCAACCATATGTAATGAGGTCAGTAGTTGTGTGACCCTGGTGGTGAGCAGATTCTTGCTATACAAATGCCGCTTGATAGCACTGTTAATGTTAGTGGTGTCTGAGACATTATCTGTAGGCATGATTCCATGAGTATGACTGTCAAGCTGTTGCTTGACTAGACTGTGGAGCAGTCCAATTTTGGTACAAGCTCCCCAGATGTTAGAAGGAACGTCAACAGGACTGAGTTCGCTGCTGTCATTTCCAGTGCCTAGGTTAATTCCAGGTGGTCCATCCAGTGTCATGAAGCAGATGGGTTTTTACGACGTTTCATAATGATTTCATGGTTATCAGACTTGTAATTCCAGAATTTTATTGATTAAATTCAAATTCCACAATCTACTGTGGGAGACTTTGAATCCGGGTCCCCCGAGCACTACCCTGGATCTCTGAGTTACTAGTCCAGCGAACATACCACAACACCACCACCTCCTCCTAGTTAATCCTTTATATTGCCGCCGCCCCCCCCCCCCCCCCCCCCCCCCCCCCCCAAAACAGCAATTTGAAGTTATGTCTTTAACTATTTGCATTTCATTTCTGTAATTCCTTTTTTTCAAAGTATATTTATTCGGACACAACCAAGTTACAAAATAATAGCATCCACAAAAAAAACGAGGTGGGGGGAATGGAACAGGGATTCAGCATCGAACCCACACCCCCAACTTCTCGGGCAGCTTACCAAGACACACCAACGAGGGGGCGATCCGGCCACCAGTCAATCAAGGGAGAATCACACCAACCCCAGGGGAAAATAAAACCAAATATCTACTAAGTGGGGCATTCAGCCCATTCCCAAATCTCCATGCAACTGGGGACCAAACCCAGTCTCTTCCGATCACAGCTCACAGGCACCCTCAAAGGGGGGGGCGCCTCAGATCCTCGGGGACAACAGGATACCAGCCACCCTGGCCTGGCCAACAGCATCCAAAAATAAAACTTGGAAATCTTGTCCCTCGGACCTTCCACACAACCGCAAAACCAACCCTGCAGACTCTGCATCCACCCAGCCCCACCAAGGAGAGAAAGGATAATCACCCTAACCCTAGCCAGAAGGGAATCCCTGTCTGGAAGAAGAAGAACTAGCCAAACCCCCATCAATCGGCCGCCCTGGCAGGTAGAGCTGACCTTTCTTTCCCTTCAACCGGGCCAGACCAGAACCAGGATCAGTCCAATGCTCACCCAAATGGAAAAAAGGACAAAACAAAAGAAAGCCCCAGGGACAGGACACCCAACCGACCTAGGGTGACCACCGTCATATAAAAGATATCCAGCACCACTCTCATTCACAATCCTCCGCCGCAAAGATCTAAAGAACAAAAAGAAAAACCCGAAACCCTATTAGCTTTCATTGGGGGGGAATGTAGTCTCTAACTCAGCGAAGTCGAACTAACCCTACCAAATCCAACCTTATCACCATTCTTCCTGCTCCGAGCTCCACACGTCTTCCTTTTAAACGAGAGTGGATGATAACAAAATGGTACAAACCATCACGCCCATTTTTCACATCCCCTGTAGGAAAAAAGGCAGCATCAAGAAAACAACAATATGATCAACAGAGAGTAATGTTCAGGATAACAGAGGAGCATCCCGGTCGCAAAAAAGTAAAAGCGAAGGATAAAAGAGGACCAACGAGCACTCTTAAGGTTCTCTCAAGGATTCCGATATTCAAAGCGTGAGACATCGTTTTTCTGCCATGCTGCCTCACCAACATCCAGGCAGTCTAGAGCCCAGGCCCCGGCCAGGGGGGATGGATCGACCAGATCGGCCACCTCCAAACCCTCGAGATAAGCTTCAGGAACAGGACAATAAAAGAACATTGATCTGTAGGCCTGACCGACCCCTGGCCCTTCAGGATGAACGACAAACCATGCAGCAGGAACGCAACATGAAACGGGCACCCACCAGGGAAAGTGCTCTCTCAGGTGCAAGTACCTCCTCGTGCACCTCCATAAAAATACCTCGCAATTCTTGGAAGTAAACCCTGGCGACCTTCATCGCAGAGCTGAGATTTTCACCATCTCTGTTAGCAGCCATTATCTGATGTACACAGCACTGCCAAGGCGAAAGCCCACTCAACAGCAAATGCACCACTGCAAGGAGGGCCCCACTCCAGCCGCCACGAACAAACGAGGATTTCAACATTTGTTCTCACCTCTTTCTCACAAAGACACCTACCAAACACTTCCCGGAACATAGCACAAGCCATGTAACTCAAGAAAAGACAAATGTCGTATGTGCACTAGGATGAAAAGACGGATTAAAGGATGAGCAGAGCCAGAGCTCGCAAAAATGCAGCCACTCCTAGAAGACTCTGTATAGACAACTAGAGATTAACTCGGCAATACATTGGTAGGTTCAGTGGAACAAAGACCTGAAAGCTACTCAACTACAAGAAACACAACGGACTCATTGAAACAGACAAGAGGGGTGGCACGGTGATGCAGTGGTTAGTACTGCTCGCTCATACCACTGAGGACCTGGGTTCGATTCCAGCCCTAGGTCACTGTCCGTGTGGAGTTTACACTCTCCTCATGTCTGCACGGGTCTCACCCCCACAACCCAAAGATGGCAGGGTGGTAGATTGGTCTCTCTAAATTGTCCTTAATTGGAAAAGAAATTTACAAGAAAAAGACAACACAAACTTCATACGGAACATCTGTCAACTGGAAAGACAAATCATATTCTAGCACTGATGGGGAGATCTCGACGTTGGACTGGGGTGGGCACAGTAAGAAGTCTGACAACACCAGGTTAAAGTCCAACATGTTTGTTTCAAACACTAGCTTTCGGAGCACTGCTCCTTCCTCAGGTGAAGCAAGTTTTGTCTCATCCACAAACTTTAAAACAGTTCCCTGCACATCTAGATCATTATATATTAAGAAAGACTAGGGTCCCAATACCAACCCCTGGGGAACACCTCTACAAACCTTCCGCCATTACTCTCTGCTTCCTATTATTCAGCCAATTTTGTATCCTCGTTTCTACTGTCCCTTTTATTCCGTGAACTATAACTATTCTCACAAGTCTGCAGTGTGTCACTGCATTGAATGCCTTCTGAAAGTCAAAGTACAGTATGTTAACAGCATTGCTCTCATTGACCCATTCTGTTAACTCCTCAAAAAACTCCAGCTAGTTAAACATCATTTGCCCTTTGAAAATCCATGCTGCCTCTTCCTTATCAACCCACGTTTTTCCACATGACTAATTCGCTCCCAAATCATTATTTCTAGAAGCTTGCCTGCTACTGATGTTAAGCTGACTGGCCTATAATTCCTAAGGCTATCCCTCCAATCTTTTTTGAACAAGGACGTAACATTTGCAATTCTCTAATCCTCTGGCACTTCCCTTGAGTCTAGAGAAGGTTGGAAAATTATCGCCAGCACCCCCGCAATTTCCATTCTCGCATCTTTCCATAACCTTGGATATTGATGCATATATATATAGATATGCTAAATGGCAAAAATAGCATATTTTAGACAAAATTAAGCAATCCAATTGATTGGATTAAAGTTCTATTGACTGTTACATTCAGTGAATGGTGGTGGACAGTTAATCGACTAACAAGAGGAGGATACTCCACAAATACTTCATCCTCAAACGTTGAAAGAGCCCAGCAGATCAGTGAAACGACAAGGCTGAAGCATTTGCAATCACCTTCGGCCAGAAATGCCAAGGTGACAAACCATCTCAGCCTCCTACTGCGGTCTCCAATATCACAGATGCTAGACTTCAGCCAGGTCCATTCACACCATGTTGTACCACAAAATGACTAAATGCACTGGATACGGTAAAGGATAAGGACCCTGATAACACAGATGAAGGGTCATCTTCGACCCAAAATGTTGTCACTTTCTCTCAACAGAACTGCTGAGTATTTGGAGCACTTTCTATTTCCAACTTAAATTATATCACTGCTGCTGGGTCAAAATTGTGGAATGTGCTCCTTAACAACACCGTGGGTGCAGTTGCACCACATGGACTGAAGTGGTTCAAGAAGACCGCATGCCACCATCTTTTGAAGAGTAGTTAGGGGTGGGCAATAAGCAAAAACATCAGAGTGGTCATAACATTACCTTGGGATTAATATTAATTGAAATTTTGAAACCTTTGTTCACAGGTCTTTTCATGACTAGAAAAACTAGTAGTTCTTGAATTTATATAACAGTCATATAACAGGATGGCATAGTAGCACAGTGGTTAGCACTGTTGCTTTGCAGCACCAGGGTTCGAGGTTCAATTCCCATTTGAGTTCACTGCTTGTGCGGAGTCTGCACGTTCTCCCCGTGTCAGCGTGGGTTTCCTCCCACAAGTCCCGAAAGACGTGCTTGTTAGGTGAACTGGACATTCTGATTTCTCCCTCAGTCTACCCGAACAGACGCTGGAGTGTGGTGACTAGGGGCGTTTCACATTAACCTCATTGCAGTGTAACAATAATAAAGATTATTATATTAATATTTCAGTCAGAGAAGTGGTTGTGCAAAATGGCTGTGAAAGCAGGCATACTTTCAAAATTCTGTATGAGACTTCCAAAACCAAAATCTATTACTTCAATTTTAATATGAATTCTTTTCTAAAATATTTAGTAATGAATCCCATTACATATATATTTTGAATTCCCATTGATATTAAGACATAAAGGACCATTTCTTTAATATAATAATCATTGTAAGATATGTCCTGTTGCGCAAGATCCATCATGAGGCAGGGTTTGATCTGATTTTATATAATACTTCATTGTGAATGCCCACCTCAAAGTTCTTTAAACACCTGCCGTTTGGTCTTTTTAGTCAAGAAGGCAGAGTGAATACAATTCAGCATTTCAATTTTGTTATTTATTGGAAGGCTGTTTTACCATATTTCTGCCAATTTATTTAAATGCTAAGTCATAAAATAAAGTGCATTCAACCCAAAGCATGTTTTAGATAATTGCTTAGTGGCCAAACTTTTGTCTCTGGGGATCATGTAGCTATGTACCATGGTCTGTCCCTGATCAAATAACAGCGCTTTGCAATAACCCCCGCGTGCGGTGTTGGTGAGGTTCCACCGGTTCAGTGATCGGGAGTGTGTGCTGCGCTGGGCCAAGAAGGTGAAGAGCAGCAAGTGGGAGAATGGGGTAGTACGGATCTACCAGGATTAGAGTGCGGAGGTGGCTAAGCGGCGGTCCGGATTTAATCGGACGAAAGAGGTGCTTTACAGGCAAAAGATAAAGTTTGTAATGTTGCAGCCCGCGCGCCTGTGGGTAACTTATTCGGACAGGCATTATTATTTCGATTTCCCGGAGGAGGCGTGGGCCTTCGTGCGGACGGAGAAATTGGACTTGAACTTGGGGTTGCGGGGTCGGTTGTAATATTTTAGCGCTGGATTCTGCTGTTGCTATGTTCTCTTTTTTTGTTTTTGTTCTGTGTATTTTTGCAATTTTGATATGGTTATTTATGGGGGTGTTGTTCTGCTATGTTTTCTTTCTGCCGTGGGGCATTGGTTGAGTTGTGTATCTTGCGGGGAGGGTCGGGGGGGGTTTGTTGTATTCTGTGTCGGGTTGGGGGTATGGAATGGGGCTGTTATTTGGGAGCTGCGTCAGAAGGGTGTGGTGGGGCAGTGCGAAAGCGCGGGCTTTCCTCTGGTTTCCCGCGCTGGGGGGCGGAGACGGTGACGGGGGAGGCGGGGCCTTAACTGGTTCTTCCCCGCGCTAGAGCGGTGCCCGGAGGAGGGATAGATTGGGGGATGATCCCATTTTGGGAAGGGTTGGGTTATTGGCGGGAGTTTCCGGGGTCAGCAGAAGTTAGCTGACCCACGGAAGTACAATGGAGGACGGTTCGCGGCTGGGAGGGTTCCTAGCCTGGGGGGGAAGGGAGGGGGGGGGGGGAAAGGGGAATACCGGGTTGCTGCTGGTAGGGTCAGGAAGGGGCTGGGGGGAAAGAGGTGAGGTGTTGTCGCTGTGGAGACTGGGTCAGGCAGGGGGTGCTGGCCTGGGGCGGGCAGTCGACGGGCTATGGCTAGTCGACGGGGGAGGGGGGCGGGACGCACTCTGATCCGGTTGGTCACCTGGAATGCGAGAGGGTTGAATGGGCCGGTGAAGCAGTCGAGGGTACTGGCTCATCTGAAGGTGCTAAAGGCAGATGTGGCAATGCTTCAGGAGACCCACCTGAAGGTGGCGGACCAGGTCCGCCTGAGGAAGGGATGGGTGGGGCAGGTTTTCCACTCTGGGTTGGATGTAAAGAAAAGGGGAGTGGCGATTCTGGTGGGGAAAAATGTGTTGTTTGAGGCATCGGAGGTGGTGGCGGATAAGGGGAGTAGGTAGGTTATGGTTAGGGGCAGGCTACAAGGAGAGAAGGTGGTACTGGCTAGTGTGTATGCCCCAAATTGGGACGATGAGGGCTTTATGAGGCGTATGTTGGGACGGGTCCTGGATCTGGAGGCGGGAGGTCTGATCATGAGGGGGGGACTTTAATTCGGTGTTGGATCCTTCACTGGATCGGTCCAGCTCTAGGACGGGTAGGAGGCCGGCGGCGGCCAAGGTACTGAGAGGGTTTATGGATTAGATGGGTGGGGTGGATCCATGGAGGTTTGTGAGGCCGAGGGCACGCGAGTACTCTTTCTTCTCCCACGTACATAGGGTCTACTCTCGGATAGATTTCTTCGTGGTGAGTAGGGGACTGATTCCGAGAGTGGAGGAGGCCGAGTATTCGGCCATTGCAATCTCCGACCACGCTCCGCATTGGATAGAGTTGGAGATGGGGGAGGTGCGGGACCAGCGTCCGTTGTGGCGGTTGGATGTGGGGTTGTTGGCGGAGGAGGAGGTGTGTAGGAGGGTCCGGCCAAGTATCGAGGGGTACCTCGAGGTGAATGATACGGGGGAGGTTCAGGTGGGGATGGTCTGGGAAGCCCTGAAGGCAGTGATTCGTGGGGAGCTGATATCCATCCGGGCACACAGGGAGAGGAGCGAGAGGAGTGAGAGGGATAGACTGGTGGGAAAGATGCTGGAGGTAGACAGGAGGTATGCAGAGGCACCAGAGGAGGGACTGTTGGGGAGAGGCGCAGCCTGCAGGCTAAATTTGATTTTCTGACCACTAGAAAGGCGGAGGCACAGTGGAGGAAGGCACAAGGGGCAGTGTACGAACATGGTGAAAAGGCGAGTAGGATGCTGGCTCATCAGCTCCGCAAGCGGGATGCGGCTAAGGAAATTGCTGGAGTGAGAGACAAGAGTGGGAATGTGGTGCGGAAGTGGGTAGAGGTGAATGAGGTCTTCAAGGACTTTTACGGGGAACTGTACCGGTCGGAGCCAACGGGGGAGAGGAGGGGAATGGAGAGGTTCCTTGACGGGCTTTCTTTCCCACAGGTGCAGGAGGAGAAGGTGGAGGGGTTGGGTGCGCCGATTGAGCTGGAGGAGCTAGTTAAGGGGATTGGGCAGATGCAGTCAGGGAAGGCACCGGGGCCGGATGGGTTCCCGGTGGAATTTTATAAAAAGTTTGTGGACCTAGTGGGCCCCTTGCTGGTGCGGACACTCAATGAAGCGTGGGAAGGGGGGACTTTGCCCCCCCGACGATGTCGCGGGCGCTGATCGCGTTAATTTTAAAGAGGGACAAGGACCCCCAGCAGTGTGGTTCATACAGGCCAATATCTCTCCTCAACGTGGATGCTAAGGTCCTGGCAAAAATCCTGGCCACCAGGATAGGGGACTGTGTGCCAGGGGTTGTGCACGAGGACCAGACAGGTTTCGTGAAGGGAAGGCAGCTGAACACGAATGTGCGGAGATTGTTGAATGTCATCATGATGCCGGCGATTGAGGGGGAGGCAGAGATAGTGGTGGCGCTGGATGCGGAGAAGGCCTTTGATAGAGTGGAGTGGGGGTACCTATGGGAGGTGTTGGGGAGGTTTGGATTTGGTGAAGGGTTCATTAGATGGGTAAGGCTGCTATATGAGGCCCCAATGGCGTGCGTGGCCACGAATAGGAGGAGGTCGGAGTACTTCCGGCTTTACCGAGGGATCAGGCAGGGTTGCCCCCTGTCCCCCTTGTTGTTTGCACTGGCAATCGAGCCGCTGGCGATGGCGTTGAGGGATTCAGAGAGGTGGAGAGGCTTGGTGCGAGGTGGAGAGGAACATAGGGTGTCGTTGTATGCCGATGACCTGTTACTGTATGTGGCGGACCCGGTGGGAGGGATGCCGGGAGTGATGGAGTTGCGAGCTGAGTTCGGGACCTTTTCAGGTTATAAATTAAATTTAGGCAAGAGTGAGGTGTTTGTGGTGCACCCTGGAGACCAGGAGGAAGGAATTGGTAGGCTCCCGCTTAGGCGGGCAGGGGAGAGCTTTAGGTACCTGGGGGTGCAGGTGGCCAGGCACTGGGGACTCTTCACAAGCATAACTTCACCAGACTTGTAGATCAGATGGAGGAGTAGTTCAAGAGGTGGGACATGCTGCTATTATCGTTGGCGGGGAGGGTACAGTCCGTCAAAATGACGGTGCTTCCGAGGTTCTTGTTCCTCTTTCAGTGCCTGCCCATCTTTATCCCCAGGGCCTTCTTTAGGAGAGTGACTAGCAGTATTTTGAGCTTTGTGTGGGCACATGGGACTCCGAGAGTGAAGGGTGTTCCTGGAGCGAGGGAGGGATAGAGGCGGGCTGGCGCTGCCCAACCTTCTGGGGTACTATTGGGCGGCCAATGTGTCAATGGTGCGTAAATGGGTGATGGAGGGGGGAGGGGCGGCGTGGAAAAGAATGGAGATGGCGTCATGTAGAGGTACGAGCCTGGTTACCATGGCAACGGCGCCGTTGCCGCTCTCCCCTAAGAGGTTTGCCACGAGCCCGGTGGTGGTGGCGACCTTAAGAATCTGGGGACAGTGGAGACGGCATCAGGGGGAAACAGGGGGCTCGATGGAGGCTCCACTAGGTGGCAACCATCGGTTCATCCCGGGGAACAGGGATGGGGGATTTAGGGGGTGGCAAAGGGCGGGCATCAGCAAATTGAGGTACCTGTTTATTGGCGGGAGTTTTGCGGGCCTGGGGGAACTGGAAGATAAATTTGGCCTTCCCCAAGGGAACATGTTCAGATACTTGCAGGTAAAGGCGTTTGCTAGGCGACAGGTAGAGGGATTCCCTATGCTGTCCTCGCGGGGGACGATGGACAGAGTGCTTTCGGGGGTGTGGGTCGGAGAGGGGAAGGTGTTTGACATCTATAAAGTAATGCAGGAGGTGGAGGATGCGTTAGTGGAGGAGCTGACGGCTAAATGGGAGGAGGAACTCGGGGAGCAGATAGAGGACGGGACTTGGGCGGATGCCTTGGAGAGAGTCAACTCTTCCTCCTCATGTGCGAGGCTTAGCCTCATCCAATTTAAGGTGCTGCACCGGGCCCACATGTCCGGGACTAGAATGAGTAGGTTCTTTGGGGGTGAGGACAGGTGCACCAGATGTTCGGGGAGTCCAGCGAACCACGCCCATATGTTCTGGGCATGCCCAGCACTGGAAGAATTCTGGAAGGGGGTGGCGGGGACGGTGTCGAGGGTGGTTGATCCAGGGTCAAACCAGGGTGGGGACTCGCGATTTTTGGAGTTGCGGTAGAGCCGGGAGTGCAGGAGGCGAAAGAGGCCGGTGTCCTGGCCTTTGCGTCCCTAGTAGCCCGACGAAGGATTCTGCTACAGTGGAAGGATGCAAGGCCCCCAAGTGTGGAGACCTGGATCAGTGACATGGCGGGATTTATAAAATTGGAGAGGGTCAAATTTGCCCTGAGAGGATCAATACAAGGGTTCTATAAACGATGACAGCCTTTTCTGGACTTCCTGGCTCAAAGATGGGTATCTTTGTCAATAGCAGCAGCAACCCCAAAGGGGGGGGGGGGGGGTGTTCCATGTTGTAGGGTCTATTCTGTAACTTTATATTGTGTTAATTAGCGTTGTTGTTAAAATGCTGTGTTGTTCATGGAGGTGGGGCGAATGTTTATGATTGTTAATATTATTGTTATTTTTGGTATTTTACTATGGTGCGTTATTGTTGTATAAATTCAAAATTTTTCAATAAAAATTATTTTTTAAAAAAACAGTGCTTTACAATCTCCAGGCCCACAAAAATTTAAAGATAAATAAGTCCTTAGGAAATGTAAGTGCAAAGAAATGTGAGTTGCCTGGGCTTTTCAAAGCTACCTTGTCAGGGCTCAGTGAATGATGAGGAGATCAACAGACTTCAAGAGGACATAGACTGATAAAATGGACAGATACAGAGCAGATGGAATTTAACATAGTCTTAAATCTGAACAAAGCAAATTAGGTAGCTATCAGGGGGTCAAGTTGGCTAAATTGGATTGGGGAACTAGATTAATAAGTAACATGGCAGATAAAGAATTGCAAACAGTTGGAGAATTAATTCAAAATGAATATTGTTATGGTCCTTGTCCAGACCTCCAAGATTGTTGGTAAGATCCCGTTCAGGATTAATTATGTTTTTAAAATAGACAATGGTCGAGATTTAAGACACTTGCTTAGTGAAGAAAGCCACAAGATCCCATGGGTTTTGAAAAAGCAAAAGTAAACTTTACCTTGTAAAATCAGAAAGATAAAATTTTTTTACAATTCCCTATCTTGTACTCTAACATTCAGGGTTGATGTAAGGTTATATATGAATTAATAGACAAACTGATTGAACACACCCCATTGGATTGGCATTTGCCATTTATACTGCAGAGTCCACAAATTAGTCATCACCCACTCATTCGTCAGGAAAAACTTGAGTCAACAAATCTCACTGAAATCTCTCTTTTCGAAGCGTTTTCCAATCTTCATCTTTTAATATCTCGCCTTGGAATTCTTTCCAAAGGTCTCTTCAATGACATTCCAACTCGCAGGACTTTGATCTTGTGTCCCTTGGATTCTCGAGTCTACACTCATTCAAAAAATTACAGGGACTATTACTTCAGCCACATTGACTGGTAGTTAAAGATGATATATAAAAACAAGTTGTTGTTGTTTACACCTTATACTGCACTGTGGAAAATATTGTTAAAATAAGTTTTATAAATTTTTTATTCAGTGATGGCAATAGAGTACATGTTCTGACCCTAAAGTTACACAGTGGTTACCACTTGCTTCACAGCGCCAGGGACCAGGGTTTGATTCCTGACTTGGGTCACTGTCTATGCGGAGTCTGCATGATCTTCCCGTGCCTTTGTGGTTTCCTTCAAGTGCTCTGGTTTCCTCCCACAAGTCCCAAAAGAGGTGCTTGTTAGGTGAATTGGACATTCTGAACTCTCCCTCAATGTACCTGAACAGGCGCTGTTGGACTAGGGGATTTTCACAGTACTTCATTGCAGTGTTAATGTAAGCCTACTTGTGACACTAATTAAGATTATTATTGTTATTATTATTACACTACTGATCCACAATAACTCGCAGCATGGAGTCACCAACCTTTGACTGCCGTTGGATCTTCAGGGCTTCTCCTGATCCTACTTCGATTGTCAGAACTTCTTCCAAGCTCACTTCACTTAAAGTCTGCTATCCGCAACCCATTCTCTAATTGGAGCCTCTTTCTCTGCACCTCTCTTTTTCCCTTAACTTAACTAGGGTCTGTCTCTGTCCCCTGTTTGTCCCTTACATGGACTTTCTTTTAGGACCTCTCATTATACCCTCTCCCCTTTTTGGGACCACTCTCTGTTCCTTGCCTGGGACACTTGCTGGCTATGGTGTGCCGCACCTGGTCACCTGGCCCAGGTTTTCGCTCTGTTCCCTTTTGTGCACAAGCATGCTGGGCCCACAGAACGTGGAAATATTGAACTGTGCATGTGCAGCTTGCTCCGAGATCTGGACAGAGCTGAAGTTCCTGATATTTGCGCTCCATAGGAAGCTTGGTTAGATTTCATAACGGTATGCATTCTGTTACAAAATAAAAACCCCACAAGGAAAAGTGGTCCAACATGGCTTGATTAAAAGTTAAAGATGTTATTGAAGTAAGGGAACGGTTTGTAATGTTGCCGAAAAAAACCAATGAGCCCAGAGAATTGAAAGATTTTGGAATTCAGCAAAGAATAACCAAGTAATTGATGAAGAATAATTAGAATTTTTTTAAAATTCACTCATGGAATGGTGATATATTTTGAAGTCAGGGTGGTGAGTGGCTTGGAGGGGAACTTTCCAGGTTTTGGTGTTTCTATATGTCCATTGCCCTTCTTCTAGATGGCAGGGTCCTGCATTTTGAAGGTGTTGTCTCAGAAGCCTCTGTGAGTTCTTGCAGTGCATCTTGTAAATGGTACAAACTGCTCTCATGTCAGTGTTGGAGGGAGTGAATGTTTGTGGATGAGGGACCAGTCCAGCAGGCTGCTTTGTCCTGGATGGTGTTAAGCTTCTGTAGTGTTGTTCGCGTTGCACTCGTCTAGGCAAGTGGAGAATATTCCATTACACTCTTGACTTGTGCGTTGTCGATGGTGGACAGGCTTTGGGGAAATCAGGGAATTAGTTACTCACCACAGCATTCCTAGCCTCTGACCTACTCTTGTAGCCACAGTTTACATGTTGCTTGTCCAGCTCAATTTCTGGTCAATGGTAACCCCTAGGACGTTGATAGTGGAAGATTCAGCGATGGTAATGTCAATGAATATGAAGGGATGATGTTTGATTCTTGCTGGAAATGGTCATTGCCTGGGACTTGTGTGGTTCGAATGTTACTTGCCACTTGTCAGTCCAAGCTTGGATATTGTCTTGTTGCATTTGGACATGGAAAAGAGAGTGAACTAGCAAGAGTCATAAAAACATTATAAAAGCTCTCACTGGAAAGTAAAAGGAAGGAATTTGCAAAAATAAACATGGGTCACTTAGAGGGAGAGACAGGAAATATTATCATTGCGAATAAGGAAGTGATAGTGCAATTAAGCGCATATTTATATATCTCTTCATGTTACAAGACACAAAAACCTTCCACAAATAGTGGGGAACCCAGGGCCGAGTGAGAAAGAGGAGCTTAAAGAAATGATCAGCAAAGAAACAGTACTGGATAAATTAATGAGATTGAAAGCTGCAAAATCCCCTGGGTCTTGTAGCCTACATCCTACGATTTTAAAAGCGGTGGTTACAAAGGCAGTGGATTAATTGGCTTTGATCTTCCAGAATTTTCTGGATTCTTGAAAGGACCCTGTGGGTTGAAAGATAGGAAATGAAACCCTAGTACTCACAAAAGGAGAGAAAGTGAGGAAACAGGAAATCTTAGGCCCAGTTAGTAGAGAAACGTAGTAGAGAAAATGCTAGAATTTCTTATGAGGGACACACTGACAGATCACTTTGCCCAATTGTATTATGATTTTCTGAGTCAACATGCATTAATGAAAAGAGAAATCATGCTTGATCCCTCTCCAGCATCTCATCACAGATGCTGTCAGACCTGCTGGGATTGTCCAGAATTTTCTGTTTATTTCAGATTGCAGCATCTGCAGTAGTTTGCTTTTACCTCAGTGATGATGACCCTGAAGCTATCATTGCTTGTCATTTTTTAAAAAACTGGTTCACTGATGTCCTTTAGGGAAGAAAATTTGCCAACCTTATCTTGACCGTTTTAAGAATAAGCTTTTAAAACCTGACATTCGTAACACCTCCCCACGACTTGTAGACTACACTCTGGTTAATCTTTATGGGTTGAATATCTTGTACCACCTTCCCAGTAAAGCCCTCTCTCTTCCCCTCCCCACCCCTCCATTAAAGACACCGTCTCAAACATAGAACCATAGAATCTCTTCAGTGCAGAAGGGGCCCATTCGGCCCATTGAGTATGCACCAACCCTCTGAAAGAGCACCCTACCCCCGCCCATTCCCCCGCCCTATCCATGTAACCCCATAACCCCACCTAACCTCCAGATCTTGGGACACTAAGGGGAAATCCACATAGCCTGCACATCTTTGAATTGTGGGAGGAAACTGGAGCACCTACCTGGAGGTAACCCACACAGACACGGGGAGAAAGTGTAAACTCCACAGATAGTTCCCCAAAGCTTGTATTGAACCTGGGTCCCTGGTGCTGTGAGGTAGCAGTGACAACCACTGTGCCACCATGTCGCACTAGTCTTATAAAACTTTGCATTGTAACAACCGTGCGATAGAATGGAGGGATGGATAGGTGCATTGTAGACCTTTGATCTATCATGATGGTGCCCATGGTGAGAATATACGAGTTGAGCTTATGACGACTCTGATAATCAGTAAAGCTCAATCAACTTGACTCTTCTTTCCTGCAGGATGTCAGCTGTAATGAAATACAGGCATTGCCACCACAGATTGGAAACCTGGAGATTTTAAGGGACCTGAACTTAAGGAGAAATCACTTAGTAACGCTACCAGAAGGTTAGTCTTTTTAGCATTTTAAAATCTGGGTTATACTGCCTGGAACAAATACGAAGATGCATTGAAGCACTACAAAGTTTTCTTCCAAGACATCCACCATCCTGACTTGGAAAAATAGTATAATTCCTTCATTGTCGCTGGGGTAAAATGTTGGAACTCCCTACGTAACAGCACAGTGGGAGTACCTAGACCAAATGGATCTGAGTGCTTCAAGAAGATGACTCACCAACACCTCTTGAGGGGAATTAAAAAATATATATTTAGAGTACCCAATTATTATTTTTTCCAAATAAGGGGCAATTTAGCGTGGCCAATCCACCTAACCTACACATCTTTAGGTTGTGGGGATGAAACCCACTCAGATATGGGAAGAATGTGCAAGCTCCATACAGATAGTGACCCAGGGCCGGGATTGAACCTGGGTCCCCACTAACCACCGTGCCACCCCCTCTCAAGGGGAATTGAGGATGGACATGACTGCTGGCCTTGGCAGTGGTACCCACGTAGAATCATAGAATCCCTGCAGTGCAGAATGAGGCCATTTGGCCCATCGGGTGTGCACCAAGTCTGAAAGAGCACCCTACCTAGGCCCAAACATCACACTATCCCCTAAACCCCCACCTCGGGCCAGTTTAAGAACATAAGAACTAGCTGGAGTAGACCATCTGGCCCCTCGAGCCTGCTCCACCATTCAATGAGATCATGGCTGATCTTTTGTGGACTCAGCTCCACTTTCCGGCCCAAACACCATAACCCTTAATCCCTTTATTCTTCAAAAAACTATCTATCTTTACCTTAAAAACATTTAATGAAGGAGCCTCAACTGCTTCACTGGGCAAGGAATTCCATAGATTTACAACCCTTTGGGTGAAGAAGTTCCTCCTAAACTCAGTCCTAAATCTACTTCCCCTTATTTTGAGGCTATGCCCCCTAGTTCTGCTTTCACCCGCCAGTGGAAACAACCTGCCCGCATCTATCCTATCTATTCCCTTCATAATTTTATATGTTTCTATAAGATCCCCCCTCATCCTTCTAAATTCCAACGAGTACAGTCCCAGTCTACTCAACCTCTCCTCGTAATCCAACCCCTTCAGCTCTGGGATTAACTTAGTGAATCTCCTCTGTATACCCTCCAGTGCCAGTACGTCCTTTCTCAAGTAAGGAGACCAAAACTGAACACAATACTCCAGGTGTGGACTCACTAACACCGTATACAATTGCAGCATAACCTCCCTAGTCTTAAACTCCATCCCTCTAGCAATGAAGGACAAAATTCCATTTGTCTTCTTAATCATCTGTTGCCCCTGTAAATCAACTTTTTGCGGCTCATGCACTAGCACACCCAGGTCTCTCTGCACAGCGGCATGCTTTAATATTTTATCGTTTAAATAATAATCCCGTTTGCTGTTATTCCTACCAAAATGGATAACCTCACATTTGTCAACATTGTATTCCATCTGCCAGACCCTAGCCCATTCACTTAACCTATCCAAATCCCTCTGCAGACTTCCAGTATCCTCTGCATTTTTGGCTTTACCACTCACCTTCGTGTCATCTGCAAACTTGGACACATTGCCATTGGTCCCCAACTCCAAATCATCTATGTAAATTGTGAACAATTGTGGGCCCAACATGGATCCCTGAGGGACACCACTAGCTACTGATTGGCAACCAGAGAAACACCCATTAATCCCCACTCTTTGCTTTTTATTAATTAACCAATCCTCTATCCATGCTACTACTTTACCCTTAATGCCATGCATCTTTATCTTATGCAGCAACCTTTTGTGTGGCACCTTGTCAAAGGCTTTCTGGAAATCCAGACATACCACATCCATTGGCTCCCTGTTATCTACTGCACTGGTAATGTCCTCAAAAAATTCCACTAAATTAGTTAGGCACGACCTGCCCTTTATGAACCTATGCTGCGTCTGCCCAATGGGACAATTTCTATCCAGATGCCTCGCTATTTCTTCCTTGATGATAGATTCCAGCATCTTCCCTACTACCGAAGTTAAGCTCACTGGCCTATAATTACCCGCTCTCTGCCTACCTCCTTTTTTAAACAGTGGTGTCACGTTTGCTAATTTCCAATCCACCGGGACCACCCCAGAGTCTAGTGAATTTTGGTAAATCATCACTAGTGCATCTGCAATTTCCCTAGCCATCTCTTTTAGCACTCTGGGATGCATTCCATCAGGGCCAGGAGACCTGTCTACCTTTAGCCCATTAGCTTGCCCATCACTACCTCCTTAGTGATAACAATCCTCTCAAGGTCCTCACCTGTCATAGCCTCATTTCTATCAGTCACTGGCATGTTATTTGTGTCTTCCACTGTGAAGACCGACCCAAAAAACCTGTTCAGTTCCTCAGCCATTTCCTCATCTCCCATTATTAAAACTCCCTTCTCATCCTCTAAAGGACTAATATTTACCTTAGCCACTCTTTTTTGTTTTATATATTTGTAAAAATTACTGTCTGTTTTTATATTCTGAGCAAGTTAACTCTCATACTCTATCTTGCTCTTCTTTATAGCTTTTTTAGTAGCTTCTGTTGCCCCCTAAAGATTTCCCAGTCCTCTAGTCTCCCACCAATCTTTGCCACTTTGTATGCTTTTTCCTTCAATTTGATACTCTCCCTTATTTCCTTAGATATCCATGGTCGATTTTCCCTCTTTCTACCGTCCTTCCTTTTTGTTGGTATAAACCTTTGCTGAGCACTGTGAAAAATCGCTTCTACGGTTCTCCACTGTTCCTCAACTGTTCCACCATAAAGTCTTTGCTCCCAGTCTACCGTAGCTAGTTCTTCTCTCATCCCATTGTAATCTCCTTTGTTTAAGCACAAAACACTAGTATTTGATTTTACCTTCTCACCCTCCATCTGTATTTTAAATTCCACCATATTGTGATCACTCCTTCCGAGAGGATCCCTAACTATGAGATCATGAATCAATCCTGTCTCATTACACAGGACAAGATCTAGGACCGCTTGTTCCCTCGTAGGCTCCATTACATACTGTTCTAGGAAACTATCGCGGATACATTCTATAAACTCCTCCTCAAGGCTGCTTTGACCGACCTAGTTAAACCAATCGACATGTAGATTAAAAATCCCCCATGATAACTGCTGTACCATTTCTACATGCATCAGTTATTTCTTTGTTTATTGCCTGCCCCACCATAATGTTACTATTTGGTGGCCTATAGACTACTCCTATCAGTGACTTTTTGCCTTACTAGTCCTGATTTCCACCCAAATGGATTCAACCTTATCCTCCATAGCACGATGTCATACCTTATTATTGCCTGGATGTCATCCTTAAGTAACAAATCTACACCACCTCCCTTACCATCCCCTCTGTCCTTCCGAATTGATTGATACCCTCGGATATTTAACTCCCAGTCGTGACCATCCTTTAACCATGTTTCAGTAATGGCCACTAAATCATAGTCATTCACGATGATTTGCGCCATCAACTCATTTACTTTTAGCATAGCTAATCCACCTAACTGGCACACCTTTGGACTGTGGGAGGAAACCGGCGCATCCGGAGGAAGCCCACGCAGACACGGGGAGAAAGTGCAAACTACACACACTAACCCAAGGTCAGAATCGAACCGAGTCTCAAGAAGGAATTTAAAACAATTCTTACACACTTGAATAGGCTGTTCACACTGTCCTAACAGGTTTGTGATAAAAATAGTAGTTTGGGCTAGGTACAAAGAGCTGTCTGTGTCTAAGGAACCATGGGTGGAATTCTCCGACCCCCGCAGGGTTGGGGAATCGCCCGGGGGGGGGCGGCGTAAATCCCGCCCCGCTGTGGCCGGAATTCTCCGCCACCTGGGAATCGACGGGGGCGGGAATCACACCCCGCCAGTCGGCGGGCCCCGCGCGCCGATCGGCGTGCCCCCCGTGGCAATTCTCCGGCCCGTGATGGGCCGGAGTCCCGTCGCTGTCAGGCCTCTCCCGCTGACGTGGTTTAAACCACCTCTTGTGCCGGCGGGATTGGCGGTGCGAGCAGGGTCCTTTTGGGGGGGGGGGGGGTGCGCCCACGGTGGCTTGGCCCGTGATCGGGGCCCACCGATCAACTGCCACCAATCTACCTTCCTAGATTGGTGGCAGTTGATATTTAAACAACTGATTCTAAAACTTGCAGTTGTGAACAGAAACTTAAACACAAAGTAGCACGGAACACAGAAAGCTAGTCAGCACCAGCTGCAACAAAGTTGTGCCAAACCCGGTGTATTTCTCACCACACCACCCCCCCCCCCCCCCCCCCCCCCCCCCCCCCAAAAAAAAACCCTGGCAGGAATAAGTAACTCGTGCTGTGGGAGTAAATGTAACTAAATCTCATTACAAGCAACAGGGGCCTGAGGAAAAACCGAAAAATAATTTTCACAATGAGTGATTAGGCACTGCCTTGAGTGTTTAAGGAAGCAGATACAAATGGGGCTTTGAAAAGGTTATGGAATAAACAACTGAAGAGAAAGAAAATGCAGGGCTAGAGGGAAAGGACAGGAGGCTAACTGAGTTGCTGTTACAGAGAGCCAGCCTGGACATAATAGACTGAATGGCCTCCTGTGCTGTAACTATTTTATGAACTGTGAAAGAACCTCCAGTGTATAAGTAGAACTGCAAAACAATCACAACCACTTAAAATTGGCTGACTCTAAAAGGCAAGTGAATTATTTGCCAACTTCAAGAGTTAATTCTGAATAAAATATTACTGCATATTTACTTACGCTGTAGATATTCTGGAAAGTTTGTACAAATCTTAGAAATCTGAAAATATCTTTGCTCACTTTATGTGACTTCTTGCTGAGGCTGGGTGATATGTTGTCACATTCAAATTGACTTCTATGGGCAATAGTGTTTTCCCAGCAGTTTAGAGTTCAGAGCAGGGAAATCACTGGTGTTTATTCACACCGTGAGATTTAATTTCAACTATTTAAGATGACACAAGAAACAAATTGCATTTGGGTTTATAAAACATTTCTAACACTTGACTAGAGAGGAGGGGTTTGTGAATTCTGAAAAGAAGTTTCTCTGTCTTGTGGAAATAAAAAGTGCCAGGACCAAACAAAAAAAGCACGAGTAAAAGCTGATGCAATGAACAAAAAAATCTTGTGTTTAAAAAAAATCAATAAAATATGCAAAGCACACAGCTAAATTTAAATACTTTTGGTATAATTTAATATTTTCCATTTTTATTGTCAACCATTTCCATATGTTACCTTTTGATGTGAAAGAGAATTTGTGTTTTTTGAGAAAAGTATTTTCCACTTGTCAAAATAACTTGTTTAGTGATGGGAAATTGACATTTTTTGTTCTGGCTGTTTGCATCAGACACTTGCAGGTAATGTTTGTCAGTGGAAAGATATAGAATAAAGTTCTAGTCACTCTCTTCAGTTTTAAAGCATGTTCCACCATCAGCACCGCTGTCCTACTTTCTTTTCTTTCAGAGATTAGTCTGAGGCAGAGCTCGCACTGTTATGAATTCGGATCAAGTTAGGACACTTTTGGGACTATCTGAGCTATTTTCAAATTTACCCTTCTTAAAATATAAACTTTCATTTCATCCGGATCCAAACTGAATTTTAATTGGGATACCAGATGTGAAAACAAATTTCAGCAGACTTGGGAACAAGAAACAACTAACTCAGTTGAGCATAGAATGTAGCAATAACATGTGGGGCAGAGGTGACTGGTGGGAGAATAAGGAAATCTGAGGCCTGGGGCTTTGTAATGTCTTCAAGAAGTTGTAGTCTGGTAACTTGGTTGTATTGCTTCAGCTCAGAATACAATTGTTTCTCATCCATTAGAAATGGAGGTCGGGTTGTGCATTGCCATTGAGAATGATGATTATTAGCTGCAAAGACTGGTCCACAAAGTATTGTAGGAGGGAAAACCCATTGTCAGCAATGTTCAAGAAGTGTGGTGAAGCGTGTCGGATCATGCATTGGGGTCAGATGAGAAAAGTGTTGCTTAAGTAATTGAAAATAAATAGTTTTCCTTGAATTGTTGAATCTTTTGTGTATTATATTCATAATTTATAGGTGGGTTGGGAAATGGTCATTGGGGAGATGGTGGCCTCGTGGTAATGTACTGGATTAGTAATTCAGAGGCCCTGGCTAATGCTCTGGCAGCTAGAGGAATTTAAATTCCACCAATTAAAAAAAAAAACTGGAATTGAAAGCTAGTCTCAGAAAATATCATTGATTGTCATAATAATCCATCTGGTTCACTAATGTACTTTAAGGATGAAAATCTGCTGACCTTACCCGGTGTGGCCTATGTGTGATTCCATATCACAGAAATAGGAAATAGCCAAGTAAGCCACTCCATTCAATGGTAATTAGAAATGGGCAATAAATGCTGGCAAAGCTCAGATCCCATTAGAAAATTGCAGCTGTAATGTAGTCTTTTTGGTGGTGTTACTTTTTTAAAAATTCATTCATGGGATGTGTACGTCGCTGGCTGCACATTTATTGCCCTTGAACTGAGTTGTGGATCTGGAGTCACACATAGGCCAGACCAGGTAAGGATGACAGATTTCCTTCCCTAAAGGACATTAGTGAGCCAGTTAGGTTTTGTCGACAATGATTTGATGGTGATCATTGGACTCTTAATTCCAGATTTTTGGGGAATTCAAATTCCACCATTTGCCATGGTGGGATTCGAACCCAAATCTCCAGTGCATTACCCTGGGTCTCTGGATGTTTGGTACAGCACTGTGCCTCCCCATAGAGATGTTTTGTATGTCATGATTGGTATCAAAGAAAATCAACAAAATATTTGGCAGCATGGTGGCGCAGTGGTTAGCACTGCTGCTTCACGGCCCGAGGTCCCAGGTTCGATCCCGGTCCTGAGTCACCGTCCGTATGGAGTTTGAACATTCTCCCCGTGTTTGCGTGGGTTTTGCCCCCACAACCCAAAGATGTGCAGGGTAAGTGGATTGGCCACGCTAAATTGCCCCTTAATTGGAAAAAATGAATTGTGAACTCTTTTTTTTAAAAAAATAAAAAATTTTAATCAACAAAATAATAATGAAAAACATAATGTAAAATTCAACGAGGGAAAAAATATTGCTCTACTTCATATCGGAGCACACTTGTCAAGTTCAGTGTTCACAACAAACACTAAATTTATTGAGGTGTGTGTTTTAAATTTTTTAAATCCAATTGATCCATGAATCAGAGCAAACGTGTTTTAGAATTGATGAAGCCAACTCACGACTTGTGCTGAAAGATTTCATTTATCCAGTAATTAAAATTAAGCAAAGTTTATAACAGCAGGACAATAGGAATTTTCTTTTTACCAAAAAACTTTAATAGTGAATTTGCTTTTAAGTGTCTTCTAACTGGTACTATTCAGTAGGAAATCAGTAAGAGATAGATTTATACAGTATGGATTGAATGACATCTACTTTTAAATATCATGGTGACCAACTACTACAAGATTAATTGGTACATATTATGATCCCAGACCAGACCCCAACAATGGCTAGGATACTGGACAGAAACCCCAATATTTTAATTTTGTAAGACTGGAGGAAAGG
Organism: Scyliorhinus canicula; assembly: GCF_902713615.1. Lineage (NCBI taxonomy): Eukaryota > Metazoa > Chordata > Chondrichthyes > Carcharhiniformes > Scyliorhinidae > Scyliorhinus > Scyliorhinus canicula. The sequence goes on along the minus strand of NC_052158.1, from coordinate 125,605,382 downwards.
ATACCTCTCTCCAGGAGCGATTTCACGCAAAATAAGGATATGGTATATTAAAATGTACTTTATTACTAACACAATATTAAAATATCTTTTACATCGCACAAGACGATAGCTTACAGTACCCCTTAAACAATGCTAATCAATACAGTGACACTATAACCCTTAAACGCTCTTTGTTTACACTCAAACAAAAAAACCATCTCAGATCCCAACCACTTTTAAATACAGTTAGCAGCCAGAAATGTTTGCTGTCGAGAGAAGTCTTGAATACTCCACTTTGAAAAAGAGAGATCTTTTGAGACTGCTTAAAGAAAAAGACCTGGCCCCCTGTCAGAATAATGCAGAATCTCTGGCTGTATTTCTACACCTTCCAGCCATAAACTAAAACTTTGAAGAAAACTTAAAACCTGACTGCTTCAACCCCCTGGCTCCTCCCATTAACTACATTATTTTACTAAACTGAACACAATGTATCTCAATAACCACTCTGCAGAGAACCCTCTTAAAGTCCATTAACCCAAACTTTTGCAATGCTTTAGCTGCACCTCTGGCTCTAAAAAGCCCAGATGTCTTGCAAACCATAATTTTTTTAAAACACTACCGCAGCAGTCGTACACACCAACCCAGGATTTTACCCCTTACTGCACCAAATACATACAATACAATATATTTGAAATTCTTACATTCATCACAGTACACAACAATCTACAGTACTTTATCGTACAGTTCTTTAGTACAGCCAATGATCGTTCTGAAATTCAATTTTGGAATAATTTTCAAAATCACAATTTAAGGTTGCTCTGAAGAGGGCTAGATTTATAGAGCACCATATCTTTTGACTTATTGTGTAAGTCAATGATTAATAGTTTACTACTTTCTTAGAACTCGCAGATTTACCACTAGTGCGATTAGACATCTCCTGTAATAAAGTGACAACAATTCCAGTCTGTTACCGAAATCTGCGACATCTACAAACAATCATATTGGATAACAATCCTTTACAGTCTCCTCCTGCACAGGTACGTTATTTGTGGTTCTTTTTATTTGTTGATTTTGTATTTCAGAATTATTACTAAATTATTACTTCACTGCCTAATTCAGATCCTGAGCAATATTCCATTCAAAGTAGTAACATAGTGAGAAATATTTTTGTTATACAAATTAGCCAAGAAAAACACAGGTCGGAGGATTGGGAGCAGTTTAGAATTCAGCAAAGGAGGACCAAGGGATTGATTAAGAACGGGAAAATAGAGTGCAAGTGTAAGCTGGAAGGCGATCAATATTAGTAAGGAAATGGTACTGGGGAAATTGATGAGAGTGAAGGCTGATAAATCCCGGGAAACTTATAATCAACATCCCAGAATACTTAAGGAAGTGGCTGTAGAAATAGTGGACGCATTGGTGGTCATCTACCATGATTCTATAAACTTTGGACCAATTCTAGCGATTGGCTGTCACCTATTTTGTTTTATTTCCCCAAAACAATAGAAGTGGCAGCCAATCACTGATTCATTCTCCAGGCAATGCCCTGACTAATCAGGGTCAAGTGCCTGGTTTAAATTTCAAACAATGTTTGACAGTTATCTGTCAGCCACTATCAATTGGTGCATTCTCCATAGCAACACAACTACCAATCAGAGTCTACATGCCAACCAACCAACATTTTCTTCTCATGCAATATAAATTGTTGTTTTCCCTTTTTATTCTTAAAGTGTCCTGATGAATGCAAGATGAAAAACCTGACATGTCTCTTTTTTCAGCAATACTGAACTTCTCCGTACTACCAAATTACTATTTATGTACAAACATATGGATTCAAGCTGTCTGCCCCCCCCCCCCCCCCCCCCATCTGTTTTGTATTTAGCAGTTTGCAGATAATTACTTCCCTTTCCACTCATTGTTTATTTATTTTCGTAGTCTCTTTCTCATCCCTTTGTCTCTTTATTCAGATTCATGCCTTTTTTATCCCTTAGCGTCCAGTGAAGGGAACACACCGGAACCATCATTATCTGCCTTTTCTTTACCGTACTGGCTGACTTGCTGTGTGCTACTTCCAACATCTATTCTTATTGAGTTCCCACATTTGCAGTTTTTCCTTTTTAAATGACTGCCTTAAGTACCGTAATTTCCGGACTATAAAGCGCACCTGATTATAACCTGATTTTTTTTTTAAATTTTTATTTTGAACATAAATAAGCCGCACACGTATATAAGCCGCAGGTGCTTACCGGTACATTGAAACAAATGAGCTTTACACAGGCTTTAACAAAATACGGCTTGTAACAAAAATAAAAAATTAGCGGTAAAGAATAGCCTACCAAGAAAGTCATTGGTCACTGTGGAGCGAAATCGATCCGATTAAGCTCTTCAGATTAACATAGAATCATCAGTTTGAAACATTAAAAATATATAATAAAAATGAATAAATAAATCATGTGTAAAAAGAAGTCTTTTATTACTGATCGTAATCAAGATATCACCAACCCAGGTGATCACAGTCACTATCCTCCTCTTGTGCACTGAAACCACTGAAGTCATCTCCTTCGGTGTCAGAGTTGAATAGCCTCAGAATTGCTTCATCCGATGTTGGATTGTTTTCATTGTCGCTCACATCACTTTCATCCGGAGGCAAATTTCCCGCTGAGCTCATGCTGCCCTCTTCAACACGCAGCAATCCAGCTTTTCGAAACCCGTTGATGATAGTGGATTTTTTAACAATGCTCCACGCTGTCAGGACCCACTGGCAGACTTGACCATAAGTTGCTCTTCGCATGCGGCCCGTTTTAGTGAAGGATTTCTCCCCACTTGTCATCCAAGCCTCCCACTGAACACGAAGCGCCACCTTAAATGCACGATTTAAACTGATGTCGAGTGGCTGTAAATACTTTGTTGTGCCCCCAGGAATCACAGCTGGAATTGAGTTTGTCCTCTTGATGGCTTCTTTCACAGAATCTGTTATGTGGGCCCTCATGCTGTCCAAAACGAGCAATGCCTTGTTCCTGTGAAAGAATCCTCCCGGTCGCTTGCCGTAGCACTCCGTATGCCATTCATGCATTAGGCTTTCCGTCATCCATCCTTTCTTGTTGACTTTCACAACAATTCCTGTAGGGAATTTTTCTTTTGGTATCATCGTGCGTTTAAAAATCACCATCGGGGGAAGCTTTTCTCCCGATGCCGTGCAACTCAGAACACAGGTGAAGTGCGTTTTTTCATGCCCAGTTGTTTTCAGCATGACGGATGATTCACCTTTCCTGTTGACAGTCCGAGTGAGAGGCAGGTCAAACGTCAGAGGAACCTCATCCATATTTATGATATTGTGCGGGCCAATGGAATGCTCCGCTATCTTTGCATCAATGAATTTGCGGAAGTTTGAAATTTTTTCCTCGTAGTCGGGAGGGAGCTGCTGACACAATCTCGTCCGTACCCTGATGGACAGGCCTTTACGTCTCATAAATCTGAGACACCACGATGGTCCACCTCTAAAATTCTCAAACTTCATTGCGGTGGCGATTGTTTTGGCTTTCAGTCGGATCTGTACAGTTGAAACACCTCGGCCGTCTGCTCTCTGCATGTTGACCCAGTCTTCGAGCTCATTTTCTAGTTCGGGCCATCTGCTTTTCTTCCCTCTGAAAGCTTTAGTTGTCTTTTTGCACTGAGTCAATTCCTCACGCTGCTGTTTCCAACGTCTTATCATCGACTCATTAAGACCAAGCTCTAGTGCAGCAGCTCTATTTCCTTTTCCAACAGCCAGATCGATCGCCTTCAACTTGAAAGCTGCATCATATGCATTTCTCCGTGTCTTTGCCATGATGAGGGTGACAAAATGACTACCGTAATCAGAATGATGGGATGTTTGAGCGCGCTCGATTTAATCTAAACAGTAAACTAAAAAGTTACATTGTTTTACCTTAACCCGTTACGCAATTTCATTGGTTTAGTGAAAGCGGGAAAAATCCATAAATAAGCCGCGTCGTTGTTTAAGCCGCGAGGTTCAAAACGTGGGAAAGAAGTAGCGGCTTATAGTCCGGAAATTACGGTATTCAACTTTCTCTTCTTCATGGCAGTTTTAAGACCATTCTTAACCATTCTTAGAAACTTTGTGATTTATTCCTGGTGAGAGATCCTGCGTTTACTGGGATCTGTATTGTGCCTATATATTTTAGTATTTATTTTAATGCGATTATAAAAATAAAACACTTGTGCTTTTCTTTTAGATTTGTATAAAGGGGAAAATACATATATTCAAATACCTGAACATTGAAGCATGTAAGAGCGTTCCAGATCTCCCAGAATATGATAGAACAAGGCCAATTGGGTTCAATTCATGGTTAGTAATGAAACTTAATAATTTAATCATGGGTAAATTTAGTAATAATGTAAAACACCTGCAGTTTAACATGTCATTTTTCACATTTCATTGCTGATCTCAGTAACCAGGATTCAGTTTCAGGCATGAATTTTGTATCTGCGATTTGGGGCTTTATGGATGATTTTGGAACTTATTTTTAAGTAATCATTAAAACTTTTTCATTCGAAGAGTGAATAAGGGATTAATTCAGAGCCTGATGGGCTGAGATAATGTCAAAATAAATGTTTTCTTCATAAAAAAAGATTAAACTGTTCAGTGGCTACTTCCAAGAGATGTGAATAAAAATAACAACATTTGTTATTTTAATGTACTGTCCAATTATATGGTGCACAGGTATTGTGAGTTCATAGATCCAGCACACTGCCACAGTAGAGGAAGATGTACAATTTTCTGCATAATGAGATCTTAATGGGAGGAAATATTGGACTTCCTTGACAACTCTGAATGCATCATGTGATTAGGGCCTGTTCCTGTGCTGTATTGTTCTTTGTAATTGATGCTGAAGCTTGCAATTCCTAGATTCACTGTTAGGTTTGTTTTAAGTTGCTCTCAGCCCTTAACTGGAAGTTGGCTGTACAACCCTGCAATCGGAAAAAGTGTAACAATAAGTCTTGATTAAATATGTCACCAATGTTGTAAATCCATTATCAAGGACTTTATAGTGGAACATTTAAAAAGCAGTGACAGGATCAGTCAGAATCAACAGGAATTTATGGAGGGAAAACCATGCTTGACAAATTTGTTGGAATTCTTTGAAGATGTAACCAGTACAGGTGACAAGGGGGAGCTAGTCGATGTGGTATACTTGGATTTTCAGAAGGCGCTGACAAAGTCCCGCATAAGAGATTGTTGTGCAAAATTAAAGCGCATGGTATTGGGGGAAATGTATTGAGGTGGATAGAAAACTGGTTGGCAGAGAGGAAGCAAAGAGTAGGGATTAATGGGTCTGTTTCAAATTGGCAGGCAGTGACTAGTGTTGTACCACAGGGATCGGTGCTGGGACCCCAGCTTTTCACAATATAAATTAATAATTTGGATGAGGGAACAAAATGTAACATCTCAAAGTTTGCAGATGATACCAAGTTAGGTGGGAGGGTGAATTGTGACAAGGATGCAGAGATCCTACAGCGTCATCTGGCCAGGTTGGGCGAGTGGGCAAATCAATGGCAGATGCAGTATAATTTGGCTAAGTGTGAGGTTATTCACTTTGGAATCAAAAACAGGAAGGCAGATTACTACCTGAGTGGTTGAAAATTGGGAGAGGGGAGTATGCAGCGGGACCTGGGTGTCCTAGTGCATTGTTCGCTGAAGATAAGCATGCAGGTGTAGAAGGCGGTTAAGAAGGCTAATGGTATGTTGGCCTTCATTGCGAGAGGTTTCGAGTGCAGAAGCAGGGATGAGTTGCTGCAATTGTCCAGGACCTTGGTGAGGCTACATCTGGAGTACTGTGTGCAGTTTTGGTCTCCTTCTCTGAGGAAGGATATTCTTGCTCTCGAGGGAGTGCAGCAAAAATTTACCAGGCTGATTCCAGGGATGGCGGAACTGTCATGAGAGTTTGACTAGGTTGGGATTGTTCTCGCTAGAGTTCAGAAGAATGAGCGGGGATCTCATAGAAACTTATAAAATTCTAACAGCACTAGACAGGGTAGATGCAGAGAAGATGTTACCAATGATGGGTGTGACCAGAACCAAGGGTCACAGTCTGAAGATTCAGGGTAAACCATTTTGGACAGAGATAAGGAGACATTTCTTAACACAAAGAGTGGTGAGTGAGCCTGTGGAATTCATTGCTACAGGAAGTAGTTGATGCTAAAACTTTGAATATCTTCAAGAGGCGGCTGGATACAGCACTTGGGGAGAATGGGATTAAAGGCTATGGGGAGAAAGCTGGATTGGGCTATTGAGTTGGATGATCGTGATGAATGGCGGAGCAGGCTTGAAGGGCCAAAAGGCCGCCTCCTGCTCCTATCTTCAATGTATCTATGTAACAAGTATAACGTGGTTAGAAACAAAATGCTGTAGATGCAGGAAATCTGAAATAAATAGAGAATGCTGAAAATACTCAGCAGGTCGGTGGAGAGGAAAACAGAGTTAACGGCCTGAATTTTCATAATCAAGGCAGGTAGGAGAGCTGAGAAAATTCCCTTCTTGGCCTGCCTGCCTTGGGAGAAAGTACTTGTCAAGGCGGGATCTTCATTGCTAGGGGGGCGGATGTAATCTGGGAATGGGGTCAGGAATCTCTGAATCTGGACCCAATTGCCATTTTTTTTAAAGGGCTCAGTGAAAATCCAGGCCAGTTTTTCAGGTTGATGGTCTATTTTCAGAACAGAGTTCTGATGAAAGATCAACAATCTGAAATATGAACTCTTTCTCTTTGCACAAATGTTGCCTGACCTGCTGAGTATACCCAGATTTTTTTTAGCTTTGTGAGAATAGGCCACCTTTCTGATCATGCACACCACGACTGAACCCTGTGCATTGATTCGCTGCTTAGGCTCACACATGTATTTTGTGTGTTGGGATAGGAAAGAACTAAAAAATAAAATCTGCCACATTAAGCCAGTCAGTCATGAAATTTAACTTAAAACTACAGTTGCGTTCCCACTTCAAAATCTGACCTATTTCTAAAAATATGGTCACGTCTCTGCTTCATTTGTCAAGTAACAAAAAAAAATGAAAAGTAAAAATGATTCCGCTATATTACATGTTTCTCTTGTTACTTATAACTAGGCCAGGCAGCAAAGAACAGAAAGTGGAATGTAATGTTCTACTTTTTCCTTCCCTTACTCCTAAGAGACCAATACCAGGTGGGTTGTGGTTTCATAAATGGCAGCCCATCCATTACTGTTCCTCAGCCCAGCATGAACAGGTAGGTGGTCAGTTTAACTGACTATCTGAAGATAAACAGTCTGAATCCGGTGAGACATTATTGTTGAAAAAGCAGACACTACAAAAAGCTTTGACATGTCTCTTTTTTCAACAATAATGTATCACCGGATTTAAACTGTCTAACTTTAGATAGTAAGAAGTCTTACAACACCAGGTTAAAGTCCAACAGGTTTGTTTCAAACACGAGCTTTTGGAGCGAGGTATGTTCCAGAAACATTTATATAGACAAAGTCAGAGATGCTGGACAATGCTTGGAATGCGAGCATTTGCAGGTAATCAAATCATTACAGATCCAGGGAGAGGGATAACCACAGGTTAAAGAGGTGTGAATTGTCTCGAGCCAGAACAGTTGGTGGGATTTTGCAAGTCCAGGCCAGATGGTGAGGGGTGAATGTAATGCGACATGAATCCAAGATCCCTGTTGAGGCCACATTCATGCATGCGGAACTTAGCTATAAGTTTTTGCTTGGCAATTCTGCGTTGTCGCGTGTCCTGAAGACCGCCTTGGAGAACGCTTACCCGGAGATCAGAGATTACCCCACTACTGGCCTTCAAACAACTGCGCAACCTCAAACAAACCATTGTTTGCAGCAAATTACCCAGCCTTCAGAACAGCGACCACGACACCACACAACCCTGCCAGGGCAATCTCTGCAAGACATGCCAGATCATCGACTTGGATACCACCATTACACGTGGTAACACCACCCACCAGGTATGCGGCACATACTCGTTCGACTCGACCAATGTAGTCTACCTCTTACGCTGCAGGAAAGGATGTCCTGAAGCGTGGTACATTGGCGAGACCATGCAGACACTGCGACAACGAATGAACGGACATCGTGCGACAATCACCAGGCAGGAATGTTCCCTTCCAGTCGGGGAACACTTCAGCAGTCAAGGGCATTCAGCCTCTGATCTCCGGGTAAGCGTTCTTCAAGGCGGTCTTCAGGACACGCGACAACGCAGAATTGCCGAGCAAAAACTTATAGCTAAGTTCCGCACGCATGAGTGCGGCCTCAACAGGGATCTTGGATTCATGTCGCATTACATCCACCCCCCACCATCTGGCCTGGACTTGCAAAATCCCACCAACTGTTCTGGCTCGAGACAATTCACACCTCTTTAACCTGTGATTATCCCTCTCCCTGGATCTGTAATGATTTGATTACCTGCAAATGCTCGCATTCCAAGCATTGTCCAGCATCTCTGACTTTGTCTATATAAACGTTTCTGGAACATACCTTGCCATTCACCTGAGGAAGGAGCTGCACTCCGAAAGCTCGTGTTTGAAACAAACCTGTTGGACTTTAACCTGGTGTTGTAAGACTTCTTACTGTGCTCACCCCAGTCCAACGCCGGCATCTCCACATCATAACTTTAGATAGTCAGTTGAAAAAAGAGATATGTCAAAGCTTTTTGTAGTGTCTGCTTTTTCAACAGTACTCTAGGTATATACTACCAAATAACTATTTGATTCATTGTTGTAGAATTCAATTAAGTTGAAAGGAAAGGCAGATGTAATACAGTACTTTATCAGTTTATTAAACATTATTGTTAGATAACATTTACCGTGTTGAAGATTTTGTCCAACAATATGTAGAGTGCACGAATTTAGAGAGAATGTCAAAATGAGTTAACACTTGTTGACTGTACTGTAATTTGTCAGCGGTATCAAACTGTTAAAGTCAGTGCTATCTGCCAAATCTCATTCATTTCCCTTATTCTGAATTCTCATTACAGCATTAATTAAGTAGGACCCAGGCAGATTGTTTTTGGCATTATAGTAACTGCAGTTCCTTAGACATCCTGCTGGGAGATTAAAGACAATTTCAATACCTTTTGAATCTAACATTAAAATAAGTTTAAATAGGAGTGGCCCTTGACCTACTTTTTTAAATTTTAATCAGTTGTTACATTAATTCTGTGGTGAACCATAGGGTACCCCTAGTAATAACTTCTATTGCTAAACTCTTCTTCAGAACAGTCAGTGGTGGTTCTCAGATGTCATTTGCACAATGAATACTCAAATAAGTAAATGCTTGGAACTTGGTCTACCTTAAAGTGATTGAGTTAGTGTGCTTTTAATTACTGAACTCAGTGTCCTGGAACAGCTCTTGCTCTAGACAGACCAGGCCGTCCTGATCTGTCAATGCTTTTTATAAATTCAGACTTGCGATTATTACACTTTGTTGTTTTGAATTAATAGTGCCCCCTGTTATTGCAAAAGCAGAAAATGCTGGCAATACTCAGCAGGTCACGGGTGAAGAATTAAAATGTAAGGCATCCGGAAGCTCCGGGTCATGCTGACAAACCAAACGATGGAGATGATCCAGTAAAACAATCGCCCAATCTGCATTTGGCCTCCCCAACATAGAGGAGCGATCACTGATAATATAAATACACTATGCAAAATCAAAAGTACAAATAAATCACTGTTTCCCTTGGAAGGAATGTTTGAGACCCTGTATGGTGAGACAGTGGTGAAAGACGTCTGTATGGAAATGTGGTGAATGGGTATTGGTGGTAACTGAAGAGAAGAGTAGGGAGCAGTTCCTCCAGAATGCTGAAAGAGACGGGGAAGATGTGTTTGATGGTAGCAGTGCACAGGTAATGTTGGAAGTGGTGGAGGATGATCATTGTGAGGAGATTGGTGGGTTAGAAGGTCTGGTGGGTTAGAAGGTCAGGAGCATCCTATTGCCCTTGTGGGAAGAATTGGAAGGGGTGAGAAGAGATGTGCAGGAAATAGGTCGGACACGATTCAGGGCCCACTCAACTAATGTGGAGGAGAATCCGCAATTGAGGAAAAAGGATAAGATATTAGATGCCCAGGTGTGAAAAGCTGCATCATCAGAAGAGATGTGATGGAGAAACTGATAGAATGTAATAAAATCCTTACAGGAAGTGAGATGGAAGGAAGTGTAATCACAAAATCTGTGGGGGGAAAATTATGGCAGGAAAGGGAAAAATTGAAGTCAGAACATTTAATGGAAATGGTGGAAATTGAAATTACGTTGATGAGATGTTATATTTTGGGAAGAGCAAGAAGTGGTGCCAATGTAGCATCAGTTTTTGGAGAAAGACTTGAGGGAGGAGACCTGTATGAGACTGGAACAAAGAATGTTCCACGGATACCAGAAAAAGACAGGCAAGGTAAGGCACCTATGAATTTCCCGAGTAACATTTTATTTGGAGAAAGTGATTGGAGTCAAAGGAGAAATTGTTCAAAGTAAGAACAAGTGCAGCCAAGTGGAGGAGGGTGATGGCAGATGGGGACTGGCTGGGCCTCCATTCAAGGAAGAGGTGTACGCTCTGCAAGCTGTCCCGGTTAGATGGAGGTTGGACAAGACATCCTGGATGAAAGGTTAGAAGAAGTGATGGAGGATGGTGGAAGAGCCACACACATCAATGCAACAATACTGGAACAGGGGTAAAAAATAGAACCATAATAGGAAAAAAAGTTCCCTGGGGGAAAATATGGTCAGAAACAATGGGCTGGCGTCGGGATTCTCCATATCACCAGTAGCCCAGGATTTCCCGGCTGCCCACAATGGGAAACCCCATTGGCCGACTGGCGAGGCGGAAAATCTCGGGGCGCACCGCACCAGATTTCTGGTGCGGCGGAAAGGAGAATTCTGCCCAGTAACAGATAGACGTGTTTGTAGCTCTAGGGAAGGAATAAAAACAGGCTATGTGGATGAAGGCTACAGAGGCAATGGGGCAGGAGGAGATCTCGAGAGGATCCGTGACAGTCCAGGAGGGGAGATGGGAGGTGTTAGAGAGTTCTAAATATATGAAGCTTTTGAACCAGCAGTGAGAAAGCTATTGAGAATACAAATTAAACCAGTAAAAATGATGTTCCACTTAGTGTGGTTGGTTTATATTGAAGGAAATATTTGTGTGACCAGTATCCAGCATAACTTGCTGCTGATAAAGTTGTGGCCATGTGAAATTTAAGTAGTGTTGATAAGTTAACACTGCATTCAATTTTTGTAGGTTTTTGCCACCATCTTTCCTTCAGTTAGGTTTTCTTGTTTTTGATCTTTACTCTTTCTGCAGTCACGAAGACTATTTTGCGGGCCGACCGTATGGAGCACTGGATTCTGGCTTCAACAGTGTTGACAGTGGAGATAAGAGGTGGTCTGGAAATGAGGTACGTGGCTCAGTATCTTTTTTTAAAAGAATACTTGTAGCCAGTGTTTCACAGATCTGTTTCAATATCCATTACAAGTATCAATAGCTTTTTTAAAACCTTTCACACTTTAAATCTATACACTGATCATAATAAAAAATTAACACTGCTCCTGATCAATGCACTGCATTTTGTGCTTGCTGCACTGGAAAAGTTGATCAAGTGAGTTCCTTTTGGCACTTAATGATTTAACTACCATATTCCCTTATGTTGCTTGCTGCATAATCGGTTTGGAAGCTATGGTTAATCCAAGTCAATCTTTTATATTGCTAGGATTGTTGGTTCTTGGCTCGCAGTGCCGAGAAACACCACGCTATTTACCAGTTCTATCCGGGGGCCTCAGCAAGGAACATCCGGCTGAGGTCACTCTTAGTCCCGTTTCCTGCACTGAGGAACTCCTCTCGCCATTTTTAAATTGCGTCCCAATCTCACAACCTCCCGACGTGACCTCCAAACCTTCCCCTCCTCCCCAAAGCCAGTAACTCCATCAAATCCATGCAGCCCCGCCGGGCCTGACCCCACATGGGCACCTTGGCAGCTCCAGGCTGGCGCCCAGGTGACATTGCCAGGGTGGCAACCTGCCACTTGGGGGGGCCTCCGATCCCCTGGGAGACCCTCTCAAGTGCCATGTCATCTGGCCTCCTTTTGTGGCATCCAACACTGAACAGCACTCGCTTGAGGTTTCCATGGCAAAGGAGTTAGATTCCAACGTCTTGGGTAGACCATGGGAGAGCATATTAGAGTGAGACTAGCTGTCTCACTCTAATATGCAAATTCTATGATTCTTCTATGATTTGCAAAATAGGAATTCGATAGCGATGTCTCGTGAGATCGCCCATAGGCATATTCTACGGTACTGCTCTATTTGTAGATTATAATATTCCAGTATACATTGTGTGACGTCCACTGCGATGGTATTAATTAAGTTATGTTATATGTGTGAAATAAAGTGTTGCCTTTCAAATTGCAGCCCACAGATGAGTTTTCTGATCTACCGCAGAGAATGGCTGAAATTGCAAAAGAGCAACGGCATCGTCGAGAGAGTCAATATCACGAACATCGAGCTGCACCAGTTGTGACAAATGGCACAGGTAAAATAAATTCAGTGTGCAACAGAAACACCCTCATTAAGTGAGTACGGTCAGAATAGATGACACACCCATTGAAAATATAGAAGCATTATGTGATTGTTAACATTTCTTTCATTTAAAACTTGGGTTATGCGCTGCAAACCAGCCATAGAATGTAATCAGAGCAAGATGGAATATCACTTGATAGGCTGTTTTTGGTGTGGCTTGTAATATTTAAGATATTTAAACAAGCTTTGGTCTCTTGCATGTTTTTCAGATACTTTTCATTGTAAAGTTTGCCACAACTTTCAAAATCAGAACTTTGCCCTATTAATCCAATTCTTCCTTCACTTTGAATAGCCCACACATGTACAAATACTGTTCAGAAAAATATTCTTTCATTTCTCCAAGTGTCAGAATTCTGATTCTGCTGTGATTCTTAGATTATTGGACCAACAATTAGATTAGATAATTAAACTAGGCATCCAGATGTTATTCCAATTAATAGAATATCTTATTTTCAGATTGTTTGGTAGAGTCGTGACATATGTGTGACTTTTCAGAGTTAAAGAGAGCAGATTTGCATGCTGAAATTTGTGCTGCAGAAAGATGCAATTAAGTTCCAACCCCAAGAGTCTACATTTGTGAAGTCTGGATACATGTCAGGACAAACAAGTTGGACTTCCTCTGATACTGAAATTGATAGAGCTCATAACTTTAATTTTGCTTGTTGATTATTTGAACATTCATGAGGCAAGGGAACAAATCTTTGCCCACTACCTAGCTTGAAAATGAATAGGTAGTATGAAAGGGCAAAGTTTCCCCCCTACCACAAACACCACCGCACCACATACATACATACACAGACACACTGGGCGGGATCCTCCTGCAATTGGCAGGATGGCCCGGCGCCAAGAACGGCGCAAACCACTCCGGCGTCGGGCTAACCAGAAGTTGCAGAATCCTCCGCACTTCCAGGGGCTAGGCTGGCGCCCGAGGGGTTGGCGCCGCAACCAGCGCCAAAGGGCTGGCGCATGTGCAGAACCGCTGGCATGATTCCGCACATGCGCAGACCGGCCAGCGTGTTTCCTGCGCATGCGCAGGGGGGTTTCTTGTCTGAGCCGGCCATGGCGGAACCCTACAGAGGCCAGCGCGGAAGGAAGGAGTGCCCCCACAGCACAGGTCCACTCGCAGATCCGTGGGTGCCGATCGAGGGCCAGGCCACCGTGGCCCCCCCCCCCCCCCGAGGCCGGATACCCCCACGCCCCTCCGAGGACCGCACCAGCCGGCCTACCAACCAGGTCCCGCCTTGTGGGACCGTGTCCATTTCACACCGGTGAGACTGGCCAAAAACCGACGGCCGCTCGGCCCATCGGGGCCCGGAGAATTGCCGGGCGGGCCGCTGCAAATGGCCTCCAACCGGCATGGTGTAAACCCCACCCCCGCCCGAAAACCGGCGCCGGAGAATACGGCAGAATCGGAGAATCCTGCCCACTGTATTAATTGGCAACAAATTTGATATAATTCAAAACTTCATTCCAATAATTGCAATTGAATCTACATTATAAAGAATCATTGTCTACAGCACCAAATTAGATTATTTGATCTATTGTGACGAGTATAGAGATTGTTACATATTATATTTTATATTTGTGGCAATATGTTATTAAAAACCCTGGTTTAAAATACATACAGGCTGTAATTAAAGAGTTGTACAAGATGAGATAATGATTGATTTTAACAATTTATTTGTTTACAGAGAGATGGCGAATGAGATACTGTTTTTAATTGCTGGAGATTCCCTCGAGAATAAATAATTCATGAGGGATTGTATTTAGTCCTATCTAAGCATGTGATGGAACATCTTAATGGGGCATAGATGATGTAATTAATGGGAGGAGCCAGGTCTGTGCAGTTTTGCCATATGCTGTTGGGTTGAGCAAAAGAGTGACAAGACAGACAGATTTTCAGGTTGTTCCTGAAAAGGGTCTGTCTCTCTCCAAATATTTGCACAGGTTATCACGTAACCTGTTTTGTTAACTGTACTTATATGTGGCATTTGAACTATATTGGGTTGCTTAATTTAAATTAGTGGCAGCAGAGATAGTAAGTTAAAGTTTTTCTTTTTATTTAAGAACTGTTAATTGTAATGCTATTTCTTTTATGTTAATGTGGTTAATTCTGTGTTTAAATTGAAGTTGTTTTTAAACATTAAAGATGAGTCATCATTCCTGAGGTGAAATATCCTTTCCTCACAAATTGAAAATTGTTGAGGTTTCTCATCCAGTATCCTAACAAAAATTGGGGTCTGCTCTGGTATCCTAACACTGGCATATTTATGCCTGCTCTTTTGCTGGGATAATCCAGAACTAATTCTACTGCCTTACTTTCTCTATAATTTTGAGGTTTTTTTGTTTCAAACATTTTTTTTTGTTTTCCTGAAAATATGTCATTGAAGGGCAGCAAGGTGGCGCAGTGGGTTCACCCTGCAGCCTCACAGCGCCGAGGTCCCAGGTTCGATCCCGGCTCTGGGTCACTGTCCATGTGGAGTTTGCATATTCTCCCCGTGCTTGCATGGGATCCACCCCAAACCCAAAGATGTGCAGGCGAGGTGGATTGGCTATGCTAAATTGCCCCTTAATTGGAAAAAATTACTTGGGTACACTAAATTGTTTTTTAAAAAGATGTCATTGGTTTCTGAATCAACCACTCTCAGCACCAATCCTTTTGTTTTAAGATTTAAATTTTTTTTTACAGAACTTATTAATTTTTTCCAATTAAGGGGCAATTTAGCGTAGCCAATTCACCGACCCTGCACATCTTTGGGTTGTGGGGGTGAAACTCCACATGGACAGTGACGCAGAGCCGGGATCGAAGCTGGGACTTCGGCACCATGAGGCAGCAGGGCTAACCCACTGCACCACCGTGCTGCCCCTCAGCTCCAATCCCGTGCACCAATAATCTTTTGTGTCAAGAAAAAAAATCTCTAATCTCTCTTCACTTTTCTTTTTTTTAAATAAATTTAGAATACCCAATTATTTTTTTCCAATTAAAGGGCAATTTAGTGTGGTCAATCCACCTAACCTCCACATCTTTGGGTTGTGGGGGTGAAACCCACGCAGACATGGGGAGAATGTGCAAACTCCACATGGCCAGTGACCCAGGTCCGGGATTCGAACCCGGGTCCTCAGCGCCACTGTCCCAGTGCTATCCACTGCGCCACATGCTGCCCTCTCTTCACTTTTTAATGTTCAATGATGACCCCTGGCCACTCTTGTCATTTATTCCCCAACCAAAGATAAATGTTTACATGTTCACTCTATCAGACTCTTAATAATTCATGAAACTTCTTGTAAATCTCTTCTGCTATAATGGAAATATTACAATTCCCTCCGCTTAACTAGAGTTTCTCATAATTACAATTCCCACTAATTATAGTGGGTGTGGTTGAGTGAACATAGTCTGCTATACATGTGCACACACACCCATATAAATATAGGGTGGGTGCTGAAAGGATATTTCCCATTTTATTTTAAAGTTTCCATTTACGATGGAGATGAGAAGAAATGTTTTCTCTGAGAGTCCTGAGTCTTTGGAATGCTCTTGGAAAGTGGTGGAGACAGTGTCATTGAATATTTTTAAAAGAAGTAGATAGATTCTGGACTGATAAGGGAGGCAAAGGGTATTGGGAGTAGACGGAATGTGGAATTGAGCGCACGATCACATCAGCCGTGATCTTATTAACTTGAATGGCCTACTCCTACTACTAATTTGTATGTATGTACGCCATCAAGTATAATGGCTGCTGTGTGCTAAATCAAGTTGCTGTCACTGGGAAACAGCACTTATCTCTCAATTGCCCACATACCTTGGAAAGTGTTCCGAAGTGTTGCTTTCCAAGGAAATGCACTTTAAGCAATGAGTTTAAACCCACACTGGGAGGGTGATTCTCTGGCTCTGGCTCCTGTGCTGAATCCAGGGTAGTGACAAGCAGTAAATCTTTTGAAGAGAGAGTACCCACCAGCTCCCCAAAGCTTTGACTCTGTGACATCAGGCAAACAAGTAACAGTTAAAAATTGTTAAAAATAAATGGAGAATTAGATATGATATAACCAAAAACTGTGACATTGATGTTATGTGAATAGTTAATCATTTTTACTTTGTGTGATATAAGGGGCTACCCATTTTAAACGTGGATTTTTAAAAAATTAGTTCCTGGGATGTGGATGCCGCTGGCTGGACCAGCATTTGTTGCCCATCCCTAATTGCCCTTGAACTGAGTGGCTTGCAAGGCCACTTCAGACGACATTTAAGAGTAACCCCATTGAACATAAGAACTAGGAGCATGAGTAGGTCATCTGGCCCTTCGAGCCTGCTCTGCCATTCAAGGAGATCATGGCTGATCTTTTGTGGACTCAGTTCCACTTTCCGGCCCGAATACCAAAACCCTTTATTTTCCAAAAAACTATTTATCTTTATCTTGAAAACATTTAATGAAGTAGCAGTAGCTGCTTCACTAGGCAGGGGATTCCATAGATTCACAGCCCTTTAGGTGAAGAAGTTCCTCCTAAGCTCAGTCCTAAATCTACTTCCTCTTATTTTGAGGCTATGCCTCCTAGTTCTGCTTTCACCCGCCAGTGGAAACAACCTGCCCGCATCTATCCTATCTATTCCCTTCATAATTTTATGTGTTTCTATAAGATCTCCCCCCCCCCCGCCCCCTGCGCATCCTTCTAAATTCCAACGAGTACAGTCCTAGTCTATTCAACCTCTCCTCGTAATCGTAATCCATTGCTGTTGGTCTGGAATCACATGTAGGCCAGACTAGATAAGGACAGATTTCTTTCCCTAAAGGACATTAGTGAACCAAATAGGTTTTTACAACAATCAACAATGGTTTCACGGTCATCATTAGACTTTTAATTCAGATTTTTATTGAATTCAAATTGCACCATATGCCGTGGCGGGATTCAAACCCAACTGCCCAGACCCTGGGTCTCTCAATGGCAATACCAGTGTTGTAAATGATGTGGGATGTAGTCCTCCCATCCCTGAGATTGTCCTGGTGAATCTGCGAAATCTGCACATGGTGCTTTGACTATTGATTAATCATCGCCTGTAAAAATTACGTTTGCAGCCTATGTCACTATTTATAAACCCTAAACTCTCCAACTTTTTAAATACTGAAAGCAATTTAATTTATTTGCTCTGAAAAAATTCTGGAAAGGCAAAGACTGAAGTGGATTCACAGTGGATGTTTTGTGAGGTAAATAATTTGTAACTAGAAGCTTGTTGAATTTATTTTTATATCTTTATTGCAGTTGAACATTACCTAGAGCAGATTGATTACATTGATAGCTGTGCAGCGGAAGAGGAGGAGGAAGAAATGCGATTGTCAAAGCGTCCTGACTCCACCAGTCTCAGCTCCCAATTCATAGCATATATTGAACGACGGCGTGTTAACCATGAGGTAACTCTTCAATTCATGCCTAAAACCAATGATAATATTTGCATGTAATGATTTTTTAAAAATTCATTCACAGGATGTGAGTGTCACTGTCAAGCCAGCATTTATTGTCCATTCTTACTTCCCCTTGAGAAGATGTTGGCGGGCTGCATTCGTGTAGCGATAGAATTCATTAGGTGAAGTTATTCTCAAAGTGCTGTTCGGCTGGGAGTTCCAGATCTTGGGCCAGTAATAAGTTCCCGAACAGGTGAAGTAATATGACGACTAGTGGCTTTTCACAGTAACTTCATACTTGTGACAATAAAAGGTTATTATTATGAAGGAACAGCAATATAGTCCCAAACCAGTTGAGGGGGGGGGAAGGGGCGGGTGAGGGGGGGAAAGGAGGAGGGTGGGGGAGAGGGACGGGGGGAGGGGGAGGGGAAAGGGGGGAAGGAAGGAAAGGGAAGGGGGTGGGGAAGGTGGAAGGGGGGAGAAGGGGAAGGGGGGTGGGGAAGGTGAAAAGAAGGGAAAGGAGGGGGAGAGGGGAAAGGGGGGAGGGGAGAAAGGGAAGGGGAAGTGGGGAAAGGGGGTGGGGGAGGGGGGAGGGAAGTGTGGAAAGGGGGAGGGGTAAAGGGGTGGAGAAGGGAAGGGGGAAGGAAAAGGAGGGGGGAAGAGGGGGGAGGGAGGGGGAGAAGGAGAAAGGGGGTGGGAAGGTGAAAAGGGGAAGGGGTAGGGGGAAAGGGAGGAGAGGGGAGAAGGGGGAGGGGAGTGGGGAAAGGGGGGAGGGGAGGGGTGAAGGGGAAGCGGGGGTGAAGACTTACAAGTGGCGGTGTTCCCAGACCCTGCTCTCCATCTTCTCATCCTAGGTAGCAGAAATAGTGGTGTTGGGAGGTGCTGTTGAGGAAACATTGGTGAGTTACTGCAGTGCAGGTTGTAGATGATACTGAAGCTAGAATTGGAGGGAATTAATATTTAAGATGGTGAGTGGGATGCCAATCAAGCGGGATGCTTTGTAATGGAAGATATCGAGCTTCTGTGCAGATGTGCAGATTAGGTGGTTTGACCATGCTAAATTGCCCGTAAGTGTCCAATGGTTAGATGGGTTACGGGGATAGGATGGTGGAGTGGGCCTCGGTAGGGTGCTTTTTCAGAGGGTTGGTGCACACTCGATGGTCCAAATGACCTCCTGCATTGTGCCTCTATAATTTTTGAATGTCTTTGCAGATGTTTGTATCCAAGCAAATGCAGTGTTTCATTCCACTCCTGACTTCCTGTAGATAGTGAAAAGACTTTAGGAAATCATTCAACAAAATATCAAACCGCTGACTTGATATTGTAATCACAGTATTTATGTTGCTGAGGCAGGTTTCTGATCAGTGGTTTATTTATTCACTCATGGGAAGTGGGTATCACTGGCTCGGCCAGCATTTATTGCCCATCTCTAATTGCCTTTGAGAAGGTGGCGGTCAGCTACCGTCTTGAACGACTGCAGTCCTTGTGGTTTAGGTATACCCACAGTGGACTTCCGGTGGCGACTATGAAGGACTAAGTCGCACATTTGGTGGCTCCTGCTCGGGGTGGGCTTTTGGACCTTTTCCCCTGATTTTTTACGGGACTTGATTTGAAAAATCGATGGTCGAGGCAATTGTGTACACATCGTGCATGGAGAGGAGGGCTAGAAGTGCTCGCAAAGGCAGAAACAGACGGACAGAGAAGACTTGGGCTGAAGTTGCTGTGGGAGAAAGCATGGCGGATGACCGGACCTCTGGCTTGTCGACCCAACGGTCAACGGAGCAGCTGATGCAAATTATCCAGGAGGGCTTCGCCAAGCAGAAGCTGGACTGCTTGAACCCGCTTAAAGAGTCAGTTGCGCGGCTGGTGCTTAGATTGGACGATCCAAAAAGTAGAGAAGGCGCTGGCTGACCAGGAGGAACATCAAACTGCGGTGGAGTTGGAGAGACCAGCAGAAAAGGCTCCTGGAGAAGGTGGAGGACCTAGAGAATCGGTCCCACTGGCAGAACTTGAGAATCGTTGCGCTCCCGGAGGGGTCCAAGGGAGCGGTCGCTGGTGCATACATAGTGGACATGTTCGAGAAGCTGCTGGGGGATGGGGCATTCTCCCGACCCTTGGAGGTGGACAGGGCTCACAGCGCTCGCGAGGAAGCCACGAGTGGGAGACCCCCCCCCCCACCCCCCCCCCCCCCCCCCCCCCCCCCCCCCCCCCCCCCCCCCCCCCACCCCCCGGAGGGCAATGATGGTGAGATTCCACAAGTATTTGGATAAGGAGCGTATTTTACAGTGGGCCAAGCAGACACGGAGCTGTAAAGGGGAGAACAGTATCCTGTGGATTTATCGGGACCTGAGTGTGGAGGTGGCCAGAAGAGTGGGGTTTAACCAGATCAGGTTGACCCTTTTCAAGAAAAAGGTGAAGTTCGGACTGCTGTATCCGCCCATCTCTGGGTCATGTACAAGGAGCAACATTTTTATTTTGAGTCGCCTGAGGAAGCGCTGGACTTTGCGAAAACGAAAGGACTGGTGGCAGACTGAGAACTTTTGAACTTTGCTGTAATGTTCATGTTTTTAACAGTTTCTTGTTTTTCGTTTTTTGGACACTATTTGTAATGCCTTCTGTATTGATTTGGGGCCAGTTGCAGAGCTGAGTGAGTTAAACTTTATATTTGCACTGTTGGGGATGGAGGTGTGTTTGTTTAGATGCTGGACCTCTTGCTTGATCTTTTCTTTGTTAAGCGTTTTTTTATCTGTCGGGCAATTGTGTTGGGATTGTTTGTCATTTGAATATGTGAGTATGAGCTTGGTGGGGAGGGAACAATAGGTGGGAGAATGTCTGGTGCCAGGG
Source organism: Scyliorhinus canicula (assembly GCF_902713615.1). Lineage (NCBI taxonomy): Eukaryota > Metazoa > Chordata > Chondrichthyes > Carcharhiniformes > Scyliorhinidae > Scyliorhinus > Scyliorhinus canicula. The sequence continues at coordinate 125,584,560 of NC_052158.1, read as the reverse complement.
GTGGGGGCCACCAAGCTAGCTGGGCTGGCTAGCTCACGGAAGCATAGTGGGGGGTGAGCAGATGTTAGGCCTATCAAAGGAGTCGATTTACATTGTGCTGTTACTAGATGTTACTAGGGGGGTAGGGGGTAAAATGTTCTGCTGACGAGGGAGGGACTGTTGCTGAGGGACAGCGAGGAGGTCCGGGGCAGAGGCTGCCTGAGGGGGGGGTGGACCGGTGGAGGTGCGGGGCGCGGGCTGGAGACTGGCATAAGAAAGGTGATGGCTGATCGACGAGGTGGGGGGTCGACGATGAGCCCCCCAACTAGGCAGATCACAAGGGCTAAATGGGCCGGTCAATAGGGCACGCGTGTACGTGCATTTGAGAGGACTGAAGGTGGACGTGATCATGCTGCAGGAGTCGCAACTTAGAGTAGCTGACCAGATTAGATTAAGGAAAGGTTGGGTCGGACAGGTCTTTCACTCGGGACTAGACTCGAAGACTAGAGGGGTCGTGATCCTGATCAACAAGCGGGTGGTGTTTGAGGCGGGAAGAATAGTTTCGGATGTGGGAGGCTGTTACATTATGGTCAGTGGGAAATTGTAGAGGGTGCAGGTGGTACTAGTAAATGTGTATGCGCCAAACTGGAACGATGTGGAGTTTATAAAGAGGATGCTGGGGAAGATACCGGACCTGGACCCGCACAGGTCATTGAAGGGGACTTCAACACAGTTATTGACCCTGGTTTAGACCGGTCAAGCTCAAAAACAGGAGGCTGCCAGCAATGGCAAAATAACTAAAAGGGTTCATGGAGCAAATGGACGGTGTGGACCCATGGGGATTTGAGCAGCCGTGGCTGAAGGAGCTCTCCTTCTACTCGCACGTGCATAAAGTGTACCCCCGGATTGATTTCTTTATTTTGAGCAGGGCTTTACTGACGGGGGTGGTGGGCAAGGGGTACTCGGCGATCACAATCTCAGGCCATGCCCTGCACTGGGTTGACCTACAGGTTAGTAAAGACAATAACCAGTACGCGCACTGGAGGTTAAACGTGGATCCTTTAGCTGATAAAGAGGTGTGCGGGCGGCTGAGGAATTCAGAACTACCTGGAAGTCAACGACACAGGGGAAATTTCGGCAGCGGTGGTCTGGGAAGCGGTGGTTAGAACGCAGCTGACCTTGATACAGGCCCACAGGGAGAAGGTAGACAGGGCAGAGACGGACCGATTGGTAAAGGAGATACCAGAGGTGGACAGGAGGTATGCTGGGCTTTTAAGGGAACGGCGGAGGCTACAGGCGCAGTTCAGCTTCTTTTTTAAAAAATAATTTTAATGCAAATTTTCACAAAAAAGAAAATAATAACAGAAAATTTTAAGAACAAAACTGGACCCCCCCCCCCCCCGGGTATATCCAGAAGAGAAACAATAAATTAACGCCCGTCGTTGGCAAAAAACAGATATTCAACCCAAAAGAAAAACAAAGAGACAAACCCCCCCCCCCCCGGGTTGTTGCTGCTGCTGACCTTTTGTTTTTACCGTTCTGCCAGGAGATCTAGGAATGGTTGCCATCTCCTGAAAAACCCCTGCACTGACCCCCTAAGGGCAAATTTCACCCTCTCCAATTTAATAAACCCCGCCATATCGTTGACCCAGGCCTCCACGCTTGGGGGCCTCGCATCCTTCCACTGAAGAAGAATCCTCCGCCGGGCTACTAGGGACGCAAAGGCCAGAACACCGGCCTCTTTCGCCTCCTGCACTCCGGGCTCCACTGCAACCCCAAATATTGCGAGTCCCCAGGCAGGATTGACCCTGGATCCTACCACCCTCGATACCGTCCTTGCTACACCCTTCCAAAATTCCCCCAGCGCTGGGCATGCCCAGAACATGTGGACACGGTTTGCTGGGCTCCCTGAGCACCTAATACACCTGTCCTCGGTCCCAAAAAACCGGCTCATCCTTGTCCGGGTCATATGAGCCCTATGCAGTACCTTAAACTGTATGAGGCTAAGCCTCGCACACGAAGAGGAGAAGTTCACCCTTTCTAGGGCATCCGCCCACATCCCCTCCTCAATCTCCTCACCCAGCTCCTCCTCCCATTTATCTTTCAGCTTCTCCACCGAGGCCTCGTCTACCTCCTGCGTCACCTGGTACACTTCCGAGATCCTCCCCTCTCCAACCCATACCCCCGAGAGCACCCTGTCCTGAACCCCACGCGACGGCAGCAGCAGAGGGAACCCCGCCACCTGCCGCCTGACAAACGCCCTTACTTGCATGTACCTAAAGGTGTTCCCCGGGGGAAGCCCAAACTTCCCCTCCAGCTCACCCAGGCTCGCAAACTTCCCGTCTATGAACAGGTCCCCCAGCCTCCTGACACTTGCCCTGTGCCAACTCAGGAACCGCCATCAATTCTCCCCGGAACAAGCCGGTGGTTCCCCCGTATCGGGGACCCCATCAAGGCCCCCACCTCCCCCCTGTGCCGCCTCCATTGCCCCCAAATCTTGAGGGTAGCTGCCACCACCGGGCTCGTGGTATACCTCATCGGAGGGAGCGGCAGTGGCGCCGTTACCAGCGCTTCCAAGCTCGTGCCCACACAGGATGCCATCTCCATCTTCCATGCTGCCCCCTCCCCGTCCATTACCCACTTATGCACCATCGCTGCGTTGGCAGCCCAATAATACCCACAGAGGTTGAGCAACGCCAGCCCCCACCCCCCCCCCCCCATCCCTGCCCTGCTACAAGAACACCCGTCTCACCCTTGGAGTCCCGTGTGCCCACACAAACCCCGTAATGCTCCTGTTAACCCGCCTGAAAAAGGCCTTCGGGATAAGGATGGGGAGGCACTGGAACAGGAACAGAAACCTCTGGAGCACCGTCATCTTGACTGACTGCACCCTACCCGCCAAAGACAGCGGCAGCATGTCCCACCTCTTAAACTCCTCCTCCATTTGCTCCACCAGCCTTGTGAGGTTTAGCTTATGCAAGGCCCCCCCAGCTCCTGGCCACCTGAACCCCCAGGTACCTGAAGCTCCTCTCCGCCCTTTTCAGTGGGAGTCTCCCAATCCCCCCATCCTGGTCCCCCGGGTGTACCACAAACAGCTCGCTTTTCCCAAAGTTAAGCTTTTACCCTGAGAAATCCCCAGATTCTCGGAGAATCCCCATCACCACCGGCATTCCGCCCACCAGGTCCGCCACATACAACAATAGGTCGTCCGCATAGAGCGACACTCGGTGCTCCTCCCTACTCCGGACCAGCCCCCTCCAATCCCCCGACTCCCTCAGCATCATAGCCAGGGGTTCAATTGCCAGCACAAAAAGTAGGGGGGACAGGGGACACCCCTACCTCGTGGAGTTCAGCTTGTTAACTACAGGGTGGGCGGTGGAGCAGCTGAGAAAGATATGGGGGGCAATTTATGAGCATGGAGAGAAGGCCAGCAGAATGCTTACACAGCAACTTAGAAAGGAGGCGGCAGCCAGGGAAATAGGGAAAGTAAAGGATGGAGATGGGAATCTGGTTGGATACTCAACAGGGGTGAATAAGGCATTTAAGGAGTTTTATAGTAGGCTGTATGGGTCGGAACCTTCAATGGGGCCGGAGGGGATGAGGTACTTCCTAGGGGGTAAAGCCCCGGGGCTGGATGGGCACCCAGTGGAGTTCTATTAAAAAGTTCTCTGTGATATTGGGGCTGTTTTGATGAGGATGTTCAATGAGGCTAGGGAGAGAGAGGTGCTTCCCCCGACGATGTCACAGGCCACGATTTTACTGATCCTGAAGCGCGACAAGAACCCGGAGCTGTGTGGGTCCGACAGGCAGATATCCCTATTGAATGTGGACGCTAAACTGCTGGCCAACATTTTGTCCTCTAGGATTGAGGATTGTGTTCCGGAAGTTGTTGGGAAGGACCAGATGGGGTTTCTTAAGGGAAGGTAGTTGGTGGCCAATGTAAGAAGGCTATTAAACATGATCATGATGCCTCCGGAAGGAAGGGAGGTGGAGGTAGTGGTTGCAATGGACGCATAGAAGGCCTTTGATCGAGTAGAATGGGAATATCTGTGGGAGGTACTGGGACGGTTCGGATTTGGACGGGACTTTATTAACTGGATCAGGTTACTGTATCAGACTCCTGTGGCAAGCGTACGGATGACTAGGACAACATCGGCCTATTTTAGGCTGCATTGGGGGACGAGACAGGGACGCCCCCTCTACCCACTGTTGTTCGCGTTAGCCATAGAGGTGCTGGCAATTGCACTGAGAGCTTCAAGGGGCTGGAAAGGGCTGGTCTGCGGGGGGGGGGGGGGGGGGGCTTTATGTAGATGACCTACTCCTGAATGTGTCGGACCCAGCAGAGGGGATGGAAGAAATCATGAGGATTCTGGGGGAATTTGGCTGGTTTTCGGGGGATAAACTAAATATGGGGAAAAGTGAGATGTTTGCGGTCCAGACGAGCAGATAGGAGAGGCGACTGGGGAGCTGCCATTTAGAGTGGTGGGGGAAGCTTTCGGTATCTAGGCATCCAAGTGGCGCGGGAATAGGAACGGCTGCACAAACTAAATCTGGCCCGACTAGTAGACCAAATGAAGGACGATTTTCGGAGGCGGGACGCGCTCCCATTGTCACTAGCTGGGAGGGTGCAGACGGTGAAGATGACGATTCTCCCGAGATTCCTGTTTGTATTTCAGTGTCTCCCCACCTTTATTCCGCAGACCTTTTTTAAAACGGTCAACAAAGTGATCACTGGCTTTGTATGAGCAGGCAAGACCCCGCGAGTAAAGAGGGGGATGCTTGAGCGGAGCTGGGGAGAGGGCGGGTTGGCGCTGGTAAACTTCAGAAGCTACTATTGGGCGGCGAATATAGCCATGATCAGGAAGTGAGTGGTGGGAGGAGAGTCGGCATGGGAGTGTGTGGAGACGGCTTCATGTAAGGACACCAGCTTAGGGGCGCCTCTGCCGTTCCTGCCAGCACGGTACTCCACCAGCCCCGTGGTGGTGGCAGCCCTGAGAGTCTTGGGGCAATGGAGGAGACATGTGGGAGCAGAGGGAGCATGGGTTTGGTCTCCAATCTGTAATAAGCACCGGTTTGCCCCGGGAAGGATGGACGGGGGGGTTTTGGAGATGGCAGAGAGCAGGGATTGAGAGGATGGGGGATATGTTTATAGAGGGGAGCTTTCCTAGCTTGAGGGAGCTGGAGGAGAAATTTGGATTGGCATGGGGAAATGAATTTGGGTACCTGCAGGTGCAGGACTTCCTACGTAGGCAGGTTTCAACCTTCCCGCTCTTGCCACCAAGGGGGATACAGGATAGGGTAGTTTCCAGAGGGTGGGTGGGGGGAGGGAGGGAGGGAGGGTCTCTGACATTTACAAGGAACTTATGGGGTCAGAGGAGGCGCAGACTGAGGAGCTGAAGCGCAAGTGGGAAGAGGAGTTGGGAGGAGATTTAGAGGGTGGTCTATGGGTGGACGCGTTGAGTAGAGTCAACGCGTCCACAACATGTGCCAGGCTCAGCCTGATACAATTCAAGTTCGTTCACTGGGCTTACATGACAGTGGCCCGGATGAGCAGATTCTTTGGGGTAGAAGATAGATGTGCAAAGTGTGCGGGAGGGCCAGCGAACCATGTCCACATGTTCTGGACATGTCCAAAGCTTAGGGGATTCTGGCAGGGGTTTGCAGATGTCATGTCCATGGTGTTTTAAACAAGGGTGGCACCGAGTCCAGAGGTGGCGATTATCGGGGTGTCGGAAGATCTAGGAGGAGAAAGAGGCCGACGTTCTGGCCTTTGCTTCCCTGGTAGCCCGGAGACGGATGTTATTAGCTTGGAGGGGCTCAAAGCCCCCGAAGTCGGAGACCTGGCTATTGGACATGGCTAGTTTTCTCTGCTTGGAGAAAATCAAGTTCGCCTTGCGAGGGTCAATGTTAGGGTTTGCCCGGAAGTGGCAACCGTTTGTCAACTTCTTTGCGGAAAATTAATCGTCAGCAGAAGTGGGGGGGGTTAGTTTAGATTAGAGTAGGGGGTTAATAAAGGTAGAACCTGTAAGGGAGGAAGACGGCTTTTGCACTATGATCATAGATTCATGTACATTGTTCATTTTGTTGTTGTAAAACCAAAAAATACCTCAATAAAATGTTCATTAAAAAAAAAGGTATACCCACAGTGCTTTTAGGAAGGGAGTTCCAGGACTTTGATCCAGCAACAGTGTAGGAACAGAGATATAGTTTTAGGTTTGTAGCACTAGCGTATAGACTCCTAAACAGTAGCCACCCGGTAGGAAAGGGTATAATACAACAAATAATAGGATCATGTAAAAAGAACAGAGTAATAATTATAAGTGATTTTAATCTTCATATTGATTGGGTTAATCAAGTTGGAAGGGCAGCCATGACAACAAATTCATAGTGCATTAGGGATAGTTTCCTAGAGCAATATGTCATGGAGCTAACCAGGGAACAGGCTAGCTTGGATCTGATAATGGGTAATGAGGCAGGTTTAATAAATTACCTCAGAGTTATCATAATATTATAGAATTTAATATTCAGTTTGAGCCTGAGAAACCTGGGCCAGAAACAACTGTGTTTAACGTAAAAAAAAGAATTACAGGGAAATGAGGATAGAGTTAGCTAGAATGGACTGGGCAGATAGATTCGTAAGAAAGTCAGTAAACAAGCAGTGGCAGACATTTACAGAGATAATTCATGGCTCTCAGCAAAAATATATTCCTGGAAGAAGGAAAGGTTCTAAGAGAGGGATAAACCAACCATGGCTAACCAAGGATAAAACAGCACAAAATCTATCACCGTTAGAACAAGGTGATACTGTCATAGTACAACTTCCAATTGGCTGGTCGAGCAAGGCAGATCCACATTCCTATGTAGCAGTAAAGGGGGAGGGTTCGATCTTAAGGAGAAACCGCAGAACACTTCTTGAGGTGAAAACGACTCAATACATTCCTAAACATCACAGTAGATACAGAGCTACTTATAACAACTCCAACAGCATGTCAGGAATACGTTGTTCCAGCAACGAACACAACAGCAGCATTGGAACAAAAACAACTGCAAGACAAGACGATTTACACGTCTCAAAAAAAAAACAAAGACTTAATTTGTGAAAAAAGAACAAAGAAATTGTGAACCCATGTACAGCCTTAACAAGCATCATGCACTATAAATATGTTTGAATGTATATCCAAACACCTTCAAAGAAAGGGGGGATGTGTCAAAATGTATATTGTAAGAATAATGAAGGGTTAACCATTTACTGAGATTGCATCCAACCACGAGATGGCGATCAAGCACATACACATGGATCACATGATACTCTTGATTCGGGGAGAAGGTTGTTAGGCGAGGTCGAGAATAGTCGTGTTATCAGGATCTCTGTAATTAGAATCATAGTTTTAGTGAATGTTATCTTTTATATCTTAACAGGCAAGTTGAATCTATTTAGTTGTGTAAATAAATTAGCTTTGTTCAAAACGTAGCTTGAAGTTCTTTGTGAGACTACACTTCATAGTCATCCTCATTCAGAAAGCAACGTGCATCACGCTGTCTAGATTGGATATGGCGTTGCTGGCAGACAAAGTATTCTGTGAGAAGGTATCCTCTGCCATTGGGGAGTACATTGTGTTTAATAGGAGTGAGACTATTTTGCCTTTCAAGGTGTGAGAGTCCCTGAGGCGGTCTTTAGGGAGGAGATAATCTCCGACAAAGCACACCAGGAGAAAACTGGAAGAGTGGAGTGGCAGAGACTGTTGGACTCCATCCATGAGGTGGGCCACCAGTACTCGCTTGCCCCGACACCGGAGTTCTCAGTGAGCAGGAAGAAGTTGATGATGCAATTTGAGCTGCTCTCAACGGACAAGGCAGTGCACCACCTGCGATGCTTATGGGGTGAATTTTATGAATAGGGGGAGAAGGCCAGTCGCCTTTTTCAAGTTGGCAGGCAGTGAATAGTAGAGTGTCGCAATGATCATTGCTGGGTCCTCAGCTATTTATAATCTATATTAATGACATGATTAAGAAACAGAGTAACGTATCAAAATTTACTGAAGCTACCAAGCTAGATGGAAAGGTAAGCTGTGGAGAGGACACAGAGAGGCTGCAAAGAGATTAAGTTAGGGGGCAATAAAATGGCAGATGAAGTATATAGGAAAGTGTGAAGTTATTCAGTATGGTTGTAAGAATAGAAAAGCAGTGTTTTTATTTAAAATGTGTAAACATTGATGTTGAATAAAACTTGGGTATGCTTGTACAAGACATGCAGAAAGTTATGCAGGTGCAGCAAGCAATTGGTTAGGCAAAAGGCTTCTTGGCCTTTATTGCAAGGGGATTGGAGTACTAGAATAAAGATGTCTTGCTGCAGTTGTACGGGGTTTTGGTGAGATCACATTTGGAATACTGTGTGCAGTTGTGGTCTCCCCTTTTAAGAAAGGATGCGCTTGCATTGGTGGCGGTACAGCGAAAGTTCACTAAATTGGTCCATGAAGAATGAGAGGCGATATCATTGAAACTTAGGAAATTCTGAGCGGGCTTGATATGGTAAATATGGCGAGATTGTTTCTCCGGCAAATCTAAAACATGAGGGCACAGTCTCTGGATAAGGGGCCAATCATTTAGGACTAGGATGAGGACAAATTACTTCACTCAAAGGGTCTGAATCTTTGGAATTCTCTACCCCAGAGGGTTGTGGTTGTTTATTCGTTAAATACATTTAAGAATGGAATAGACTGATTCTTGGGAATCAAGGAATATGGGGAGCGGACAGGAAAATTGATTGAAGCCCAAGATCAGCCATGAACATATGGCAGAGCAGGCTCAATGGGCCATATGGCCTACTCCAGCTTCTTTTTCTTGTGTTCTTGTGACTTTGGATTACTCGTCCAGTATTACAACCATGATGTAATTGCACCTATTTTATATGATTAAGCAGTATTTACTGATGCAATGAATATTTATAGACATTTGATTTTACTAATTAGACTTTGCATCATCCTTGTTAATAATAGAATAACCTCTTATACAAGGTATTACTTTGTTGATATTATGTACGAATGGATTTTATGGGCAAAAAATTAAAATGATTTTTCTTTTGTACAATGTGCAGATGTAAAAACTCATAAACCATTCTTTATATGTTTTGTTTAATGGATAATAAACTTTAGTTGCTAAAATGGTCCATTTCACAATACTTGTTCATAAAAACTATTTGAAATGTAATTATAGGGAAGGATTATAACTTATAAATCTAAAACTTTAAGGATTGTGTTTTTTTCCTGTTGAAGGCTTCTCCCATAAAATCAAGGTCTGTTGGAGATCCACAAAGAACTGAGAATGAGAGGAGCTGGCAACAACAAAACAGGTAAGTGCATTTATATCAAAGAATGAAAAATGATTGCAAATTTGGAAATTACAACTGTTTTTCAAAATTTTGAAGTATTTTACTAATATGTAATCTCTGTTGTCATAATTGTAAGCCCCAATGTGCAGCAGTAGCCAAGACAGATAATGAGAAAAATAGGTATTTTATCGTGCACTTTGTGTATTTCCAATATGTTCATTTTTTGTTAAACTTTGAGATTTGAATCTACTTCAGACATTCTAAATATGGAACAGTGGTATCCAGGTTCCTTTCTGTTTGTTACTTTAGTTTAATAATTATTCCTGGGATGTGGTATTCTTTAATGTAGTATACAGGAATTGTTGAATATTACATATGAGTATTGTTTGAAGTGTTTTTATGTTCTCCAGTAGATAAACACACTACTTGGTGCTTATATTGAAACACACAGGTCTCAAAAGGCCCTTATTTGATCTCTAGTTTGTGCTAATTCAGCTGATTTGAGTTAGTTTGCTCAACTCAATCTCAGCGACCTGAACAATAAGAGAGGATCACTTTTCGGTAAATTTTCTATTAAGTACACATCAAATGGACCCATTTAAGATGTTCCAACTACGGTCAAATAGTCCGCAGACAAATTCTAACCAGGTTCATGCATGGTGAAGTTACTTTGAAAAGAAACTGAAGTCAGCTGGCATTCTGACAACTGCATTCCAATATGAATTTACACCTTCAAGAGTGGAGAAGCCATTGGAAATTCATGGAGCATAGGATAAAAGAAACAACTTCTTATACCTTCTTTATTAGTAAGTGAACCAGAAATAATAGGAAGATAGAACTCTAGATTAGTTAGTTAATATCAGTGGTAAGAAAGATACTAGGTTCTTTTTGTGAATAGACTGGATAACAAAATTCTCGAGACAAGGACATAATTTAAAAAAACATAGATTTTGAAAAGGATGGTTACGGGCAGGAGCCCACTGGAACTGAATTGCTTCCTGATTTGCACTCATGCTGCGAGCACAAATCAGGAAGCAATTCCTAATCGCTCCCCCCCCCCCCCCCCACACACACACACACACACACACACACACACACACACGCGCGCGCACACACATGCTCAACTCAATTCAGCCCCCCTGCGATTTTCTGCCCCTTTCCCCAATACGGAGGCGGGGACGAGACTCCTCCAAGAGTCCCCCAAAACTCAAGATTGTTTTCACTGGAACAGCAGAGGTTGAGGGGCAACCTGATAGAAGTTTACAAAATTATGAGTGGCATGCACAGAGTGGATAGGCAGAAGCTTTTCCCCAAATTGCAAAAGTCCATTGCTAGGGTACATAGGTTTAAGGTGCGAGGGACAAAGTTTGGAGGAGTTGTGCTGCGCAAATGTTTTTACACAAAATGTGGTGAGTGCCTGGAACTCGCTGCCGGGGGAGGTGGTGGAAGCAGGTAAGATAGCGATGTTTAAGACTTATCTTGACAAACATATGAATAGGATGGGAATAGAGGGTTACGGACCCCGGAAGTGCAAAAGGTTTTAGTTTAGACAGGCATCATGATCAGCACAGGCTTGGAGGGCTGAAAGGCCTATTCCTGTGCAGTACTGTTCTTTGTTCTAATTAAAGAGATCTTAAAAGGAAAAAAAGAGGCTCAGAGATGCATAGAGGGAATATTTGAGGCGGCTGCTTCTCATCCGCAAAAAGGAAAGCCAGATTTTGCGATGCTGGAATCAAATGTGGGAAAACTCAGCAGGTCTAGTCTGGCAGTAACTATGGCGAGAGAAACAGAGTTAACATTTCAAGTCAATGTGATGATTCTCATCCACTCTTCATTATAGATTCATTCCTCTCTTATGCTGCTGGCTAATATTCGAGCATTTAGACTAAAGAAGTAAGCAATGTGGGGCATTTGGATCTTTGGTTGCTGATTTACAAAAAAATGTCAATCTTTAACGATAGACATGTAGAAAATATAAACTGTAATATTGTATATCTATTCTGATTTAATTTTCATTTTAGTTTGACCTTAACATTGCAGTTTATATTCGTTGCACATTAATCTACCAAATTTCCATGTTAATTTGATCTTAATTTTGCTAGTTATGTAATAATCTTTATTAGTGTCACAAGTAGGCTAACATTAGCACTGCAATGAAGTTATTGGGAAAATCCTCTAATATCACTAATACCTTAAAGTAGTTGAACTACAATTCTGTAGCAGTAAAATGAACCCCAAATATATAGAATTTTCTGATTTGATTGATTTGTAGACCATTAGAAATGTAGAAGATAGAATCATATAATCACTAAAGTGCAGAAGGAGGCCATTTGGCCCTTTGAGTCTGCACCAACCCTCTGAAAGAGCACCTTCCATAGGCCCACTCCCCAATCCTGTGCCTGCAAGCCCACCCAACCTACACATCTTTGGACACTCGGGGGCAATTTTATCACAGCCAACCAACGGAACATATATATCTTTGGACTTTGGGAGGAAACTGGAGCACCTGAAGGAAGTCCATGTAAACACGGGGAGAAAGTGCAAACTCTACCCAGTCACCCAAGGCCGTAATTTAACCCAGGTCCTTGATGCTGTGAGGAAGCGGTGCTAACCACTGTACCACCATGCCACCCACTTTTATCTTCTAATTATTTGTTCATTTTATGGAAAATGTTAGAGTTCAATATAAAGGAAGTATTAGCAGAGCATTTAGTAATGCATAATATAATCAGAGTCAGCATGGCTTCATGGAAGTCATGTCTGGCAAATTTATCAGAATTCTTTGAGGTGGTGCTGAGCAGGATAGGTAAAAGGGGAGCAGGATAGGTAAAAGGGAACCAGTAGATTTAATATACTTGGATTTCCAAAAAACGTTTGATAAGGTACCACACAAAAGGCGACTGAACAAGATAAGAGCCCTTGGTGTTGGGGATAGTATATTAGCATGGATAGAGGATTGGCTAACTGATAGAAGACAGAGAGTTGGGATAAGGAGGGGCATTTTCTGGATGGGAACCTGTTACTAGTGAGTGCCACAGGGATCAGTACTGGAGCTACAATTATTTACAATATAAATGGCTTGGGCGACGGAAGTGAATGTACGATTGCCAAGTTTGCAGATGACACAAAAATAGGTGGGAAGTGAAAGGTGAGGATGACAAAGTGTTTACAGAGGGAATTAAACAGGGTTAGGTGAGTGGATAAAAACTTGGTTAATGTAATGTCGGAAAATATGAAGTTATGCATTTTGGTAGGAAGAATAAAGAGCTGAATATTATTTAAATGGAGAAAGACTGCAGAAAACTGCAGCACAGGGATTTGGGGGTCCTCATGCATAAATCACAAAAAGCTAGCATTTAAGTTCAACAGGTAATTGGGACGGCAAATGGAATATTGATCTTTATTACAAAAGGAATGGAGCATAAAAATAGGGAGATCTTGCTAAAACTATGATAGGCACTAGTTGGATCACACCTGGCATACTGTGATCAGATTTGGTCCTCTTATCTAAGGAAAGATATACTGGCATTGGAGGAAATCCAGAGAAGCTTCACTGGGTTGATCCAGAGTATGGAGGGACTTTCTTATGAGAAGAGGTTTATTAGGTTGGGCCTGTGCTCATTGGAGTTTAGAAGAATGAGAGGCAATCTTACTGAGACGTATAGGATTCACAGGGGCTTGACAGGGTAGATGCTGAGAGGTTGTTTCCCCTTGTGAGAGTCAAAGGACCAGAGGGCATAATCTCAGAATAAGGTATCACCCATTTAAGACAGAGTTGAGGAAGAATTTCTTTTCTCAGAGGGTAGTAAATCTGAGGAATTCTTTACCACAGAGAGCTGTAGAGGCTGGATCATTAAGTGTGTTCAAAGCTGAGAAAGACAGATTTTTAATCAGTAAATTGATCAAGGGGATAAGGCAGGAAAGTGGAGTTGAGGATTATATCAGATCAGTTATGATCTCATTGAATGATGGAGCAGACTCGGTGGACCAAATGGCCTACTTCTGCTCTACGTCTTATGGTCTTTTACATTCATTAAATTATTTGATTTGATTTATTATTGTTACATGTATTAGTGTACAGTGAAAAGTATTGTTTTTTGCATGAACTACAAACAACGCATCCCGTACATAGGGAAGGAAGGAGAGACTGCAGAATGGAATGTTACAGCCATAGCTAGGGTGTCATTTAAAAGAGTTAGGATGAAATATTTAAAGCATGGAACGAGAGTAAAAGATAGAATTAGAGGGTATGCTGGGTACAGCTTGCAAGAAGTCACCTCACTCCAGCGCCATCTCAAAGCTGCCTATGCCTCAAGCCTCAAGTGTATACACAATGACAAATTTAACTTTTCAGAAATGAAGTCATTGGCTCCAAGAGACCTGAAACTTTGCAACTGTGGCACGATAGTGAGCGACAGCAGGCTTTGAAGGATCGGTGAGTTCAGGTTCTTTTTTTAAATTTGGAGCATCCAATTATTTTTCCAATTAAAGGACAATTTAGCATGACCAATTCACCTAACCTGCACATCTTTGGGTGGTGGGGGTGAAACTCACGCAGACATGGGGAGAATGTGCAAACTCCACACAGGCAGTGACCTGGTGCCAGATTCGAACTGTGTCCTCAGTGCCGTGAGGCAGCAGTGCTAGCCACTGTGCTGCCCATGAGTTCAGATTTCTAATTCAAAAACAAGTGATTATTATAAAAGAAAGGCACAGTTTAACCGTGGCTTTCTCAGACATCCTCATGAGCTAACAGACATACCGTAATTTGAACAGGATTTATTCACAGAAGATACGTTTGTGGGATGAATTTCACTAGTTCCAGGAGCCTCCAGTTCTTTGCGAATGTGTCCCTGGCCCCTGGCAGCAGGGTTCTCCCCATCATAAAAAAGTCGATGTGTGAACACACACTATGCACCGGAGAGAAAAGGGAGAATTCTCTGCCCCCAAGGTGCAAAAACCGCCACCGGTCCGTTCCACCCATCTCCTTCATGAACGCTGCTAGTAATTGCGCTGACCCCAAAGGGCCAGCAACTTCGTTTTAGACCGATCCAGTGAGGGCTCACCCTTTCCGTCTACCATACTCCTGAAACCAGAGTCCAACCAAGGTGAGCACCTGCCCCGTCCCACAATGGGTCAATGTCCTACTCCAGTCCCCGTAGGCCAGGGGTGGGCAAACTACGGGCCGCATGCGGCCCGCCAAAGGTCTTTATGCGGCCCACCAAGGTCAAGTCATAATAAGGTTAATGGGGGGGTTACTGGTATAGGGTGGATACGTTGACTTGAGTAGGGTGATCATTGCTCGGCACAACATCGAGGGCCGAAGGTCCTGTTCTGTGCTGTACTGTTCTATGTTCTATATGAGGCGCCCAGAATCATAACCGGGTGAAGCGCCATTTTTGAAAAGTAGAGAAAAAGACGGCTAAAGGCAGGATGCCGCCGGGGGAAGCGCTGAGGTATATGCCGCACGCTAATAGGTTACAACCGGGACTATTAATTAATATACTATGCGGCCCTTTAAAATTGTGAATTTCTGAATGTAGCCCTTGCACGGAAAAGTTTGCCCACCCCTGCCGTAGGCACTCTACCCCATCCCAGAAACCCCCCGTTAACTTCATCTCGATCTGCTACCGCTCTCTTCCCCAGCCCCCTCTCCCATCATTCGCACCTTCTAGGCTCAACGAAACCTGCCGAGACAGATCCCACAAGCCACAGCCCCCACCTCGCTCCCATTCACTAGCCAATCTCATTCAAGCAGTAAGGTAGCCCCCCTCCCGCCAAAGTCCACCATACCCAAATAACCCATTCAAACCAAAAGCCAGATCCCTAATCGAAACCAAAACGCCCCCAACCCCGCCTTCCACCATCCAAAACAGCCCAACACCCCTATACCCTCCCCCCACTAAGCCTTCCAAACTTCAAGCATCTTCGGTAGCTTCACCCCTTCAGGCAGCCCAATGATCCTAAGGTTCTGCCCCCTCAACCTATTTTCCAGGTCGTCGACCTTCGTTCTCAAGCCCTTATTTCTTTCCTCCACATCTCAGCATCTAACGAGGCCAACTGATCCCTGTGCCGTGACAGCATCTTCTCCACCCCCTTCAACACCTCATCGTGCTGCCAAACCGTCTCCGATGTCTTTTCCGCCGCCACCTTTATCGGTACCAAGGCATCATCCACAGACTTCCTGAGGGTCTTCATCATTTCCCTCCCATGCTTCTCGAAATGCTTGCCGAACTATTTATCAAATTCGACAGCCATTACGTCCATCATCTTAGATCCCCCTGGGCTCCGCACTGATGGACTACTGCTTCTACCTTCCTTTCTTGAGCCATTTGATATCTTTGCACTAAATACTCTCGAATGGGTTGAGATTGTCCAATTACCCCCGGAAACCAGATAAAAAGAACCAAAAATCAACCACTCTGGCGGGAGCTACCTTATGTCCAACCACCTTCTACATGTCGCCACTGGAGGTTCCCCCCCATGCTGCCATTACAATTCTAACCCCGTTCCTGGGGTTACCCCTATCTCTGGATCTGTAAAGTCGTAATTACCTGCAAATACTCACATTCAAAGCATTGTCTTGCATCTTTGATTTTGTCCATTTTTATATTTCTGGAACATACCTCTTCATTCACCTGAGGAAGGAGCAGTGCTCCGAAAGCTAGTGATTCGAAACAAACCTGTTGGACTTTAACCTGGTGTTGTAAGACTTCTTACTGTACTCACCCCAGTCCAATGCCAGCATCTCCACATCATGCTTAAAAGGAAGCAACAATCTGAACAGTGGGACTGCTGAATGGTCAGACTGCTTTCAGAGATTCAGTGTGAAAGTTTAAATTTGATTTAACGCTTAGAAAATTTAGGTGAAGTATCACCACCACCATCTTAGTACAGGGAAGCCAAACGATTCGGGCTTGCCAGCTATGCTCACATCTCATGACCAAGTAAAAAAGTTGTTCAAAGTTTCCTTGAAGTATTTTCTTTCATTTCTACTTTTGGCACTTATACAGTCGATATTCATTTTCCACTTCCAATTCTTTTAGTTTCTCTATCTGAAGCAAGAAGATCAAAATAATAGACTTGAGGGGAGAACAACTGTGTGTTGTCTGCCTGGGAATAACAGTATCCTGTTACCATTGAAAATACTGCTACTTTACACTATATCTCTGCCGGAGAATTGCAGCAAATAACTGCTCTGCAGAAACTGGCAAGGCATTTTCTCAACAGGAAATGGAGAAATCCTACCTTCGAGGGCAATTAGCATGGGGTGTCTTCAATTGAAGATGCTGGGCCATAACTATTTCATGTTGACTTGCTAACCTTAACAAAATGGTTTAACAAAACAATTTGGGCAGCACGGTAGCATTGTGGATAGCAAAATCGCTTCACAGCTCCAGGGTCCCAGGTTCGATTCCTGGCTTGGGTCACTGTCTGTGTGGAGTCTGCACGTTCTCCCCATGTCTGCGTGGGTTTCCTCCGGGTGCTCCGGTTTCCTCCCACAGTCCAAAGATGTGCCGGTTAGGTGGATTGGCCATGATAAATTGCCCTTAGTGTCCAAAATTTCCCTTAGTGTTGGGTGGGGTTACTGGATTATGGGGATAGGGTGGAGGTGTTAACCTTGGGTAGGGTGCTCTTTCCAGGAGCCGGTGCAGACTCGATGGGCCGAATGGCCTCCTGCTCTGTGCATTCTATGTAAAAATAGTGTTATATATAATGGACAGTTGTTTGTTTGAGGCAAAAAAATTGCAGTTCTATATTGCCATGTAGTACCATCAACCCAGTAATTTCAAGGATTCCTTTCACTCCTTTAAAAAAAATGCAATGGTATAATTTATGTGTAGTCTGCAATTTAATGTGGTTTTTCAAATGTCAGTATTGATGTATTTTTCACATTTAACTGGTTTATCATTTGATAAAGCTAATCTTTGCCATTATTGTTAAAGGTTCTAAATTTAACACCACATTATTTTCAAGTTTTTTTACTGAACTGCTCTGATTTAATTTCTTTTTCTCCTTCCAGTGGATTTTCAGATGCTAGCTTGATGTCTCAAGCTCCATCAAGTGGCCAAAATGTGGTAATTATCATGCAGTTGATCCTTTTCAATGTCTTCAGAACTAGCATTATTGAAGCGTATGGGAAATTGCAATTAAAATGTCAAATTCGACCTGGAAACAATCAAATCATAGGGGCTGGTTTAGCTCACTGGGCTAAATTGCTGGCTTTTAAAGCAGACCAAGCAGGCCAGCAGCATGGTTCGATTCCTGTACCAGCCTCCCCAGACAGGCGCCGGAATGTGGCGACTAGGGGCTTTTCACAGTAACTTCATTGAAGCCTACTCGTGACAATAAGCAATTTTCATTTCATTTTCATTTCAAATGCAATGACTTACAGCTGTGATGAAGCAAGATTTAAAATGTCATAGAATTAAATAGAAAAATTGTTCAACTCCATTTACTTTAGTGTACCACAGATGTAGAGAAATTGATCCTTTATTTAGCTTCTGTCCTATCGATGAAAATACTTGAAACCGAGACAGTTTCTTAAATTTAAGTGTTTTGCTCTACGTACCCCTCCTAATTTCTTATTGTTTTCTGCTTTTTCTAATTATCACATTACACTGCAGAATGGTGGAAATTGGGATCAAATTTTCCTAATATGGGACAACCAAGTAACCTATTGCACTTAAGTAAAATAAAATTGAGGTTTGATAGTTGCTTGTCTTCCCCCAGTTGGTTAGAGTGTGAAAGCCAGACATCTGCGCAGGTTGTATAACGAGCACCAATCCAGGGAGCCAATAAGGAAAGACTTCGTTAAATTCCTAACACAGCCTATAAAATGGAATTATGGGGTTTGGATTTATAAGTGTTTAAATCTCACAGATGTTCAGAATTCATTCTTGCTGAATTTAGCCTTTCACAGATTAAGCAAAATAAGTTGACTTAAAATAGTTCTACACTATGTAAACTGGAACCTAATGTTAGAAAAGGATTTTTAAAATCAAAAGTCAGGGATTGAGGAACAGATTAACAGGTTTGAATGCTGCACTTGTCAGGTTTCGAATGTAGGGTGCACAGAAATGGAGTTACAGAGGAGACGTGAACAATTGTTGGTGGAACGGACCAGAAGAGAAGCACAACTTGCAGCTCAACAATACGAAGAGGAGAGAATTCGAACAAAACAAATTCAGAAAGAAGCTGTTCTTGACTTTGTGAGAGTAAGCACTACCATTTTAAAGATCTAATAGCAGTGGTTAGCACAGCTGCCTCACGGCGCTGAGGTCCCAGGTTCGATCCCGGCTCTGGGTCACTGTCTGTGTGGAGTTTGCACATTCTCCCCGTGTCTGCGTGGGTTTCGCCCCCACAACCCAAAAATGTGCAGAGTAGGTGGATTGGTCACGCTAAATTGCCCCTTAATTGCAAAAAATAATTGGGTAATCTAAATTTTTTTTTTAAAAATCTAATAGCAATGCAGCCGTCATTTTCCAGAAAATTCCAGAATGAATCAAATTTGTCATTTTACTGAACAAGTTAAATATGGGCGCTCTACTTTGTTTCCTCCCTGTTTTAACTTTTTTTTCTTATTTTAAGTCCCTCCCCCCATTCTCACTTTTTGCCAAGCCCAATGGCTAGTAAAATGGCAGAGCTGGCTTAATGGAATGAATGCCAATCCCTGTTTCTAAGTTTCTCAAAGATAGCCAAGAATCCTGCTCCAGACTTCTACTGATTGTATTCTGTAACCACTCAGTATGATGTCTGTGGTTGTCCTGCCTGTGCTCAATATCCTCTTATAGTCTAGCAGAACTCAAATGAATCAAAAGTTGCAGCATTCATGGGAGAACTGTTCTTTTTAAAATATTACTTCCCTTGCCCGTCATCTCAAAGTGAGATGGGGATAATTTCATCATGTATTTCCTAAATTACTTTAAAAACTCTCCTTGTATTTAAACCCTCACCTGCCTTAAGCAGGCACTTCGAATGAGTAAATTAGGATTATGATACTATCAGTGTATCTTGACTATAACTCTTTTAAAAGTATCCGTTATTTTACAGACTTATAATGAAGTTAACAGTTCTCACAAATGTTTTTCTTTGTTTTACCTCTTTCTTATCCTTTTAATTCTTTTTCGAAACGTAGTGTTATGCAGTCCACAGGAAAATGGCTGACCTTTGTGTATGAATCTAGACACACGACTTTACCATCTACTTCTACATGGGGAGACTGGGGGAATCCGTCCTCTCCTTGTTTCAGTGTTTATACAGACTGGATTCTATTAGGGGGAGATGCTGTTTTCTTCTTCCTAGTCCAACATGTCAAGTCCAAGCGATCTTGCTGTCACCCAAGGTACAGAACAGACATTGATTTCAGGATCCACCTGGTGTCTTTGGCTCCATTGTATGCTGACTTTGCCAAATTAGCAACCAGGAAAGTTAGGCATTTAACTTTACCAATTTTATTGGTGCTTCTATCAGAGAATATGTTTCACAAATCACATTCTTGGGGTACAACTAAGGGCGATAGCAAGCATAGCCTGTAACAATACATTTGACTTGATCAATACCAAAGAAAATTTTCACATGTTAATACTAACGCCGAATAGTAATTTAAATTATAAAACTTTGGGCCTTTTAGTTATCACTGGCACTAAGAGGGTTAGGCGTACCTTGTAATGACTACCGTGGAACATCATGAAGGTTTTGTCTGGGTGTAGTTGGAATATATTTGGTAAATTAACTTATGCTGTTGTGCTTTCACATTTAATGCTTTACGCTATGTCAGAAATTTTACAATCACTTTTCAAACAATCAGCTCAATTTTTTCATGGATCGTGTGATTTACAAGGTGCAAATAAAAGATGGAAGCATTGTTACTTCGTTGCAAGTTACTTGTGGACAGGGAAGTATTCTATCTGAGTTAGAAGGTGTTGAAACCCATTAGCTAATCAAAAATGCTTTTGCGGAGTTACCTCTTTAATATAATTCATAGGAATGGTGATTAAGATGCTAGTGTTTGTGCTTTATCTCCCTGCAGCAAAAGAGTGGCCAAAGCCCTCAGAAACAGAGTCCCCCAGACAGCGATCACTGTGATGTAAGTCGTTAAGCAGGTTTAGCTGGATTTTAGAGAAGAGAGTGAATAATGAGAGAGTTGTTTCACCTACTACCAAAGGACCTTTCATGTTGGTGTTACATAATCTTTCATTTCAAAGGACAGTGTCATCCTTACTCTTTGTAAAGGAAAAACATCACTTAGCAAAATATGTGATATTTGCATCTGAGTCATCCTATACACTTGTCACCCTGTATTTCTTTGCAACACTTCATTGTGTTGTAATGATCAAATCATAAAAAATCTTATAATCTTTATTATTGTCACAAGTAGGCTTACATTAACTGCAATGAAGTTACTGTGAACAATTTGGGGATTACAGTAATTTTCAGTTTCCTGCATCAAATGTGTGTGTAAATATTCAACCATAACTGTTCCATATGATAATATGAGGTTTGTAAATTATATAGATTTTCCTGGTCAGTATTGACTGATGTACCCCATTTGCTGTACAGTTTTCTGGAGTGAGCAGTAATTTTTTTGATGTATTTGATAAATAATCATATAAACATTTTTTTTCATTTGACAGAGTTGAATTGTACAAAAAAGCAACATTTCAATTTCAGAATTAAAAACAACTGTCTTTTAAATTAATTAATTTTTGTTATTGTCATAAGTAGGCTTACATTAACACTGCAATGAAGTTACTATGAAAATCCCCTTGTTGCCATACTCTGGCGCCTGTTCGGGTACACTGAGGGAGAATTCAGAATGTCCAATTCACCTAACAAGCACGTCTTTCGGGACTTGTGGGAGGAAACCGGAGCACCCGGATGAAACCCACGCAGACACCGGGAGAACATGCAGACTCCGCACAGACAGTGAGCCAAGTGGGAAACACACACACGCACTCACACATACCCCTCCCACACACACACATGTTTATTTGTTTATCACTAAATATGTTGTCCATTCCAATTAGAACTCTCAGGTTTTGCCAGAAGTTAGTTTAAGTCCAGACAGATTCTTTATTGGCATTTCAAAGTAACATAATTTTGACAGAGTTAAAATTACAATACTGCTGATGCTAGAAATCTGAAATAAAAACTGAAAGCACTGGAAATATTCAGCATGTCTGGCACCATCTGCGGAGTGAAAAACATTTCATGTTTCGCTTCTAAATTAATTTCTTCAGAATGGTTCTGAAAAAGAGTCATATTTTACTTGAAATATGACTCTTTACAAAGACTTGCAATAACTTTTAAAATTTCAACAAAATATATTATAATATTAGGAACACATTTTCATTGTATACAAACCTTTCTTCTCAAACGAATAAGCAAAATATTTTGCTGTTGATACTGGCCCATCTGTCCAAAGAAATATAGTAAAAACTAACCAGTATTGATTATTCTGAAATAGTAATCATATTCACTTTTACTCCTTAATAATCTAATGTCGGTGGAAGATGTGTCAGCATGTAATATTCATAGAATTATTGAATGGTTACAGCCCATTGTGCCCATTGTGTCTGTGCTGTCGCTGAAGGAACAATTCACCTAGTGCCATCTCCCTGCCTTTTCTCCTTCGGTCTGCAAATTTTACTTTTCAGTTACTGACCCACTTCGCTTTTGAAAACTTCAACTGACCCCGCCTCCACCAAACGGCAAGGCAGTGCATTCCAGATAATAACCACTAACTACATGAAGAGGTTTTTCTCATGTCACCTTTGTTTCTTTTGCCAATCATCTTAATTTTGTGCCCTCTGGTTTGTGATTCTTCCACAAATAGGAACAATTTCTCCCTGTCTACTCTGTCCATCTCCCTGATGATTTGAAAAACTCATATCAAATCACTTCACAACCTCTTCTTCAAGGAGAACAGTCCCAACTTCTCTAATCTTTGTACATAATAGAACATTACAGCGCAGTACAGGCCCTTCGGCCCTCGATGTTGCGCCGATCTGTGAAACCACTCTAAAGCCCATCTACACTATTCCCTTATCATCCATATGTTTATCCAATGACCATTTGAATGCCCTTAGTGTTGGCGAGTCCACTACTGTTGCAGGCAGGCCATTCCACGCCCTTACTACTCTCTAAGTAAAGAACCTACCTCTGACACCTGTCCTATATCTATCTCCCCTCAATTTAAAGCTATGTCCCCTCATGCTAGACATCACCATCCGAGGAAAAAGGCTCTCACTGTCCACCCTATCTAATCCTCTGATCATCTTTTATGCCTCAATTAAGTCACCTCTTAACCTTCTTCTCTCTAACGCAAACAGACTCGAGTCCCTCAACTTTCCCTCATAAGATCTTCCCTCCATACCAGGCAACATCCTGGTAATCTCCTCTGCACCCTTTCCAATGCTTCCACTTCCTTCCTATAATGCGACGACCAGAATTGCACGCAATACTCCAAATGCGGCCGCACCAGAGTTTTGTGCAACTGCAACATGACCTCATGGCTCCGAAATTCAATCCCTCTACCAGTAAAAGCTAACACACTGTACGCCTTCTTAACAGCCCTTTCAACCTGGGTGGCAACTTTCAGGGATCGGTGTACATGGACACCGAGATCTCTCTGCTCATCCACACTACCAAGAATCTTACCATTAGCCCAGTATTCTGTCTTCCTTTTTTTCCTTCCAAAATTAATCACCTCACACTTTTCTGCATTAAACTCCATTTGCCACCTGTCAGCCCAGCTCTGCAGCTTATCTATGTCCCTCTGTAACTTGTAACATCCTTCCGCACTGTCCACAACTCCACCGACTTTAGTGTCATCTGCAAATTTACTCGCCCATCCTTCTACGCCCTCCTCCAGGTCATTTATAAAAATGCCAAACAGCAGTGGTCCCAAAACTGATCATTGTGGTACACCACTAGTAACTGGACCCCAGTTTGAACATTTCCCATCAACCACCACCCTTTGTCTTCTTCCAGCTAGCCAATTTCTGATCCAAACTGCTAAATCACCCTGATTTAGTATTTTCTGCAATAGCCTACCGTGGGGAACCTTATCAAATGCTTTACTGAAATCCATATACACCTCATCAACTGCTTTACCCTTGTCCACCTGTTTGGTCACCTTCTCAAAGAACTCAATAAGGTTTGCGAGACACGACCTACCCTTCACAAAACCGTGTTGACTATCTCTAATCAAATTATTCCTTTCCAGATGATTATGTATCCTATCTCTTATAAACCTTTCCAAGACTTTGCCCACAACAGAAGTACGGCTCACTGGTCTATAGTTACCGGGGTTGTCTCTACTCCCCTTCTTGAACAAGGGGACAACATTTGCTATCCTCCAGTCTTCTGGCACTATTCCTGTAGACAATGATGACATAAAGATCAAAGCCAAAGGCTCAGCAATCTCCTCCCTAGCTTCCCAGAGAATCCTAGGATAAATTAATTAAAATTCTTCATACCTGGATCTATTCTTGTGAATCTTTTCTCCACCCTTTCCAATGCCTTCACATCATACCGAAAGTATGGTGCCCAGAACTGGAAGCAACATTCGAATTGAGGCTGAACTAGTGTTTTTTACAGGCTTGACATAACTTCCTTACTTTTGTACTCTGTCTCTATTGATAAAACCCAGGATGTTGTCTGCTTTTATTTTTGTTTTTAGACATTTAGTGTACCTAATTCATTATTTTTCCATTTAAGGGGCAATTTAGTGTAGTCAATCCACCTACCCTGCACATCTTTGGGTTGTGGGAGCGAAACCCACGCAAACATGGGGAGAATGTGCAAATGCCACACTGACTGGTTTAGCATAGTGGGCTAAACAGCTGGCTTGTAATGCAGAACAAGGCCAGGAGCGCGGGTTCAATTCCCGTACCGGCCTCCTCGAACAGACGCTGGAATGTGCCGACTAAGGGCTTTTCACAGTAACTTCATTGAAGCCTACTTGTGACAATAAGC
Source organism: Scyliorhinus canicula (assembly GCF_902713615.1). Taxonomy (NCBI): domain Eukaryota; kingdom Metazoa; phylum Chordata; class Chondrichthyes; order Carcharhiniformes; family Scyliorhinidae; genus Scyliorhinus; species Scyliorhinus canicula. The sequence continues at coordinate 125,560,271 of NC_052158.1, read as the reverse complement.
TATTATTATTATTGCAGTGAAGCCGGGATCGAACCTGGGACCTCAGTGCCATGAGGCAGCAGTGCTAACCACTGTGCCACCAAGTTGCCCGTTGTATGCTTTATTAACCACTCCCTTTACTTGTCCTGTCACCTTCAATGTTTTGAAAACGTACACCCAGGCCTCTCTGCCCCTGTATCCCCTTTAAAATTATACCCTTTATTTTATAAGGTCTCTACATTCTCCCCTCAAAAATGAATCACTTCCACTTCTCTGCATTAAATTTCATCTGCTACTTGTCTGTGCATTCTACCCACCCAATTCTGTCTTTTTATAGTTCTACACCGTCCTCCTCGTATTTCACACTAGTTCCAAGTTTTGTATCATTCACAGAGTTTTAAATTAGACCATAAAACGAGGGGCAGGATTCGGCCACTCGGCCCATCGAGTCTGCTCCACCATTCAATCATTTTTTAACATAAATTTTGACTACCCAATTCATTTTTTCCAATTAAGGGGTAATTTATTGTGGCCAATCCACTTACCCTGCACATATTTGGGTTGTAGGGGCGAAACCCACGCAAACACTGGGAGAACGTCCAGATTCCACACAGACAGTGACCCAGAGCCGGGATTGAACCTGGGACCTCGGCACCGTGAGGCAGCAGTGCTATCCACTGTGCCACCGTGCTGCCCTCTGCCATTCAATCATGACTGAAATTTTTCTAATCCCCACACTCCTGCCTTCTCCCCATTAGCCCTGATATGTGCCCTCTATACCAAGGTCTAGGCCATCACTATATATCAGGAAGAAAAGGCGTCCTAACATGGGTCCCCGGGGGAACTTCACTACAAACCTTCATCCAGCCTGAAAAACCACTGTTCACCACTACTTTGTTTCCTGTCACTCAGCCAATCTTTTTATCTTTAACTTTATGTAAGTTTCCGTGATTTATAACTTGTCCTATTTAACCGTGCATATATATTTGGACATTATTACTTTCTTAATCAAAAATGAAGTCCTTTACTTTCGTAAGCTCGTAACACTAAGCACACAGAAACTTAGAATAAATGTATAAGTAGATTAATACCGTACATCTATTTAATGAAATTCTTGTTTTCCAGTTTATTTCCTCCCTTTTTATGATTAAGTGTGTGAGTTGTGCTTGATTCTTAGCTCTGCATTAAAATTAAAATGGTAAAATGTAATTCCTGTGTACTGTTCAATTGGCCAGTTCAAGTTCAAGTAAGCAGTGCACAAGGATATTCAATTGATCGGCAGGTAGTTTTACAGTCTGATATACTTTTAAATTGAAAGATATAAATGTTCAAACTAGTGAGCAACAGCTCATCATGATAATAACCACTTCTGCTTTCAACTTCTCCAATTTTTCTTCGGGTCACCACAATGCTGGTTGACCCATCTCCATTTTCATGTCCCATCTTCATAACCCGCCTCCCCAAATGTCATCTCTCTCTCCACAATGGATGATATAATTTCAATCTCTCCCTGACTGACTTCTTTGCTGCTCCTACAGTCTTCACTGACCTCCTGATGTGCTGGTTCCTAATCTGTCCTTTCTTGTCACTCCTCACGTCCATCTCACCATCTCATAATAATAATCTTTATTGTCACAAGTAGGTTCACAGTAACACTGCAATTAAGTTACTGTGAAAAGCCCTTAGTCGCCACATTCCGGCGCCGTTCGGGTACACAGAGGGAGAATTCAGAATGTCCAAATTATCTAACAGCATGTCCTTCAGAACTTGTGGGAGGAAACCGGAGCACCCGGAGAAATGTACAGTTGTTTTTCCTCTTCTGATACTGCCGTACTATACAACAAGGCTGGTTCTCAACGGTCTTGTAGATTCTTCCTTCCAGTTTCAGCGGTACTTTAATATCTCACAAGACTCCACCTCATCAATTACTTCAACCAGAGCTAATCTGTTGCTTAGCTTCTATTCCTTTACTCCCACCTTCTGCTACCTCTGATAATTAGAACCACAGAATCTTCAAAGTCCTGCAATTCAAAGGTACTAAAGTTCCCAATTATTTTACGGAAACATGCTGCAGCATATGTAGTTTAATTTAATGTACTGAAAGATCATGAAAACAGTTGCAACAAAGGATAGTATATGAGTAATAGTTTGAACTTTGGAGAACTAAGTCATGCAAATCTAAAATGTAACGTAAGATGCGTAGCCTAGTTTCCTGAAATTGAGTTTCCGAATCATTCAGTGTATGTTAATTGTTTGTATCCGTACAAAATTTGCATTATCTTGGATTGGTTTAACTCTGTTTTGATGATTAGTTTGCTTGTCCCTCCATGTGACTGTTGAGAATGTTTGTTTTGTTTTCTTATATTTATTCATCTCTCTCCCCATTCCCTTCCCTCAGCTCCCCAAATATTTCCCTGTCAGACGGTCCCAGCACACAGATGATAGCGCCTTGTTAGTGGTAAGAGTGTGTCTGCATGGATTGGCCTGTGTCATAGAAGATTAGATCATAGAAATGGCATGATGTGTAACCTATCAATTTACCAATCATTAGCGAAAGCTTTATTGAATAGCACAACCCACATAAAAACAGAAGAATTCTTTGGACTCCATCGCTGGAGAATTTCCAGTGACACTTGTGGAAAATCATATGTCAAGACCTTGCTAAATGACATCCTATATTAGTAACTAAAAGTTTGCAAACACAATGGAAGAAAAGTTGATTTATCTTGCATCTGGGTTTGCTGTAAAAATAAAGACACAACTCAGGCTCTTAAATGGAAAAGATATCGTGGTGTTGTTCTTCTGTTAGATTACTTTGTCAACATTGCAATTGACTTGGCAAAGAGCAGGATGGATAGGAAACGGAGTGAAGTGGTGTACATTGTTTTTTTCACTTCTTGTACTTGAGTTTGATTCCAGCCTAAACTAATAAGATGAGTATCATTTCACTTAACTGCTTGGAATGTGTCTACCTGAAATGAATCTGGGCAACTTTATTCATTTAATAATGGGTGAAGGTCCACTGAATAAAAGGCCCCCAGTTGACAATCTTATTGGAAAATAACTGAAGTGGGAAGTGGAATAATTTATACTGGGTGTTTGGCATGTTGTGGATGGAAGAACTGGATCCTTAATTTACGCCCAATATAACATCTTGCCCAGAAGCACTTAATGCTGAGACTGGGTCATAATCATTTCCTTCCCCAGTTCTGCAATTTCTCACTTTAAGAGTTTTTTTTTATTGCTGCTAAGGTGCTGCACGCTGTATTAAAAATGGAATGGCATCAATTACTTTAGATTCACTGTTTTAACTTATGCTTTCTTCAGCAAGGTAACTGACTGATTTGCTGATCTTTCACTGAATGGATGTACTGACGGTCTAATTTAAAACTCTTCACCCACTTCTTCATCCTACCTTTGTGGCTTAGTCAGGGCTTTGGATTTGGAACCCAAATCAAAACTTTGATCCTGACATGCTGGACTGCTCGGTGAAAAGAGTGATTGGATTTCTCAAATGAAGCCACATTACTAGTTAGCTAGAAAAATTCTAAGTTGAATGCCTGATTTGTTGCCACCATACTGTACACAGTAAATCAGGAACATCTAAACAATAAGGAAGGAGTTAGGTTATGGTTAGGTTAACCCTGCACTGATGACCTCTGTTAAGTGATCAGAGTAGAAATGGCAACAAGAACATAAAGCATAGAACAAAACTTAGGACCTTCTAATTTCATGGATTATGTACCATTTATCTATTATGGATTTCAACTCACCCACTAAGGTCCTGACACATCCATGAAATCATCTAAGAGAAGATGTACATGAGTATTTACGAATCAGAAAAAGAAATCTAACAAAGCAGCAAAATATTCATCAAACTCCACAACTCCATTATACATCTGCCTTCTATAACCAACAAATTCCTTTCCCCAGCGGCAAATTAATCCTTATAAATTCATTGATTGACACGACAAAATCATGAATAGTATTCCTGTAACCACCAATCCTATTCCCAACCAGATACTTTATTAAAAAAAATAAAAAATTTAGAGTATCCAATTATTTATTTATTTCAATTAAGGGCAATTTAGCATGGCCAATCCACCTACCCTGCACATCTTTGGGTTGTGGGGGTGAAACCCACGCAGGCACGGGGAGAATGTACACACTCCACATGGACAGCGACCCAGGGCTGGGATTCGAACCCGGGTCCTCAGCGCCGTAGCAGCAGTGCTACCCACTGTGCCGCCGTGCTGTCCTTCCAACTAGACACTTAGCAGTCTCACATCAACTGCTTTGGCAAGGAGCCTATCACTACTTTGTGAGAGTATTCTCGCCAGTTAGTAATAGAATTAACAATTTAACCTTGCTGAAGGGTGACAGTGGTTTGTACTGTTGCCTCACAGCCAGGGACCCGGGTTCAATTCTGACCTAGGTGACTCTGGAGTTTGTGCATTCTCCCCGTATTGCATGGGTTTCCTATCACAGTCCAAGGATGTGCAGGTTAGGTGGATTGGCCATGCTGAATTGCCCCTTAATGTCCAAACATTAGGTGGGGTGGGGATTTGGCCTCGGTTGGATGCTCTTTCGGAGGGTCGGTGCAGACTCGCTGGGCCTTCTGCTCTTTTGGGATTCCAAGACTGCAGAATCCATTTAAGATAAAGAAAATGGAATAAAGCCTTAAAGTGCATGTCTTTTCGAGGTCAATAAATTATGTCTTTATGCAAGTTCTTAAATAAACAAAACAGTTAACAAGAAGATGAGAAGTGCAAACCTTGAAAATTCATAAACTTCCCAAGTGATTCTTTTTCAACTTGAAATTGTGGTTTGTGCTATTCACATTAGTTTTGCTGGTTAGTGACTTATTCATGGTTAGCTGACTTGAATCCATAGTTAGTAACAGTGTGCTAATTTTGCTGGACAGTGAGGCATGGAATTGTTATGTTGCATGTACTCAACACTTGCTGAATATTCCCCTGCTGAATATTCTATCTATAGTAATAACTAATGGGTTACTCATTGGTTTCGTGGAGCACACCAGAAATCACCAGAATGCATGTCTACACACTGCAAAATAGATGTATATAATTTTAGATAATATATACATCTCAATGCTTTGAGTACCCGTGTATTAGAATTTTTTCTGGTTAAGTTATTTGAAATGACAGCTTTACGAAGAAATGAGACGAAATACATTAGTTCTACCTTCAAAGTACACTGCTCTGTTTTTATCAGAAAAATATTTCCATATATGTGTCTGAATCACTAATTGTAATTTTTAAACTGCATTTTTGCCATATCTACTTTTCACATTCAAATTCTTTATAGTTTTAAATTCATCTTAACATGACATTTTGTAAATGTTATTTACTTTTTTAAATTTTTAAGTAAACTAATTTTAGGCTTATTAAAAAACAATTTCTATTTTCTTTTATAATTTCTGTGTATTGCATCCTGTTAATCTTTTCTGACTTTAGTTATTATTTCATTATTTGTTGACTCATTTCTTTCATGAAGGATATTTGTTTTCATTTCAATTTTCATTTCATTTCATTTCATTTCATTTCATTCATTTTAATTCTTCATTGGTCGATTACTTTCACGGAGATGCCATACATATATCTGTGTTTCTTTTCTTTTGGTATCTATTTATGTACCCACAGTATTTGCAGCTACTAAACCAATTAGTCACATTGATGTCAGGATTTCTACAACCAGGGAAACATTGCACTGACCTATTAAAACAGTAATTTTAAGCATGATATTTTGTTATGGGTAATTCTTCATTTGTCATTACGCCACCCAGAGGCAGGAATTGAGTACAACACAATGTAAGGCACAACCACCGTCCATTGATTTTTTTTTAATGACTAGCCCAACCCTTTCGGAAGAAAATGTGGGAATGTCGGAACCTTGAAGTTAGGATATGGTATGACTTGGAAACTGTTAGCTCACTAAAATCATGAATAGTTTTATGTGAACAAATAAAACTACATGTTTTAAAGTCATTTTCTTTTTCATTGCCAAATAGATTAATAATTTGGTTTCCAAGTGAAACCCTATACCAGTTGCCATGTCATATTTTTTCACAGCCTGGGTTACAAAAGAGCTTTTAAGATGTGTAGCAGTGATGGGTGAGGCTGGCTTGCTTGCATTTGAATGTGTACTAAATTATAGTTGGGCAACATTAAATCCAAGGTTGACTTCTTCATTGAGTATACGTGATTGTTTTAATATATCACAGAGCTTTGTGCTGAAAACCTGGTATTTCTGAAAAATGAAAATCGCTTATTGTCACGAGTAGGCTTCAATTAAGTTACTGTGAAATGCCCCTAGTCGCCACATTCCAGCACCTGTTGGGGAGGCTGGTACGGGAATTGAACCGTGCTGCTGGCCTGCCTGGGTCTGCTTTAAAAGCTAGCGATTTAGCCCAGTGTGCTAAACCAACCCCCCTGATTGTCAATAGATTACACATTTGTTCAGTTTTACTGTTGATTCATTATCAGTGTTTATATGAAAATGAAATGAAAATTGCTTATTGTCATGAGTAGGCTTCAATGAAGTTACTGTGAAAAGCCCCTAGTCGCCACATTCCGGCGCCTGTCCGGGGAGGCTGGTACGGGAATCGAACCGTGCTGTTGGCCTGCTTGGTCTGCTTTAAAAGCCAGCGATTTAGCCGAGTGAGCTAAACCAGCCCCTGGTAATGCAGCAGCTAGTCCCTTGCAGAACAATGAAACATGAAGTCACATTGGTGTTGAACCTGTTAAATTTCATTGTGATTCACAGCAAATGAGTAAACTATCTTTAGGACTTCTTGAAATCTAATGAAAGGTATTTTGTGGTAAACTGTTTACAAGAGTTTATTTTGAGTGTTACCTTGTGTGTTTATTTTTCTGCCTGGTAAAGCCTCACTTCTGTTGTAATTTTGATGGACACAACAGTACAAGTTTCTGATCAAGTACTAATATCAGATGATATGCGTTTCTTTGAATTCAAAAAATAGATCCAACTGAAGCAGTGGTTTAGAAATTACTGGCTCTGCCTCTTAATTTCTGCTAATCCAGCAAGCCACTGGAAAAGTGATATCTTAATATTGTAGCCTTGTTAATTTCTTATTGGACGATGCTGGAGTAATTACATACTTTGTTCCTTTGTAACATCTGGTGACTCAAGAGAGGGCTGTTGGTTTTTACCAAAACAGTACACTTGGAGTAGTGTTGTGATAAGATGAACCAATCGCCATTGCTTTGGGCAACTTAACCGTACATGATCTTGAGCAGACAAAGTTCATTTTGCAGATGTAATGTATGTGTCTTTCTGTAACTTGTGTAAAATTGGTATTTTGGTACCTTCGTTGGTAGATCCCAAAAGTCCACAACAATAATTGGATGATCTGTTTGTTTAATTCTGAAGCTAATATTTTGGACTGTTTATAGTATGTCCATATTTGCAAGTATGGAAAACTAATAAAGCTGAGTAACAGGTTCATATAAAGTAATAGCCCCAGAAAAGCTGACAACTGAAGACCTTACCCTGAATACTCAAGTTTTATAACACATGAAGTTGCACTGAATGTACTGTGGGATATATTCTGATCAGCAGTTAGCTGCAGACACACCAACCATTAGAATATTTATTGGAGAGGAAAACTCTTAAGTACATCAAAGCAGTTTGATTCAACGATGAATATTGAAATGACTTTGAGGAATGTGAATACTGAATGCATGGGATTTATTTTCTTGGGGAACCTGGTGGCATGCCCCTTCCTGAAAGCTTCAATTTTTGACTCTATTTTGTGCATTTTGGGGTTGACTATAATTCAGATTTTTTTCAAAGCGAAACTAGATTCTGATCGAAGATTAAAGATATTTTTACGCCTGAAAGGAGTATTTGTACAGATTTCACTGCAACTTTACAGGTAAAGCTAAAATAAATAGGTTGATGTTATGCTGTTGAAATAATATTGGACAATAGCTTGCATTTTTACAGCACATTTTAACATGTAAAAAAGTGATTCACATAGATATAATAAAAAAAGACATTGAGCCAAAGCAGGACATATTAGAAGGGATGTTCATAAGTTCCTAAGATAGGGAACAGAATTAGGCCATTCGGCCCATCGCGTCTGCTCCGACATTCTATCATGACTAATATGTTCCTCATCAGTTACCTACAATGCAGACCAAGAGCTGGATTGTAAAATCAGCCAGAGCACCTCCTCCCTCGAACACGTGACCTAGGAGCAGGAGTAGGGAATTTAGCCTCCCGAGCCTAAACACCTTCAATGTGATCAAGGCCGATCCCATCATGGTCTCAATTTCACTGTCCTGCCCGTTCTCCATAACCCTGCAACCCATTACCAGTTAAAAATCTGTCCAACTCCTTCTTAAAATTTACTCACTATCCCAGCATCCACTGTACTCTGGGGCAGCGAATTCCACAGATTCACAACCCTTTGGGAGAAATAGTTTCTCCTCAACTGTTTTAAATTTGTAACCTCTTATTCTAAGATTATGACCTCTCATTTTAGAATGCCCCACAAGACAAAATATCTGCTCCACGTCTATTTTCTCCATACCTTTTAGCCTCTTGAATACCTCAATTTGATTTCCTTTTCTTCTTCTAAACTCCAGAAAGTATAGGCCTAAACCCCTCGGGCGACAAACCCCTCATCTTTGGGATCAATATAGTTAACCTCCTCTGGCTCCAATGCCCTACATCTTTCTGCAAATAAGGGGACCAAAACTATGCTCCAGGTGCCGTCTAACCAATGCCTTGTATAGTTCCAGCAACACTTCCTTACCTTTATACTTAATTTCTTTTGCTATAAATGCCAATATTCATTTGCTTTCTTTATTATTTGCTGCACCTGCATGCTGGTTTTCTGTGACTCGTGCACAAGGATACCCAGATCACTCTACACGAGAGCACCCTGAAGTCTCTCCCCGTTTAGATAATAATTCGCATTTCCATTTTTCCGACCAAAATGCATGACCTTACACTTAACCACGTTAAACTCCATCTGTCACATTTTTGCCCACTGTCCTAACCTATCTATACCTACTTGTAAGGTTCTTATTTCCTCATTTCAACTTGCTGTCCCACCTATTTTTGTGTCATCTGTGAATTTGGCTATAGAAACTTCTGTCCCTATATCTAAGTAGTTAATATAGATTGTAAATAGCTGGGGTCCAAGGACTGAACCCTGTGGCACCCCACTAGTTACATCCTGCCATCCAGAGAAAGACACATTTATCCCGTCTCCTATCAGTCAGCCAGTCTTCTGTCCAAGCTAATAATTTTTAACCTTCTGTGCGGCACCTTATCAAATGCCTTCCGGGCAGCAGGGTAGCATGGTGGTTAGCATAAATGCTTCACAGCTCCAGGGTCCCAGGTTCGATTCCCGGCTGGGTCACTGTGTGGAGTCTGCACGTCCTCCCCCTGTGTGCGTGAGTTTCCTCCGGGTGCTCCGGTTTCCTCCCACAGTCCAAAGATGTGCGGGTTAGGTGGATTGGCCATGCTAAATTGCCCGTAGTGTCCTAATAAAAGTAAGGTTAAGGGGGGGTTGTTGGGTTACGGGTATAGGGTGGATACGTGGGTTTGAGTTGGGTGATCATGGCTCGGCACAACATTGAGGGCCGAAGGGCCTGTTCTGTGCTGTACTGTTCTATGTTCTATTCTAAGTCCAGATATACTACATCTACAGGATCCCCATTATCCACTTTGCTTGTTACATCTTCGAAGAACTCTAGCGAATTAATCAACATAATTTGCCCTTCATAAAACCATGCTGACTCTGATGGATAGTGCTTTGGCTTTCCAAATATCCTGATATTACATCCTTGATAATTGGTTTTAATCATTTTCCAGCAACCATATGTTAAACTAACTGATCTGTATTTTCCCACATTCTGCTTCCCTCCCTTTTTGAATAAGAGCTTTGCATTAGCATTTTCCCGTGGAGCCTTTCCCGTGTCCAGGGAATTTTGGAATATTGTAATCAATTGATCTACTTCCTTTAACAACCTAGGATTTAGGCCATCGGGCCCTTGGGACTTGTTTGCCCTCAATCTCCAGAGTTTAATGTCCAAACGGCTGGCTCAAAAGAAGACAGCGAGAAAATTCCAGGCGCAGCTGGGAAAATGGCTGGAATTTTCCGACCGTTCTAGTCAGCAGGATATTCTGGTCCCGCCAACAGTGACCCCCCACCCCGCCACGGATTTCCTGGTGGCAGTTGGTGCATAGAACGGGGAACCCCATTGACAGCGACGGGTTAAGACGATCGGGCCGCTGGATAATGGCGGGCCTCGAGACACGCCACGGGGGGGATGCGGAAAATCGTGCTCAGTAGATTAGTTCATGTGCGGAAGTCCATTGTTAAGAAGAATGGAGAGTTGAAGCAATGGTTTTGGACAGGAAGAAGATATGGTAGGAAGGAGATAAACCCTGAAGGAATTTAAACACAAGGATATGAATTAGGAAATCAATGGCTATTGTCCATCAGTACGAACAGGGATCATGGGTGAGTTGGACTTGGTGTATGATAGGAGAGGAACAGCAAAGATTTTAACATCACATTAAACATTTGTCCATCATTATTGCCAATATTAATTTCTGTTCTCTCTTGTTCTTTCGAATGGGTCAATAGGTTTACTTAGTTATACCAAAGTTAGATATTATGCATTTCAGTCATTACTTTTAAGAAGAATAAAGCACAAAAAAAATATTTTTCGGAAGAACAAGAAGGTTCTGAATTTTGTCTCAGGCACACGTGATTTATTCCAGCCTTGTAGTTGCCAATTTATTCTTAGTTTATTGATCAGGTTTCCTTCAGATGTTGACCACTTTAAATTAGGTATTGTGGGCTGCATTCCTGGTTACTTTACCGGAACAAAGAGAAATGAATCATACATGTGGAAGCAAAATGAATGCACCCAAGTTACATGATGCAAAACTGTAACTCCTATATATGTAAGCCCCACCCCATAACAGTAATTTCAGTAAAATCCTAAATACAGCAATCTCATAATTAACTTCTTTAAACTGCTTTCATAATCATATCTGCTGTACAATATTCCAAATCCTAGTAACAGAAATGTCCAACAAAGCTTGTTAATGCATGCACATTAGCGAGCATCATGTGTTTCAAAATTGTGGTCGCTTTAGTCTTGAAATAATAATCCTCTGTATATGACAGCTGGCAAGAAACACCAGAAAGTTTATTTTGAGGAAAAGTGTCATGTTTTAAAGTTTAAAACCTCCTTGGAGACAAACACTATTTAAAAACACCTATAAATATGACACCCAAACACCATCAGCTCGTCACCAAACATTTCTTACCTATTTGTGCACAACCATCTGTGGAGAGGAAAAAAAACATTCTAGCTACCTTCAATTCTGCTGTGCAGCTCTTGTTGTGTATTCTGAATGATCTGATGATAATGTTGACAGCATCCATTGCAAGTGGGAAGAAGCAAATTTTTCTTGTGAAGCATTGACAAATTGACTGCCTGGCTTGAAAGACTGGGCATATGGTGCTGAAGAAAAATTGTGAATGTTTGCTGCAATTCTGTGACCTTTGAAGTCTGTGAACTGTAATTGGGAGTGGAATGCAATTTTTTTATTTCATGCAGGGAACATTGGATGGATCCAATTCTCACGTTACATGCCACTATAAATTTTGTTGCAAGAGTTGCATCTTCCTTAATTCCAGTGTTTTGATTTATCAGTGTTTTCCTATAGTTTGGTTACTGTATCACATTTGAGCAATACATAATGTACAGGGTGCCTTTATTGTCTCAGTTATAGGATTATAAGATCCACGCTTTCGCTTGTGATCATATTTTGTCATATACAACATGCACTACTAGCGCATACTATATAATACTCTCAAAGTTTAACTCAACAAGACATTTTTCCCAAAACCTGATATGATTGGATAAAATATTTGAGAAAAATTAGTAAAGTCCACAAAGTGAAGTTCAGAGTAAAATGCTTTGAAATTTCTGACGTTTGCTACTTAAAAATCAATTTTATTCTGAAATAATCTTAAATCATTTTTTTGAGGGTGGCACAGTAGTTAGCAATGCTGCCTTACGGCACCAAGGACCTGGGTTTGATCCCGGTTCCCCTGGGTCACTATCCGAGTGGACTTTGCACATTCTCCCCATATCTTCGTGGGTCTCACCTCCACCATCCAAAGATGTGCAGGATCGATGGATTGGCCACGCTAAATTGCCCTCTAATTGGGAAAGAAAAATGATTTGGGTACTCTAAATGTATGGGGGGGGTATCATTTATTTGAACTCAAATAAAAGTTTCTGATATTAGTTAGAATCATAGAACTTCCGCAGTGCAGAAGGCTGCAATTCGGCCCATCGAATCTCCACTGACCCTCCAAAAGAGCACCAGGCTCACTCCCTGCCCCACCTAACATTTGGACACTAAGGGGCAATTTAACATGCCAATCCACCTAACCTGCACATCTTTGGATTGTGGGAGGAAACCGGAGCACCTGGTCGAAACCCTTACAGACACGAGGAGAATGTGCAAACTCCACAAAGATAGTCACCCATGGTCTGGATTGGACCCAGGTCCCTGGCAGCAGCCAATTTTGATTCAGAAAGTAAATCAGTTTCTTAAAATCGAGAAGCTTCTTTTGTTGTGGTTCTGTAACAACCTCTTAATATGCATTTGCCCATTTTCTGTGGGGAAGCTAAAGCTGCCACAGTGTGACTTCTGTAAGTAATTGAAATAAGACAGAATGCTCTTGGCATCTTTCCTCAAGCCTGTCCCTCGCTAATAATTTGCAAGCTGTTGAACTTTCTTGCCTAAAGCTTTCTCCTCTGCTTCTTTCTATAACAGAATGGCTTTGAACCGCACTTCTTCTTTGAGATTGACAGTAACACCAATACCATTAAACGGAGGCCTGGCTCACACAGCAAGGTGACTGAGCAGCTTGTGTGGAGTTTGTGGCTTTGTATAGACTCTTGTATTTTTTCATTCGGTGCCTGAAATTGTAACTGGGTGTGGTTCCTTTCACCAGACTAGACTTCACAATCTTTTCATTCAAAAAGACACTCGGAAGGAATTAGGTTTGTGCTGTTGTATTCATATTTTGCATGGAGTCAGTCATTTATTGTCTGCCATATTTTCTTAATCCGGAGTCATTTGAGAGAGGTACAAATTAAGAAAGATTCAAATGGTTACAGAACTTCCAACATTTAAAATAAAGAGGAAGCCAAACTCTCTCCACAGAATGTGATAATCTAATATTTTCAGCAGTGCAGCTAAATGGTGAAAGGTCCTACACAATCTGTGTATGTGTAGACTAACTTTTGAATTGCAAGAATACTTACTGCAAGACTATCTTCATCCTTTTGAATTCTATTTTACCAAAACCACCTGATCTTTTTTTGATTAAAATAATATTAGCTAGATGGTACATTAATGCAGAACTGGAAAATATAAATATTGGGGATTGCAGTAGTATTTTTATTTCATGTCCAAACATTTGATTCCCATTCTTAGCATTTCCCTAACTGCAACCAGTAAAATGTCAGATATGGCCTAGAACTTAATTTATATTTTCCCAAGTATGTTACAACGTTTTTTATTGTTTTTTTGTTTTATGTAATACAGAATACTTTTTGTTTTGTAAAATATTTTAAAAACAGAGTTAAAGGATATTTTCAACAACTGGATAGATTTTTTTATCGTGCTGGAATGTAAATACGGTTTATTTGACTTTTTTATGTTCTGGAATGCAGATCGCTGTCAATGCAGCAATGCAACTTCTGCAAAAAATGCTGTTGTATGTATAACCTGGGATATAGAAACAGACAATTTTTTAGATTAATATTGTTTGCCTGCCTTCTCACCAGACCAGAACAAATTTGTATGCATTAGTTCTGACAAATTTTCTTATAAAATACTGAACCATATAACACGTTTTTCCTTGCAATTAATGTCATGTTTGTATTCAGTTTATTTAATTAGCGTGTCTCTGAAAATGATCTTTCATTCTTATGTAGACACTTATTCCGTCTCAGATACTGAAAGCTCTCCTTTCACCTGTCTCTTATCCTCTTTCCCTCTATCTGTCGCTAATGTAGAAAAACTCTTCATGCTGACTAGGAGACCCTAACGGTATGTTTCGCTCATATTAAAAAACGATAGAAAATGTAGACATTATCTGACCCAGGACAAATATATTTACATGAATATGAAACACTGTCCCATGAGAAAAGGGAACTCAAAGCTCAATTTTATGTTTAATTACGCGAAATATCAAACAAAATTAGTAATTGATATTGCCAGATTTATCTACAGAAAACCTTTGCAGTAATCATGCATGCATAAAACCTATTGTATTACTGCACAATCCAGTGTCAACTAAAGTGAAAATTGAATCGCTTATATCATGAAAGGTGCAGCAACTCCTCTTCATTTCCAAAGTAAATTGTACACTAACAAATTTTTTGTAACATTATCAAAATGGATTCTTTAACCTCACTAACAACCAAAAGAAACAACTTGTTTTTGTGGTAAAACAGAAAAGATTCAAAACTAACCACAAGTACTATAAAATAAATAAGAATAGACTGATTCTGGAGGGTATTCACAAAGAAAACTTGCATTCGATTTCAGATGAGTAGATGTGGATTCGGTCTGCATTAAAATGTAGACTTGACTATTTTTGTGCACATCTGGACTTTGATAACAGCTCACAATTGGTGTTTTAAAATGTCCTTTTCTGGCCACAATAGAGTCACTTATATTCTCACTAAGCAATGTTTTTGTTTATTGTCAATTACTATTGTGTCCTTATAAACTCATAAACCTTAACTTTTGAAATTGCAAATTGTGTAAAAGAACTTCAATAGAAAGAGTTAGAAAGAATCACAAAATATTCTCAAAAAACATTGTGGTTTGAACAGAATGAACTTGCATTCTTGGAATAGGAGGTTAAAAGTTGATTTTGAAAAGTCCAGAATCTTGGGTCTGAGGAGCAAATACTGATCTATGATATTTGTAAATTATTTAAAGCCTAGCAATCTGCTTACTAACAAAGTCATTGCAGATCTTTCTGCCACTTGGGTTCGATTCCCTCAACTTAGAAAGTAAATTTTCAGTTCTGACCCACAAAAGTTATATTGTTGGATAATAAGTAAGCTGGTTCTCATAGGTTTGGGCAGCACGGTAGCATGGTGGTTAGCATAAATGCTTCACAGCTCCAGGGTCCCAGGTTCAGTTCCCGGCTGGGTCACTGTCTGTGCGGAGTCTGCACGTCCTCCCCGTGTGTGCGTGGGTTTCCTCCGGGTGCTCCGGTTTCCTCCCACAGTCCAAAGATGTGCAGGTTAGGTGGATTGGCCATGCTAAATTGCCCGTAGTGTCGTAAAAAGTAAGGTGGGGGGGTTGTTGGGTTACGGGTATAGGGTGGATACGTGGGTTTGAGTAAGGTGATCATTGCTCGGCACAACATCGAGGGCCGAAGGGCCTGTTCTGTGCTGTACTGTTCTATGTTCTATGTCTGTGTTCATGACTCATTCCAGATCTATAAAAGCTCAGTAGATCTGAGAAGGTGTTTCAAACGGAGGTTTATTTGTAACCAAAAGAAAAGACCATAACGCGGCATACAGCACACAGGTCCTAACCAAGACGACTGATCATGCCGGTCCCAATCCTGGCCGGCTTTTTAAAAATAAATTTAGACTATGCAATTTTTTTTCCCCAATTAAGGGCAATTTAGCGTCACTAATCCACCTAGCCTGCGCTAACCACCCCCATAATCTTTTGGGTTATGGGGGTGAAACCCAAGCAAACACAGTGAGAATGTGCAAATGCCGCACGGACAGCAGCCTGGGTCCAGGATTGAACCCGGATCCTCAGCGCCATGTGGCAGCAGTGCTAACCACTACACCACTACCATACCGCCCTGGGCGGGCTTTTAAGGGTTGATTCTCTGAGCCCCAGCTGATGGCACTCTGCCCTTCAGTGGGGGAGCTCATTCCACAAGCTCCATGGCGAGATCAGTCGGATCATCCCTGTAGGTCTTGTGAGGATCATTACAACCCCTCTCTTCCCTTCCTTGAAGTCCAACGGTCCCTCTGTTGCTGGATGCAGAGGAACACCTTTTTTCACTTTGCCCCATGGTTTTGCTTCCAGCAGCTGTGGAGCTGGGCTGGGGTGTATAACGAACTGGTAACATCGGAACCATTGGTAGAGTCCTGCGTTCTGTGTCTGACCATACTGTGCTCCAAAAAAAATTGAGGATTTTGTATCCATCTCTGATGCAGAGTCTTCCACCTTATGCAAACCTGGGTCTTGGTCCTTGGCGAGTTGTGCTCCCTGGCTCAGGGGTGGTAGGCAAGGGGAATGAGGCACAGCTGGAGGGAATACCCCTGGTGCGGGTTCCCTGCCATTGAGATGGTCCACATGCTTGCGTACAGTCCATTCTCTGGCTTTGACTGCATAGGAGGCTGCTCCTGTCTTCTCCAAAATTCCTGACTTACACTGTGTCTCCCAGCTTGAACTCTCTGTGTTGCTTCTGGTGGTCTTGATAACTCTTCTGGAGGTCTTGTTTCTTTTCACCTTCCCACGAAGGTTGGGAAATGTTAAGCTTAAAGGGCTTTGGAGCTGTCAAAGGACAAAGAAAATTACAGCACAGGAACAGTCCCTTCGGCCCTCCCAGCCTGCGTCGATCCAGATCGGCCCGTCAGTAGCTCTGATGGCACAACCCCGGCATAGTCCAATTAAAAAAAGTGCCAGTTTAGTTTTAACTGACTCCGTAGTTTGTTTTTTTCATGCTCGTCTTAAAAGTTTGTGCTGCTCGCTCAGCCAGATCATTCAAAGAAGGATGATGTGGGGCAGTTTGAATACGCTTCACCCAATTAATCTGCATA
The DNA here is from genome assembly GCF_902713615.1 of Scyliorhinus canicula. Lineage (NCBI taxonomy): Eukaryota > Metazoa > Chordata > Chondrichthyes > Carcharhiniformes > Scyliorhinidae > Scyliorhinus > Scyliorhinus canicula. The sequence continues at coordinate 125,543,388 of NC_052158.1, read as the reverse complement.
AACCTCAGAAATGTCTCACTTGTGAAGGGGGTACCATTATTGGTGACGAGCACCTTTAGCATACCTTGAATACTGAATGATTGGTGTCGCTTCTCGCCAAGTGATGGAAGACATCCGGTGAACAGCCATCCATTTTGAGTGGGCATCGATCAACAGCAGAAACTTTGACCCAGAAAAGGTCGGTCGAAGTCGACGTGCAAACGCACCCAAGGACACCCTAGCCACTCCCATGGGTGAAGAAAGGCTGATGGCTGGACCTTTTAATGTTCTTGGCACACTACTACACCAACTTGTCAATATCGCCATCAAGCACTGGCCCCCACATGTAGCCCCTTACAAGCATCTTCATTTTAGAAACCATTGTGGGAATAGCGTTTTGGCCTTGCCTTGAGACTACCATGCAGCGCCCCACAGGACAATGCCATTGTCTGCACTAAGCTCCTGATGCCTGGTTGCAAATGCTCGCAGTCCTTCCGGAAGTTCCCCTGCAGTCCCCCATGTGGGATGACATGGCACAATTTTATCAATGTAGGGTCCTTTTGAGTCCATACATGAACTTGTGAAGCCATGACAGGCAACGTGCCTGGGCACCAACACAACTATATCTGCTGCTGGTGGGAACAAGAGGGTATATAAGCAGTGGGAGTCGGCTAAGGACATCTGTGTGCGCACAATCAGTGCATCTGGGCGACATTCAAAAGTATATTAATATACTACCAACAACAATGCCCATCACTGGATCATGGCTGATCATCACAGATCCACTTTCAACACCATAATCCCCGCCAAGCTCATATCAAATCTCCAAAACCTAGGACTTGGCACCTCACTCTGCAACTGGATCCTCGACTTTCTGACCCACAGATCACAATTAGTCAGAATAAACAACAACATCTCCTCCACCATAGTCCTCAAAACCGGGGCCCCGCAAGGCTACATACTTAGCCCCCTACTATACTCCCTATACACACACGACTGCATGGCAAAATGTGACTCCAACTCCATCTGCAAGTTTGCTGACGACACCACCATAGTGGGTAGGATCTCGAACAACAACCAGTTAGAGTACAGAAAGGAGATAGAGAACCTAGTGGAGTGATGTAACAACAACAATCTCTCCCTCAATGCCAGCAAAACTAAAGAGCTGGCTATTGACTTCAGTAAGCAAAGTATTGTACACACCCCTGCCTGCATCAACGGAGCCGGGGTGGAGATGGTTGATAGCTTCAAATTCCTAGGTGTGCACATCACCAAAAATCTGTCCTGGTCCATCCATGTCGACACTCCAACCAAAAAAGCACAACAATGCCTAACTTCCTCAGGAAACTAAGGAAATTTGGCATGTCCATGTTGACTCTTACCACCAACTTTTACAGGTGCACCATGGAAAGCATCCTATCTGGCTGCATCGCAGCCCGATATGGCAACTGCTCGGCCCAAGTCTGCAAGTAACGTCAGAGAGTCATGAACACAGCCCAGTCCATCACATGACCCCGCCTCCCATCCGTCGACTCCATCTACACCGCCCGCTGCCTTCGGAAAGCGGACAACATAATCAAAGACTCCTCCCACCTGGCTTATTCACTCTTCCAACATCGGGCAGGAGATACAAAAGTCTGAGAACATGCACTAACAGATTCAAAAACAGCTTCTTTCCCTCTGTTACCAGTCTCCTGAACGACCCTCTTATGGACTGATCTGATTAATACTACACTTGTGTATGCTTCAGCCAGTGGCTGTGTCTATGTATTTACATTGTGTACCTTGTGTCGCCCTATTACATATTTTCTTTTCATGTACTAAATGTTTGAACTGCACGCAGAAAAATATTTTTCACTGTACCTTGGTACATGTGACAATAAACAAACCCAATCCAGATATGGAATAAATTTTCCACAATAGATAACGAACCCTAGGAATGACTTTAGCTCTATTGCATTCTCTGATATTGAAGCCTCCTTGAAAGCTCGGACTTTCTCTTCTATAGGGTGCAACCCGTGTTTGTCAACCCAGCAACCTACGTATATGACTTCTCTTGCCTGGAAGATGCACTTGCAAGAATTGGCGGAGGACTTCTTTTCGGTTATCTAGGTGTTCTTTCTTTGAGGCTCCTGTAATTAACACGTCCAAGTAGACAGCCACCCGAGGGAACCCTTGAAGAATGCTTACATAACCTGCTGGAAAATAACGCTGCAGACGATAACCCAAATGGGAGTCTTGTGTACTCATTCAGTCCCCTGTGGGTATTAATGGTTACATGTGCCCTCGATATCTTGTCCAACTCCAGCTGGATGTATGCGTAGCTTATATCCAGCTTTGAGAAAGAATGGCCCCCAGCCAATTTGATGTAAAGGTTTTCCACATGTGGTGTGGAGAATTGATCTAAATGCAAGGCGTTGCTGACTGTCAATTTTATAGTCGCCGCCTAAGTGGTCTTATCCGGCTTCAGCAAAGGGATCACTGGTGCCGCCCATTCTGCAAATTGGGTGAATAATCCCCAAGTTCTCTAGCTGGCTCAGCTCATCATCCACCTTTGACAGCAGGGAGTATGGGTCTGGGCTGGCCCTGAAATACTTGGGTTGGGCATCCGGGACAACAAAATTTAGCTGTGGCCCCCTTTATCTTCCTTAGGACTTCCTGGAAGACTTCCGGGTATTTTCCCAGGACCTCATACGATCCACCTGTACCATTCTAAAGATTTGTTGCCAATCTGGGCGGGATCTCTAACCAGTCACTGCCCAGACGACCGGACTCCAGCACCACTACCAGTGGCAATCAAATTGATTGTTGTCCATGAGTAACCGGGGCCATCGTTGTCCCAGTAATTGTCAATGGTTCTCTGGTACACGTCGCCAGCTGTGCCTTAGTGTCCTTTAGGCGCAGATGCTGGATACCCAAACTTATTTTGCCACATGTCGGTTGTCCAATGATCGAGACAGCAGCCCCTTTATCTATTCAATATCCATGGAGTGGCCATTCACTTGGAAGATTATCTTAGTTGGGGCTACTTTTGTGTTGTAATGAAATTTAGTTGCATGGGATCATCTTCATCGGGCTGGGCAGTGTGTACCCTGCTTTGAGATAGGTGCGTCACCCAACCAGAACGACATATTCACTGTCGATCCGGACCCCCACGGTTCCTTCAGTGCAGCACTGATGTGAGCCTTCTTCCTGGACCTCGGGGGAGATGTCTCTTTGAACTGCAGTGGTTCTTGCCCAATCGGTCTGACCATGACATTGTTCAGGTGGCAACCGGGTCCCATAGGTCCTGCTCCTGGGAGTGTTACTCGCTGGAATGGTGGGCGGCTAACGCCATATAAATCAAAATCCATTGAGCCCTGGATTTCCTGGACACCCTTTCCGCGCCAAGGATAGTTCCACCGACAATTTCCGTTGGGTCGCCATGTTATTAATGCCACATGGTCTCGCAATATCTCTGGGAGGGATGGGCCGTAGTCACAATGCTCAGCCAGCATGCCAAGGCATGTCAGGAATCCTGTGACCGATACCCCCAGGGTTCACCCTGCCATGTTGAACCGGTATCTCTGCACAATCACTGATGATTTAGGGTTGTAATGGTGTGCGATAAGCTCTACACGTTCATTACAGGGCTTCGAATCTGGGGCTGCTGGGTAGGTAAGGCATTTGATCACACTGAAAATTGGGGCTCCGCAGACAATCAGGAGTATTATATTTTGCCGGTCATCTGCATTTGCATTTTCCTGAAAGAAATGACCATCCATTCAGCATACTGGGCCTAAACTTGGACACCTGCATCAAGGGCCTCCAGCCTTCGGAAAGCAACATTTTTAAATAACCTCTGACCTTGCTGTCATGCTGAGGAATTCAAGTCTGGTCTGGACATCCAGAATCGCAGCTCTAGTTTTTCCTGGTCGCCAATATAGAAGCTCAGGATATCCGAGAAAGGGATTCAAACAGGGGTTTATTTATAACCAAAAGAAAAGGCTGCAGACGGCATACAGCACACCGGTCCCAACCGGGACTACTGATCATACTGGTCCCAATCTGGGCCGGCATTTAAGGGGTGATTCTATGAGCCCCAGCTAATGGGCCTTCGCCCATCAGTGGGGGAGCTCAATCCATAAGCCCCACGGGGAGATTAATCGGGTCGTCCCAGTGAGTCTTGTGGGGGTTATACAAGTTAGAGAGATGGTAGGTGGAAAATTAATAATAATCTTTGTTGTTATCACAAGTAGGCTTACATTAACACTATAATGAAGTTACTGTGAAAATCCCCTAGTCGCCACACTCAGGCGCCTGTTCGGGTACATAGAGGGAGAATTCCAAATGTCCAATTCACCTAACAAGCACATCTTTCGGGACTTTATGTGGGAAGAAGCTGGAGCACCCGGAGGAAACCCACACAGACATGAGAACGTGCAAACTCCGCACAGACAGTGACCCAAGCCGGGAATCGAACCCGGGTCCCTGGCGCTGTGAGCTACAGTGCTAACTAGTGTGCTACCATTCTGCCCATGGATAAGGGGATGAATATCTGGAAGAAATAATACTGTACTCATTCAGATTTTTCTAAATTGTGTAGCTTATGAATATTGATACTGACAACAACATGAAGCCAGAAGAGACATTAAATTCAAAAATAATTGTTTCACTTCTCCCATTAGGGACTTCATACTTGTGACAATAAAATGTTGTTATTATTACCTTGCAGCCTTGACACAAATAATCAGCTGTTTCATTACTTTTACTGTAAAACCCTAAGGGGCTAAAGCTGTATCAAGGTTGATAGAAGAGAGAAAAGGACATGATTGGAAATAAAAGTGATTCATGCCATTGTTGGGTTTCAAAAATCTGCGATGTATGAGGAAGGAAACTTGCTCGAGTTAAAGAATTCCACGATTTTGTGGTCAAAAGAATGAGCTGAAGAAGATGTGATGAGTCTTGATTTCAGCACACTGATCACAGTCCATTTTAATACAATACTGATGGCATCCAGCTTACTGGTGAATCAGTGCAGCAGCTTGTTTTTCCGAAAAGGATAATTAAAAATGCAGGACCCTGATATACTTCATTCAATCGTAGCACAAGTATAGACAGGCTGTGACATAGATAAAAATGGTCTGATGCACATGTTTATCTTGTGCATGTTTGCTCAAGCCTTGTATTTAAGAAAATTAGCTATTCCGTTCATTTCTCTAGTTGAGATATGGCACAGCATACAATAATGTTGGGGAGCTTTTTTCTGTTCTGCATTGTAGAAAAATTGTAAACATGTTTTTCAAATATCTATTTATGATTTTTGGGGAAATCATCCAAAAATGCAATTCCTTAATCTTCCCTTCCTGCTTTGTGAACAAACATTTATCGTTGTCTAAGCATAATTTAATGATTTATTTAATCTGCTCACCTATTTATTTCAACTTCGCAAAAGTCTTACTTTGTTCTTGGGCCCTTCACCTCTACTTCTCAGTAATCCATCAGTTGTCATTTTACTGCTTATTAGTGTTATAGCTATGTGGTCCTTAGATAATCATTCATAATTCCATTATCTATAGAATGCCCACCTATTTAAATGCTACTTGAATAAACTACAGATGAAAATAACCATGTGAGCCCAGAAAGGTCTTTTAATTAGGGCATTGTCACTTGAGCAAACAAAGTAATTTCCAATAACATTTATTAAGAGCCTTTGGATCAGAATCTCCTTTCAGAGCTTTTCAGAAGCCTTTAAGGACATATAAATAATTGCTGCTGTCTATCAAACCCCAGCCTCATATAAGCTTTTTTCCTGCTCCCCTTACTAATATGGACGGCACGGTGCTTAGCACTGTTGCTTCACAGTGCCAGGGACCTGGGTTCAATTCCTGGCTTGGGTCGCTGTGTGGAGTCTGCACGTTCTCCCTGTGTCTGCGTGGGTTTCCTCTGGGTGCTCCGGTTTCCTCCCACAACTCCCAAAAGACATGCTTGTTAGGTGATTTGGACATTCTGATTACTGATATCATTATCGGATACTTAAGTATATTTTATTGGCTCTGCTTTATGCCAATGGCTCCAGACCTAACTACAGATCACCTTTTTATTATCATAATAAAGTGGCCATTATCAGATCCATGCGACTATTCAGTGAGGACCTGAATATTCCATAAAACCTACTTTTCAAAGATACATTAAATAGATTCATTAAAATGTTATAGACTAAAATGGAAAATATTCATTAAAGAAAAGGGCTATATTTGAGGGGCTAACTGCATGGGATTCCTCTTCAGACTTAAGTAAGCATACGCATAACATGAAAGAGTATTAAACCATACAAGTCAAAAGATCCTTGATCTTTGCTGTTCATCAATCTCAGGCGGAGAAGCATTTTGAGATGCCACAATCTCTTCATTTTTGGGCAGTGCAGGGATGGCTGGGTAACAAATGGCTCCTTTGGAGCTTACCAGAGTATGAGTTAGTGTTTCCTGACGCTATTTCATTTGAAAGTGGTTCTTTGGGTACAGATAGCCTTTAATACCTCAATCAAGTGTCTATTCTTTGGATGTGAACCTCTGCAGTAATTCTCATCAGACTCTAATTGGACAATACCTTAACAGAGCATTAGTTTTCCTTTGCCACTTTTAAGTGGGAATCCTGGCTGACCCGTTATTCCCTCCTGACCAAGTTGCTAAGCACAGATTGGAGATAAAACCTAAGATTTTTCTAGTATGAATGCTGTACTACTACCCCACTGGAACATCTGCTTAAAAGCAGTATGATGTACAATAGTGGACTTTTCTGTGCAATGGAATTATTTCAAATTTGGAGTGTTCTTCCAATATCTCACCGAGAGTATTGTCTACTTGCCAGTGTGGTCTTGTGTGATGGCTTATGTAATGAAACTGACAGAACTGATCAAGTACAAACTAGATTAGATTGGACTTTCGGTTCCTATTTGTAGATTAGCTGTGACTTGATTTTGGAAGTAAGATGAAATTAGTACTTTTATTTATGGTCCCTCCAGACTGATATCCCTGTCTCGCTTTAGTTGTTTTCACAAAATACTTGAACTGTCCTAATTTAAATTAATCGTGATATTCAATTGCATCAAAAATTGTGAGAGTGGATTTAGTGACCCAGTACTTTGGTCTGAAGGAATTAAATTGGTGTTAATTTGCTTTGGCGTTGAAGAGGAAGCAGGTTACATTACAGAAATACTACCTGCCCATGCTCTGAAGCAAACTGAGATTAATACTCATAGTTTGCTGCACATTTCTTATTTCTAATCCCTCAGAGCAGTTTACCTGCTACTGTAAAATATCTTGATCTTCTTTCTCATAGAATGAAGAAAGACCACCCATGTCACTGAGTGCCTCTATTAGCCAATCATCTGTCCATACAGGTAAGAGAAAACTTATTGTAAAAAATGATTGTACTGTTCCTCGGTCAGTCGATGTGACATGTTTGTGTATATCATATTTTCTTCAATTGATGACAAGTGAAATATTTATTTTACCTTGTTTAGTGTTTGTATTATTAAACAATATTGTTTTGTGTTAAAGGTAAATCTTGATGCTAGGAACAAATTTCAGCGATGTGATTAGATGTTGAAGTATTACCTATCAAGTTCATTAACAAAAATATGATATGGGGTGTCTTATAAAATGTGCAATGGGGCTGATGTGGCACATGTTCATAAAGCTCTGGACCCCCCTCCAATAACCAATCTCACAACACTTGGCTAAACCTCTCCAAGTAGAAAGTAGGGAGACTGGCAATATATTAAAAAGAATGAATAGAATTAATTTACTAATTGAGAATTTCCCTGATGGAACAGTGTCCATATTACTGACAAATGGAGTTCCATTTTTGAACTGTGTTGAATTAGCTGATTACAGTTGGACTTATTTTGGTGCACTATAATTTGTCTCAATATATTTTGATGTAAAGGAAAGTCAGTCCAGCTTTAAGTACCCTGCATTTCAAACTGATGATGTATGGGTCAAATTCAACTGTTACCCCTGTACCCTCTCCAGTTAAAAAGCATGCACAACTCACTGTTTTTGCTCACCATGGGGGGGGAGAAAGTTACTTGGTGATGTAGTGAAAAGTGTGGCGATGGAATAGTGCACCAGCGGAAGTCACTGCCTTCAGAAGGAGACAAAAACATTGTACAGAATTACTTTTCAGTCTTGGCCCCAAATAACTGCAGGCTTTGCAAAACCTCGTTATGCTTAACCTATTCTACATAACAATCCCCTATTACATTCTCAACTCTCCTTATGTACATAAAGGTAATAAAACTTGCACATTCTGCATGTGCAATAAGAGCAGAAAGTGCTAGAACTACACAACAGGTTGGTCAACAATTGGTGACAAAATTAATATTTTGAACACAGGAAAGGGTGTTAGCTGTAAAACCCAAAAACAAACTTCTCACCATTAAAAACGTAGCATTTTCAAACAAACACATCCTTAATGCACTAAAACCATTTATCACCTATTAGTATTGAGGTGTTACTGTATTATTTTAATTTGGTTATTACCCATTTTAATTTTTTTTTTGTCACCTCTATCTCTGTTTCTGGCTTCTTCTGATTGTTGATTAAACTATTTCTGAATCATCAAATTCTGCTCATTCTTACATTCTTGTCTCGGGCTGCAGTCCGGCCTGTCCCTCCTTATCCTGGTTCTTGTCCCCACTTTTACAAACAGCCCGCACATGCTCACCGGCCTGAGAACTTCCTCTTGCGAGCAGCCATGAGAGATGAAATGAAGAAAGGTAGGTCAGACATAATACTGAATTCTCCATAACGCAAGTATGTCATTAGGATGTAAATGCATTGGAAGCAGTTCAAATACTTGGAATGGAATGGGCTGTCAGAAGAGGAAAGATTGGACAAGCTAGGCTTGTAGCCGCTGGACTTTAGAAGAGTAAGAGGTGTCTTGATTGAAACATGTAAGATCCTGCAATATCTTGACAGGGTCAATGTGGAGAGCATGTCTCCTCTTGTGGGAGAATCTAGTACTTGAGGCCAGTGTTTAAAAATAAGAGCTCACCCATTTAGGACAGATATGAGGAGAATTTCTTTCCCCGGGGGTAATGTCTTTGGCACTCTCTTCCTCAAAAGGCAGTAGAAGTAGAGTCTTTGAACATTTTTAAAGCAGATCATTTGTCACTTTGCTGTTTATTTCTATATAGATGTGCAATTTTTACATAAGATTACCGGAACCTTACATGCAACATATGAATTAACAAGAGATGATGCTCAATGCAAACACTTATTTAGTAAAATTGAGATGAAGGTGAAAAGAAACAGTATTAAAAAGAAAATGGAGTGATGTAAATCAAGTACAATTGGATCTCTGGCTGCCAGTTCTGAAGCAATAAAGAATTTTGAATCCTGCAATTTCAAGGGTTTTCATTCTTTGCAGTTCCAAAGGTCTATTTGCATATAAACAGTAAGCAACTAATGTATAATCAGGCTTCCCTTATGTCACTATGTCGATGACATTAGCAACATGCTTTGAGCGGTGTAGACCTCAAGTTCTTCAATTTCCTTCCTAAATCTCTCCCATTCCCTCCCTCACTTTGGTGATCTTTCTTTAAACTCATCTCTTCCACCAAGCTTTAGATCATGGCTGCTCATATCACATTCAGTTGTTCAGTGCCCCACATTCTGAAAATATCTCTGAAGTGTTGAGTGATGTTTTTCTTCCTTAAAGGCGTTACAAAATGCAAGTTGTTGTTGCAATATAACATTGGCACCGTTATACTGCACTGAAAAGTGCCAATATGTTCATCTTGATGGCTGAGAATTATTTTACAAATCATAAATATCAAGATGGTTCTGTGTCTGATGCCCAGGCTAAGCTAAGGTGATCTCAGCGAGGGTAACGATAGGGGTAGTACATCAGACCTCTATGCTCCAGGTTGGAGAAGGGGAGAAGAGACCCATATCCTGCTCCTGGTCATCATATTGTGATCCCTGCTGTAAATGGATGTCAGATTTAAAAAGCATCAGGCAGATGTCCCACATATAATCCATCGAGGCCTCCAATGAATTCCATCTGGGCTTCCACATGTATATGATCCCTTGGATGATGTGTAGGGGACTGGCATAGTAGAACTGTGTTTTGAGTGGTTATGTGTCCTCAGGAAAGACTGAATCGAAGAGAAAGGTAGAAGCTATGTTGTACGTTTGTTCTCATTCAGAGCATAACTTTCTTTTCAATTTCTTGGTTTGATGCTATGATTAGAGTGGTTATCAAATGACATGTAAGGATGAAATCTTAAGGCCAGAAGTTATTCAGTTCCATTGCATCTTAAAGAACAAGTTTCCAACAAAAAATAAATAAGAATGATACTGGTGTAAAAAATGCTAATAGGTTCTTATGTACAACTGGTCTTTTGTCACTTTAGATGGGACTTCTACAGCCTCCTCTGTGACCCCTAACCAGGACTCTGGAGATGCCGTGATATTGCAGAACCAAAAGCAATACGATGATGAACAGAGAGTGGTGCTTCAGCTACGGAAGGTAATCAGTTATACATTTGCTTACCAGAGCAGAAACATCATTGCACAGACCTGTAGTAAACAAAACTCTTAGAGAATCTATTATTGTCGAAATTGGAGATTGTGAAGTTGTGAACTTGCTGCCAATCAGTGCAAAATTAGACTAGTTTTGTGTTGTACTCCCATATCCACTTGAAGTGGTCAAAACTTCATTGGCTGGATTCTCCGTTTCAGCGACTTTGTCCCCATGCCATCGTGAAAACTGTGGTCTTTCACGCCAGAAAAACTAGCGCCAAAAGGCCACAGATTCACAGCCCTGCAGGGGGCTAGCAGGGAGCCATCATGGAGCTCACAGATCCAGCTGCAGATACGGCCCCTCGCACTTCCGGGTCAGAGGCCGTGCATATGCACAGCGGCGGCCTCTAACGTGCCATGCTCAATGGCGGACTTGACCACGGACCTGGACTACTGAAATAGTGCCCCCGATCGGCCGCGTCCCCAGCCCGGACTGCCCGCACAATAAAGACCCAGTCCCGTATGAGGCTTCCCCTGCTCTCCGATTGGCCTGCCCCGGCCATGGCAGCCGCAGACTGAGTCCATAGCCACCTCGCGAGTATCCCGAACGGCAGGACCACATTAGAAATACGCCGTCGGGGCGGAGAATAGCGGGGTGGGCCTCTCGAGCAATGGCCGCAGATGGTGGATACGCGGTACGGCGTACGCCCTGAGTACGCCACTTTTCGGGGGCCAGAGAATCGCAGAACTGGCACTGGTCCCGATTCCATGCGTGAAACTGGATTCCCCGCCCTGGCGCCGAATGCGATTTCGGCGGCGGTGTGCGGAGAACCCAGTCCCATGTTCTCTCGTGATGTGACAACAACCTGAAATTACTTTATCCCAGGTGTCTGCATTGGATTCAAACACAAGTTCCAGAACTGAAAGGTTAATGTAGTGGAGTTTGCACATTCTCCCTGTGTCTGCGTGTGCTTCACCCCAACAACCCAAAAGATGTGCTGGTTAGGTGGATTGGCCACATTAAATTGCCCCATAATTGGAAAAAAAAATAATTCAGTACTCTAAATTTATATTTTTTTAAAATAAAGTTGGTTGTTTATGATCAAGTACTTAGGTTCCTCTCTGGATACTTTTTCAGAATATTGAAACACGGTTAAAGGTTTCTCTCCCAAGTGATCTTGGAGCAGCACTTACAGATGGTGTTGTCCTCTGCCATCTGGCTAATCATGTGAGACCACGGTCGGTGTCCAGCATACATGTACCGTCTCCAGCAGTGGTGAGCATTCTCAATTCTGATACTATCAAAAATAACAGCACTAATGATGAATATGTTGAGCTTTTCTCTTTGGGGAAAAAAATTCCATTTTGGGATGAAGTCCTTTGGCAGGGGCAGGAACCAGGAGTGTTTCCCGCCATGGAAGCCGATAGGAATTTGTGCGGTATCGAGCGATGCCGTCCTAATTAACTGTGTGGTCGGGGGACTCCCGACATTTCACGGGGCAGGCCAGATGGCACGCCATAACCAGAAGCCATATTTAAAAGGCGCTGGGACATCAACGACCCCATTTGTGCGGCCCACGGATAAAAGAGTTGCTCGATGTGATAAGGAGATGCCTCATAGCCCCACCGCAGTTCATCTAGTCCGCAGGTGGTAGGAGGGTGGGAGCATTGGTGGTTAGATGGTGACACCAGCAAGCACCATGACATGCCTCTGTGACCATTATCCTTCAATTGCATTGGTTCACTGCTCTGCCACAAAACCCCTGTGAACAATTTTCAGTGTAGCAATCACATGGCATAGATTTCAGTGGGTTCTTTGTGAAACTGGAAGCATGAGAAAAGTATATGAAACCCGATGTCTCTCAACCCCATCTTCTCACAAAAGTTGAGGCATAATAGGAGAGAGAAAAGATGGGAGGGGGCTGGCCTGACTTCAAAAACCTCACTCACTGAGGAGTGGGAACCCAGCAGGCTGGTGAGAAACCAGACCTAACCTGTGGTGATGAAGAGGTCGGCAGGCAGCCTCCATCTGGTAAGGATCCATGCACATCACATCAGATCCTAAGGGTTATGTGTTCCTCCATATTGGAGGCAGCTCATGCAGTCCCCCACACCTTCCCCTCACTTACAGATGCCAGCAAGACTAGGTGAAGGGAGGAGTAGGAGAACCTGTCCATCAGTTCATCCAGCCCACAGAGGACCATGCACAATGGGGAGGAAGAAGTACTTCTGTAGGCCTGTCACAAGCAGTCACCTGGACACTCTGCCAGCACAGACACACACATTTTGGTGAATACTAGGTTTAGTTCAGGCAGGTTCTCACATTCTCGCACACTTGACTGCAGCAGAGGGAGGCAGGATCAGCCAAGCTCACTGGCAGAACTGCTGAGAAAGAGGAATTTGCAACGCCCAAGTCAGGTGAAGAGTCTCTGGGATGGGCCGTGTACGAGAGGCAGGGAACATAAGGCAGTGGTTTTGGAGTCTCAGCAGAGGTGGAGGAGTCCCTCTGTCTACTCTCTGATGAAGTGGTGCTGAAGTATGAGCACATTGTGGTTTCCGAGGGGAGGGTGGCAGATGCCATGGAGACCCTGGTCCAGCTGAATACCCAGTTTCAGCTGCAGATGCATTCCATTGCTGTAGCCATGGGTGAACATTTGCAGTGGCAACACGATAGGAGGACAAGGCACCTTGCACCCCTCCAGATGCTCCTTCCTCTCAAGGAGTCAGACAGGGGCCAAGGGCACCCAAAGGGAGAAAGAGCTGTTGTTGGACATCCTTGAGATCTCCACTCAAGGATCTTTACGGGTGACCAGCACTCCGGAATTCCCCTTGCTTGTGACCCCTTCAGCTTCATCTGCAGTGACTGCAGAGGGAGCAGCTACCCCATATCAGGACAGCCAAAATAATAATAATCTTCATTCGTGTCACAAGTAGGCTTACATTAATACAGCAATGACGTTACTGTTAAAATCCTCTGGTCGCCACATTACAGTGCCTGTTCGGATACAGGAAGGAGAATTCAGAATGTCCAGTTCACCTAACAAGCACGTCTTTCGGGACTTGTGGGTGGAAATGGGAACACCCAGAGGACACCCATGCAAATACAGGGAGAATGTGAAGACTCCTCACAGACAGTGACCTAAGCCAGGAATCAAACCCAGGTCCCAGGCTCTGTGAAGCAACAGTGCTAACCACTGCTACCGTGCCAAATAAGCTGGGGCCTTCCAGGCCTTGGATCTCTGAAAGACTGTCAAGTTCACCCAAGACAATAGAGCAAAACTAGTCCACGGACTGCCTCCACTATGCTGCAGGTGTCGGGGGAGTACCTAAAAGAAGTGGTAGGAAATCAAAATGTGTTTGCCAGGGTTCTTGCGAGGCATGTGTGAGAAGTCTCCTGCACGTGCTGAACCTTTGGCCTTCACACGCCTTAGCATTGTAAGTGTGTAAGTACTACATTCTGGGGTCCCCCTTCAATTGTCCAGTTGAACTGACCTGCATCTCTGCCCACCCCCAATGACCCAATTCCCATGCTGCATCTGAAAATCTCTCCCACAAGGCACTTTGTTGCAAGCAGCCATGGTTGTTGTTACCTTTGTGCAGTCAAATGGCTTCAGCCCCTGTGACCCCTCCCTCCCCAGCAGTTGCCCTCCCAGATATAACATTTAAACTCCCCACAGATACCCTTCAACCCGTCTCCATCACCCTCCATCCCCAGTAGGTGAATGTCCATGTCCCGACCATCCCGAGGAGCGTAGCCCCATTCTGCTTCACCTTCCATCTCCCCTCCAACACCTTCAGCGTCCTTTCACCCATCCTCACTGAACCCTCACCCATCCACCCTACATGTTCCCTGTCCTCTTCTATCCTCACCATGGCTACCTGTCACCAATTCCCTCAGTGTGCCTCCCAGGACTCAGCAGTTATTACTTCAGACCCCTACCTCTGGACCCCTTTTTCTCTCTTTTCCACCCAATGACCCCCCCCCCCCCAATTCATGTTCACAGATGCACACTACCCTGCGTCGGTTCACACCTGGTCACTAACCCTTGCCCATTCACACCTGCACGCCCCACACTGCCTGTTCACAACTGCACATTCCCCCGTGCCCGCTTACACCTGCCCATTCCCTGTGTCCATTCATACCTGCAGACTCACCAGTGCCCGCTCACACCTGCAGACAGCCCGGCGGCCATTCACACGTGCAGACTTCCTGGTGCCCTCACATGCCCATTGACACCTGCTGCACCCACCCACTGCTGCATGTGGTGTTCCAAGGTCCGTGGTTACTGGGGACTTCCATCCCAATCTCCACAGGCTTCCCCAGGCCTTCTTCATGTAAATCTTGACCTGCACACCCACGTTGGTCAAGATGTGAAATCCTATTGGTGATGCAAATGATTGGAATGGGGGGGAATCTTGGTTGGACCTTCACCGGCATCCATTAAAGGGATGCAAAACAGTTTCACGCCAGCCTCTGGTGGGAAAGGCGTTTAGCCATGAGGGGAGGGATCACATGTTCCCACTATCATATGTTACTGAAGGAAACTAATTTTTTTTTTTTTTTTTTTTTTTTGAAGTTTTTTATTTAACACAAACTTGTAACAGTTACAAAGCGAAAAATGGCCCTGTGCAAAGAGCCTTAACATAGTGAAAACGAACAGTGGGAAAGAATAAACATGTTAATAAATGTTGAAACCAAAAATCCTTCCATACGGCACTTTCCCTGCCAGCTCTGTTTACCCATGCCACACGTGTTCCACTACACTAAGCTAACGTGGCCCTAACCCTCTTCTCCCGCCGCCCCCCCCCCCCCCCCCCCCCCCCCCCCCCCCCCCCGGCCTGGTCTCCCCTACTCCCCCAGGCCTGGCCTGCCAGGTCAGCCCTGCGCTTGGCCCTAGCTCGCCCCGCCCCCCCTCCGATCTCCCTGGTGCCCCCTGACCTACGCTAGTCACACTGACCCCTGCCCTTGGCGCCTACCTGTCTCCCGTCCCAGCGCTCAGGCCCTCCCCCCACCCACCAGGGACCCATTAACCTAATTGTATCCCACCGAGCCCTTTCAAGTCCCATGACTAGCCCCTAGCCCATCCCCCCATCAGAGGCCCCGATCTCGCACCAGAAGGTACCAAGCACAGGCCCCCCCCCCCCATTGCGATCCCCCCAAAGGACCCTAAACAGTGCGCCCTCCAACCCCCACTCTCTGTCCAGGCTGAAAACAATCTTAGATAAAACATTACAGTACAGGATAATTTAACAAACCGCCGCCACACAAAATGTCTGAAAGCCCCGAGTCCTTTAGTTCCAGTCCAGCTTCTTTTTCTTAGTAAAAGTCCTAGTCAGAGCAACTTTAAGTTAACAGGCCGCCGCCACTGTACAGCACTGAAAGAACTCAGTGCCCATTAGTTCAAGTCCAGCTTCTTGTCTTTAATAAAGGTCCAAACCTGTTCTGGTGTCTCAAAGTAGTAGTGGAGTTCCTCAAACGTAACCCAAAGCTTTGCAGGATATAGCATTCCAAACCTCACCTCCTTTTTGTAGAGGGCTGCCTTTACCTTGATGAATCCTGCACGCCTCTTGGCCAGCTCCGGTCCCAAGTCCTGGTAAATGCGCACCTCGCAGTTCTCCCATCTGCTGCTCCCCTCCGCCTTGGCCCATCGCAGCACACGTTCCCTGTCAGCAAGCCGGTGAAAGCGGACCACCAAGGCCCTCGGTCGGTCGCCCATCCTGGGCTTCCTTGCGGGGGCTCTATGTGCCCCATCCAACTCCAGGGGTCGAGGGAAGGCCTCCGGTCCCATCAGCGCCTCAAGCATACCCGTCACGTATGCGCCCACATCCGACCCCTCGCAGCCCTCGGGGAGGCCAACGATTCTTAAATTCTGCCTCCTGGCTCTGTTCCCCAGCTCTTCAAGCTGCTCCTGCATCCTTCTCTGACGGGCGTTCAGCTCCTCCACCTCGTGCTCCAGCTCCGTTACCGTGCCCTCCTGACTGGAGAGCTTCGCCTCGACCTCCCTGAGCGCCTTCCCTTGGGCCGCCTGTGTCTCGACCATTCGGTCCATCACCGCTCTCATCGGGTCCAGCGTGTCCCTCCTCAGCTCGGCGAAGCAGTTCTTGAAAAACTCCATCTGCTCCTCCCTTGGCCAGTGAGCCTCCGCTCCTCGGTCCCCGCCGTCCGCCATGCTTGGCCGCCCGGCCTGGGTTCCCCGCTGCTCCCGCTTCGATCCTTGCCGCTCCACTCGACCGCTTCTGGTCCAGCCGCCCATACCCCGGGAAGAAAGCCTCTTCCCTGTCGTCTCCTCCACCGATTCAGGCTGCCAGGTACCTAAAAAGTCCGTAAACAAAGGTCCGTTTGCCCATCTCGGGCGGGAGCGATCCGACCTGCGACCTGCCTCCTCGAGGGCGCCACCGGAAGTCGAAGGAAACTAATTTTTGGCCTGCCCCAGGGCAGACTGGAAAATTTTACCCTGAAGAGAGCTATAGTTGCATCCTGACGGTGATTAATTAAGCTTGTGTTCTCAAATAGCCTGATTTTTACATATTCTTCTTTAGTTCTTCTTTTTATTGAAATTAAAATGTGGCTTCTCTGATGGGGCAGCACAGTAGCATAGTGGTTAGCACAAATGCTTCACAGCTCCAGGGTCCCAGGTTCGAATCCCAGCTTGGGTCACTGTCTCTGTGGAGTCTGCACGTTCTCCCTGTGTCTGTGTGGGTTTCCTCCGGGTGCTCCGGTTTCCTCCCACAGTCCAAAGATGTGCGGGTTAGGTGGATTGGCCATGCTAAATTGCCCTTAGGGTCCAAATTGCCCTTAGTATTGGGTAGGGTTACTGGGTTATGGGGATAGGGTGGAGATATGGGCTTGGGTAGGGTGCTCTTTCCAAGTGCCGGTGCAGACTCGATGGGCCGAATGGCCTCCTTCTGCACTGTAAATTCTATGAAATTCTATGAAATAATGACCTATTAGGTTAATGTGTGATAGTTTAAAACAAAAGATCAGGAATATGTAATGGTTGCCTGCTGTGTGCATAGAATTGTTCAGTGATAAATAGGATAGAGGGACATCAGCTTTTGTGGACTAGGTGATTCCTACTGAAAAGAGAATTAGTATCTGTTGAAGCCCAAGATCAGCCATGATCGTATTGAATGGCACGGCAGGCTCGATGGGCCCGTCGGCTCCCATTAGAACATTTCTGGATAAGAATGGGCTTAGTTATCAGATCAAGTAACCAGCTGATACTTTTGCTTGGGCTTACACGGGTACTTAGACAATATGCTAGAGAGGTCTCTGGTACTTGTGGAACAGTTTGTTTGTTCAAATGCAGAGAAAGAAGTTTTAGAAAATCTACTTTATAGCTTCACTGCAGCCAAAGCATTTTTTCTTTTAAGAATTGCTGTGATTGTTCAAGTTTTTATTTATAAATTTAAAGTACCCAATTCATTTTTTCCAAGTAAGAGATAATTCAGTGTGGCCAATCCACCTGCCCTGTACATTTTTGGGGTTGTGGGGGTGAGACCCACGCAGACCCGTACAATGTGCAAACTCCACACGGAAAGTGACCGAGGGCCGGGATGGAACCCCGGTCCTTGGCGCAATGAGGCAGCAGTGCTAACCACTGCACCACCGTGCCGCTCGTGATTGTTGAAGTTAATAAATCAGAAGTGCTAATTTTAATAAAAAATAAATTGAGGCTACTGGTGTTTGTTTTTTTATGCAAAGACCTCCCTTGATGTGTTGCAATTGTTTAATAATCCCTGTTGAGAAGAATCTCCAGTGAAACGTGGACTCAAATCTTTTTATATCTAATAATGCAAAATGTGATGTCACCTGTAAGGGCCAAAAAGCTATGCCAGTAATTTAGACCTTACTGAGGTCAGCTTATGATGGAAACAGCTTTCCTGTTTTCTACCTATTTATAATTGCAAGGATTCATTTGTTATGGTACTGGACCAAAACCCCAATTTATGTGAGGAAACTGGTTGAGACCCCAACAATTTTTTTAAACTGTGAGGAAAGGTTACTTCGCCCCAGGAGTGATTCCACTGATAAATAGGGACTTTTTACATTAAAATGAAACTATTATTAACACAGTATTAACCACATTGGCATGACAGAAAAAAATACGTCTACAAATAACAGTTAAATAATTCTTAAAATAAAATGAAACACTAACTACTAACTTGTAGCTTCTCTACCTCCAATTAAGCAAAGTCCATTACAGCTCAAAGGCCACTTGTAAATAAAGTTTGCAAACACAGGGGCACTTGCAGTACTCTTGAGTAGAGATTTCCTTTCAGAAAAATAGAGACGCTTTTGGGCACAACCTGCAAATCCTTCTGTCTTTGTCAGACTAAAGCAAAACTGCTTGCTATAGACCTGGCTCCTCCCATTAATTACATCTTCTCTATCCCACTCATGTCCCATGACTGGCTTACCTAAGTCTAAATATAATGTCTCAAATTATCTACTCTCCAGGAAATCTTCAGCAATCATAACAAAGTTCCATTCAGCATCTCTTTGTAAACAAATAAATGGCTCAAATCAATAATGATCTCACATATGCAACATCTTAATTGTATCATTTGCAGATTCACCACCTGCCTGTATGTTAAACCAGGATTTTTAATATATTGGGGCCTCACGGTAGCATGGTGGTTAGCATCAATGCTTCACAGCTCCAGGGTCCCAGGTTCGATTCCCGGCTGGGTCACTGTCTGTGTGGAGTCTGCACGTCCTCCCCGTGTGTGCGTGGGTTTCCTCCGGGTGCTCCGGTTTCCTCCCACAGTCCAAAGATGTGCGGGTTAGGTGGATTGGCCATGCTAAATTGCCCGTAGTGTAAGGTTAATGGGGGGATTGTTGGGTTACGGGTATACGGGTTACGTGGGTTTAAGTAGGGTGATCATTGCTCGGCACAACATCGAGGGCCGAAGGGCCTGTTCTGTGCTGTACTGTTCTATGTTCTATATATATATATATATATATATATCCCACATTCAACTCAGATTGAATTTTAGAATTGGTTCTTTTTGAACTTTTGTTGTTGATTTTCCTCTTCCTTGCCCTTTATCCAAACTTCTGCTGCCCTCACTATTATGTACTGTTCCCTGGCGGAGTTTACTTGCTTGTTCCACTTCTGATTGCAGCCCAAACTGACAATGGCAAAATGCAGACGAAATGTGGAGAACTTCTTAGAGGCTTGTAAGCGAATTGGTGTACCGCAGGTATGTACCCTTCTTTATTTCCAAAGATTATTCTCCCTATGTGCTATTACATTTTAAAAATTTAATTACTACTGCGTGATTGATTTTGCCGTTGGAGTGAGTCACTAACATTCCTGATTTGGCAAACACTAAATACATGGCACCAGCCATTTTTTTGGAAAAAGATTTGAAACTAATGCACGTAATGTGATAACTTCGTATTGCTCTCTCTGCTGATTCTCCTATCCAAGCATTTCACTCACTCTGCCCTTTCTTTGCCCTGCTTATTCACTAAAGCCCTGGTCTCCTCACTCACAGGATTTTCCTCAGTTACTCCGGCTCTCTTTCTCCCACTAATTCCCTTCCTAAATGCTCTAGCTCCCATTCTTTTCCACCTCCTTGACCAACTTCAAGTGTGATTTTCCCATTCCAGTAAAATCTGAACTGAATTCTACATAGTTCCTGTTCCCAATATTGCAGCTGGCCACCACTGCCCTGAAAATTGCCCCTGGTCCATCAAGACCACCTCCACTATTGTACAGCAATATATAACTCCCACCATTGCTGCCTTCCTGACACAGGGTGTGGAATTTTCTGAAAAAATGGCAACGTGTCAGGTTCTGACTGAAAACCTGTGTATTTATCCTCAGAAAAAGTCACATTTTCTGTCCTGATCTTCTGACATTTCATCAGAAAATAATTAGTTGGAGTGTTTAGCACCGTCACTAACTCCTTCCCATCTAATCCCCCCCCCCCCCCGTGGCTATGGAAGACCACCCCCAACAAGCTTTGTGGCAACCACCACCACCTCAGCACACCCTTGCAACCACAGAGGTATTGGGGGGCACTCTTCCCCACCCCCTGCATGCGGTCTCCAGCACACACACCTGTACCACACATAGGAGGATGTCATCTCTCCCCTATCAATGGAGAAGGGTTTACTCCCCCCAATTCTCGAGCACTGCCCAGCCTCGGCCTCCAACCCCGGGGCCTCCAGACACCTCCGCATCGCGAGCGGGTTCATCATAACTGGTTTTTGATTTTGCAAACCAATAGTGAATTGCGCCAGCATGAAATCATGCTGCAAGGGAGGGAGCATCGCACGGGGCTGAAAGATACAGTGTGAAGCCGTTTAATGACATTTAAATTCATGGAAATCAGGCTCACATCCTTTTGAACCTGATCACGTCCCTGGCAGAGGGATGGGGAAGATCTCCAAACAAGATCCCGCCGGCGCATATCGTGTAATGCCCTTCACGTCAGATTTAGCAGTCATAAAGGGATTCATGCACATATTAAACGGGCCTGTAAAATTGCACCATGGGACTGTGAGCAGCACAATGCAAGAACATGAGTCCAATCTCTGGTGGAACTGAGCACCACAACCGACTTAGAAACATAGAAAATGGGAGCAGGAGGAGGCCATACAGCCCTGCGATCCTGCCCCACCATTCATTATGATCATGGCTGATCAGTTAACTCAATAGCCTAACCCTGCTGTCCCCCCATATCCTTTGATCCCCTTTGCCCTATGTGCCTCTTGAAAACATACAATCTTTTGGCCTCAACTACTTCCTGTGGTAACGATTTCCACAGGCTCACCACTCTCTGGATGAAGAAATTTCTCTGCTCCTCTGACCTAAAAGGTCTATCCCGTATCCATACATTGTGACCCCTGGCCCGAGATTCTTCCCCAACTGGCAGCGGTCTGTACCGGCGCCAAAAAGTGGCGTGAACCACTCCGGCGTCGGGCCGTCCGGAAGTTGCGGAATCCTCCGCACTTCGGGGGCCAGGCCGGCACTGGAGTGGTTGGCGCTGCGCCAACGGGCCTCCACCGGCTTCCGCGAGTTGGCGCATGTGCGGGAGTGCCAGCGTGTTCTTCTCCGCGCCAGCCATGGCGGAGCTTTACAGAGGCCAGCGCGGAGGAAAAGAGTGCCCTCACAGCACAGGCCCGCCCGCAAATCGGTGAGCACCGATCGCAGGCCAGGACACAGTAGGGCCCCGCCCCCCGGTGGCCGGATCCCCGCCCCCACCCGAGGACTCCGCAGGCTGCCCTCAGAGCCACGTCCTGCCGGTATGGACCTTGTGTATTTCACGCCGGCGTAACCGGCTGAAAACAGGGGGCCGCTCGGCCCATTGGGGCCCAGAGAATCGCCGGGGGGGGCCACTGCCAACCGCCCCCGACCGGCGCGATGTGATCCCCGCCCCAGCCAAAAAACCGGCGGGGGGTCGGAGAATCCCACCCCGGTTCTGGACACACCCACCATCGGGAACATCCTTCCTGCATCTACCCTGTCTAGTCCTGATGGAATTTTATATGTTTCTATGAGATCCCCCCTCATTCTTCTGAACTCCAGCTAATACAATCCTAACCGATTCAGTCTCTCCTCATTCGTCATTCCTGCCACCCTAGGAATCGGTCTGAATAAGCCTTCGCTGCACTCGCTTTGTAGCTAGAACATCCTTCCTCAAATAAGGAGACCAAAACTGCACACCATATTTCCGGTGTGGCCTCACCAAGGTCCTGAATAATTGAAGCAAGACATCCCTGCTCGTCTATTCAAACCCCCTTGCTATGAAGGCCAACATACCCTTTGCCTCCCTTACTGCCTCCTATAGCTGCGTGCTTACCTTCAGTGACTAGTGCACGAGGACACCCAGGTCTCATTGCACATATCCCTCTCCCAATCGCCGACTCACCCATCCATTTGATAACGTGCCTGCCTACCTTTACAAACATACCAGAACCTGGCAGCTAAGGTCATTACAAAGAAAGGATGTGTCCTCTCTTCATCCAATTTGCCCATGAAAGGCTGCACTGATCCATTGCTGATGCAGCTGGGATCAGACGTCCTGGCAAAAAGAGAGCAAAACGGTCGGCTGCAGAAATCTTCACTCAGTGACAATACACCCAGCATCAACACTGACCAGAAGATCGAGTCCTTTGTTTTATTATGTTGAAATTTAATTTTGTTACTAGGACTGCTGATTTAAGCAAATGCAGTTTTCTTATGTAGGATTCTAGGATGATTAGGGTTGCTGTTTTGCAATTGAATCTATAATAATTAGGACATTGATTTATTGAGACTGAATGTCAAACCTTTGTAATTAGATGATTTTCTATGATTTTTACTCTGGTTTTGGGATTAAAATTTGCAGCACCAAATACTATGAAATACATAACTTGAGGCATTAACTATGCTACAACAAATCTTATAAGAAATATACCTGTAACTGCGTAATTCTGAAGCTGTGGAACCGAGTTCTGGAGTTGGTGTCAATATGCACAGTGTATTCTTAGAAAAAACATTCAAATTTACTGATAACTCATTTTGTCTTCTAGGTCTGCTTTTTTGACGTTTACCGCAATATTTATTTTCTATTAAAATGTGTGATCTAAAGTTGAATTTTGAAGCCTTTTGAGAGTTTTCCTCATTTCGATATTCTGATTTCAGTGGCCTAGGTTACGTATCAAATATGAATTTTATGTTCTGGGGCAGGTTTGGGCAGTTTTAAGGCAGGTGACCTGATGAATCTTTTCGCTGCATTTATACCTGCATGTGCTGAAAATGCTTTCAATTCTCTAACAAGTTATAACTGAATGTATTTTGACTGTATTTAGACCAGATCATAATCTTCCTGCTTTCTGTGATTATTTTGATACCCTGTTTTGGGCACAGCAACATTTTGGACATAGCATTTTCTCAAATGAAAAATTTCTCATGCATACAACCTGATCCAGTTGAGACAATAGAGCAGTTCAATCCAAGAAAAACTAAAAGAACCATGTACATCATGCACTTCATGTAATTTTCACTGTTACTCTCTGTAACACATACCCTGCCCAATTTTATTGATCATACACCTATTGGGATAAACAAACAATGTTCTGACTCAATGTGAACAATGCCATGGGAGATCTTTAGCTAGTGAATAGATGTTGAATATGTATTATGTATCAAATAACATGCCAACCACAGAAATGAACCTTGTACCTTAATGTTGCAATTCTCGACTCCATGTGCTTACTGAACTGTAAAATCTCATCTGCCTAAGTACATCCAATTGACTAACAGTGGTACAGTCATTATATAAACACTTAAAATTTATCATAAACAAAATAATATTGTGATCTTCCTCAAAGGATTTGAAAAATATTCACAAAGCATTGATCTTATATTTACAATTTCAAATCAACGTCTGATATTTCAACAATGTATCACATTCCTTCACGTTTTTGTTAGGCATGTGTTGATCTGGTCTAAAATCCCTGTTTTATGCTAGCATAAATGATAAAAGACAGTATCTATCTTTGTAGTCTATCACCAATGGTGTTGCTTACTTGAAATGATATGCTACGTTCCAAAAATTTACTGAAGTTTTTAATTGTTCGTCTGTGGTTTTTAGTGTGTCCAGCTCATGTGCTGTAAAAATTAAAAACATAATAGCGATTGCAAGTTTAAAATATTTAGCATTTAAATATTGATCAGCAAAGTTGGGGGAAAAGTTAATGTTTTTATATGTAAATTGAGGGTGCAAGGTAAAAATATTGTTTAACCTCTTCCCCATTGTGCGCTTGTTGCTGGAAAAGAGGGATATTTCTGCTTTGTAGATAGCTGCTATCAGTTGTCCGAACCATTGTCCCTCCAAATTTCACTCCTTGGGATCTACTCGTTGCTGTTCTTCTTTATTCACATATAAATGCAGATATGCAATCAGAACAATTTTCATATGCAACGGTTGTTTCAAACAGCTCTAACTTTTGCTTATTCCCTGCCAATTATAACATGTATGAGAATATCAAACTGTTCAAAAGATAATCTATATAAACAACCTATACATATGATGTTCAATACAATCTTAAGAGCTAGTTCGTGGGGCATAACAGACAACTATAATTATTCATCTTTACCCTTGCCCTAATGAAAATCTCCGCCAGCCACTATCTTCTGAACATTTGTTTCAAAAAGGAGTTTTCATTATATTTATTTTATAAATATTTACAATCACTGCTTTTACAGTAGCATTGAGAATAAAAGAGAGGTAAACATTCCTAGTCTCGCCTTTCCTTGCTACAGCTACAACTCCTTGTTGACATGTGTTGCTCCATAACACAGCCTGGCTAACAACTACCAAAAACCCAGAAGTGAGAAGTAATGTAGCACTGATTGGATATTGAAACTGGTGGCGTAGCTACCACAAGCCTATTCTAGTGTTCAAACTTTAACTGGAGTACAAAAATATAGTTAAAATAAACAACAGCCATCTGTTTCAACTTCTACAGCACAGAAGTTCATCTGTATAAACTGTATAAATCTGTATAAATTGAAACAAATAATCAATAGCTTTTTAAAAGTTAAATCTAATGGTTGAATCTTAGGAAATCTCCCAAAATCAAAGCAAGAAAGGTGCTGGACAATCGGAAACTATATTTCAGATTAATACTTTAAACTGGATACTGACTTTTTGAAGTTTATTGTGCACCTTGTGTTTATTGTGCATGAGTCTGAAATGGGTCAAAGATAAAAGTAATTCTAAGTAAGTGCTGCATGCTGATTTTCTCAACTAATTTTTCTCTATCGTTTCTTTCCTGCACTCACTGAAATATTGGAAGGATGACCTTTGCTCTTCATCTGATGTGCTCCAAGCCAACCTCCTCAGCACTCAAAAGACGGTTGACATACTACTGACTTTGGGAGCAAGCATAACCAGTCCCGTTCTCACCCCTCTCTCTGGTGGCCAGTTTGCAGGCTTTGCTCTCTTTTACATCAATGTGATGCTTCTGCTTTTCGCTCTGTACCATTGGGTCACTGTGTTCTAATTAGAAGAGAAAGTATATTTATAGGGATGGGAGGAAGAGAGACTCTGCAAAGTGCTCTTGGCCTTGGTTGAAACAAAGCATGGAAAATCTTTCCAAGCGGAGTCATGAGGCTATTTTTCAGAGAGATCTCTGCTCAAACTTCTAATATTTTGAAACTGAAGTTATTCACAGTGCCTTTCATATTTTTCTCTTGACATTTAACAGATTTGTTGTCGAGGCTTCACTTTTTTTGTTACTCATTAAGTTCACTCCACAGACCCACTGTTTGACCGAAATGTCCATGCTTTCTTTGTTGACATAATAAGCTGTTCTCACGAAAAAGCTCTTTAACTTATTACTATACCATCAGAATAATTTGGGGTCTCTTCTGTTAATCAGATAAAAATATTTTCAAAATAACGAGGTTCGTTTCACATTCTGTTGGACTAATTCTAAAGGAAGGACCTGTTGTCTATTGGAAAGTGGATCAGATTGTGTACACATTAGTCAAACTTTCATCTCCCATTCACCTCTACATGTAGAAGTCGAAAGGCAGTGCATTAAAATACTGTACCGTCAAAAACATTCCTTTTTTTGTCTACCAACACTGGTCTCTTTTACTTATGTTTTAACTTCCTGTGATTGAATCCATTATATTAACAAAAAGTTATTGGCTGGGATTCTCCAATTCTGCGGCCAAATTCTGACCATGGCGTGAAAAGTGGTGCGAGCCACTCCTGCGTCAATGGGCCTCACCTGGCAGCTATCCACCCCTTCCCAGGGGGCTAGTATGGGGCCGGAGTCGTCTGCTGCTCCGGCACCTGAAAGCTGGCACGAGTTTGCGCATGTGCGCCACGGCCGGCGCACGGTCGCACAGGCACACGTGGGTTCCCATCTCGCGCCGGCCCTCAGGCAATATGACGGAGCCCTACAGCGGCCTGGCGTGGAGGAACATAGGCCCCTACGGAACTAGCCCGCCCCCCGATCGGTAGGCCTTGATCGTGGGCCACATCCCCCCATCAGGAAGGCCCCCGCAGACAGAACTCCGAGGTTCCGGCAGGTGGGACCATACATAACTCACGCCGGCGGGACTCGGACGAACTCGACGCACCCATCAAGGCCTGGAGAATCGCGGGGGGGTTGCTTGCAACAGTCCCCGACCGGCGCGGTAGTGATCCCATGGGCGCCCGCAAATCCCGGCCATTAATCATGTCCTTTCAGGTGTGGTTGAATGGCTAGTGTAGAATCTGGTGGTTGCAAAGGTACTGATTATCTTCATGTACTGTGAATTTATTCTGCACTTGTGAATGTCAAAACGTCTACAAATACACGCTGTGTCCCCGTCTTCACTGCATTATTACTACTGCATGCATGTTCATGTTGAACTACAAATACCTGATAGAATGGATAGTTTCATTAGCAATAAAATAATAATTGTATTATGTTTATTATAGAGAACAGAAGTGTTTTTAATATCTGTTTAATTATTGTTTACATTAAGTGTTACCAACATCCACATGTCTTTAACCCTGCCCCCATAGTTAATACTTTCCGTACTGTCTCAAACTGATCAACAAACACAAACTGTATTGATTCATATAGTTCAACTCAACATTGTACATAGAGAATATAATCAAATTTAATGGAACACAAGAAATAGGAGCAAGAGTAGACCATATAGCCCCTTGAGCCTGCTCTTCCATTCTGCACGATCGGGCTAATCTTGAGCTTCTGCTCCATTTTCCTGCCCGCCCCCCATATCCCTTCATTCCCTAAGACACTAAAAATCGGTCCATCCCAGCTTTAAATAGAATGGAGGATCCACAACCCTCTGGAATAGAAAATACGAAAGATACGCAGTAAAGCTCATGTGGGAACAGACCAGCCTTATGTTACTGAATCCTTATGTTTTGTAAATGGCACACCTGGCTCACTTTCTCAGGAACTGTTTGGTGCTTTACCTATCCAAGAAGATAATTGATATAATTTTAATTTGATATTTTTGATATATTCTGACTTAAGCAACATTATGTAAATAAATACATCACTGATACAAAGTTGGAATACTCTCTTTCCTTTGCATTGAAACATTAAAGTTAAACATTAAACATTGAAACATTAACATTAAATCTTGACAAGAAAACTTGCTTTATATGTAATGTCATGTCAAACTTGATGTCTTATAAACCAAATATTATTGTCTCTTTAACCTTCACGCACAATCATTTTGTGACTTAGATAACCAACTTCCAATAATGTTTTGGTCATTCATTAATTTATGCTAATTTAACAAGCTATTTCATTGCGCAACAATAAAGGTATATATTTTGTTGAAAGCCTTCAAATTTTAACATGTAGTATTCAGAACAAAGATCATGGTTAGAGGCTGCTAACATCTGAAATTCATTAACTCAACCTACTTTTATGGTGGCCAGAGTAAAGCCAAATCAGCCATTCAGCCCATCGTGTCTGTACTAGCTCTTCCATTCATATTATTTCCCTCATCCAAAACCATTTTCTACACTTACTAATCATAGCAACTCTTTCCCTTTGTACCAAAGATTAAGCTACTCTGTAACTTTTTAACTAGAAGGCGCGCATAAGCAATTCTGAAATTGTGATGTGTGCATCACAGTGTCCAATGATGTGAAGAATAATTAGAAGCAATACGAACACAATCCATTTTAATAAATACTTTTTCTCTGTTACTCTAAATTTTGCCCTTTGTATCCCCTTCCCCACAACCCCCTCCGTAGCTGGTGTCTGGCTCCATTGGCGGTGCCCACCTTCCAGTACCTTGCTCAGATGGTTGTTGTTCCTGTGTGAACTGAGACAATATGTGTCAGCGCTGTTTGAACTAAGCCCTTTGTGCACCCTCTGCCCACTTAACTCATGTTCCAGCAGGATAGAAGTCAGGAGTGGGAATGTTATGCTGATTTATTTTTCATTCTTAGCCCAATCTTAGGCCAAAGACCATTATAGCATCTCTATTACAGCTTGACTGAGATTATCTGATTCAGTCCAAATGTCAGCATGAACCTGGGGTTGTCATGGTCGAGACGGTTCAGGATCACACCAGACATTGTATGCAGCCACTTAACCAGGAAAGGGTTCTTACCAGATACATGTCGTAATTGTAGGTTTGCGCTCTAATCCGAGTAACTACGAAAATAATAAATTTTGTGGAATAATGTTAATTTGAAGAACAACAATCAGTATTTTCTAATGAGAAATATCAGTTTTCTGACAAATTGAAAAGTATTTAAAATTCAAATTATTCTGAGGGTGTAGTATAGGCACACTAAAGTGTAACATTATGAGGATTAATTCAAGATTACTGTTGCTTATATGTAATATGGTGGATTTGAATCGATAAACCGTTTAAATTACTTTTTAATTTATGAAAATATTGGCTATTGAAAAAGTAGGAACTTATTTCTCGAAATTTCTTAAAACACTTGCTTTTCGATGAATTTTCCAATTCATATAAATTTTTCATTTAGTAGTGAGGGCAAAGATCACTACTGCTAAAAAGTAAAACAAATTTACTTTTATTATAGATTTAAACTTTGTCAATTTTTCTGAGAATTTTTAAATATTACTACTTTATTTTATTATACTTAACATACAGTATATAAAACTAAGATTGACGAAAGTAATTTAACCATTCGATATTTCTTACTTGTTTTTACACTGAGTCTGTCACTTTTCCTAATTGAGTAAAGGCATAATTTATTTTTAAATTGCAACCTGTCTCATGATGTATAACTTTGGCAATCTGAATCATAAATTGGTATTTTAGTCCAGGTTCTGCTTGTGACTGTGCACACATTTCTGTATAATGCATTCTTTAGATACGTCTGCAATGAATTGACACTTGTTATTAGATTTCATCCATTTGCTATTTGCTGCCTTTCATTCATATTAAATCAAAGTTTTACACACACAATCTCAGGGCACTGCTTTTTAAATCCTGCATGTGGAAAACGGGTCTTATAATCAGATCTGACCAAATATCTTTCTTTTTAAAAACTTGTTCTTTCACCCCAGGCTACAGCAGTAATTTTAAGTTTGTTTGAAGTTTGGAATCCAAAGATCATCCAGCCAAGAGCAAAATGCAGTTTTCTTGCTTTTTTGCACTTCCATCATCTGTCAGCCAATTTGAGGGCACATGTGCATGGAAGTCAGAGTTAGGTTTGAAGTTTAAAGTTCTGTTGGTGGTGTTTGGTTAGGGTTAGATCCCTAAAGTTGATATTGGGAACTGCATCCCTCCCAACTTTGTTGCTGCCCATCTACATTCATCAGTGCATTTTTTTTGCAAGCAATTAATGTTCACAAGTTAAGTTTGATGTCATATATTGTCATTTTGTTTTTCAGATCTTCCATTTTTTTGTGTTTGGTTTTAGCTTTTGGCATGTGTGTCATTTGTTAATTCTGTTTTTCTCCCCTCTTCTTTTATTCCCCACCCTTTCTCTTTTTTTTTATTATTTTGTTTAGGATCGATTGTGCTTGCCCCTTCACATTCTAGAAGAGAAAGGACTGGCACATGTAGCCGTGACTATAGAAAGCCTGCTTGAGCTCGCCCCAACCAAACAGCACCATTAATCAACTGTCTAGAGGCTACAAATGATGGGAACCTCACACGAGAAACACTGTAACAGCACAATTGAATATACTCCAAGTTGGTCTTCATGGTGATCACATTTATCACACTCTTTAGCATCTGCAGGATGGCTTCCTGACATGCCAGCACTATCAGTCAGTTGCTAAACATTACTTTTTTTAAATCCTTTGTTGTTTCTTTTTTTTTGTTGAAAATACAGCACTTAATTTGTTTTCAAACCTGGGCACCATGATCTGAATTGTTTCCATAGCATTTGAAATGGTTATATATTGCACAGGGTGAACCAACAGGCCTCGGAACTAGAGCAAGATATCTCCCGTTGTCACTTTGTCTAGCAAGTTACCTCACAAATTCATTGGATTTCTAATTTGACATTGTTCAGTATTTGCCTGGTGACCAGTAAGATTGAATCTATCTTGAATAATCTGTACAATCTGATTCAGAAATAGGCATAATAAATTCACCAAAGTTTTACACACAGTACTCAATATCATTTTAGCTTGATTTTGAGGGCAGAATTTTGTGGTGCCTGCAGGCAGGGTTGCAGGCAGGGAAGGGGTGTAAAGCTTTGTGGGAGTCTACCCACCTGCTTTGACCTGGCTGCGATTTAACAAGCGGTGGCTGAGTCCTCAGGTGGCCCTGGTGACAATTAAGGCACTGAAGTAGCCAATCAATGGGTACTTAAGGGCCACTTCCTGAAATTGCAGCCAGCAGAAGGTGGGTAAGTCGGCTTGGTTCTCAAGTGGGAAAGTGATGGGCTAGTACTCCTATGCATGTCCCTTTTTCCGATTGGTGCCACAATCCCTGCCCTCAGTTCCTCCTATTCTGGCCCAGCCATGAATCCCCTAAACATATATGTCATCCTGCTACAAGCTCTGTGCCTTCAGTTCTTTCTGCAGTCCCAGAGCTGTTGGTGCCAGAGAGCTACTGGCCAGTCAGATGGGGCAGAATGACCCATCTCAAGCTAATTAACATTCCTTAGAGCTTTAAGTGATGGGGCAATTTGGCAGAGTAGAGGTGGGTTTGTTGGCAATTTTTCAGCAGCAGGATGGGAAACTCCACCTGTAAAATCTTGAAATCTATAAATAGGAATCAAAAATTCACAACCAGCAGCAGGATCTCTTGAGATGCAAAAATATTCTTTTAATGTTGCGTATTTAATGTCTGATAGGAAGTACTGTGCATGAATATCGAGTCAACAGCTTTTGTTTTGTGTAGAAATGGTATATTTCACCAGAAGCTAACCCCAACTAAATACTGTCAAGGTTTTGATAATGATGTTTTGTGTTTATAAATTCATTTCCAGAAATGATGCACTGTACTCTTAAATGGATCAGTACTGTATGATTTGTTCCTTTCTGTTGGTTTTGTGTATTCATTTTTAGATCGAAGTGATTTAATTGTGCTTCCAGGATTTACTTTTCATATTTGCTAGACTTTCATACAGTATACATTTGCATCTATTTATTCATAGCACACAAACATGATAATGCAATCACTAAAAGACCCCTGGTTATTGAGTAAAGTAGTGAATAGCACTTTATCATAATTATGTCAGTCAACTTCATGACATCAGAAAGAAACCGAACTGGCAGTGGTATACATGAATTATAGAACAGCACCTTCTACTACATTCATGTCAACATATGTGTTTCCATTTTTATGAATAGTATAAAATAAATACACAGTGAGAAATAGTGGGGTAGCGGTCATGTTAGTTTTATATGAGCTCTTATCCATCTTCTTATGGTATATTTGAGTATCCATTATTTCTCATGGTGTATTCTCTATTTAAACATAAATGTACATTTGTAATAACTGCAAACCTAAAATGCTGACAATTGCAAGTAATTGATTAATCCTTATAATCCACCTTTAAACAATTTGGCTGCTAGCACCAAACTTCAGTCACGATCTTTATCAAAATAATTTATTTTCATACAACTTTAAGAGTTCATTGTTTTCTTTGCTTAATGCTTGGGATGGTTTTTAAATGAGATGAATGTTACCAGCAGAAGGAAATTGTTTTTTTAATTTATGGTTTAAACTGATGGACTTTTGTCTCTGTAAATACATTCCATGTATTTTAGTTTTTATATAACTGTTCATATCTCTTGTCAAATACAGCTTTGGTTCAGATTAGCTGTTTTGATTTTGTTATGCTGTGTATGTTTTTCGTGATTTAGATACCAACCTAGTCACCTAGTTATGTTTCCATTTTGTTGTTTCAAGACTCCCAAAAAAATCTGATTGGTAAGGACCTTTACTTTGACCCAAGTTGGAAGCAAGATCAAATTAAAATCATTCACATTGGGCCTGATTCTCCCAAAAAATCTCAGTAGCGGGGTTTTCAGGGAGTTCCCCGCCGCTGTTCAATGACACTTTGTCACTTTTTTGCGCCCTGGGGTGTTTCTCATCAGTTTAACCTACACTCAGAATTTTTTTTTAGCACTGGGGAGCTGAACTCCGAGATTGGCCCGCCATTTTGAAAGGGTGCCCCGAGCTCGAAGTGAGCATGTGGGTCCCCGCACCCCCACCCATGGGCAATGTCACCACCCATACGCATGGACACTACCTCCCACCCCCAGTGAGGACACCCCCCTATGGGGTCCCCCATCTGCAGGCCTCCCCAAGCCCCTTACAGCATCCCCTTCTAGGACCTCCACCAATTACCCAGCCAACTTCCCGGAGGCCCCTACTTACCTGCCCTGCACTCTCCCACACTAACCCTCCCACACTAAACCCCCCCCCCTCATTTCATTGGCATGGCCCCTGACCCTTGACCGTGTTACCCTGGCACTCAGGCACCCTTGCACTGCCACCCTGGCAGTCAGGCAGTGCTCCTGCTAGCTTGGCAGTGCCAACTAGGTACCTTGGCGGTGACAGGGCCAAGGTGCCAGCTGGGCAATGCCCACATTCCGAAGGTCCACCCTGCACTGACTCTGGTCACCCAGGGTTCTCCGGTGGCCCAGGAGACTCCCCGGGTGCTGTTCCACCTGATCCACTTTTGTGTGGACCAGAACTGATGAGCGCCTGGCTGCAAACTCGCTGGGGAGGCCAAAGAATTGTGGGAGGCTGCTTACGACAGGTAGGTTGTAAGTAGGTTTACTTCCTACTTCCGTGAGCGTCATTTGGTCCCACCCATTAGAGCAAGGTTCCAATTCCGACGTCTCCCGGGACTCCGGAGAATCCCAGCAAGCGCGGAGCCTGTCGGGTGGCTCGTTGCAAGCCTCCCCGGCATTCTCCAGCCCCAACGTGGCCGACGTTTCGCAGCCATGGATTTTGAAGTGAAGCTGGAGAAGTCCAGTTCACCTATCGTTTTGACCTGACAGGTTTCCTTACCCCCCGCCCCTCAAAATCTCTTGAGCAGCCAAGTAATCATTCTTGTTCACAGATAGTTTCAAACAGAACTTGGTGGTCTGGAACCACTCAAATAATGTGTTAACACAATGGTTAGCACAATTGCTTCACAGCTCCAGGTCCCAGGTTCGATTCCTGCTTGGGTCACTGGCTGCGTGGGTTTCCTCCGGGTGCTCAAAAGACGTGCTTGTTAGGTGAATTGGACATTCTGAATTCTCCCTCAGTGGACCAGAGCAGACGCCGGAGTGTGGCAACTAGGGGATTTTATTGCAGTGTTAATGTAAGTCTACTTGTGACAATAATAAAGATTATTATTATTAGGACAATAGCCACTTGTTTGAGGGCCTGATTCCAACTCAGAAACACAGGTGGGTGGAAATGTAACTTGAATGGGGAACAAAGTGGCAAATGGAGTATTATGTGGAGAAGTGTGATGTTATTCACTTCATTCATCAGAATAAAATAGCAGAAT
This sequence comes from Scyliorhinus canicula, assembly GCF_902713615.1. Taxonomy (NCBI): domain Eukaryota; kingdom Metazoa; phylum Chordata; class Chondrichthyes; order Carcharhiniformes; family Scyliorhinidae; genus Scyliorhinus; species Scyliorhinus canicula. Next base: position 125,509,456 of record NC_052158.1, on the reverse strand, counting down.
ATTTTTTAAAAGGCAAGAAACTTGTAATTGCAGATGTTCAGAGAGACCAGGCTGTGCTGGTACAAGGAACACAAAGTTAGCATATAACAAACAGAAAGTGCTGGAAAAACTCAGCAGATCTGGCACCATTGAGTGAGAAACAATTAAAGTTTCAAGCCCATTCTGACTTCTTCAGAACCACAGTTAATTCTGTTTCTTTCTCCACAGTTGCCAGACCTGCTGAATTTTTCCAGCACTTCCTGTTTATATTTTGGATCTCCAGCATCTGCAGAATTTTGCTTTTATTAGAGCTCGCATGTAGATTCAGAAAGCAATTAGGAATCCAAATAGCATGTTGGCCTTTATTGCAAGAGGGTTGGTGTACAAGAATAAAGAAGTCTTGCTACAACTGTACGGGACTTTGGTGAGATCACACCTGGAATATTGTGTGAAGTTGTGGTCTCCATTTTTAAGGAAAGATATACTTGCATTGGAGGCAACACAATAAAGGTTCACTAAATTGGTCTCTGGACGAGTGTTGTCCTATGATGAGATTTAAATTGGATCTATATTCACTGGAGTTTAGAAGAATGAGAGGTGATATCATTGAAACATCGAAGATCTGAAGGGGCTCGACGGTAAATACTGAAAGATGATTTCCACTGACTGGTAGGGGCTGATTATTTATGACTGCGTTGAGAAATTTTTCTCACTCAAAGGGTAGTAAATCTTTGGAATTCCCACTCCGAGAGGGTTAAGGATACGACTTCACTCGCTATATTTAAGGCTGAGATAGACATATATTTGGGGTGGGATTTACCGACCATCCGCCGTGTGTTTTTGGCAGCCAGAGGCAGCCCGCCAGCGGCATTTGCTGACCCTGTCGTTGTCAACAGGATTTTACGGTGACTGAACCACTCGTTGCCGGGCAACCTGTGCACTAGCATGGGACCGGAATATCCTGCCGGTGTCAACAGCTGGTAGACCGCGACCTTGGTCTCAGGAGCCAAGGGATCGGAGGAGCAGGAGGGAAAAAGGAGTCAGAAGCCCAAGATTAGCCATGATCATATGGTGGTTGAGCAGGTTAAATGGGCCATATGGTACACTCCACATATTTTTGTGGAGTTATGTTCTTAATCTTTAAAGCCAGATGGAATGAGATTGTAGATTTGTTTATTTGGTAGGGGTAAAGAACAGAATGAGGAATAGTGTCAAAACATCAAACTTCAATCAGAAGTCCAACATAGGATAGTCCATTATAGGAAAGCACTACTCAGATCGTATTCCCTAATTATGCTCGGGGGGGGGGGGGGTAGCTTTTGACAAGCAAATATAATTTTGCTTGGCAAATTATAAAAGATTGAGCAGTTCTGAAACTGTAAATTTACAGCTGCTAAAAGTTACTTGTAGTGCAAGCCAATATGCCCTCTACTAAGTGATCATTAGTGAATCAAATTGACTTAACCTTTATATGCTTTACAACTAGCATTTCAGTTATTGTACTTTTTACTGTAACAACTTGTCTGTTGCTGAACAAGCTGCTTTCAACATTATTTTTGGAAATTGACTAGTTTGAACTCTGACATAGGGGATGGGATTCAGTGCCCCCCCCCCCCCCCCCCCCCCCCCAACCTCTGGGTCGGAGAATCCCCAGGGGGGCGGCGCGAATCCCGCCCCGCCGCTCCAATGCCGGCTGCCGTATTCTCCGGTGCCGGTTTTCGGGTGGGGATCACATCATGCAGGTCGGGGGCCATTGGCAGCGCCCACCCCCCCCCCCCCCCACCCCCCCAGCAATTCTCCGGGCCCCGATGGGCCGAGCGGCCGTCGGTTTCTGTCCAGACCCGCCGGTGTGGATTGGATATGGTCCCACACAGCGGGACCTGGCTGGTAGGCTGGCTGGTGCGGACCCTGGGGTGAGGGGGGGTATCGGGTCCCGGGGAGGCCCCCACGATCGGGGCCCACCGATCTGCGGGCGGGCCTATGTTGTGGGGGCACTCCTTCCTTCCGCGCCGGCCCCTGTAGGGCTCCGCCATGGCTGGCACGGAGAAGACACCCCACTATGCATGCGCCAGAATACGCTGGCCGGTTTGCGCATACGATAAACCACACCGGCGGTTCTGCACATGCGCTAACTCACGCAGTGCCTTCGGCGCCGGCTGGCACATCGCCAGCCCCTCCGGCGCCGGCCTAGCCCCTGGAAGTGCGGAGAATTCCGCAACTCCAGTTGGCCCGACGCCAGAGTGGTTCGCGTCGTTCTTAGTGACGGCGCGGGCCAATTTGCCAATTGCGGTGAATCCCGCCCAGGGTGTTTGCTTCTATTTGTAATTGTGCTATAATAGTAACGGGAATCAAACAGTGGAAAATTACAACTAACAATAGGAGACATGGCAGAGAAAGTTTTGCTGCATTCAATGACCAGAATTCACAACCTCAATCTGAAATAAAATTCATGCTAAATTCAGATAGTTAATAATGTAGTATAAAGTAGGATCCTGAACTTGGGCTCACTTTGTCATTTTTTTAAGCAAATCCAATAGGAAAAATCATTGGCAGTACTGGATAATGCTTTAAGAAGGCATTTGTTTAATTCATGTTTATCATTCACATACAGATGGTACTTCCAAATCTTTTGTACTAAATGTCTGCGTTTTCGGAAAGCTAATGTAGTGACTCATGTTCTGATCATCACTTGCTGGGGAAAAACAGATTTGATCAGTTTGTCCATTTGTTATTCTGCATTCACTGACAAACAATTTGCTATGTTAAAAACTTGTTCACCTAATGGAAATGGTGATAATTTCATTTAAGGAAGTTCATGGTAAGAATATATTGAAAATAAAGCTCTGGAAAATATCTTGTTAAACAGTACTGTATCCAGATTGTTTCAGTTCATTCCAAGTAACAGCATGAAAGTTGAATGGTTCAGATTATATCCTGAGAACCTCCTCAGATGTGTTCCAGTTTATAAGTAAATTTACTCTATCTTGTTGTTTGTGTCTAGCCAAGAAACATCTTGTGAACATGTGAAGATGTTCTGATTTTGTTTTACTGTGTATTGGTATATTTTCCATTGTTTCTGAATCTAATTCAAAACTGCATCCTGTAAAATGCAGTTTTCCAAGCCTCTAGAATCTTTACTATACGCCACTATGAGAAATCACTATGATATTTTAAGTGCCTAATTAACTTTCCTTCACAGGAAAATATGTGTTTAGTCAATGATAATTTACATTGACTTTTGAAAATTGGTTTGGTTCAGAATCACTTTGGTGCCAGGATGGAAGTGCATTCTGACAGTCTTTGAAATGAGCTGAGGTGCATCAAGTTAAGTTGACTTTCTTTACTGCTCTCAGCCTTTTTGAACTGAAAGAGATTGGAACTGACTCATGTGGGAACAAAGTAATTTGCAAGGAAGATAATCTAGCTACCTGGATACAATACTTTAAGTCTGCGGTGAACATACATGGATGACTGTGTGTCCAATGTAGATTTTGCTTGTCTTTCAGTTGTACACTTTGTTGTAAATATATTTGGTATTGTAGTTGCTTACATTCTGATTATTTGTACACAGATTTGGAAATTTTATGTGCACCATTTTTCCTTCAAAAATTGTATAAATATTAGCTCCTTTGCAAGAACCATTAGACCTGTTTCATATGTGTAGGTTTTTGCAGATAGGAGGAGACTGGATATCTATTTGCGTGTTTAACTGTTTTCTATGGTAGACTTGTTCTGAAAACTTGGGAGGCCTTGACTTTGATTATATTATGTAGATATTTATCATGTAAAAAAGCTGTAACTGTCTTCTTTGTACATATGTATAACGTCCAGCATATGTTTATGAAGCTTTGGTGATGAATAAATACTGTACATTGGAATTGACCTTATATGTTTTACTCTTTTCCGTTCAGACAGAAAGTCGTTGTTTACAAACGTATAAATTCTTACCCACTTTGAGAAATGAATAATGCTTGCACAAATAAGGACACAGAATTGCATTGGTGTGCAAATCATATCATACTCTGGTCCTTCTTATAAATTATTTTATGGGGCATAGGTTTGCTGGCTAGACCAGCATTTTATTGCCTTTCCCTAATTGCCCTTGAGAAGGTGGTGGTGAGCTACCTTCTTGAACCGCTGCAGTCTCTGTGATGATTGCAGTTCGGGAGGGATTTCCATCCAGCGACAGTGAAGGAACGGTGATATATTTCCAAGTCAGGATACTGTGGACTAGATGGATAGGTTAGAAATTTCTTCCCAATGACTCTTTACGGGTATGAATTGGCTTTTAGAATTACCTTCTTATTGACCATCAATCTATAACTTAATACTGCAAATGCAAGCAATGAAAAAAGCTTACAAAAAACCTGTAAAAGTTGACTTCTTGAAATATGATTTTATTTTAAATAGAAAATGAAATGGTACAAATATTGCTCAAGTTTGCCAGAGTGTTGAATTTGGTTTTGAAAAGAGATGACCAGTACAATTCTCCTGTACCATGTTTTTAGGAACAAATTCGAGAATCCTCTAATTCTAAAGACTTATGAAAAGATATTAAAATGCAATTTTTACCCTTTATGACCTAATATTCTGCTACAGGAAAGAAAGTGATTTTCTTTGTTATGTCTATCATACACTTGGGTGGAGTGTCGGTACTTGTTCGAGGTTTTGGGAAGGTTTGAGTTTGGGCCGAGATTTGTGACCTGGGTGCGATTGCTGTTTGTGGCACCAAGGGTGAGGGTGAGGACGAATAACGTGAGTTCATGAAGCTCTGACTTATATAGGGGCAGGAGGCAGGGGTGCCTGTTGTTGCTGTTTGTGCAGGCCATCGAGCCATTGGCTATGGCTCTTAGGGGGTCGGCGGAGTGGCAGGGATTATGAGGGGACAGAGGGAGCATTGGGTGTCGCTCTATGCCGATGCCTGTTGCTGTATGTTTCGGATCCGCTAGAGAGTATGGAAAGGATTATGGGCCTGCTGGGCAAGTTTGGAGGGTTCTCTAGGTATAACCTGAATGTAGGGAAAAGCGAGGTTTTCCCAGTGAATGAGTTGGGACAGAGGGCTAATTTAGGGGGGATGCCATTTACGGTAGCGAGGGATAGGTTTCAATTTTTGGGGATTAAGGTAGTGAAGGAATGGATGGGACTCAATAAGTAGAACTTAATGAAGCTGGTGGAGGAAGCCAGGAGGGATCTCAGGAGGTGGGATACACTATAGTTGACATTGGCAGGGAGGGTCCAAGTGGTGAAAATGCATATTCTGCCAAGGTTCTTGTTTAATTTTCAGGGCCTCTCGATCTTGATACCAAAGGCCTTTTTTCGGAAATTGGAGACGGTCATTTCAGACTTTGTATGGGCGGGGAAGGTGCCGAGGGTTGAGAGGACCCTGCTACAGAGGCAGCAGTGGAGGTTGGCGTTGGTGAATCTGCTTCATTATTATTGGGCAGCGAATGTGGACAAGGTGCAACAATGGTGGAGAGGTGAATGGGGTAGAGTGGGTGAGGATGGAGTAGCAATCTTGTAAGAGATCTAGTTTGAGGGCTATGGTGACAGCAGCATTGCCAATGGCTCCAAGTAGGTATTCAGGGAGCCCGGTGGTACAATCTACGGTGAAGATATGGAATCAGTTGAGGCATTTTAGGGTGGGAGAAATGTCGGTGTTAACGCTGCTGTATGAGAATCGGGTTTGAGCCGGGGGATAAATAGTGTATACGGGATGAAGGGAAGTGAGGCTGGTTGTAATATCATCATGAGTAGGTGAGAACAGAATTGGACTTGGCTGCCTCTTTCATGTGGGCCGCTGATGATGACTGGACTGGGCTCGTACATTAAGAGTTGTTGCATCATCGAAGGTCCAGTGGGCAGCTGCTAACTGGGGAACTGTATCCCAGAAATAGTCGCGGGGGGGGGGGGGGGGGGGGGGATTAAAATGCCATGAAACAAATCATAGAATAATCATTAAAAGCATGTTTCTGGTCATTGTATTACCAGGATGAAGACATTTGTAAGATCTACCGTGATGAGCACATTTTTCAATTGCAACTTTGGTCAATACTACTTATCTAAATAAAATTGGCTTTTTCAGTTCGTGTGTTTTGCCCAGTAATAACTTTACATTTTAACACAAAATAAATGACTTGATGGGTGGTGAAAATGTGCGCAAAGAAAGGGTTTCACTTATTGGCCTTCCCTTTTCCCTTTCCTTTGCCTTTTCCCTTTCCTTTGCTTTCTCCACCTTTTCTTTTAATATATTTGTAGATTCCGATTCCTCTGCGAACCATGACTCCTCGCCACCATGATTGGAGCTGGGGGGGGAAAAGGTAGTGTTTCATATTAAGAGAAATCAAGAGATGTTGATGATAATACAGTATAGATGAAATTGTTGATATTTTTTTTAATGTATTCAAAATTTTTCAAAACGTTTTACAGAACACTCCAAAAAGGAAAATAATACAAAGAGAAAAGGACAACGTGCCAACCGAATAGAAGAACTTAACCCTCTTCTAAACAGTAAACAGTTTAATAAATTAACACCCAACTCAAAACAAAATAGGGCAAGCGCCCCTTACAAAAAGGAAAGGAAATCAGCCACCCCCACCCCCCGGGTTGCTGCTGCTGTTGATCTCCACCTAACGTTCCACGAGTAAGTCAAGGAACAGTTGCCACCACCCGGAGAAACCCAGCAAGGACCCTCGCAAGGCAAACTTTATCTTCTCCAACCTGAGAAACCCCGCCATGTCATTGATCCAAGCCTCCACACTTGGGGGCTTCGCGTCACTCCACAATAACAAGAGACTTCTCCAAGCTACCAAGGAGGCAAAGGCCAGAACTCCGGCCTCTTTCGATTCCTGCACTCCTCCGATACCCAAATAACACTATCCCCCAACTCAGTTTTACCCGAGTGACCAAGACCTTGGACATGACCTCTGCAAAGCCCTTCCAGAACTCCGCAAGTGCCGGGCATGCCCAGAACACATGGGCGTGGTTAGCTGGGCTTCCCAAACACCTCACACATCTGTCCTCCACCCCAAAAAACTTACTCATCCCCACCCTTGTCATATGCGCCCTGTGTAACACTTTAAACTGGATCAGGCTGAGCCTGGTGCAAGATGAGGAATTGACCCTGCCCAGGGCCTCATCCAACTCCTAACTCAGCTCCTCCTCCCATTTGCCCTTCAACTCCTCCACCGAGGCTTCCTCCGCCTCCTGCAGCTCTTGGTATATCTCCGAGATCTTACCCTCTCCGACCCACACACCCGAAATCACCCTGTCCTGTATCCTTCGGGCAGGCAGCAATGGAAATTCTCCTACCTGCTTCCTGACAAACGCCCGAACCTGCATGTACCTGAAGGCATTTCCCGGGGGTAACCCACATTTCTCCTCCAGTGCCTTTAAACTGGCAAAAGTCCCGTCAATGAATAGATCCCCCAGCCTTCTAATTCCCACCCGGTGCCAGCTTCAGAACCCACCATCTATCCTGCCCGGGGCAAACCTATGGTTATTCCGTATCGGGGACCAGACTGAGGCTCCCGTCTCCCCCCTGTGCCGCCTCCATTGCCCCCAAATCTTCAGCGTCGCCGTCACCACCAGGCTCATGGTATACCGCATTGGCGGAAGCGTCACCAGTGCCCCCAGGCTAGTACCTATACAAGACGCAGCCTCTAGTCTTCCATGCCGCCCCCTCCCTCCATCATCCACTTCCGAATCATCGACACATTTGCTGCCCAGTAGTAGCTACACAGATTCGGCAGCGGCAACCCCCCCATGCTCCCCCCGACTGCCCTCCAAGAACAGTCTTTTAACCCTCGGGGTCTTATTGGCCCACACAAATCCCATGATACTCTTGCTCACGCTTGAAAAAGGCCTTAGGGATGAGGATGGGAAGGTACTGAAACACGAACAAAAACCTAGGAAGGACCGTCATCTTGACAGACTGCACCCTACCTGCTAGAGTGGAAGCATGTCCCACCTCTTAAAGTCCTCCTCCATCTGGTCCACCAGCCGCGACAGATTGAGGCTATGCAAGACCCCACGACTCTTGGCCACCTCAATACCCAAATACCGAAAACTCATCACCATCTTGAACGGCAGCTCCTCCAATCTCTTTTCCTGGCCCCGCGCATGCACCACAAAGAGCTCGCACTTCCCAACATTAAGCTTATACCCGAGAAGTCTCCAAACCTCCCCCACCCCCTCCACCGGGTCTGTAATATATAAAAGCAAATCATCCGCATATAGTGAGACGCGGTGCTCTTCCCACCCCCCACCCCGAACCAAACCCCTCCAGCTTCTAGATTCCCTCAGCGCCATGGCCAATGGCTCAATCGCCAAGCAAACAGCAGGGGGCACCCCTGCCTCATTCCACAATATAGTCTAAAATGCCCTGACCTCAACCGGTTCGTCGATACACTTGCCACCGGAGCCTGGTATAACAATTTAACCCACCCTATGAACCCCTCCCAAAACCCAAACCTACCCAACACCTCCCACAGGTACTCCCACTCCACCCGGTGGACTTCTCCGCGTCCATAGCGGCCACCACCTCTGCATCCTGCATCCCACTCTTCCCCCCCCCCCCCCCCCCCCCCCGCTCCGAGGGCATCATAATCACATTCAGAAGCCACCACACATTTGCATTCAACTGCCTGCCCTTCACAAATTCCATCTGATCCTCATGTATCACTCCCGGGACATAATCCTCAATCCTAGTGGCCAGGACTTTCGCCAACAACTTGGCATCCACATTAAGGAGTGAAATCGGCCTATATGAGCCACAATGCCCGGGTCTTTGTCCTGCTTGAGAATAAGCGAGATCCGAGCTCTCGACATCGTCGGGGGGGGGGGTGGGAGACTTCCTTTTTCTCTCGCCTCGTTAAAAGTTCTCAACAGCAACGGAGCCAACAGTTCCGAAAACTTACTATAAAATACAATCGGGAACCCATCTGGTCCCGGGGCCATGCCCGCCGGCATACTCCCCAACCCCTTAACCAGCTCCTCAATTCCCAATCGGGGCCCCCAAGCCCTCTACCTGCTCATCCTCCACCCTCGGAAACCTCAATTAATGCAGGAACCACCGCATCTCCCCCCCCCCCCCCCCCCCCTTCCGGGGGCTCTGATTTGTACAAGTTCTCATAAAAGTCCCTAAAGACCTCATTTATTCTGACTGGGCTCCGCACCGTATTCCCTCCCTTGTTCCTAATTCCCCCAATTTCCCTAGCCGCCTCCTTCTTGCGCAGCTGATGCGCCAGCATCCGACTCGCCTTCTCCCCATATTCATACGCTGCTCCTTGTACCTTCCTCCACTGGGCCCTCAGCTTTCCCCGTCATCAACAAGTCAAGTATATCTCCTATCCACTCTAAGTATCTCAACTACCAATCTATCCCTCTCCCTCTTCTCTCTGTGAGCCCTGATGGAGATCAGCTCCCCTCTAACCACCGCCTTCAGCACCTCCCAGACCACACTCACCGAGACCTCCCCATTGTCATTGGCCTCCATATATCTCTGTATACACCCCCGGATCCACCCACAGACCTCCTCATCCACCAATAATCCCATGTCCAAGTGCCACAACGGGCGCTGGCCCCTCTCCTCCCAACTCCAGCTCCACCCAGTGTGGGGCGTGATCCGAAATTGCGATGGCCTAGTACTCCGTCCCCTCTACTCGGGATCACTGACCTGCTCACCACGAAAAAGTCTATCCGTGAATAGGCCTTGTGCACATGGGAAAATAAGAAGAACTCCCTCGCCCTTGGCCTAGCAAACCTCCACGGATCCACTCCCCCCATCTGATCCATAAACCCCCTCAGGACCTTGGCCGCAGCTGGTCTCTTACCCGACCTAGATCTAGACCGATCCATTGCCGGGTCCAGTACCATGTTGAAATCCCCCCCCCCCCCCCCCCCCCCCCCATAATTAGGTTCCCCACCTCCAAATCCGGGATCCGACTTAGCATCCGCTTCATGAACCCTGCATCGTCCCAATCTGGGGCATATACATTCACCAGCACCACCTGGGCCCCCTGCAGCCTTCCACTCACCATCACGTAACGGCCCCCTTTATCCGCCACAATGCCCACTGCCTCGAAAGTCACCCGCTTGCTCAACAAAATTCTACCCCCCTGTTCTTCACGTCCAACCCGAGTGAAAGACCTGCCCTACCCATCCCTTCCTCAGCCTGGTCTGATCCGCAACTTTGAGTTGCGTCTCGTGTAGCATAGCTACGTCTGCCTTCAGTCCCTTTAAGTGCGCAAATACCCGGGCCTCCTTGATCTGCCGGATCGGGGGACTACCCCACCCCCCCCCCCCCCCCCCCCCCCCGACTAGCCATCTCCTTTTTTGGGCCAGCCACATGCACACGTCTCCCGCTCCTTCCAGCCCCCCAGGCGGAGGCTCCCCGCCCGACTCTCCCTATTATCTCCAGCTCCCCCTTGGCCGGCCAATACAGCAGCAACCCAGTACCCCCCCTCTCCCGGCCAAACAATTGCTTGGCCCCCCTACTCCCCCCATTGCACTCCCGTAAGTCAGCTGACTCCCACACCGGGAATCGTCACCAAGTGCCGCTGGGGCTCCTTAAAAGGGCCCAAAAGTCCGTTTTCGGCGGGAGCTGCCGAACATGCGACTTACCCAGACATAGCCACAACTGGAAGTCCCGAAATTGTCGATTTTACCAACCCCCGAGAGGCAAGGGGTACCCAAACATGGTGAGGGGATAGAGGAGGAGGTCAACTACTGCCTTTTCCAGTGGCAATTGGTCCATTTGGAGAGACTGCCTGATGAATCGTGGCAGACCTTTGCAGGTTCAGAGGATTGGCCCTCCTATTTGGTCACTCGGTGGAACATGTGTGGAGCCGCCAGCAGCATTTGTTGTCCCCATGACACTACCATTCTCCACACTCAAGAAACTGCAGGCCTCACAAACCTGCCCCCCACCCCTCTGTTCCATTCACCGGCACCTGCTTATTTGGCACTGCTATCCCCGGATCCCATTTACCAGGTTGGGATGGCTGTGTGCTCCAATGGCATTCTTGTATTGCAGGCACAATCCAAGCAGTGGTCACCATTCCCAGTGGGGCTGCTGAGCTGGCAACGCTTGATTGGCTGGCTGCTCTCCTGAGGCAGGTGTTTAAAGAATGGAAGCCTTGAAGACCACTAATTAGAATGAGCAAAGCGGGTAGCAGGGGCTCCCACAAACTGCCACAGCAGGGAAGCCCCAGGCTATTGAAGCCTGTTGTCGGAGCCCCTGCTGCCCCAATAAAATTCTGGTCAAGGTACCTGATGCTTGATTCCCCCCCCCCCCACTGTAAAATAATTGTACACCGAGAATGCAAAAACATTTCTGATATATTACTGATCATTGGACCCAAACTAAGGGCTCACGGGCTTCAGTTATCAAAGAAAAAATGCAACAAATGCAGATAAAAGTACACATTTCGAAACAGTGACTAAAGTTCATAGCTTTGTGGATATATATGCTCAATGTTGTCCAACCATAATTGTATGTGTTGATCAGTTGGATAAGCTTCATATTAAAATATATCAATGTACCTTTTCCCATTGAATCTTTTTAAGTTCAGACATATGTTCTGAAAATGTACTAGCATGAGAACTTTTGAGTTACCAGTGTTTAATTCCTGATCGAGTGTGTTAACAGTGAAATATTCAACACTTGTCTAATTATTCAACTAGAACTACATTCTTTAAATAATCCCAAAATTGAGGATTCTCCATAGCAATTAACAAGTGGGCAGCACGGTAGCACAGTGGTTAGCACAGCTGTTTAACAGCTCCAGGGTCCCAGGTTCAATTCCCCGCTGGGTCACTCTGTGTGGAGTCTGCACGTTCTCCCCGTGTCTGCGTGGGTTTCCTCTAGGTGCTCCGGTTTCCTCCCACAGTCCAGAGATGTGTAGGTTAGGTGGGTTGGCCATGCTAAATTGCCCTTAGTGTCCAAAAAGGTTGGGTTATGGGGATAGGGTGGGCTTGGGTCGGATGCTCTTTCCAAGGGGCGGTGCAAACTCCATGGGCCAAATGGCCTCCTTCTGCACTGTAAATTCTATGATTAATACTTTAAGAAGTCTACTGTATTTGTTGCTCACAGTGTGGCTAGCCCCTCTAAATAACGAAGACCAAACAGAAATTAGTTAACTGCTTTTTAAAAAATAAATTTAGAGTACCCAATTCATTTTTTCCAATTAAGGGGCAATTTAGCGTGGTGAATCCACCTACCCTGCACATCTTTTGGGTTGTGAGGGGGAAACCCACGCAGACACAGGAAGAATATGCAAACTCCATACGGACAGTGACCCAGAGCCAGGATCGAGCCTGGGACCTCGGCGCCGTGAGGCAGCGGTGACACTTCTTTTGCAATCACCTTCATTCTGTTTGCGAGGGCAACCCCAAGTTCCATGGCACTTGTCATACTAATTCCCCGTCCCTCTCCCATTCGGACTTTTACTGAAAATAGCAGCGCTTGTTTTGATGAGCACAAATTTGACAAAATGCAGCAATTAAAGTGCATGGAAAGGCTAGGTTGGTTTACTGTGCTTATGGTGAACCTTGTTCTTCAATGTACTCTATCCTTGGGCTTTGCATATAAACACCTGGTCACAAAGAATTCTGGAAGATGTAATTTACCTGGCAAATAGAGTTTACATTTCAATGATTTTGGCTTTGCTTCATATGTTACAGGTGAGTGTTAAATTTCTACAGAGAAATTGTATTGTTTAGGTTTGACATCTGACTTTTCCCTTCTTGGACTACTTTGTGTCCAACTCTGATAGGTGTCTGAAATGTACTAATGTTCACTAACTACCTCAGCTACCTGAATTATACTTCTTCCTTTACTTTCTCCTAATTTCCTTCTCTGTTGCATTTGCTCTGATGATATTACATTCAAAAATAACACTCTTCAACCCTTCTGGAACCCTCAACTGAGTTTGATCCATTATCCATGTTATTGTCTTCAACTTCTAAGAAATGTGACTAGACACCCTTTTCCTCACCTTAAACCTCACTGACCTCTATATTCAGCAGATGTTCTTTTGTCTTTTCCGATGCAATCCCACTTTTGTTGCCCTCAGCTCTCGCTTCCTCTCCTGACACCCTGATTCACTATTTTCACTACCCCTCCAACCTCCTTTCTGTCCACTGACACCTTCCCATGCAAGACCAGGAGATGTAACGCCTTCCCATTCACTTTCACTGCTATCCAACACCCCAAACACTGGTGGGTGAGATTGTAATTTTATCGACAAGAGTGTACTCTGTGTTGCTGTGTGTTGCTAGCCCCTATAAATAAAGAAGACCGAATGGAAATTCGTTTTTTTTTAATTTAGAGTACCCAATTCTTTATTTCCCAATTAAGAGGCAATTTAGTGTGTCCAATCCAACTACCCTGCAAATCTTTGGGTAGTGGGTGTGAGACCCACGCAGACACAGGGAGAACATGCAAACTCCACACGGACAGTGACTCGGGGCTGGGATCGAACCCGGTGCTGTGAGGCAGCAGTGCTAACCACGTTCCATGGCACATGCCATATTAATTCCCATCCCCCCTCCCATTCGAACTTTAATTTTCTTTTCTCTATGAGGTTCCAATTGAGCTCAATTTACGTTCAGGGAGCAGCAATTTATACTTTTCATTCAACAAGCAGCTTTTGGGCCTTAATATTGACACACATTCGACCTGAACTTTCACTCCACTTTCTGTTTAACGGGAAGTAGCAACAATATAGGATGGGACTACCAGCTTTCTGCCAGAGTGACGTGCACATGTACAATGTATGTTGTGTAGAATTTGCAGCATAACAGGCTAATTGGCGCTACAGTTCTATGCCAGTTTTATGCTCCACACTCGCCCTCCTCCCTTACTTCATTCTCACCTGTTGTTTTAGACTTCTTGCTTTTCCTCTAAATAAGCTGAATTTGGTTCATTTTGCTAATTTAATGGCATAAAGTGTTTTTTTTCATTATTAATTGTAGCACTATATTAGTGACTGGAACATCCTTGGGTTGAGTTTTCCTGGACCCATAATGGGGATGTGTGTCAAGGGCCAGGAAAATAGCCTGTAGAGAGGGTAGCTTATTACCCTGATTATGGCCTCAATCACGAAAGTTTTGTGGGCAGTGGAGTAACACCCCGCCATATGTGGAGGCTGCCAGCTAATTGGAGGCCGCTTCCTTGTGATAGACTGGAAGACCATTGGAGCTGGAGGCTTCCATGCCTCATTGATAGGGCCATAAACATAAAAGTCTACAATCGCGGATGATTCTAATCCTGGGTTTTCCTGCCAGCTGAGATCTTTTCTTTGCTTTAGGGGCTAAAATGTCCTTTAGTGTCCAGAGATGTGCAGGGAAGTGGGGCATGGGGCCTAGGTTAGGGTGCTCTTTCAGAAAGTCGGTGTAGACTCAATGGGCCAAATGGCCTCCTTCTGCACTGTAGGAATTCTAAAGTTCCATGCTGGTGTCCTCATGTCCTCGACCAGCCTTGGCAACCATCCACCTCTCCTGGTTCTCAAGGTTCCAGAACTGTTGACCCTCTGATTGGGTCTCCAATTTTGAGAGTCCGTCTGGTTTCCTTAATTGATGGTGAGCTTGGAGGTGCCAGTTAGGAAGCTGCCTCCTGGAAGATCGCTGAGCCAATTTTGCTGTCGGTAATTGCAGGCTCAAGTTCATCGTTTTGTCCCAATGTTTGGAGCCCAAAGTCCACAGGAAAATTCCCTTGTTTAAGTGTAAATCTGGTGGAAGAATATTTATGCACAACTGCATGATTAAATTATGAAGGAGATGGCTCTATTGGCATATTCAGGTAAGCTTTCTGCAATCCGATATCAACAGTTTAATTGAGTTGGTCCCAGGGCCTCACTCTAATATAATGATTCATATAATTGAGTGAAATTCTTACTTGTAATATTGTATGTAATATTACCTTAATAATGCTTTTAAATTCTGTCTCTTCTCGTGTCCTTTTCTTCCATTCATTCTCTCTGTCAACCCTATCCTCGATTATCACTCGTTCATATGTCAAGCACTGAAGGGATAGAATGAAAAAGTATCAGTGAAAATGTTCTTGTTCTTTCTCTTTCCTAACTATATTAATCTGAAATAAAATAATGAAGAAACAGCCTAGTCCAAGACATATTTCAAGAGATTCCAGTGATCATCACATTCATCACTATCAGGATATTTAGTCCCATGTGTTCTTTGAGCAGTGCAATGAAAGAACGATGACAAGTGTTTAACGTCTCTCAGACATCTCACAGGATCACAATAATACAGTGCAAAGGAGTCCTTTCAGCCCATCAAGTTTACACTGATGCATGAAAGACACCTGATCTGCCTAACCTAATCCTATTTGCCAGCACTTGGACCATAACCTTGAATGTTATGCTATGCTCATCCAGGTACTTTTTAAAGGATGTGAGGCAACCCGCCTCTCCCAGCCTCCCAGGCAGTGCATTCCAGACCATCACCACCCTCTGGGTAAAAAAAGGTTTTCCTCACCTTGAACATGTGTCCCATCGTGACTGACCCTTCAACTAAGGTGAACAACTGTCCGCTATCCACCCTGTCCATGCCCCTCATAATCTTGTACACTTCAATCAGGTCACCCCACAGTTTTCTCTGCTCTAACGAAAACAACACAAGGCTATCTAACCTCTCTTCATACCCCCCATTTAATCACCTGACAAACATAATGTAGAATAGAACTGGGACCTCATGTGTCACTTCTGCATCCCATCCAGTGCAATCACATCCTTCCCATAATGTGGTGACCAGAACTGCACACTGTATCCCGGTTTGGCCTCATCAAGGTTCCATACAACTCCAGCCTGACCTGCTTGCCTTTGTAATCTATGCCTCAATGGATTTGTCCCATATGCCTTTTTTACCACCCTATTAACCTGCCTTTCTGCCTTCAGAGATCTATGGACAACACGCCAAGGTCCCTTCTCAGTGTCAGGCCATTCATTGACTACTTCCTTGTCAAATTACTCCTTCCAAAGCATATCGCCTCACACTTTTCTGGGTTAAATTCCATCTGCCTCCTTTCTGCCCATTTGACCATCCCGTCTATATCTCCTTGTGTCATCATTTTTTTAAAATGTTCAATTAAGGGACAATTTAGTGTGGCCAATCCACCTACCCTGCACATCTTTGGGTTGTGGGGTGAGACCCACGCAGACATGGGGTGAATGTGTAAACTCCACACAGACAGTGACCCGGGGCCAAAATCGAACCTGGGTCCTCGGCACCGTGAAACAACATGGCACCACGTTGCTGCCCCTCTTCCTGTAACCCCAGATACTCAACCTCACTGTTAACCAACCGGACAACCTTTGTGTCATCCGCAAAACTTACTGAACCTACCCCTGCAATTTTCTGCAAAGTTGCCGTTTTTAATGCAAAATGCCAATGAAAATATTTATTAAAAAGATGACAATAAGGGGCCCAGCACAGATGCCTGTGGTTTGCCACTGGGCTTCCAGTCACTAAAGCAGCCGTATGTCACCACCCACTACCTCCTACAGCTGAGCCAATTTTGAATCCACGGTATAAAGTTCCCCAGTATCCCATGTGCAGCTTCCTTCTTTATAAGTCTCCCAGGCGGGACCTTGTCAAGGGCTTTGCTGAAAACCATGTAAAATACATTGTGGTAAACCACTGTTACACCTTTATTAGGTGATGTAAGGTAGGACCTGTACTACAGGTTCGCCGGTAGCCCCTGCCTGCTGGCTCTGCCCAGGAAGAGGAGTATAAATATGTGTGTCCTCTATTCAGCTGCCATTTCGCCAGCTGCTGTAGGAGGCCACGCATCTTACTGCAATAAAGCCACAATTGTACCCAATCTGAGTCTGTACAATTGATCGTGCATCAATTTATTACAGTAAGATTTTCTACAAGATGGACCTCCGAATCAAACCAGATCGCCTGTAGCTGGATCCACAATCGGCCGACGCAGAAGAGACTTTAATCACTGGCTAGCTTGCTTTGAGGCTTACATAAACTCAGCGACCACCCCACCGACAGAGGCTCAGGAGATACAGATCCTGTACTCAAGATTGAGCTCCAGCGTGTTTCCGCTGATCCAGGACGCCCCGACTTACACGGACGCCATGGCGCTCCACAAAGAGAACTACGCGCAGAGAGCAAACTCACTCTTTGCCAGGCACGTACTCGCCACTCGCTCTCAACTCCCTGGTGAGTCCATTGAAGACTTCTGGCAGGCCCTAATCCCACTCGTCCGGGACTGTGACTGTCAGACCGTTACGGCCACTGAACATTCTAATTTCTCACGCGCGATGCTTTTGTAACAGGGATTGGGTCGGACCACATCTGCCAAAGATTTCTCGAAGGGGCCACGCTCGACTTAGCGGAACCTAAAAAGCTAGCACTCTCCATGACAGTCGCCTCACGTAACGCTCAGGCATACCCCTCCGGCCGCGCGGCCCACCCCTCCTATCCCTCGTGGACCGTGCAAACGGCCGCCCCAGCAGGGGCCTCACCCAGCCAATACGCCTGCGCCACACGCCAATCCGCGCACCCCTGGGGTCCCTGATGTTACTTCTGCGGCCAGCAGAAGCACCTTCGCCAACGCTGCCCGGCTCGCACCGCCATTTGCAAAGCTTTCAGCAAAAAGGGCCACTTCGCCACAGTGTGCCAGGCCCGCGCAGTCGCTGCAATCGCCCCCTCGCCCCGACACACGCACAATGGGTGCCACCATCTTCGTCCGGGACCACACGCGGCCATTGGGCGCCGCCATCTTTACCCCCCCCCGGGGCCGTGACCGGCCAGTGGGCGCCGCCATCTTCACCCCCAGGGGCCACGCACGGCCAGTGGGCGGCGCCATCTTCCCCCCCTCAGTCCACATGCGGCCCATGGGCGCCGCCATCTTGTTCAGCTCCAGCAACGTGCGGCCCATGGGCGCTGCCATTTTGTCCCCCGCAGAATCGTCAGTCACCGCCATCCTGTCTTCCCCACGGGGCATGGATGCCGACGACATTTCACGACCGGGGCCCCCCACGCTATCCATCTTCTGACACCAGTGATGATCAACCACAGCCCGGCTCGATGTAGCTCGACCAGTCCCGGCCACACAACCTGGCCACCGCTTCGACTACGGTGAAAATCAAGGGCCACGTGACCTCTTGCCTGCTAGACTCCAGGAGCAGCAAAAGCTTCATCCACCCGAATACGGTAAGGCACTGCTCCCTCGCTGTCCACCCCGCCAACCAAAGAATCTCCCTGGCGTCCGGATCCCATTCCGTCCTGATCCGGGGGTTCTGCACGGTCACTCTCACGGTCCAGGGCGTAGAATTCAGTGGTTTCCGCCTCTACGTCCTTCCTAATCTCTGCGCTGGACTATTCCTAGGCCTGGATTTCCAGTGCAACCTCCAGAGCCTCACCCTCAAATTCGGCGGGCCCCTACCACCCCTCACTCGGCCTCGCAACCCTAAAGGTCGACCCCCCCCCTCCCTCTTTGCCAATCTAACTTCGGATTGCAAACCCGTTACCACCAGGAGCAGACGGTGCAGCACCCAGGACAAGACCTTCATCAGGTCCGAGGTCCAGCGGTTGCTTCGGGAGGGTATCACCGAGGCCAGCAACAGCCCCTGGAGAGCTCAAGTGGTAGTCGGTAAAACTGGGGAGAAGTATAGAATGGTCGTGGACCATCAATCGGTACACACAGCTCAACGTGTACCCCCTCCCACGCATATCTGATATGGTCAATCAGATTGCGCAATACCGGGTCTTCTCGACGATTGACCTAAAATCCACCTACCACCAGCTCCCCATTCATAAATCGGACAGTCCATACACTGCCTTTGAGGCGGACGGTCGTCTCTATCACTTCCTCAGGGTCCCCTTCGGCGTCTCGGGGTCTTGGTCTTCCAAAGGGAGATGGATCGAATGGTCGACTGGTACGGTTTGCAGGCCACTTTTCCGTACCTAGACAATGTCACCATCTGTGGCCATGATCAGCAGGACCACGATGCCAACCTTGCTAAATTCCTCCGCACCGCCACTCTCCTCAACCTCACCTACAATAAGGAGAAGTGTGTGTTCAGCACGACCTGCTTAGCCATCCTCGGCTATGTGGTCCAGAACGGAGTTCTGGGGCCCGATCCCGACCGCATGCGCTCCCTCATGGAGCTCCCCCTCCCCCAAGGCCCTCAAACGCTGCCTGGGGTTCTTCTACTACGCTCAGTGGGTCCCAAACTCCGCGGACAAGGCTCGCCCACTCATTCAGTCCACCCATTTTCCCCTTACGACCAAGGCGCAACAGGCCTTCGCCCGTATCAGAGCAGACATAGCCAAAGCCGGGATGCACGCAGTAGACGAGACACTGCCCTTACAAGTAGAAAGCGACGCATGAGACGTCGCACTTGCCGCCACCCTCAATCAGGCAGGCAGACCCATGGCATTCTTTTCCCGCACCCTTCATGCCTCAGAAATTCGGCACTCGTCTGTCGAAAAGGAGGCCCAAGCTATCGTTGAAGCTGTGCGGCATTGGAGGCATTACCTGGCCGGCAGGAGATTCACTCTCCTCACTGACCAACGGTTGGTAGCCTTCATGTTCAACAACACGCAGCGGGGCAAGATCAAGAATGATAAAATCTTGCAGTGGAGAAGGAGCAGTGCTCCGAAAGATAGTGATTGAAACAAACCTGTTGGACTTTAACCTGGTGTTCTAAGACTTCTTTCTATACATCCACAGTGACAGGGGATCCTCATTCATGAGTGAGGCGCTGCGTCAGGTCCTGCTCAGCAGGGGTATCGCCTCCAGCAGGACGACCAGCTACAACCCCCAGGGAAACGGGCACGTAGAGAGGGAGAACGGGACGGTTTGGAGGGCCATCCAGCTGGCCCTACGAACACCTCCCACTGACTTCTGTAGATTTCACCACAAGTAACTCTTTCTAGTCCAACGTGGCCTGATCCTGCCTGATTTTACTAAATTGAGTGTGATAAATTATTTAGAGTTGTGTGATTTTGCACACAACTTTTTTCTTGGAAGGTAAAGACAATCATTCTACATAGATGTGCTGAACTAATTTTTGCAACGTGTGATTTTTTTTTCTGTCATTGTCTGCTCCAGTTACAGCATATGAAATGTCCACATGCCTTGTATTTCTGCATGTCTGCAGTCAGCTTGCATTCAGCCATGGAATAAATTTCACATGTTGGTGGATGAGCTGTGGTTTTTTTGTTGTCAGGAAAGACTGGAGCACAAAGAGAGTTGCGGAGAGAATCAGAAGCTGGAGTTTCAAGGTAAACAAAAAAAGTCAAGAAGTAACATCACAAGACAACAGGTATTGCGGTTTTATTTTTACACTTTAGTCTGTAAATTTCAACTTCTAATTAAATTTATAAAAGCAGGACAAATAAATGATTCTATAGATCTAAAATAATTAGTTAAACAGTTTTAAAGAATTAAATAGCTAACTGTTCAGATAAAGTGAAGGCTGGATACATCAGTTCCGTAGCTTCTCGGGAATGCTATTCCTTTTTTTTTAAATGATTTTTATTGGAATTTTTTGATAAATATATATCAACAGAACAATAATAACAATAACAATAATAAACACCCCCGGCACCCGTAACAACGCATATAACAAACCCCCCCCAAACCCAATAAACAACAAAATAAATTAACATAAGCAAATTAACGTAAACACTATCCCACTAAACCGCCCCCCCCCCCCCCCCCCCCGGGTTGCTGCTGCTGCTGACCTATTTCCTTATCGTTGAGCGAGAAAGTCGAGGAAAGGCTGCCACCTCCTAAAGAACCCTTGTACCGACCCCCTCAGGGCGAATTTGACCCTCTCCAGCTGAATGAATCCCGCCATCTCATTAATCCAGGTCTCCATGCTCGGAGGTCTCGCATCTTTCCACTGCAGCAAGATCCTCCACCGGGCTACTAGGGACGCAAAGGCCAAAACATCGGCCTCTTTCGCCTCCTGCACTCCCGGCTCCACCCCAACCCCAAATATCGCGAGTCCCCAGCCTGGCTTGACCCTGGATCTCACCACCCTCGACACCGTCCTCGCCACCCCCTTCCAGAACTCCTCCAGTGCCGGGCATGCCCAGAACATATGGGCATGGTTCGCTGGACTCCACGAACACCTAACACACCTGTCTTCGCCCCCAAAGAACCTACTCATCCTGGACCCGGACATGTGGGCCCGGTGTAGCACCTTGAACTGGATGAGACTAAGCCTCGCACATGAAGAGGAGGAGTTCACCCTCTCCAGGGCGTCCCCCCATGTCCCCTCCTCAATCTGCTCCCCCAGCTCCACCTCCCACTTAGCCTTCAGCTCCTCTACCGACGCCTCCCCCACCTGCTGCATCACCTGGTAGATGTCAGACACCTTCCTATCCCCGACCCACCCCCCCGAAAGCACCCTATCCCTTACCCCCTGCGGGGGCAGCAAAGGGAACCCCTCCACCTGCCACCTAGCAAACGCCTTGACCTGAAGGTATCTGAACTCCCGGGGGGGAGCTCAAACTTTTCCTCCAGTTCACCAAGGCTCGCGAACCTCCCATCAATGAACAGGTCTCCCAACTTCCTAATGCCCGCCCTGTGCCACCTCAGGAACCTGCCATCCATGTTCCCTGGGACAAACCGGTGGTTCCCCCGCAGCGGGGCCTCCACCGAGCCCCCCATTTTCCCCCTGTGTCGCCTCCACTGCCCCCAAATTTTGACGGTAGCCGCCACCACCAGGCTCGTAGTGTACCTCTTTGGAGGGAGCGGCAGCGGCGCCGTTACCAGTGCCTTCAGGCTCGTGCCTCCACAGGACGCCATCTCCATCCGTTTCCATGCTGCCCCCTCCCCATCCATTACCCACTTACGTACCATCGAGACGTTAGCCGCCCAATAGTACCCAGAGAGGTTGGGCAGCGCCAGCCCCCCTCTATCCCTGCCCTGCTCCAAAAAGACCCTCCTTAGCCTCGGAGTCCCGTGCGCCCAAACAAATCCCAGAATGCTGCTGTTCACCCTCCTAAAAAGGGCCCTCGGAACGAAAATGGGGAGGCACTGAAACAAAAACAAAAACATCGGGAGCACCATCATTCTAACGGACTGTACTCTACCCGCCAACGGCAACGGCAGCATGTCCCACCTTTTAAATTCCTCCTCCATCTGCTCCACCAACCTAGTAAAATTAAGCTTGTGCAGAGTCCCCCAGTTCCTAGCCACCTGAACCCCCAGGTACCTAAAACTCCTCACTGCCCTCTTTAGCGGGAGCCTACCAATCCCCTCCTCCTGATCTCCCGGGTGTACGACAAACAGCTCACTCTTGCCCAGGTTCAATTTATAGCCCGAGAAACTCCCGAACTCAGCAAGAATCTCCATCACCTCCGGCATTCCCCCCACCGAGTCTGCTACATACAGCAGCAAGTCGTCTGCATACAGCGACACTCGGTGCTCCTCAGCACCTCGCACCAAACCCCTCCACCTCTTCGACTCCCTGAGAGCCATGGCAAGAGGCTCAATTGCCAACGCAAAAAGCAAGGGGGACAGGGGGCACCCCTGCCTCGTCCCACGGTGGAGCCTGAAGTACTCGGACCTCCTCCCATTTGTCGCTACACTCGCCATCGGGGCCTCGTACAGCAACCTCACCCATTTAATAAACCCCACCCCAAACCCGAACCTCTCTAACACCTCCCACAAGTACCCCCACTCAACCCTGTCAAAGGCCTTCTCCGCATCCAATGCCACCACAATCTCCGCCTCTCCTTCTGCTGCCGACATCATTATCACATTTAGCAGCCTTCGCACGTTAGTGTTCAGCTGCCTCCCCTTCTCAAAACCTGTCTGACCTTCATGTACCACCCCCGGCACACAGTCCTCTATTCTAGTGGCCAAGATCTTTGCCAGAAACTTGGCGTCCACATTCAGCAGTGAAATTGGCCTGTATGATCCGCACTGCAAGGGGTCCTTATCACGCTTCAGAATCAGGGAAATCAGCGCCCGAGACATCATCGGGGGCAAAACACCCCCCTCCCATGCCTCGTTAAAGGTCCTAACCAACAGGGGACCCAACAGGTCCGTGTATTTCTTATAAAATTCAACCAGGAACCCATCCGGTCCCGGCGCCTTCCCCGACTGCATGTGGTCAATCCCTCTGACTAGCTCCTCCAACTCGATCGGCGCCCCCAGTCCCTCCACCTGCTCCTCCGGCACCCTTGGAAATTGCAGCCTGTCCAAAAAGCTCTCCATTCCCCCTCCCACCACCGGCAGTTCCGACCGGTACAGTTCCCTATAGAAGTCCCTAAAGACCTCATTGACCTCTGCCCCCTGCTGCACCACTTTCCCACCCCTATCCTTCACTCCACCAATCTCCCTAGCCGCGTCCCGCTTACGAAGCTGATGCGCCAGCATCCTGCTTGCCTTCTCTCCATACTCGTAGACCGCTCCCTGCGTCTTCCTCCACTGTGTCTCCGCCTTTCTGGTGGTCAATAAATCAAACTTGGCCTGCAAGCTACGCCGCTCCCCCAGCAATCCCTCCACAGGGGCCCCCGCGTACCTCCTATCTACACTCAACAGCTCCCCCACCAGTCTCTCCCTCTCCCCCCTCTCCCTATGGGCTCAGATGGAGATCAGCTCCCCCCTAATCACTGCCTTCAGAGCCTCCCCAGTATCATTGACCTCGAGGTACCTCTCGATACATCCCCGGACCCTCCTACACACCTCCTCATCAGCCAACAACTCCACGTCCAGACGCCAAAGCGGGCGCCGATCCCGCACCTCCCCCATCTCCAGATCCACCCAATGCGGAGCATGGTCCGAAATCGCAATAGCCGAATACTCGGCCTCCTCCACCCTCGGGACCAGTCCCCTACTCAGAACAAAGAAATCAATGCAGGAATAAACCCTGTGCACATGGGAGAAAAAAAGAGTACTCCCGTGCCCTCAGCCTCCCGAACCTCCAGGGATCCACTCCTCCCATCTGGTCCATAAACCCCCTCAACACCTTGGCTGCCGCCGGCCTCCTGCCTGTCCTTGAACTAGAACGATCCAGTAGGGGATCCAGCACCGTATTGAAGTCCCCCCCCATGATCAAGCCCCCCCATCTCCAGGCCAGGAATGCGGCCCAACATACGCCTCATGAAACCAGCATCATCCCAATTTGGGGCATACACATTTACCAACACCACCCTCTCCCCCTGCAGCTTACTGCTCACCATCACATATCTGCCGCCACTATCAGCCACCACCTCAGATGCCTCAAACGCCACCCTCTTCCCCACCAGGACCGCCACCCCCCGGTTCTTCGAGTCGAGCCCTGAATGGAAAACCTGCCCCACCCACCCCTTCCTCAGACGGACCTGGTCCGCCACCTTCAGGTGGGTCTCCTGGAGCATGGCCACGTCCGCCTTCAACCCCTTCAGATGCGACAACACCCGGGCCCGCTTAACCGGCCCGTTCAGTCCCCTCACATTCCACGTAATCAGCTGGATCAGGGGGCACCCCGCCCCCCCCCTCCCCCGTCGACTAGCCATAGCCCATCAACTGCTCGCCCCTGGCCAGCACCCATTCGGCCCGTTTCCCATGGCGATAGAACCTCACCCCGACCCCCCCGACCCACACCAACTCCTCCCTGGCCAATCCAGCAGCAACCCGGTATCTCCTCTTCCCCCCCCTCCCCCGGGCTAGGACCCCTCCTAGCCGCGACGCTCCCTCCATAGGACTCCCGTGAGCCAGCTGACTTCTGCTGACCCCGGCAGCTCCCGCCCTAACTCCGACCCCTCCCGATATCAGGTCACCCCTCCTCCCCTGCATCAGTTCCTTGGCACCGCTTCAGCTTGGGAAAACGGATCTGATAGCCACGCCCCTTGCCACCAGCTCCACCCACCTCGTCCCGCAGCGCAGGAAACCAGAGAAAAGCCCGCGCTTTCACACTGCCCCACCCCACCCCCCCAACGCAGCTCCCAAACAGCAGTCCCAACCCATCCACCAACTCCGTACAAACAAAAACACAGATCAACCACAAACCCCAAACCCCCCTTAAAACACAAAACCATAACCAACATCATCCGAAAGCGAGAGAAAGAACAGAAACAGACAGAATAACCAGCAACAGCATAAACAGTGATACAGAAATTTTTTTAAAACTCCCACAGCCCCCAATCTCTAGTTCGAGTCCAACTTTTCAGCCTGCACAAAGGCCCACGCCTCCTCCGGGGACTCAAAATAGTAATGCCGGTCCTTGTAGGTGACCCACAGGCGCGCAGGCGGCAGCACGCCGAACTTCACCTGCTTTCCGTGGAGCACCGCCTTCGTCCGGTTGAACCCGGCCCTCCGCTTAGCCACCTCCGCACTCCAGTCCTGGTAGATACGCACTACCGAATTCTCCCACTTGCTACTCCTCACCTTCTTGGCCCATCGGAGCACACACTCCCGGTCACTGAACCGATGGAACCGCACCAGTACCGCCCGCAGGGGTTCATTCGCCTTAGGCCGCCTGGCCAGTACTCTGTGGGCCCCCTCCAGCTCCAGGGGCAGATGAAAGGATCCTGCCCCCACCAGCGAGTTCAGCATCACGGCCACATAGGCCGGCAGGTCCGACCCCTCCAGCCCCTCCTCGAGGCCCAGGATCCGCAAGTTCTTCCTCCGTGACCGAACCTCCATCTCCTCGAACCGATCTTTCCACTTTTTATGAAGCGCCTCGTGTATCTCCACCTTCCCCACGAGGGCCGAAACCTCATCCTCGCGCTCAGAGGCCTGCTGCTGCAACTCAAGTATCGCTGCACCCTGGGTCTGGGTCTCCAGCAGCTTACTAGTCGTTACCTTCAGGGATTCCAACAACTCCCCTTTCAGCTCCGTAAAATAGCGCAGAAGGGCCGCCTGCTGCTCCTCCGCCCACTGCCTCCACTCCTCAGGGGCACCACCGGCCGCCATTTTGTCCACCTTCCCCCGCTTTTCCAGGGGAGCTGCTGCCGTTTTTCTCCTCGCCCCACTCCGAGTCCGCACCATAAATCCCGGGGGGTTTTGCTCCAGATCCTTTATCCACCGGGAATCGTTGAATCAGCGCCGTTTGGGGCCCTTAAAAGAGCCCACAAGTCCTATTAAAGCGGGAGCTGCCGAACGTGCGGCTTAGCTCCGCATAGCCGCAACCGGAAGTGGGGAATGCTATTCCTATTGCATCACAGATGCCAAAGTAAAGGAAGTCACTGAGTGCTGCACAACCCTCGAGTAAAAAGGGTGAACAACCAGAGGTTGTGATCATATCTGTATTCAGGGATATGGTTCTGAGGGCAGATTTCACAGAGCTAAAAAGCAGTAATTTCCAGATTCTTCCCAGTGCCACATTCTCTTCGGTATAGAAACAGGAGGATAGAGCAGATGAATGTCTGACTAGAGAAATGATGCAGGATTAAGGATTTTCGATTCCAGAGATATTACAATGGATTTTTGAGGAGGTGAGACCTGTATAGGTTGCACCTTAACAGAGGTGAAACGAATGTCCTGGCTGAGCAGTTTGTTAATATGGTTGGAACCACAACCTGCACAAAATGATTGCGAGCAACAGACAACCCTGGAGTAGGAAATAGTAAGCTGTGTAAGAGGGAATTCAGTAAGGTCTGAACGACCCTTACCTGTGCATGTAAATTAATGCACAGAATGTGGTAAATAAGATTGGTGAGCTGCACATGTAGATGTCACATGGGAATAAGATGTTGTGGTAATATTGGAGACCTGGCTCAAATAAAGGCAGGACTAGGTACTCAATATTCCCGAGTAAAAGGTATTCAGGAATAGTTGAGCGGAAAAGAAAGGGGGCTTGGGGTGGCAGTATTGATTAAGGATAGTATTACACTTCTGCTGGAGAGAGCTGTCCGAGATGGGTCAAGGACAGAATCTATTTGTTTAGAGTTAAGAACCAATAGAAAGGATACCATTACATTTCTTCAGAGTATTCTATAGGCCACCAACTATTGGGAAAGATATAGAATAGTAAATTTATTTTTTAAAATAAATTTAGAGTACCCAATTCTTTTTTTTCCAATTAAGGGGTATTTAGCATGGCACATCTTTTTGGGTTGTGGGGGGTGAGATCCATGCAGGCATGGGGAGAATGTGTAAATTCCACACAGACAGTGACCCGGGGCCGGGATCGAACCCAGGTCCTCAGCAGAGTGAGGCAGCAGTGCTAACCACTGCACCACCATGCCGCCGCAGAAGAGTAAATTTGGAGGGAAATTTCAAAGAGGTACACAAACTGTAATATAGTGGTAATTGGGGCT
Source organism: Scyliorhinus canicula (assembly GCF_902713615.1). NCBI lineage: Eukaryota > Metazoa > Chordata > Chondrichthyes > Carcharhiniformes > Scyliorhinidae > Scyliorhinus > Scyliorhinus canicula. The sequence goes on along the minus strand of NC_052158.1, from coordinate 125,482,234 downwards.
TATTTGGATTGGGATATTATCTGATAGCGATATGTATAATGTAAATTGGTGGCATTACCTTTTCAGAGTAATCTCTGAGACGTTGTAGATCAAGAACCTTGGTTGATCTCAGATTACTCAGTTCATTTTGCTTTGCTTCAACATCTTTATCATATTTTTCCATCCAAAATTCCAGGTTTTCTTCCAGTTCCTGATTGACAAGTGTAGAAAGAGTGGGGAGTAATAAAAGTAGGACTCCATGGTACTTTAATCAGCAGAAAAAGTGAGTAGTTCCAGAATATTTACAACATTACTGATCTATTGTAACTATTTACTTTTCTATTTCTCTCACACTAAGTTTCTCATAAATGTTTTATATTTTATATTAAATGCTGGTATTAGATATGATACTTAAGTATTTCTGTTCCGATAACAATCAGCAGACCCAAGATAATGATACAGATTGTGTTTTTAATTTGCCATTCAACTTTCATTGACATTTTTGTCTTGTTAGTTATAGCTATTTTATTTTCAGACCTCAAATTATCTAATTTAACAACAAAGTTATATGTGAAGCTGAACAATTTGCAATCAGCAATAGATTATTTTCCATTTCCTCTCCTGAAAACCTTCCCTTTCACAGTACTTTGTGAAAGTTCTTTGAACTCATCAGTGAGGACTCGATTTCCTAATGATTGCCATTTTAATATTGGCAAATGAAGTTACCACTAGCATTAAAATTAGGTTTATACCTAAACCTTGAGATTTGGATTTGGGTTTATTGTCACGGTTCTGAGGTAGTCCAGACAGATTGTTCCATACATGAAAAAACAAAGGACTTACGATAATACACAATGTAAATACATAGATACAGACATCGGGTGAAGCAAACGGAGTGTAGTACTACTCAGTAGAGAAGATGTGTGAAGATATCAGTTCAGGAGCCTGGTAACCGTGGGGAAGAAGCTGATTTTGAATCTGTTCTCAGACTTTTGTATCGACTGCCCGATGGAAGAGGTTGGAAGAGAGAATAACCCAGGTGGGATGGGTCTTTGATTCTGCTGCTCACTTTCCCTGGGCAGCGGGAGGTGTAGACAGAGTGTTTGTAAACCGGGAGGTACACAGCTGAACAAAGTCTATGAAAGTCTAGTCTAGAAAGTCTAAAAAGTCTGGAAAGCAAAGAGTGGGGATTAATGGGTGTTTCTCTGGTTGGCAATCAGTAGCTAGTGGTGTCCCTCAGGGTTCAGTGTTGGGCCCACAATTGTTCACAATTTACATAGATGATTTGGAGTTGGGGACCAAGTGCAATGTGTCCAAGTTTGAAGGCGACACTAAGATGAGTGATGAAGCAAAAAGTGCAGAGAATACCGGAAGTCTGCAGGGGGATTTGGATAGGTTAAGTGAATGGGCTAGGGTCTGGCAGATGGAATACAATGTTGACAAATGTCAGGTTATCCATTTTGGTAGGAATAACAGAATATTATTTAAATGATAAAATATTAAAACATGCTGCTGTGCAGAGAGACCTGGGTGTGCTAGTGCATGAGTCGCAAAAGGTTGGTTTACAGATGCAACAGGTGATTAAGAAGGTGAATTTTGTCCTTCATTGCTAGAGGGATGGAGTTTAAGACTAGGGAGGTTATGCTGCAATTGTATAAGGTGTTAGTGAGGCCACACCTGGAGTATTGTGTTCAGTTTTGGTCTCCTTACCTGAGAAAGGACGTACTGGCGCTGGAGGGTGTGCTGAGGAGATTCACTAGGTTAATCCCAGAGTTGAAGGGGTTGGATTACGAGGAGAGGTTGAGTAGACTGGGACTGTACTCGTTGGAATTTAGAAGGATGAGGGGGGATCTTATAGAAACATATAAAATTATGAAGGGAATAGATAGGATAGATGCGGGCAGGTTGTTTCCACTGGCGGGTGAAAGCAGAACTAGGGGGCATAGCCTCAAAATAAGGGGAAGTAGATTTAGGACTAAGTTTAGGAGGAACTTCTTCACCCAAAGGGTTGTGAATCTATGGAATTCCTTGCCCAGTGAAGCAGTTGAGGCTCCTTCATTAAATGTTTTAAAGATAGAGATGGATAGTTTTTTGAAGAATAAAGGGAGTAAGGGTTATGGTGTTCGGGCCGGAAAGTGGAGCTGAGTCCATAAAAGATCTGCCATGATCTCATTGAATGGCACAGCATGCTCGAGGGGCCAGATGGCCTACTCCTGCTCCTAGTTCTTATGTTCTTATGAATTACCTATTCAGATTTGTTTCTATTAGGGATTAGAATTTCTGATGAAAGGTCACAACCTGAAACATTATGTCAGTTTCTCCTGCCACAGATGTTGCCTGACATGCTGAGTATTTTCAGCATTTTCTGTTTTATTTCAGATTTCCAGCATTCACAGTCTTTTGCTTGGGGATTAATGAACGAAGACCAGAAATGGGAACATGGACCCCTTTTTAAGCCAAAGACCAATTGTGATGCCTCTGTCACTTTACAATGGAAGATTTGAGAGAGGTGGTGGTGAGGTAGAACTGAATATTGACAGTGTACTGTGGAGACGGGTTGTGGTTTTGGATGTTGTGACCAAGCAAAACCACCTAAAAAATATGCAGTTAACTAGCACTTTTCACAAGCATGAGATCGCTAAATGCCTCAGAGCCGCTGAAGTACTTATTGAAGTATCCTCACTGTTGTAATGTAGGAAATGCTTGTTTGTACTTAATACATTCCTAGAAACAACAATGTTGTCAGCTTTTTTCTGTGATATTGATTATGGGATAAATATTTGCCGTCAGACCATGCACAATTCCCTACTCAGAAATAATGTCATGGGATCTTTTACATCCACCTGATTAGGCAGCTGGGGCTTAATTTAACGCCTCATCTGAAAAGCAGCACCTCTGACAGGGCAGAGCTCCCTCGGTACTGCACTGAAATGTCAACCTTGACATTTGTCCTAGAGCTGGACTTGAATCCAAAACTTTGCGACACGGAGGCAAGAGAGCTGGCAACTTAGTGCATTAGATGAGAAATAGAACAGATGCAAGGATAGAGCCTTGGAGGCTATGAAGTAACTGTGTGAGAAAAGGAAGAGAGATCATTGATGGCAATTCTGATTGGATAGATAAGAATCAAACAAGGTGAATTGGAGGATAGTTTGATCAACTGTGTCAAAGATTGTGACAGGGTGAGAAGAATATGGGATAGTTTGCCTTTGTCACAGTTTCAGAGGACGTTATTTGTAACTTCAATAAGACAAATGTTAAGGTCATACCAGTGATAGATTCAGAAGGGCGTACTCCTTCTTCTCACATGTGTATAGAGTGTGTTCTAAGATTGATTTTTTTTGTGGTGAGCCGGGCAGTGCTGATGGGGATGGTAGGGACGGAATATGCAGGGTTTGTGATCTCAGGACCATGCGCCGCACTGGTTAGATGTGAGGCTTTGTTTGGGACAGGTGCAGAGGTGGGGTGGAGGTTGGACTCGGGACTTTTGGCTGATGAGGAGTTTGTGGGAGGGTGAGAGTGGCAATTAAGAACTATGTAGAGCTCAACCAGAATGGCGAGGTCTCAGCGGCTACATTTTGGGAGGCCTTTTAAGGCAGTGGTCCAAGGGGAAATTGTTTTGTTTGAGGCCCACAAGGATAGGATGAGTACCGGCGGTTATTGGACAAGTTGTTGAGGTGGAGAGGATATACTCTGTTCCCCCACAAGAGATCTGTTGGCAGAAAGAAAAAGCTGCTGGGGCAATTTGATCGGTTGACAATGGGCAAGGCAGTGGGGCAACTGTGGAGGGTGAGGGGGATGCAGTATTAACATGGTGAGAAGGTGAGTCATATGTTGGCCCACCAGTTGTGGCATCAGGCGGCATCCGGGGAAAGTTTTGGAGCAGAAGGCGGAGACGGGGGAGGTGGTGACAGACCCGGAAAGGATATACGAGGTGTTTAAGGATTTCTACAAGGGGTTGTATAGGGCTGAGTCAGTGGGGGAGGCGGAGGATATGGGGCAGTTTCTGGATGGGTTGGAGTTCCCAGAGTTAGAGGACGGGAAGAGGCAGCCACTGGAGGAGCCGTTGTGGTTAAGGAAGGTGATCGAGTGCATTAGTAGGATGCTGTCAGGAAGGCCCCGGGGCCAGATGGCTTTCCGGCGGAGTTTTACAAGCAATTTGTGACAGAGTTCCCCCCCCCCCCCCAACCTGATGGGTATGTTTAGTGAGATGGTGGAAAAGGGGAAGTTGCTAGCTACATTAGCGCAGGCATCGATTTTGTTGATCACAAAACTTCAAACAGATACCTCCACTCTACCCGATCGAATGCCTTCTCCGCATCCAGGGTTACAATCACATCTGACTCCCCTCCCCCTGATGAAGTCATAATTACATTCTACTACCTCCTACTGTTACTGGGGAGCTGCTACCTCTCATAAAACCCATTTGGCCCTCAGAAATCACCCCGGGAAGTATCCCTCCAACTCACGCCAACATTTTTGCCAAGACTTTCACATCCGTGTTTTGCAGCGAAATGGGCCTATAGGACCCACACTCCAGGGAACCACAGGTTTGGGGAGGGCGCGGCGCGGGTGAATGGGATGTATAGGTGTTGGAAGGAGGAGGGGTTGACACGGAACAAGGATTTCTTCTCGGAGGGGAAATTCACTGGGTTGGATGAACTGAGGGGGAATGAGTTTAGGTACTGGCAGATGTGGGACTTTGCGTGTAAGGAGCTACCGGAATTCCCCCAACTACCAGATGAAATGCTGCTAGAGGAATTGCTGCTCCCAGATGAGATGGGGGAGGGTAGGATTGGGGACATAGGAGAAGGTGCCTGGGAGAGCAGGCTCTGGTGGAAAGGACTAAGCGGAAATGGGAGGGAGATAGGATGGGGGCTCTGCTGTGAGGTGATGTAGCAAGTGAACTCAACTTCCTCCTGTGCTGCAATGAGTTTTATTTCAGTTTAGTGGTGCACCGGGTATACGTGACTCAGGCTCGGATGAGCGGGTTCTTCCCGGAGGTAACAAATGGGTGTGGTAGTGTGGGTGGGGTTGGAGTTCCCAGAGTTAGAGGACGGGAAGAGGCAGCCATTAGAGGAGCAGTTGTGGTTAAGGAAGGTGATGGAGTGCATTAGTAGGATGCAGTCAGGAAGGCCCTGGGGCCGGATGGCTTTCCGGCAGAGTTTTACAAGCCATTTGTGACAGAGTTGCCCCCCCCCACACCTGATGGTATGTTTAGTGAGAATCATGTTTAGGGCGAATCATGTTCACATGTTTTGAGGTTGCGAGAAGTTGGACAGCTTCTGGGAGTCGATGTTTGGGACCTTATTGAGGAGAGTGGGGGTTGCGGTGAAGCCGCACCCAATGGTGCCGATCTTTGGGGTCTCGGAGGTGCCAGAGCTGCTGGAGGGGAAGGGGGCTGATATCGCAGCCTTTACCTCATTGATTGCCCGGCGACGGAAATTGTGCTCAGGTTGGGACACAGACTGGACACAACTTGTTAATATTGCAAACAACAACTCAGACTTATGCAGAAATCACACACCTGCTAGAGGCCACTCACAGGCCTTCCCGGGACAATGGGCTCCATATTGAAACTCACCATAAGTGGCAGACTCAGGGGCGCCTATTTGCCTTATTTGGGAGTGCCTCCATGCCTTGGTCAATAACGGCCATGACCGACTAGGACCCGCCCAGCCATCAAGATATCCGCCCCAAATTGGCCAGAATCAATTAGGGTGATTGAAATCGGATCGGTCCATTGGATTCCTACCTGGGACCGCCCAAAAGAGCGTGAAAGATCGGAGGATAAGAAGAACTGCGCAACCAACATTCTGCCTCTTTTGGGACCGGCTTCTGTCAACCAACTGCAGCACATCGACCAGCCAAGTTCAAGGACCCGCGCCCTCCACCTTAAGATGGCACTCAGCCTAGATGAACCACCCAACCGCCAGCCGCCACACGTGACTGTAGGAGCAGTTTCAAGACCTGTGTATTGAGTCTGCTTCCACATGGGGTTATTCCCTGTGGCTCAACTCAGTACAGAGAGAAAAAGACACATTGACAATCTGAACAAGATGGCTATTTAATCTAGCTTGTTATGTGTACATGGAGAATAGACCTGGATAGCTGCCAAGATCTGTCCTGCTGAACAAAGACCAGAACATAGTACTTATACAATTTTCAAAAATCAATAGCCAACCCCAGTTGGACACGATCCAATCCCTGAAGTTGCTACTTTTGAACTTATACAATAGAATTGCAAGCAATGTTTAAACTTCACCCAGTAGAATTGCGAGCAGCACATGATTGATCCTCATCTTGACAGCTATGTTAACTAGTAATTTGCCGTGCACTCATTGTCTGTAAGAAACAGGACAGCAAAACCAGCATCCTGGATTGTTTCACAAAGACAGGGGGGCAGGATTCTCCAACCCCCCGCCGGGTCGGAGAATCGCCGGGGCCGGCGTCAATCCCGCCCCCGCCGTGTACTGAATTCTCCGGCACCGGAGATTCGGCGGGAGGGGGGGGGGGGGGGGTAATCGCTCCGCGCCAGTCGGCGGGCCTCCCCCTGGCGATTCTCCGGCCCGTGATGGGCCAAAGTCCCGCTGCTGTCAAGCCTGTCCCGCTGGCATGGATCAAACCACCTACCTTAGCGGCGGGAGCAGGCGGCGTGGGCGGGCTCCGGGGGGGGGGGGGGGGGCGTGGGGCGATCTGGCATCAGGGGGTGCCCCCACGTTGGCATGGCCCGCGATCGGGGCCCACCGATCGGCAGGCGGGCCTGTGCCGTTGGGGCACTCTTTTCCTTCCGCCTTCGCCATGGTCTTCACCATGGAGGAGGCGGAAGTGACCCCCTCCCCTGCGCAGTGGCGGGGATGACGTCAGCAGCCGCTGACGCTCTGGCGCATTCGCGGACTTCCGCCGGCCGGCGAAGTCCCTTCGGCCCCGGATGGCGTGGCGCCAAAGGCCGTCCACGCCAGCCGGCGGAGCGCCAACCACTCCGGTGTGGGCCTAGCCCCTCAATGTTATGGCTTGGCCCCTAAAGGTACGGAGACTTATACAATAGAATTGCAAGCAATGATTAAACTTCATCCAGTAGAATTGCGAGCAGCACATGATTGATCCTCATCCTGACAGCTATGTTAACTAGTAATTTGCCGTGCACTCATTGTCTGTAAGAAACAGGACAGCAAAACCAGCATCCTGGATTGTTTCACACCTTTGGGGCAGCCTGACGCCGGAGTGGTTCACACCACTCCATCACGCCGGGACCCCCCGCCCCCCCCCCCCCCCGTGTAGAGGAGAATCCCGGCCAGGATATCAGAAGTGACGTCCTTTTGGTCAAGTTAGATATCCTAAATCACATTTGATTATTTATTACTGCTATGTCCTAAAAATATATTTTAATGGTTAATAATAATTACTCAGTACACTTCCTATAATTCATCTCAATTCTTAATAAAGTAACTTATGTAAAACTACTCTAGTGGCATCCTGGCTGTTCAGTTTTAAGAGGTATTATCGCTGGACTCCCCCTTCAGTGAGGAACCAGATAAAGGCCTTATCTCACCTGCACAAAGCCTGTCACTTGGAAGTTAAGAAAAGGTTGTTTAAACTGCTAGCTATAGACTAATGTGTAGTAGCGTGTGTTTATTAAGTATAGAACTAATCCTATGTTCAATAATAAACTGTGATTATACTAAATACTTGTGTGGTCATTTGTCCAATACACGGAACACACTCGCACACTGTGGTTATTAATAAAGATATAAGTCAACAAGGTATATTGAAATGTAAAATTGTTGAGTTTGAGATTAACTCATTTCAGTGAGATAAAGTACAGGCTAACCTAATTTAATTGGTGGATTAAATGACAGATGAAACATTGGGAGATATTTAAAGACAAGGGTGGGTTGCGTTTCGAAGAATTAATGACTGTTTTCACTAATTGATCAATAAATATTAGCGGCGCCTGCACTAAGAATAGATCACAAAGAGAAAATGGTCATTAGAGAAATTATTTTTCTATACATGAGAACATCGAATGCTTTAACTCAGTGGCTATTAGATGAAGTCTCTATGAGCTCAGATGTACAAAGGACACCTTTGTCCACGTGAAACTCTTAAATGTTTTAAACAACTTTAAATTTTCACCAATAAATTTCCCTGAGCTAGGACTGACCCCAGCCCTGACATGGTTGGAACAACTGTATTAGCTCTTGTTATGAGATTTATTTATGTGAGGTTTATTTAAAAAATATTTTTATTCTCCTTTTTCACATTTTCTTCCAAATTTACACCCACCAACAATAAACAATAATCAGTAACGATTGCAATGTCAATCCCCATTTCAGTAACAACAATCCCATCCTCCCACCAAACCCCCAAACATTAGCCCGCATGTTAACATAAACAAATGACAAAAAGGAATCAGGAACCACCCATAGTCACCATTAACACATACAGACCCCATCCCCCCAATTCCCTCAACCCACCCCCCTCCCCAGTGTTCAATGTAATCAAATTCTCGAAAGTGCATAATGAATAACGTCCATGAACCCCTCCATTCTTCCCCTCAGTTCAAATTTGACCTTTTCAAGAGTCAAGAAACCAGCAGGTACCCCCACCACGTCAGGTGTAATGAAAAAATGGGAAAATATGTCATTTGAACCATGAAAGTAAGCCTGGAAAAGCATGAGATTTTAAATGAAAGGGAAAGGTCCCACAAAGGGTTAACAGCAGCAGCTTGTTTGAAATACAGATAGCTTCACAGGCATTCAAGAACAGAGCTAGAGACCACTAGAAAGGCGGAGGCACAGTGGAGGAAGGCACAAGGGGCAGTGTACGAACATGGTGAAAAGGCGAGTACGATGCTGGCTCATCAGCTCCGCAAGCGGGATGCGGCTAAGGAAATTGCTGGAGTGAGAGATAAGAGTGGGAATGTGGTGCAGAAGGGGGTAGAGGTGAATGAGGTCTTCAAGGACTTTTACGGGGAACTGTACCGGTCGGAGCCAATGGGGGAGAGGAGGGGAATGGAGAGGTTCCTTGACGGGCTTTCTTTCCCGAAGGTGCAGGAGGAGAAGGTGGAGGGGTTGGGTGCACCGATTGAGCTGGAGGAGCTAGTTAAGGGGATCGGGCAGATGCAGTCAGGGAAGGCACCGGGGCCGGATGGGTTCCCGGTGGAATTTTATAAAATGTTTGTGGACCGAGTGGGCCCCTTGCTGGTGCGGACACTCAACGAAGCGTGGGAAGGGGGGACTTTGCCCCCGACGATGTCGCAGGCGCGGATCTCGTTAATTTTAAGGAGGGACAAGGACCCCCAGCAGTGTGGTTCATATAGGCCCATATCTCTCAACGTAGATGCTAAGGTGCTGGCAAAAATCCTGGCCACCAGGGTAGAGGACTGTGTGCCAGGGGTTGTGCACGAGGACCAGACAGGTTTTGTGAAGGGAAGGGAGCTGAACACGAATGTGCGGAGATTGTTGAATGTCATCATAATGCCGGCGATTGAGGGGGAGGCAGAGAATAGTGGTGGCGCTGGATGCGGAGAAGGCCTTCGATAGAGTGGAGTGGGGTACCTATGGGAGGTGTTGGGGAGGTTTGGATTTGGTGAAGGGTTCATTAGATGGGTAAGGCTGCTATATGAGGCCCCGGTGGCGTGCGTGGCCACGAATAGGAGGAGGTCGGAGTACTTCCGGCTTTACCGAGGGACCAGGCAGGGTTGCCCCCTGTCCCCCTTGTTGTTTGTACTGGCAATCAAGCCGCTGGCGATGGCGTTGAGGGATTCAGAGAGGTGGAGAGGCTTGGTGCGAGGTGGAGAGGAACATAGGGTGTCGTTGTATGCCGATGACCTGTTACTGTATGTGGCGGACCCGGTGGGAGGGATGCCGGGAGTGATGGAGTTGCTAGCTGAGTTTGGGACCTTTTCAGGTTATAAATTAAATTTAGGCAAGAGTGAGGTGTTTGTGGTGCACCCTGGAGACCAGGAGGAAGGAATTGGTAGGCTCCCGCTTAGGCGGGCAGGGGAGAGCTTTAGGTACCTGGGGGTGCAGGTGGCCAGGGACTGGGGGACTCTTCACAAGCATAATTTCACCAGACTTGTAGATCAGATGGAGGAGGAGTTCAAGAGGTGGGACATGCTGCCATTATCATTGGCGGGGAGGGTACAGTCCATCAAAATGACGGTGCTTCCGAGGTTCTTGTTCCTCTTTCAGTGCCTGCCCATCTTTATCCCCAGGGCCTTCTTTAGGAGAGTGACTAGCAGTATTTTAAGCTTTGTGTGGGCGCATGGGACTCCGAGAGTGAAGAGGGTGTTCCTGGAGCGAGGGAGGGATAGAGGCGGGCTTGCGCTGCCCAACCTTCTGGGGTACTATTGTGCGGCCAATGTGTCAATGGTGCGTAAATGGGTGATGGAGGGGGGAGGGACGGCGTGGAAAAGAATGGAGATGGCGTCATGTAGAGGTACGAGCCTGGGTGCCATGGTAACGGCGCCGTTGCCGCTCTCCCCTAAGAGGTTTACTACGAGCCCGGTGGTGGCGGCGACCCTAAGAATCTGGGGACAGTGGAGGCGGCATAGGGGGGAAACAGGGGGCTCGATGGAGGCTCCACTGGGTGGCAACCATCGGTTCATCCCGGGGAACAAGGATGGGGGATTTAGGGGGTGGCAAAGGGCGGGCATCAGCAAATTGAGGGACCTGTTTATTGGCGGGAGGTTTGCGGGCCTGGGGGAACTGGAAGATAAATTTGGCCTTCCCCAAGGGAACATGTTCAGATACTTGCAGATAAAGGCGTTTGCTAGGCGACAGGTAGAGGGATTCCCTTTGCTGCCCTCGCAGGGGACGATGGACAGAGTGCTTTCGGGGGTGTGGGTCGGAGAGGGGAAGGTGTCTGACATCTATAAGGTAATGCAGGAGGTGGAGGAGTCGTCAGTGGAGGAGCTGAAGGCTAAATGGGAGGAGGAACTCGGGGAGCAGATAGAGGACGGGACTTGGGCGGATGCCTTGGAGAGAGTCAACTCTTCCTCCTCATGTGCGAGGCTTAGTCTCATCCAATTTAAGGTGCTGCACCGGGCCCACATGTCCGGGACTAGGATGAGTAGGTTCTTTGGGGGTGAGGATAGGTGCACCAGATGTTCGGGGAGTCCAGCGAACCACGCCCATATGTTCTGGGCATGCCCAGCACTGGAAGAATTCTGGAAGGGGGTGGCGGGGACGGTGTCGAGGGTGGTTGGATCCAGGGTCAAACCAGGGTGGGGACTCGCGATTTTTGGAGTTGCGGTAGAGCCGGGAGTGCAGGAGGCGAAAGAGGCCGGTGTCCTGGCCTTTGCGTCCCTAGTAGCCCGACGAAGGATCTTGCTGCAGTGGAAGGATGCGAGGCCCCCAAGTGTGGAGACCTGGAGACATGGCGGGATTTATAAAATTGGAAAGGGTCAAATTTGCCCTGAGAGGATCAATACAAGGGTTCGATAAACGATGGCAGCCTTTTCTGGACTTCCTGGCTCAAAGATAGGTATCTTGGTCAATAGCAGCAGCAACCCGGGTGGGGGGTGGTGTTCCTTATTGTAGTGTCTATTCTGTAACTTTATATTGTGTTAATTTACGTTGTTGTTAAAATGCTGTGTTGTTCATGGAGGTGGGGCGAATATTTATGATTGTTAATATTATTGTTATTTTTGGTATTTTACTAAGGTGCGTTATTGTTGTATAAATTCAAAATTTTTCAATAAAAATTATTTCAAAAAAAAAGAACAGAGCTAGAGACAACTCCTCATGTTTTTCAAGTTAAAAAGACATTCGATTAATTTAAATTCTTAAGTTATATAAAAGGGAACAGTATTTCACATTCCCTTAGAAGTGCATTATTTTCCTAAACAATTAAGAAAGGAACAGCCAGGCTCTTAGGTTTAAATTGGTGGATAAATGTTGGGCGTGAAATCTTGCTGACGCCAGTTAAATATGAGACAACTGCTTTCCAGCTAAAGAAACACATGAAGTGGTTCGTTTATACCATAATTTACACATTTCTGGCATTAAAAATCTTTTAGCAAGTAATCAGGTCAGAGGGTATAGGTCCAAGCCAGATCAGGTTCGATGTACAGGGTGACGACCTGCTGTTGACACCAGCTGACCCGTAAAAGTGCAGAGGTGACTGCTTTGATGAACACGAGTTTATATCCAGTATTGAGACTGAAAAAAACATGACTCGAGACAGATATCAGAAAAGTTGTTCATGAAGCAACAAACAAATTTACTACCTGCCAAACAAATGTATTACCTGTCAAGCAGAATAAGATAGTTCAACAACTGGGAGCTTGCATTAGCTACAGTCGGCAAGGAACAGTTACATTTCAATAAAGGTCATGTAGAAACTAAGGGCGGAATTCTCTGCTCCCCACGCGGCCTGGTGGAATCGTGGGAGGGCCCCCCGACATTTTTAACGCCCCCCTGGCGCCCCCCGCGATTCTCCAACCCCCCCCCCCCCCCCCCCCCCCCCCCCACACCCGCTCAGAAAAATCGCCGCTCGCCGTTTTTCACGGCGAACGGCGATTCTTCGAGCCCGATGGGCCGAGCCGCCGGCCCTTCACGCCCGTTTCAACACGGCAGCAACCACACCTGGTCGCTGCATTCATGAAACGGGCGCCAGATGCCCGTTTGGGGCATCTAGGGACCCGATTGGGACGGGAGCACCACGACTGTGCTCGGGAGGGGACAGGCCCGCGATCGGTGGCCACTGATCTTCGGGCCAGCGTCCAAAACGGATGCATTCTTTCCCCTCCGCCGCCCGGCAAGATCAAGCCGCCACGTCTTGCCGGGCGGCTGAGGAGAAAGACGGCCACCACGCATGCGTGGGTTCGTGCCGTCTGCGCGATTAAGTCATCCGCGCATGCGTGGATTGGAACCGGCAACCCGCGCATGTGCGGATGACTTCACAAATGCGCCGGATGCGCGTCATTCTCGGCGCGACGAGGTCGCTGCCAAGAACGACGGAGGCCCGCTCCTAGCCCCCCGGATGGGGGTGAATTAGGTGCGGGGAGCGGGCTCCGAGGCTGTCGTGAACCTCGGCCGAGTTCACGACGGCCTTCACGAATTCGACCTCCTGCGGAGAATTCCGCCCTAAGGCTGCGCAAAGGGCAATATAAATACTAATATGTCAGCAGCCAGCGAGCCAGCTCTCATAGCTGCCCTCGGTACATGAGAAGCACATTCAAGAACCGAGCATCACAGCGAATCCATCTGAGGAAGACCAAAAGTTAAAGAAGAAAGATTGTCAAGGCATACCTGAAGGTCTAACAACTGACCAGGAGGATCCAAAGAAAAGACCTTTTTACTTTGCTGTAAAGACAGTGATTTTATCTTTTAATTTGAAAATAAAACTAATTTAAATTGATAACGTGAAAGAGTGATTATTAGAAAGTTTACTTTTGTCATGTGAGAGTACCTTTAAGAAATGGGTGTTTAAGAAATGTACCTTTAAGAAATGGGTGTTTATCAGTGATGTCAGAGTGTGGGTGGAGCTGGGCTGTGTCAGCTTTTTACTTTCGTTTTAGGCTGTTTGCCGCAGGGTGTGTTTTAGTTTCTTTTTCAGAGCTGGATAGCTATGGTCACAGCCAGAAGGGGTATTAGTCTCTCTCTCTAATCTAAAAATCGATCCTTTGGTGATTCAAAACTAATAACTACTCTCAGTAGTGACTTTAACCTGATGTGCTTCTGTTTAAAGGTTTTTTTTAAGTCTTATGGATGTTTAAAGGACAGCTTAAGGATTACTTAGTGTTGTAGTCTTTGAAATGAAAAAAAATGAAAATCGCTTATTGTCACGAGTATCCTTCAATGAAGTTACTGTGAAAAGCCCCTAGTCGCCACATTCCGGCGCCTGTCCGGGGAGGCTGGTACGGGAATCGTACCGTGCTGCTGGCCTGCTTGGTCTGCTTTATAAGCCAGCGATTTAGCCTTGTGAGCTAAACCAGCCTTTGGGGGTTGTATTTGAATTAATGGTTCCTAAGATATTCACTGCATGTTTTAAAAAGGTTAACTTGAGTTCATAGAATAAACATTGTTTTGCTTTATAAAATACTTATCCATTTCTTCTGTACCACGTCTGTAGAGTGGGCCGTGTGCTCCCCATACAACAATCTATTAAAAGTTGTGGGTCAGGTGAACTCCATGATACACTTTGGGGTTCTCTAAACCCTGGTCCACTTTACTCTACTTAGAGAAGCCGGACCCGTGAGTGAAGCTACTGAGTGGTAAGTAAACAGAATCTTCTATGAAGATATCGGTTATACCGGGGAATAACTTGAAACACTAGTTTGACCCGATTAGCACTCACCTAAGTTAGCATAGGAGTGAGGGAGTGAGAATCCCTGTTTACCTTTTAGAGTATCTTATTGACCCTTTTTGGTATTGGGGGAATTCTAAGAATAGTGGTGAGGTCTTTACCTCCATCCCAAAAGGATCTGCCTTCGGGCGATCAACAAGTTGAAGGCTACAACATCTGTCTCCGCACCCATTTCCAACCCCGGCTAGTCCGACACCCCAAATATGGCCCCCTGAGGGCCCGGGTACAGTTTCACGTGCACCACTTTAAAGATTACTCTTAAAAACTTCCTTCCAGTAATTCTCCAGCATTTGGACAGGAACAAAACAAACGTTCACACACATCTTCTACCCCCTCAAATAGTCGACTCATCCTCGCCCTTGTGAGGTGTGCTCTATATACCACCTTTTGCTGTATCAGCCCCAACCTCATGCACGAGGTGGAGGTGTTCACCCTCTGGCACACCTCACACCAGAACCCCTCCTTCATAGCCTTGCCCAACTCTTCCTCCCACTTTGCCTTGATCCCATTCAGCGGTGCCTTCTCCTCTTCCAAAATAGCCACATACACCGCCGACACTACCCCCTTCTTCAGTCCCCCTGTCGTCAGCACTTCTTGCAGTAATGTAGAGGCTGGCTCTATCCGAGAGCTTTGTATCTCGTTTCTGGCAAAGTCTCGAACCTGCATGTATCTAAATATTTCCCCCTGCTCCAGCCCATACTTCGTTCCCAGCTCCTTCAATCCCGCAAAACGACCGACAAGAAAATAATCTTTTAGTGTCCGAATTCCTTTCTCCTCCCACCTCTGAAAATTTCCATCCCACTTCCCTGTGGAGAAATCTATGGTTCTTCTGAATCGGCATTTCCCTTGACCCTGCCCCCAACCCGAAGTGTTGGCGAAACTGCCTCCAAATTCTCAACAAAGCTATTACTACCGGACTCCTTGAGTATTTCCCCAGGGCCATCGGGGGTGGCGCTGTTGCTAGCGCCTTCAATATGAGATTTGTGAATTTTGAGAGATAACAATATCTCAGATTCAAAATTGCTCATGTAATTCAGGAATGTCCATTTATTTTTATATTAGAGATTTAAAGTTCTTTACATTTCATTTGAAGGACATGGATACTTACAGACTGATTTTGCTTCAGGAAACTTTCAATCTCCATGTGTATCCGAATCTCCTGTTCAATTTTACTTTTCAAGAGCTGGTTAAAGAAAAGTAAACTTAATGGAATGCAAGAAATTTAAAAATGTTGATTTAGAAATACACCATCAATATATTACTATATTGAAAACAGTTTAAACATTTTAACTATTAGAGTTATCTCATCTCCAAAGCAACATTAAAGATACCCACATTATGTTCACATGAATTCTATGTGCTTTGCTGAGACAGCCAAAAAACATGGGACATTCATACAACAGACATCCCTGCTACCTCTCCAGTTTATTACATATCGTTTCTGTTTATTCCCTACCTGTACCACTGCATCCTACATATCCTTAGATAGATTGATAATGGAGTGGGGTACGGAGTATGGCTTTACTCCATTTGGGGTAAGGGTGGAGAGATCCCTAGCAAGATTAAAAGCAAAACTAATCTGTTAGTTAAGATACTAGAGATGGTAACTGGGTAAGTTGTAAGTTGAAACCAATTATAGTATGATCCTCTTTATCATTTCATGTAAAAGTCAGTATTTTGTTTTTCAAAACATGTCTGGAGTTTGAATTACAGAAAGACGGCTAATTAGGTAGCTCACTGGGTAATTTAGGTGCATTACTGAGCCATATAAAGTAATCTCTTCTCTGAGTTCAGTTGACTGATTTTCAGCCAGGTTAGCTGTCAGGACAGTTTAGCAAAGCTATTGACTTGCTTGCCCTGGGCAAAATTCCAGGTTCTGATGTAATCCTGATTCATCAAACAAAGGAAACCAGCACTCCAGCATCTGCACAAACCTCTCTGTCTCTCCTGGAGGGAGGAAGCAATGCCCCAGGGTCTTTGCATGATGCAGTGGTTGTGACGCTGTACAAGCACAGAGGTGATCGCAACATTTCAACAGATGGGGGCGGCACGGTGGCACAGTGGTTCAATGCTGGCCTTGGATGACTGTGTGGAGTTTGCACTTTCTCCCTCTGTCTGCGTGGGTTTCCCCCGTGTCCTCCAGTTTCCTCCCACAGTCCAAAGATATGCAGGTCAGGTGGATTGATAGAAGTCTACAAAATTGCTCCTTGTCCAAAGGTGTGCTGTTTCGGTGGGGTTACTGGGATAGGGCGGGGGAAGTGGGCTTAGGTAGGTATTCTTTCAGAGGGTGAGTGCAGATTTGATGGGCCACATGACCTCTTTCTGCACTGTAGCAGTTCTATGGTTCTATTAAGGTATCTCCCTGATGAACATCAAGGGGAGGTATCTACCTGTGTTGCCCTTGCCTGGTTCAATGCATCTACTCCGAATTCCAATGTAATTTAAAGATCCACAATTGACATGATCTTCTCAGTCTAGCAGTTGCAAGGATAAGACCATGAACAAAGGAGCACTATATATTGCTTTCATCAATCTTACCAAGGCATTTAGCCATATGAGCATTCAAGCAGCTGGAGAAAATTGGCTGCCTCAAAAACTGCTCAGTGTGATCTCTTTCCATGACAACATGGTGGATAAGGTATGCTATGACAGTGCTGAAAGGAGCTGCGCGCAGCGAGGGGGGCACTGGCATTGCCAAATCTGATCAACTACTACTGGGCGGCTAACATAGCCATGATAAGGAAATGGATGGTGGGTACGGGGTCTATCTGGGAGTGGGTGGATGCGGCTTCGTGCAGGGGCACCAGTTTGGCAGCACTGGTCACGGCTCCCAGCCATGTACTCCACTAGCCGGGTAGTGGGGGCGGCCCTACAGATTTGGCGCCAGTGGAAGAAGCATGTAGGGAAGGTGGGTGCGTCGGTCTAGGCTCCAATTTGTGATAATCATCGATTCGCCCCCGGGAACATGGATGGAGGATTTCGAGCATGGCGGGGGTGAGGAGGGTGGACGATATGTTCCTGGAGGGGAACTTTACGAGTTTGAGGGAGTTGGTGGAGAAAGCTGGGCTGGAAAGCGGAAATGACTTTAGGTACTTATAGGTGTGAGACTTTGTACGCAGACAGGTCCCATCCTTCCCACGCCTCCCGCCAAAAGGGATTCAGGACAGAATAGTTTCTAGAGCAGAAGGAGGAGAGGGTAGATTCTCGGATATTTATAAGGTGCTCATGAAGGGGGAAGAGTCCCAGATGGAGGAGCTGAAACTCAAATGGGAGGAGGAACTCGGCGGGGAGTTGGAGGACGGGGTATGGGCGGAAGCCCTGAGTACAGTAAATTCAACCGCAACATGTGCCAGGCTCATTCCGATTCAGTTTAAGATCGTTCACCGGGCCCACATGACGGTGGCTCGGATGAGAAAATTCTTTAGGACAGAGGATAAGTGCGCTAGATGCGCGGGAGGACCAGCGAACCACATTCACATGTTTTGGGCATGCCCTAAGCTTAGGGGGTACTGGGAGGGATTTGCGGGGGTCATGTCCCAGGTGCTGAAAACGAGGTTGGTGATGAGTTCAGAGGTGGCAATTTTTGGGGTTTCGGAAGACCCGGGAGTCCAGGAGGAGAAAGAGGCCGATGTTCTGGCCTTTGCTTTCCTGATAGCCCGGCAACGAATACTGCTGGCATGGAGGGACTCAAAACCCCCGAATACCGAACTATGGCTTTCGGACATGTCAAGTTTTCTGGGTATGGAAAAAAATCAAGTTCGCCTCGAGGGGATCTGTATTGGGGTTCACCCGAAGGTGGCAACCATTCATCGACTTCTTCGCGGGAGAGTGAACGTCAGCAGGGGGGGGGGGGGGGGGGAGATCAGAGTAGAGTAGAAGGGATAAATAGGTGGGTAGTGTCTATGGGAGAGGAGTGGGTATGTGCATTATGGTTTTGTTGAAGTGCTGGTTTTAAGTTGATGTTTGCATATTTATGTAATCTGTAACTGTTTACAATGCCAAAAAAACTCAATAAAATTGTTTGTTAAAAGAAAACTATTTTCAGATTGGTAAAAGGCTATTTTAATGTAAATATTAAAGCCCAGTTTTTAAATACCCATTTTAAAATAAGGATTTCAGTATTCATAACCTTAGGTCATGACAAAACACATAACTTAAACAGAGGCACAAAGCCTGACACATCCAAAAACTAATTGGAGATAAAAACAAAATTTTTGCTGACAACATGAACAAACTATTGTTCTAATGAACAGATTTCAAAGTTAGTTTCATATTGAGAAATTAACTGTACCAGTAATCAAGATCAAGGTCGAAATAAGTGCCATAGCAATATTGAAGACACCATTGTTCAGAATATTGATAAAGTAAAGTCAGCAGAAAACCAGTAAAAACCAGTCTTGATAACAGCACAAAATCGCATTCCATAGCATACACAAATATTCAAACATGAAATATTCAGAACTTATGTTGCACATTGAGGATTGACAGTTAACCATCAAATCAAATGTATTTGGTTCTCACCCAAACCAATTAGGACGACATAGAGGTGTAGACAGATGGCTTCAGACTGATAAAATTCTCTTTAAACATGAGGGTCCGTACAGCCATTTTTATTCCGGATCACTCTATACTTCGATCTAGCTATTCGCGATCTCTATTTTCATATTTTCACTTTTCCACTCTAACTCTTGAAATTCATGCAAGCTGTTTTGCAAGAAACCATTTCTGTATTATTTTTTACGTTAAATTGTTTTTATAAATTAATTCTCTTTAAGTCCTTTGCTAGCCGGACTTTATTGAGAATAGATTTAAGTTTCTCTCAATTGTAATCAAGTAGAGGCAATAAAAGATTCTTATTTGCATCCAAGACGTTTAACTCAAATTTCTACTGAGTTATAGTGTTGCGAGACTTCACTTGAACCGCATGGTAGATCTCTACACTGTCACTGTGACTAGATAGGACACCACAGTTGTCCTCGGTGACTCCTTGTTATATCTGATAAAGTATAGAGCTTTACCAGTGCCAGTATCTGGAGCATAGAATATACTGGTGTATTGGACATTACAGATGCCAAAATAATTGCTAATAACTATGCCATGGGTTGATCATAATCTGAATTGTTGTTTCACTGTTTTAAAAGTCTTCCAAGTATTTCTAGCCACAAAATGTCAGAGCACTTAAATTTGGTCTCTTTTCATCTCCTGACCTGAACCTCTTCCTGTAGCTTACTCTCCTCATCAGCACATTTCTTTTGTGTCTGGAAGATCTGCAGTTCTGCATTTTTCTTCATGTACTTTCCTTCCATGGCCGTTTTTGCCTTCATCTCTTGCATCTGATCTTTCAGGTGGGCAACCATCTCATTTTTATGCTGGTCAAAAAAAGATAAAAATGCTTCAGTGGTTGCGATTGATTTACATCTCTCCAAATATTGAACATGCTCAATAACCTGAGCAGATATGTTTGTATTTCTGTTTTTACAACTGAAATGAAATGAAATGAAAATCGCTTGTCACGAGTAGGCTTCAATGAAGTTACTGTGAAAAGCCCCTATACAACTATATTATTCCGAAGATAATGGTGACTTTGTGCTCTTAAAAATTTGTTTCAGGTTGCCTGAATTTTCATCCACTCTGTCTGAATAGTGGGCGAAATTCTCCGCGGACCGACGTGACGCCCATTTCCAGCGGGAAAAAGCGGTGCGGATGACTCCGGCGTCAGGGCCTTCTTTTAAGCCGGTAATCTCCGTTCCCGAAAGGGCCAGCAGCGGACTGACGCGATATGCGTCAGTTTCACCCGCTGCGGAAGTGGCGAGTCCCGGCGTTTGTGTGGTGGGGAGAGAGACACCCGGCGTTGGGGGGGTTGGGGGAGGAAGAGAGACCCGGCGTTTGGGGGTGGGGGGAGGAGAAAGAGAGACCCGACGTTTGGGGGGGGGGGGGGGGGGGGAGAAGAGAGAGACTCGGCGTTTGGGGGGGGGAGCAGAAGGGAGAGATCCGGCGTTTGGGGGGGGGGAGCAGAAGGGAGAGATCCGGCGTTTGGGTGGGGGGGGAGGAGAAGGGAGAGACCCGGCGTTTGGGGGGGGGGGGGAGAGGAGAAGAGAGGGGTAGAGGGAGGGAGGGGAGAGGGAGGGAGGGGAGGGGAGAGGGAGGGAGGGGAGGGAGAGGGAGAGAGGGAGGGGAGAGAGGGAGGGAGGGAGGGAGAGAGGGAGGGAGGGAGAGAGGGAGGGAGGGAGTGAGGGAGGGAGGGAGGGAGGGGGCGGTTGCGGCGTTGAGTTGAGAGGAGAGGGGAGAGGGGGGTTACCTGCGTTGATTTGAGGGGGGGGAGGGGGTTGCGGCATTGAGTTGAGAGGAGCGGAGAGGGGGGTTACCTGCGTTTGAGAGGAGAGGGGGAGAGGGGAGGAGAGGGGTGGGTTGCGGCGTTGAGTTGAGAGGAGAGGGGAGAGGGGGCGGTTACCTGTGTTGAGAGGAGAGGGGGGGGTACCGGCGTAAGAGAGGGGGGGGGCGGCGTTGGAGGGGGGGTTGGTGTAGGGGGCAGGCGGCCTGCAGAGGGGGGGGGGCGACGGATGGCCGGGGCCCAGCTGTCACCGTCCGCCCCCTCTGCACGCCGCTGCCCCCCTACCCCAACCCCCCCTCACCACCTACGCCCTCCAACGGTCCCCAAACCCCCCTCACCACCCCTACCCTCCCTCACCACCCCTGCCCCCTCCCAACGCCCTTACCCCCCTCCCCACCACCCCTACCCCCTCCCACTCCACCCCCCCCCTACCCCCCCCTCCCCACCACCCCTACCCCCTACCCACAACCCCTACCCCCCTACCCCCTCCAACGCTTGCCCCCCTCTCTCTCTCAACGCCGCAACCCCCCCCCCTCAACGCCGGTAACCCCCCTCTCTCTCAAAGCCGGTACCCCCCCTCAACGCCGCACCCCCCCAAATGCCGCACCCCCCCAAACGCCGCACCCCCCCAAACGCCGCACCCCCCCCCCCCAAACGCCGCACCCCCCCCAAACGCCCGCACCCCCCCAAACGCCGCACCCCCCCTCCCCCCCCAAACGCCGCACCCCCCCTCCCCCCCAAACGCCGCACCCCCCCCACTAACGCCGCACCCCCCCCACTAACGCCGCACCCCCCCACTAACGCCGCACCCCCCCACTAACGCCGCACCCCCCCACTAACGCCGCACCCCCCCCACTAACGCCGCACCCCCCCCACTAACGCCGCACCACCCCCACTAACGCCGCACCCCCCCCACTAACGCCGCACCCCCCCACTAACGCCGCACCCCCCCCCCACTAACGCCGCACCCCCCCCACTAACGCCGCACCCCCCCACTAACGCCGCACCCCCCCACTAACGCCACACCCCCCCCTAACGCCGCACCCCCCCCTAACGCCGCACCCCCCCACTAACGCCGCACCCCCCCCACTAACGCCGCACCCCCCCCACTAACGCCGCACCCCCCCCACTAACGCCGCACCCCCCCCTACTAACGCCGCACCCCCCCACTAACGCCGCACCCTCCCCACTAACGCCGCACCCTCCCCACTAACGCCGCACCCCCCCCCACTAACGCCGCACCCCCCCCCCACTAACGCCGTTTCAGAGAACAAAGCTGTGTCTTTACATTTTTATCATAAATGCTTCAATTTTCTCAACTGGACTGGCCATGTTTTTAATGCAAAAGGAGATGGATGTAATGTTGCCATTGTCGCCCATTTCATGAATAGGTGCATTGAAGCATGGCGAATCTGGATCTGACCTAAAGACATCATCCTGTCTTCAGAACGTGATGCTTCACCTCCTAGTCCGGAGTGGAAATTACAGAATTTGTGGGAGAAATTTGTTGAAGTGGTGCTATCGGGACTTAACTTAATTCATAGGGGAAACAACTCTGCAGGATGCTCCCCATGAAGTCCGGGTGGCATTCTTCAATTATACTAATGAATGAAGCCATGCAGGTATTAGCCCACAAATCTGCCAGCCTGAGGGAATCAACTTAAGTTTGCATTGTACTTTTTAAAAAAAATTAAAGTACCCAATTTTTTTTAAAAAATTAAGCAATAGCAGAGCCAATTGACCTACCCTACGCATATTTGGATTGTGGGGGTGAGACCCACGCAGACACTGGGAGAATGTGCAAACTCTACATGGACAGTGACCCAGGACCGGGATCAAAGCCGGGTCCTCAGCGCCGTGAGGCAGCAACGCTAACCACTGCATCACCATGCCACCCAAGGTTTGCATTGCACTAATGCAAACAAATTTCTATTGAAACCATTCATAATTTTCAAGATCACCATTGGATCATCCCTCAACATATTCTTTTCTCGAGAAAAGACTTTCGGCCTGTTCAATCTTTTCCAATTATATCATCCTTGTAAATTATTTTGTGTCTTTCCAGGACTCTATAATTTCTGCAACAGAGAACTGTGCATAGTGCTAAGTATAATCCAATCAAGTTTGTATACAACTTCCCTGTTTTAAAATTCGAGCCCTCTAGAAAAGACCCCAAGTACTTTGTTTGCTTTGCTTGTGGCTTTATTAATCTGCATCGCTACCGATAATGACCTGTGTATCTATGTTCTGACATCCTTTGTTTCCCTAACTCTTTTAGATTCTTATTATCCAAGACGTAGGTGGCTTCCTTATTCTTCCTACAAAAATATAGCGTAGCACGGTGGCGCAGTAGTTTGCACATTCTCCCTGTGTCTGCGTGGATCTCACCTCCACAACCCCAAAGATGTGCAGGGTAGGTGGATTTGCCATGCTAAATTGCACGTTTAATTGGAAAAATGTTTTTTAAAATCTCCCTACTAAAAATGCATTTTCTCATCAATATTGAAATTCATTTGCCAATTAAACATTAGCAATTTTGCAAGTTTATTAATGTATTATTGTATTCTGTATCAGTCCTCCTGAGCATTAAATACAGACACTACGAACCCTCCGTCTCCCTAATTTGATGGCTTCACAAAGGTTGAAATTGTACGTCTCACTCTCGAGTTCAGCGTTTGAAGGAGCAGAATTCTGTTGTGAAGAACATAAAAGGCATCAGACAACGAAAAGCTTAGCACCTGTTGTTCAGCCTCTCTTTCTTTTTGTAAATTGAGCAGCTGCTTTTTCAAAACTTTAATTTTTCTTCTGCCTTCCTCCTCCCTGTGAAATAATTTTTTTAAAAGTTTTTACAAAGCTTGCACAACAGGAATAGATAGCAGCATTTATTATTAACTCCAAAAATTACAATGACTCACTGATTAACTTGAATTTGTGAATAAACTTTTTATATTTATAGGAATTATAGTTGCAATACACAGAATATTCAAAAGTGCCTTAGCAATTGCAGTGACATAGAGTTTCTATCTTGTGGTGCTGAATTAGAATGCCAACTTCCACTGTTACTCCAAACCAATTACTTAAGGATCAGTGCTGCCAGTTGACAGGTGGACCATTAGATGGGGTAGCTCTCTGAAAGGATAGATAGAACACACTCACTGCACTTAAGTTGAAGCTACTATCAGATTACTCGGAGCAAAACTGGCAAAAGATGGGACAAGTTCTGCACCTCCCAGAAGTGTCCACATTTCACACCTGAATGCAGTAGCAAGGAATTGGGAAGCAGTACATCTAAAATGGTGAAATTAGGAGATATGTCTTTGATGTAGACCAGTGTTTATTAATAAAATTCTGTACCCTGCTCCTCATCCCTTATTTGACACAATTCACTAACTTACTGTTCTTTTAATTGAAAAGAATGAGGTAAAGTGAGTGAAATACAGCTGAGCAGTACTAGTTCCAGCACACATTTTTTGAAATAATCACCACAGGTAAAAGCTTGTAACACCGTCTGTCCCCGGGGAATCTACATGGTCTGGCGATGCTTTGAACAAATTATTCCCTCAGAGTTTCCAATTAACTGAGTAGTGGGAGGAATTTGGATTAGTGGCTATTCCACTGCAGACTGCATGTTACCTATTGATCAGCTGTATGGTGAGTATAAGTTATTCATATAGATACTCAGTGAGCTGCCCTTTTAAGTAAATACTAAGAGTACCGTGGATGTCAAAGCTGACCTGATGATAACATTTTGCATGTTGATTTTTTTCTTCTTCTCCCATTCGACAACATTCAGTAGAGACATAAATGTTCCAGAATAATTTAGCTCCTGCAAAGTTTCATTGATCACTTCCAAAGCAAATTGCCTATTATCAGAATGAGAACTATTAATAACATGAAAAATAGGAACATAGTGAAGGAGATATCAAGGTACACCAACTTTAAACTAAATCTCGAGTGCACTGATGTCGGTCACTGCCTAAAGGGGAGTAGTTGCCTAATTTTTCCCGCTCCTCTTGAGGGTAACACCCACTTTCTAGTGTGGTAATAGGACTTGGGACTGTTGCAACGATATTACTGTGATCTTTGGTACAATGAATACAATTTCTATTTCTGAAAAAATAAAGAGCACATGTTCTAAAAGCACATGTCAGAGGATCTTACTTTATTTTTAAATCTTCTAATTTGGTAAATTTTCACCATACAAAAGAAAAACAAGAACAACACCAACAATATAAAAAAAACAATGCCCCCAACTCCTTAGGCTCACGAATCGTCCCCAAAGGAACAAATCCTTCCCTAATCCTCCTCTCGATCCATTTCCAAAATCTTGCATCCATTCTACTTCGCTCGAACACATGATTCCTCCTAGTCGGCATTGCCCCCTCCCCGACCCAGCCCTCAGCTTAAAATGCTGTCAAACTGCCTCAAAACACAACGTGTACACCAGAATTGACTTCTTTGTGGTGGGGAAAACGGTGCTTCCAGAGATAGACAAGGTGGAATACTCCGCAATTGTGATATCAGACCACGCCCCACACTACATGGATGTGCGGCTAGAGACGGGAAGGGCCCAGCGCCCCAAATGGAGGTTGGACGGTGCCTTACTAGCTGACAAGGCCTTCAGCGAAAGGATAGCGCGGGCCATAGCGGTGTACACTGAGATCAACCAAACGGGGAGGTCTCACCCTCCACGTTCTGGGAAGCGCTTAAGGCCGTACTAAGAGGGGAAATCATAGCCTACAAAGCGCAAAGAGATAGGGAGGAAAGGGTGGCTAGGCAGAAGCTGGTCGACTCCATACTGGAGGTAGACCATAAATACTCCGAGGCCCCGACCGTAGAACTCCTGGCGGAGAGGAAAGAATTACAAAGGAACTTTGACCTGCTCTCCACCAGGAAAGCAGTACACCAACTCCGCCAGGCACGCGGGGCCCTATACGAACACGGAGACAAAGCCAGCCGCCTGTTGGCCCACCAGCTGAGAAAGCAGGCAGCCAGCAGAGAAATTGCGCAAATCAGAGATACCAGAGGCACGTTGGAAACAGAACCAGAGAGGATTAACAAAACCTTCAAGGCCTTCTACCAAGAGCTGTACACCTCAGAGCCCCCAACGGGGAAGGCTGGGATGAACCGGTTTCTTGACGGACTGGACATACCAGTTGTGGGAGAGGGCAGAAAACGGGATCTGGAAGCACCACTAGCACTGGGAGAGATCATGGACAGCATTAGCTCCATGCAGGCGGGGAAGGCGCGGGACCCGGACGGATTCCCGGCGGACTTCTACAAAAATTTGCGACAGCGCTGGCCCCGCACCTGCGGGAGATGTTCACAGACTCGCTAGCTAGGGGCACATTGCCACCCACGTTAGCACAGGCCTCAATCTCGCTGATACCTAAGAAAGACAAAGACCCAACGGAATGTGGGTCATACAGACCCATATCTCTGCTGAATGCAGACGCCAAAATACTGGCCAAAATCCTAGCCAAGAGGCTAGAAGACTGTGTACCTGAGGTGGTCACAGAGGACCAGACGGGCTTTGTCAAAGGTAGACAGCTTACCGCGAACATCAGGCGCCTGCTGAACGTGATAATGACCCCCTCCGGGGAGAGAACACAAGAGGTGATCGTCTCCCTGGACGCAGAAAAGGCCTTCGACAGAGTCGAGTGGAAATACCTCATAGAGGTACTGGAGCGGTTCGGGCTTGGAACAGGGTTCACCGCTTGGGTAAAGCTCCTGTACAACGCACCCATGGCGAGTGTACAGACCAACAATACCAACTCCCAATACTTCCAGCTGCACAGGGGCACCAGACAAGGATGCCCACTGTCCCCGCTGCTGTTCGCACTAGCAATTGAACCGCTAGCAATCGCGCTCAGGGCAGCAAAAAATTGGAGGGGGATCCGAAGGGGAGGTAGAGAGCACAGAGTCTCACTCTATGCGGATGATCTGCTCCTCTATATCTCGGACCCACAAAGCAGCATGGACGGAATCATCGCGCTCCTGAAAGAGTTTGGAGCCTTCTCGGGCTACAAACTCAACATGAGCAAAAGTGAGATCTTCCCAGTACACCCGCAAGGGGGGGGGGGGGCAGCACTAAAGGGGCTGCCGTTCAATCAAGCCCGACATAAATTCCGCTACCTGGGGATCCAAATAGCCCATGACTGGAAAGGGATCCACAAATGGAACCTCACCAGCCTGACGGAGGAAGTTAAAAAGGACCTGCAAAGATGGAACACACTCCCGCTCTCCCTCCTGCGGGGGAGAGTTCAGACGATCAAAATGAACGTACTGCCCAGGTTCCTCTTCCTGTTAGATCCATTCCGAATCTACATCCCCAAGGCCTTTTTTCAAAGCGCTGGACAACTCATCATGGCGTTCGTATGGGGGGTAAAAATGCTAGGATCCCAAAGAAGGTCTTACAAAAAACAAAAACCAGGGGAGGGCTAGCCCTCCCGAATCTACAATTCTACCCACTGGGCAGCAACAAGCCGATGCGAGTAAGGGGATGGATCCAGGAGCCAGAGGCCTGAGTGGGTGCGTGCGGAGGAGGCCTCCTGCATGGGAACCTCCCTCCGGGCCCTCGCCCCACGGCAGCACTCCCATCCCACCCAAAAAACACTCCAGCAGCCCAGTGGTGACAGCCACCCCTCCAATCCTGGAACCAACTGCGGCAGCAACTTGGCCTGACAAGGTGTCGGGCGGGGCTCCCATCTGCAACAACCATAGGTTCACACCAGCACTGACTGACGCCACCTTCAAAAGGTGGAGGCGGGACGGGGGGGACACTGACAGTCGGGGACCTATACACGGACGACAGGATCGCAACACTGGACGAACTGACAGAGAAGTTTCGGCTAGCTGGGGGGGAGCGAGCTACTGGTACCTGCAGCTCAAAAACTTCTACGAAAGGAGACGGGGACGTACCCACGGCCGCCACGACGGACACTACTGGAGGACCTACTGGACGCAAGTATCCTAGAGAAAGGGAACTGTAGTGACATGTATGACCGACTGGTAGATAGGGACGACACCGTACTGGACGCAACAAGAAGGAAATGGGAGGACGACCTGGGATGGAGATAGGGTGGGGACTCTGGAGCGAAGCACTGCAATAGGGTCAACTCCACCTCCACGTGCGCAAGGCTCAGCCTGACGCAACTAAAAGTGGTACATAGAGCCCACTTAACAAGAACCCGTATGAGTGGGTTCTTCCGGAGGTGGAAGACAGATGTGAACGGTGCCAAAGAGGCCCGGCCAACCACGCCCACATGTTCTGGTCTTGCCCCAGACTCGTGGAGTACCTGGACAGCCTTCTTCGAGGTTATGTCCAAAGTGGTGGGAGTGAGGGTGGAGCCATGCCCGATAGTGGCGGTCTTCGGGGTTTCAGAACAGCCAGATCTATTCCTGGGGAGTGAGGGCGGACGCCCTTGCCTTTGCCTCCTGATCGCCCGCCGTTAGAATCCTGTTTGGCTGGCGGTCAGCAGCACCGCCCAGAGCTGCGGATGGCTGTCCGACCTCTCGGAATCTCTCCAAATGGAGGAAAATCAAAATTTGCCATCCGAGAGGTCGGACGACGGCTTCCACAGAACGTGGGAGCCATTCATGCAACTGTTCCGGGACCTATTTGTGGCCAATGTACAAGAGGAAGAATAGTCGGGGGAAGGTAGCGGAGGGGCTTACAGGTTCGGTACGGGGGTTCGATGGCTAGCTAAGGCCCAAAACCAAACTAAATAAACATGTTGGGGGGTGGGGGGGGGGGGGGGGCGCAGTTACTACTACGAAGATGATTACCTGTAAAGATGTATGTTCATTTTTGCGTGTTGTTTGTTGGTTTTTTTTTTTTTTTTTTTTTTTTTTTTGTTCTTTTTCTCTCCTAACAATTTGTAATTTGTTCAATATAAAATATGAAAACTGAAATTAAAACATTATAAAAAAAAAACTGCCTCAAATCTTCAATGTGGCAACCACCACCGGACTCGCCGAATACCTTCCTGGAGCCATTGGAAGCGGAGCCTCTACGCGTCACGTGCCACCAACCTTCTCTCCAGCGCCCCCCATCACTATAATATAGCTGCCCTCCCCCCGGGTCCACACCTACCTTTCTCATCTGAAACGTTGCCCACCAATACCTGCTAGGTCCATCGAAATCTGTTTGACCACATTCCAACGACCGCAAGTCCCTCTCCCCACCACCCTCCAAACTGCGCCTTCGGAAAAGCGCCATAAAACACAAGAACAATATGATTGTAGCCAACTGTGACTATCAACTAACCAAAAACCCAGCTGTTCCAAAATACAGAACAAGACACAACCAAAAAGAGAGATAAAGGCTAAGCACAGTCCAAATCTCTCAGTCCAAGTCCCAAATCTCAGTCCCATCTCTTATTTCAGTTCAGGTTCTTCGGCCTCACGAACGCCTTCGCCATCTCGCACTGTCTCAAGTAATGTAATAATAATGCGTATGTCACGAGTAGGCTTCAATGGAAGTTACTGTGAAAAGCCCAAGTCGCCACATTTTGGCACCTGTTCGGGGCGGCATGGTACGGGAATTGAACACGCCGCTGCTGGCACTGTTCTGTGTGAACAAGCCAGCGATTTAGCCACTGTGCTAAACCAGCCCCAAGCCTTTGCTTCTCCCAACTCAGGACTTCTCCTTGATGTGAAATTATGGAAGCAAAATTTAACTGCCCTTGGTGGCTTGTTTGTTTTCAGCTTGGGCCTGAGCGACCGATGTTCCCTGTGTAGCTCATATTGGGAGGTTTCTTCCCCCTCCCCCAGCAGCTCTGCCAACATCTTCGCAAAGTACTGGGTCAGTCTCAGGCCCTCACCAGGCCCACGATTCTGCCGCCTCAACTTGTTCTCCGCCTTGGCTCTGAGCCCTTTTAGGTTCCGCGGCTCCTCACCCATCAAGGTGTGCTGCGACAGAGCTTCCTGCACCCCCTTCAACTTCTCACCTTCCCCCCCCCCCCCGTACCTTGGCTGATGTCTTCGACACTGCCGCCTCCAACAGGGCAATCGCCTCCTCCATCCACTCCTTCATTGCAGCCTTTTGCAGCACCTCCATTTGCTTAGTGAACTGCCTCTCGAATTGTTCAGCCATCACTGCGGTCAGTTTCCACTGTGAGGGGAGCAACCCCACCCAGCCATCCAGCCTCCATCTCTTTCCTCCTGCCGGGTTCACCCGTTCACTCGACGGTGAATATTCGTCTCGCCCCCTTCTTTCCAGTGGCTTTCTTCAGGGTCATCAGCATCCCCCACCTTTGTTATGCCTTTCTGCACCAGCTTGTTCAAAAACTGTCCCAAAATTGGGAATTAGAATCCAAAACCAGAGCCTGGAGCAGGGAGCCACCCAACGCGCGACCTCCAGCTACATGCTGTCACCGGAAAGTCCTGAGAGGATCTTACTTTAGTTTATAAAAAACATGCCTTCTCTCTGTTACATGTCTTAACAACCACAGTGGTTGCTTCTCCCCCCACACTACCTTGACTGGACCTCTGATATTGTGTTGATTTTTATAAGTTTCTCTTCAAAGCATAGCAGAGGGAAAATAACTATCAACACCAAAGTGCAAGATGTCCCCTGAATAACCAGACAATGCTAAAAATTAGGTTCTTCTTTATGTTTTCCCAAAACAACAGGACATCCCACTTTTAAAACACCTTAAACACCTTTTACACATACGTGAGAACTATGAGAATGGACTAGAGTGAGAGTAGGTCCGATTAAGGACAGTAGCGGGAGATTGTGTATTGAGGTCTGAAGAGATAGGAGAGGTCTTGAACAAGTATTTTTTCTTCAGTATTTACAAATGAGAGGGGCATATTGTTGGAGAGGACAGCGTGAAGCAGACTGATACAGCTTGAGGAGATACTTGTCAGGAAGGAAGATGTGTTGCGCGTTTTGAAAAACTTGAGGATAGACAAGTCCCCCGGGCCTGACGGGATATATCCAAGGATTCTCTGGGAAGCAAGAAATGAAATTGCAGAGCCGTTGGCAATGATCTTTTCTCCTCGCTGTCAACAGGGGTGGTACCAGAGGTTGGAGAGTGGCGAATGTCGTGCCCCTGTTCAAAAAGGGAATAGGGATAACCCTGGGAATTACAGGCCAGTTAGTCTTACTTCGGTGGTAGGCAAAGTAATGGAAAGGGTACTGAGGGAAGATTTCTGAGCATCTGGAAAGGCATTGCTTGATTAGGGATAGTCAGCACGGATTGTGAGGGTAGGTCTTGCCTTACAAGTCTTATGAATTCTTTGAAGGAGGTGACCAAGCATGTGGATGAAGGTTAAGCAGTGGATGTAGTGTACAGGATTTTAGTAAGGCATTTGATAAGGTTCCCATGGTAGGCTTATGCAGAAAGTAAGGAGGCATGGGATAGTGGGAAATTTTGGCCAGTTGGATAACAACTGGCTAACCGATAGAAGACAGAGAGTTGTGGTGGATGGCAATATTCAGCCTGGAGCCCAGTTATCAGTGGCGTACCGCAGGATCAGTTCTGGGTCCTCTGCTGTTTGTGATTTTCATTAACGACTTGGATGAGGGAGTTGAAGGGTGGGTCAGTAAATTTGCAGATGATACGAAGATTGGTGGAGTTGTGGATAGTGAGGAGGGCTGTTGTCGGCTTTCAAGAGACATAGATAGAATGCAGAGCTGGGCTGAGAAGTGGCAGATGGAGTTAACCCTGACAAGTGTGAGGTTGTCCATTTTGGAAGGACAATCTGAATGCGGAATACAGGGTTAATGGTAGGGTTTTGGCAATTGTGGAGGAGCAGAGAGATCTTGGGGTCTCTGTTCATGTTCTTTGAAAGTGCCACTCAAGTGGATAGAGCTGTGAAGAAGGCCTATGGTGTGCTAGCGTTCATTAGCAGAGGGATTGAATTTTAAGAGCCGTGAGGTGATGATTGCAGCTGTACCAAAACCCTTGGTCAGGCCACATTTGGAGTACTGTGTGCAGTTCTGGTCACCTCATTTTAGGAAGGATGTGGAAGCTTTGGAAAAGGTGCAAAGGAGATTTACCAGGATGTTGCCTGGAATGGAGAGTAGGTCATACGAGGAAAGATTGAGGGTGCTAGGCCTTTTTCTCATTAGAACGGAGAAGGATGAGGGGCGACTTGATAGAGGTTTATAAGATGATCAGGGGAATAGATAGAGTAGACAGTCAGAGACTTTTTCCCCGGGTGGAACACACCATTACAAGGGGACATAAATTTAAGATAAATGGTGGAAGATATAGAGGGGATGTCAGAGGTAGGTTCTTTACCAGAGAGTAGTGGGGGCATGGAATGCACTGCCTGCGGTAGTAGTTGAGTCGGAAAATTTATGGACCTTCAAGCGGCTATTGGATAGGTACTGGATTAGGGTAGAATAAGGGAGTGTAGGTTAACTTCTTAAGGGCAGCACGGTAGCATTGTGGATAGCACAATTGCTTCACAGCTCCAGGGTCCCAAGTTCGATTTCGACTTGGGTCACTGTCTGTGTGGAGTCTGCACATCCTCCCCGTGACTGCGTGGGTTTCCTCCGGGTACTCCGGTTTCCTCCCACAGTCCAAAGATGTGCAGGTTGGGTGGATTGGCCATGACAAATTGTCCAAAATTCTATGATTAACCTAGGACAAAAGTTCGGCGCAACATCGTGGGCCGAAGGGCCTGTTCTGTGCTGTATTTCTCTATCTCTATCTCTAAATGCCACTGGCTTGACAAAGCAGCAAATGAATTTCTGGATTAGCTATACTACCTCAGGAAAGCTTCTGCTTAGAAAGAGTTTGAAGCTAACTCAAGTCTGGGTCCTAGTTATGGAAAGCAATGGTCATTATGAATAAATAATGACAGTATGAATAAAGAATAAACATGATGGAGTACATGTTCAGTTTGTGCAATGGTGTGGTTTTGGAATGGGGCTGGAGGAATAGCACCTGGGGCAACGATCATATACAATATTGGTTAGAATCAAATCCAGGGAGGGAAATTGGATGATCAGGAATTTAGTGGGAATGGGGTCAAAGGAACAGGAATGTCTCATAGATGAGATGAGCTTGGAGAGGGTAGAAAGAAGGCCAGGGCTAGGGCACGAGGCAGACTGAGAAGGGTTTGGATTCATGGGAAAGGAGGAGCAGCAACAAAGGTATCTTAACAGATGGTCTCTATCTCAGAAACAGATATCTGTGTTGGCTGAGGGTACCAAAAAAATACAGAGGAGTGGGTTTAAGGAGCAGTGAATAATAAAGCTACTGTGGTCCCAAATTATCCTGGAGGTGGGACCATATTGGCAGAGTAGAGCGAGACCTGGCAGAGTATAACTAAAATAGATTTGATGATTGCTTTCTAATCCCTGGGTCAATTTGTATTTGGAAATAAAGTAAAAATGGAGTTACAATTGTAAAGGGTTGGGGACAGGGCCATCAATGGTGGACTTCAGTTTTCAGCAAAATAACTGCTATAACCATATGGGGGGAATGGAGAATGAAGGTACAGGTGTATGCTATATGGAGTTTGATAGCACGTTATAACAAATTTGGAGTTATGCTGAAGAAAATAGGATTAACGGAGGGCAAAGGGATTTGGGAGGGTGAAGAAAATAAGGAAGTGGTCAGTGATTAAACCATGCGTGGACATGTGTTTGCTTGATAAAGCTATAACAGGAAAACTAAGGAATCATGTTCATGTAGGAATACAAATCACTTGAGACAAACACTAAATATCTAATTTAATTGTCACAGCCTTAATTCTTTAAACAACGATATTTTTAAAAGCTACATCTTGCAACATGGAAATTCAAGATGGTTCCTGAAGACCATCAGACACCTTTGTGAATTACAAACAATTTTCTGTCTCAAGAGAGCAAAGAGTTGAAATTGGCTTGATGTTTGTCAGACCAGGAGGTAAACAAAATCTTACCAAAACCATAATTGTAAAAAAATGTGAAATTGTCTTTTCAAAGACACCGATGGGAAAAGGATCCAATTGTTTAATTGAATTGTCATAATATTTAATTTGAACCATGATTCAAAACTCATGTGAGCAGCAGCCATCTTTGTTACCTGCTAACAAATATTTTTTTTAAATAGATTTAGTGCACCCAATTATTCTTTTCCAATTTTGGGGCAATTTACTGTGGCCAATCTACCTAGCCTGCACATCTTTGGGTTGTGGGGGCGAAACCCACGCAAACACGGGGAGAATGTACAAACTCGACATGGACAGTGACGCAGAGCCGGGATCGAACCTGGGACGTCGGCGCCATGAGGCTGCAGGGCTAAGCCATTGCGCCACCGTGCTGCCCTGCTAACAGATATTAACAGAATTTCAAACTGACTTGGAGAGAAACATCTTCAAAGGCTTCAAGACTGACTTCCAACAGAGAGGGTTCTGCAAAGAGCCATCTGCCACTGCAGTCAGCTGAGCAACCTAAGTAAATGCAGAAGGAACAAGGACTCTCCTCGAACCTGTTTCTGGCCATGTTTATCTGAGTTCTCAGCCTCTGGCAGATCTAATATAAGAGTCTTTGCTTTTCAAGACCTGACTTTTGGCAAAGGAATGGGGCGCATAGTAGCCGTGGTTAGCACTGTTGCTTCACAGCGCCAGGGTCCCGGGTTCGATTCCGGCTTGGATCACTGTCTGTGCGGAAGGTCATCACGTTTTCCCCCGTGTCTGTGTGGGTCCCTCCCACAATTCTCCCTCTGTGTACCAGAACAGGTGCCAGAGTGTGACTCGGGGATTTTCACAGTAACTTCATTGCAGTGTTAATGTCAGGCTACGTGTGACAATAATAAAGATTATTATATCAAACTCAGAAGCAAGAAAAATCCGGCCATCAACAAAATAGAGACTTAGTTATAATTACCTGTTTTTTGTGTACGTGATAGTTTTGCGAGTCAGTCAAGTGATGGCATCAAGCTTTTTATGTAATTTTCAAAGAAGGTGTGTGGGAAATTAAAATAACTTGCTTCATTTTTAATACATAAAGGTTGCTGCTGAGTATTACTCATCACTATGAGGGTAAGAAAGTACAACCTTCCACTTCAGGGGACCGGCCGTAGGGTGTAGTGGTACTGTTGTTGAGCTACTAATCCAAACACCCAGGGTAATGCTCTGGAGACTCGCCTTCGATCCCACCATGGCAGATGGTTGAATTTGAATTCAATTAAAATTAAAATTAGTGATGACCAATAAACTTATATGGTTCTTGCCGCAATTTCTGTTTATTTTTCAATGCCTGCCGATTTTCCTGCCAAAAGTTTTTTTCAGAGAGATTGAGGGAAGGATTACTTTGTTCATATGGGGAGGGAAGGTGGCCAGAGTTAGAAAGGTGCTGCTACAGAGGGGGAAGGCAGGCAGGGTAGTTTGGGGTCTTCCGAACCTGATGTATTACTACTGGGCAGCGAATGTGGAGAAGGTGGAGCTGGGTCGGAGGGGTTGATTCCACAGCGGGAGTTTGTGCAGGGGGTCAGGATTGAAAGCACTAGCAACATCGCCGCTCCCGAGTGCCCCGAGGAAATACTCAGGAATTCCAGTAATAATAGCTTGTTGAGAATTTGGAGGCAGTTTTGCCAACACTTAGGGTTGGGGGCAGAGTCAAGGGAAATGCCGATTCGGGGGAACCACAGATTTAAGCCAGGGAGTGGGATGGAAATTTCGGAAAATGGGAGGAGAAGGGGATTAAGACACTTAAAAGATTTGTTTCTAGAGGTCGGTTTGCAGGATTGAAGGAGCTGGAAGCGAAAGTATGGGCTGCAGCAGGGGGAAATATTTAGATACATGCAGAGTCGAGACTTTGCCAGAAAAGAAGATACAGAGCTTCCAGTATAGCCGGCTTCCAGATTGCTGGAGGAAGTGCTGACGACAGGGACACTGGAGAAGTGGGTAGTGTCAGCGGTTACGGAGCTATTTTAGAGGAGGAGAAGGCACCACGGAGAGATCAAAGCAAAGTGGGAGGAAGAGTAGGGAGAAGATATGGAGGAGGTGGTTCTGGTGTGAGGTGGCTCCGGAGAGTGAATGCCTCCACCTTGTGCGGCAGGTGGGGCTGATACAGCTGAAGGTGGTATAGAGAGCCAACCTCACGAGGATGAGCCGATTCTTTTGAAGAGTAGAGATGTGTCGGAACGTTGCGGGGGTGGCCCCGCTAATCCAATTCGTATGTTTTGGTCCTGTCCAAAGCTAAAGGATTACTGGAAGGATAAGAAGGTAATTTCTAAAATGGTGCACGTGGAACTGGACCGGGCCCCTGGGAGGCCATATCAGGGTGTCAGACTAGCCAGGGTTGGAAACGGGTGCGGAGGCAGATTGTATAGCCTCGCCTCATTGATCCCCGAAGGCGGATCCTGATAAGTTGGACAGCAATCTCTCCAGCCTGTGCCCTGACGTGGTGGGGGACCTATTGGAATTCTGACTCTGAGAAGGTTAGTTTGAACTGAGGGGAAGGATGGAGGGGTTCTACAATTCATGAGCATATTCATTATGTAGTTTCGAGGAACTGGATAACATCAAACATTTGTTGGGGCGGGTTGGGGGGAGGGAGCTGTGGTGTATAATGGCGACTATGGTGATCCCTAATTTCTTTTGTCATTTGTTTGTGTGAACATGCGGGCTCATGTTGGGTTTGGTGGAGGCTGGGATCGTGTTATGGATATGGGGATTGACATATCTGTTACTGATTATGGTTTATTGGTGGGGGTGACATTTGGGAAAAATGTGAAAAGGAGAATTTTTTTTAAAAATGTAATAAACTCATTCGTGTTCACTAATATCTTTCAGGAAAGGAAATCTGTATTCTTACCTGGCATGGCCTACATGTGACTCCAGGACCCACAGCAATTGGTTGACTCTTAAAATGCTCTCAGGAATGGGGCAATAATGCTGGCTTGGCCCATGAACGAATAAAAAATATATATATATTTGATCATGGGCAATAAAATGAAATTATATATACATTTTGACCTGTCTATTGAATTTGTAGATTAGGATTTGGATTATATAAGACCATAAGACATAGAGCAGAATTATGCCACTCGGCCCATCGGTTGCTCTTGCCATTCATCATGGGCTGATATTTTCTCATCCCCATTCTCCTGCTTCTCCATAACCCCTGATCCCCTTATTAATCAAGATACCTATCTATCTCTGTCTTAAAGATACTCAGTGATTTGACCTCCACAACCTTCTTGCGGCAAAGAGTTCACAGATTCACCATCTCTGGCTGATAAATTCCTCCTCATCTCTGTTTTAAAGAATCGTCCCTTTAGTCTGAGATGGAGTCCTCTGGTTCTAGTTTTTCCTACAAGTGGAACATGGCTCTTCACGTCCACTCTATCCAGGCCTCCACAGTATCCTGTAAATTTCAATAAGATCCCCCCATCCTTTCTAAACTCCACGAGTATAGACCCAGAATCCTCAACTGTTCCTCATACGACAAGTTCTTAATTCTAGGGGTATTTCTTGTGGAACCTCCTCTGGACCCTTCCAAGGCCAACACATCCTTCCCTAGATCAAAACTGCTCAGAATACTCCAAAGGGGTCTGACAAGGCTTATACAGCCTCAGAAGTACATCCCTGTTTTGTATTGTAGCCCTCTTGACCCGAAATGCTAACATTGCATTTGCCTCTTAAACGCCGACTGAACCTGCACGTAACCTTAAGAAGATCGGATATTCGGACTACAAGATTTACATTAAAATGCATTGACACTTAGACGTTATTCTTTGGGATCTCACCTGTCAGCTTGTACTTTTGTCAGATTATCAGCAGTAAGTGGGCTCTGTTTTAGAGATGTTTTCAAGAGCTGAGTGCTCCTCTTCAGATCCCCTGAAGTCTTTTCAATTTGCTCTCCCAGCTCAGCCAGTTTTTCTCTGGAAGCTTTTCCAATCTCCTCCTTCTTATCTGATCGAGAAGATATCAGCTCCTGAAACTTGGTCTCCACATGCTTCTGACTTGTGAGTACCATGTCAATTTCATTTCCTACGATCTGGATATGAAACAAATGTGAGATCTTCCTTTGGAGAGATCAAATGCTGTTGTGCTCAGGTATGCTGAGAACTTCAGAATTTTAAAAAGCATAATTTGTATGAAATAAATGTGATCTTTTTTTGCTTCTAATTAAACAAGCGGTGTTGTTTTGCAGGTGTCTGTTCAAATATCGTAAGAGATTGTAACAACCTAGATTTTAATCATTCTAACACCATAACTTTTCAGACACCGGGACACGCAGGACAGGAACAACATTAAAACCTTGAGTGTATTGACATACAGTGCTGTAATTAACACTTCAACTTATGTGGACAATTTAGATTGATTGTAATTTATATTCTAAGTAAATTTTAAACACAAAAGCCCTGAGAGGGGAATCTAAAGGGTTTAAACTGCTGTAAAGCACACATTCGTGCGTAAGCTTCGGCATAGCTGCCATGTTCACATAGAACATAGAACAGTACAGCACAGTACAGGCCCTTCAGCCCACTATGATGTGCCGACCATTTATCCTAATCGAAGAGCAACCTAACCTACACCCCTTCAATTTACTGCTGTGTGAATTTGGACAATGTATCAAAGGGTTGCTAGCACCTATCAAACTGATCTCAGAGCTCATGTTAATGGTTGTAGGATAGGCTAGAGCTTGTGGGAATCCATAAAATAGTTTGGACTGTCCAAATGTCTACCTCATACCTTGGTTTTGAGATCTATGAACATTTTCTCTTCTTTTCTTTACAGTTAATACTAATGCTCGAGTATACCAGATGGGACAACAATACCTGGACAGCAGAGATTTTGTTGTAAGTTTATTGTCAGTTAATTCTGGTGGCCATCGGTGGGCTTGTTGTGGCGGCATGTAGGGTGTAGTCATACACAAGGTGGCTCCCACCAGGATACTTTATTTTTGTCCTTTTTGCCTGTTTTTTGGGAGGGTTTTCCAGCTAAAACCACCATTTTGATGGAATAAGATTTTCACGCCAAAGATATGCCCAGAAAGTACAGGACAATGAGCCTTGCAAATAAAAATTCATCACTGGATTCGGAAGCCTCCTGAGGTTTTTCGGTTAAGAAAATGGCAAGAAGCCACTACTGCGATTCTGACCACTCCATTGGCAGCAGAGATACTTTCAGGAATCTTGGCAACAGAATTTCAGAATCAGCGGTGGATTGTCTCCAAGGACCTCCACAGATCATTAGAAGAGGTCCTAGCTCCCATTCAGTTGGCACTGCAGAAGACTGATGAGATGGTAAAGATGCATGGCTCGGTGATACAGGGTGTGGAATTGGCTCTCTCAAGGCAGAGCAATCAGATTGGCTCTTTGGAAGCTGAGGTGATAATAATGGCTGGTGTTCATAAAGCACTGAGGGCCAAGGTAAATAATTTGAAGATTTGCTCCAGGAGATAGAATCTTAAAATCATGGCATTGCCGGAGGGAATGGAAGGCTCAAATCCAACGGATTATATCTCAAAGATGTTTGGGAAGATGGTGGGGGAGGGTTGATTGACATTCCCTCCCGAGCTGGAGCCAGTCCATCGGTCACTGGCTAAAAAAGCAGTCAGTGTTTGACAAGGCCAAGGCCACGTTGTACAAGAGTGGAGTTCAATTTCGGGTGGTATACCCTGCACATCTCAGTTACTTTTGATATGAAGGACTATTATTTTGATGGGCCAGAGTGGGCAAGTGCTTTTTGTTATGAAGCATGGGCTGGGCGAGTTAATTGTAATGTTCACAAGGTCTTTGTATGTGTGGGAGGGCACATAGTTATGGGGCTTGTTGGAGTTTCTTGTGCACGTTTTGTATTTTCTTGTTCTTTTGTGGCATGAGTGTTTTTTCTTTGATTATTAAAGTTTGATTTGGGCAGGGGGCTGTGATTATGGTTATTTATTTGTTTCACTCTGGGTGGGGGGGCCATCCTGCTGGCTGAAGAGTTAGCTAACAGGAGCGGATTGGTGGGGGTAACGGCAGCTCCTGCAGTAGTTTTAGATGATGAGCTTTGCGTTTTTGTTTCTTTGGGGTTGGGCAGTTGAGGTGGAGGTTAAGGATCTAAGTTCGCCTTTTTGGTTGTTTGATTGATTATTTGGATGTGGTATTGTTTGCGGGGGGGGGGGGGAGGGGGGGGGAGTGTTTTCTGACGGTGACTACAGTTTTTTCTTTGTTTTTGTCTTGATCTTGGGTGGACCCGGTGCCTTTACTCTAAGTATTTGTTGGATTACCCTGTTTGGTGGAAATGGCTTATTCTGGGTCGGAGGACCGTTGAAAGTCCCCAATTTGGCTGGTCACTTGGAATGTAAGGGGGTGTGAGCTTAAATTGTGTTTTGGACGTGAATGTGAGGTTGGAGACGGGCCGTGCCCAAAGCCCCCCATGGAAACGGTCCTCCTGGCCAATAAGACTTTCTGCAAGAAAATATCACAGGCCTAGACGAGTATGTTACTAATTGTTACCAGATTGGGGTGGTCTCACCCTCCATGTTCTGGGAGGTGCTGAAGGCTGTGATCAGGGTGAAATTATCACTTCTAAAGCACGGAAAGATGAGGAAGAGAGAGTGGCTAGGCAATAGCTAGTCAACTCGATACTGGAAGTAGATTGGCGATACTCCGAGGCCCGACCGTAGAGTTCCTGGCGGAGAGGAAAAAGCTACAAATGGACTTCGACGTGTTCTCCATGTGGAAAGCAGTGCACCAATTCTGCCAGGCACGGGGGACTCTGTACGAGCACGGAGACAAAACCAAACTCCTCGGGACAGCAAAGCCAAACTAGTAGCGGATCTGGAAAAGGTCAACGAGGCATTCGAGACCTTCTACCGGGAGCTGTACATCTCCGAGCCCCCAGCAGGGGACTTGAGGATGAAGCAGTTCCTCAATGGACTAGATATTCCAGTCGTGGGGGACGATAGGCCTAGAAGCACCACTAGAACTGGGAAAAGTCATGGAGAGTATTGACTCCATGCAGGTGGGGAAGGCACCAGACCGGACGGATTCCCAGCAGACTTCTACAAATAATTTGTGTCGGCACTGGCCCCGCACCTGCGGGAGATATTCATAGATTCACTGGCAAGGGGCACACTGCTGCCCACACTAGTATTAACCTCAATCTTGCTGATACCCAAGAAAGATAAAGACCCAACAGAATGCGGATCTTACAGACCCATCTTACAGACACAAATATACTGGGCAAGATCCTAGCCAAGAGGCTGAAGGATTCCGTAGCAGAAAACCAAATAGGCTTTGCCAAAGGTAAACAGCTATCATCGAACGTCAGGCGCCGGCTAAACCCGAGGTTGATTGTCTCCCTTGACACGGAAAGGCTACGACAGAGTCAAATGGAAGTACCTCATAGGGATACTGGAGCGGTTCGGGCTTGGAACAGGGTCACCGCCTGGGTGAAACTCCTGTGCAGCACTCCCACAGAGAGTGTAGGACAAATACCGCCAGCTCAAAGTACTTCCAACTGAACAGAGGTACAAGGCAGGGTAGTCCATTGTCCACACTGTTGTTCACCCTAGCGATCGGACCACTGGCGATCATGCTGAGAGCGGCAAATAATTGCAAGGGGATCTGGAGAGGAGACAGCCCTGGAGAGTCTCACTCTATGTGGATGAGCTGCTCCTCTACATCTCAGACCCGCAAAGTAACATGGAAGGAATCACAGCGCTCTCGAAAGAGTTTGGAGCCTTCTCCGGCTACAAACTCACCCTGAGCAAAAGCGAGATCTACCAGGTGAACCCGCAAGGGAGAGGGGCAGAGCTGGAGGGAATGCCATTTAAACAGGTCCAACACAAATTCCGCTAGCTGGAGATTCAAATCGCTCATGCCTGGACAGAGATCCACAAAAAAGTAAGGTGGGGGGGGGGGGGGGGGGGGGTTGTTGGGTTACGGGTATAGGGTGGATACGTGGGTTTGAGTAGGGTGATCATTGCTCGGCACAACATCGAGGGCCGAAGGGCCTGTTCTGTGCTGTACTGTTCTATGTTCTATGTTCTAAATAGAACCTGACCTGCCTGATCGAGGGAGTGTAAAGGACAAACTAAGATACATGCAGGTCAAAAGCGTCTTACTCAGGGAAATGAGGACATACACACGATCACCACAACAATCACTGCTTGAGAGAGCAGCACGGTGGCGCAGTGGGTTAGCCCTGCTGCCTCACGGCACCGAGGTCCCAGGTTCGATCGCGGCTCTGGGTCACTGTCCGTGTGGAGTTTGCACATTCTTCACGTGTTTGCGTGGGTTTCGCCGCCACAACCCAAAGATATGCAGGCTAGGTGCATTAGCCACGCTAAATTGCCCCTTAATTGGAAAAATGAATTGGGTACTCTAAATTTTTTTAAAAGAAGAAAAAGAGAATCACTGCTCAAGGATCCACTGGACGTGGACATTCTAGGGAAGGGGAATTGCGGCAACATGTATGGGTGACTACAAAGGAGAGCTCACACTCAATGGGACGAGACAAAAGAAAAGTGGGAGGAGGACTTGGGATTTGAAATTGGATGGGGACTCTGGAACGAAGCACTGCACAGGGTCAACTCCACCTCCACATGCAAGGCTAAGCCTACTACAGCAGAAAGTGGGGCACAGAGCCCACTTAACGAGAACCTGAATGAGCAGGTTCTTCCCGGAGGTGGAGGATAAATCTGAATAGTGCCAAGGAGGCTTGGCCAACCATGCCCACATGTTCTGGTCTTGCCACAGACTTGTTGGGTTTTGGACAGTCTTCTTCGAGGCAATGTCCAAGGTGGTGTGGAGGAGGGTGGAGCCTTGCCCAAAAGTGGCAGTCTTCGAGGTATCAGAACAGCCAGATCTCTTCAATAAGTCAAAGGTAGTCACGGTATAACAAGATGGGGGGGGGAGGAGGAGAGGGGGGGAGAGGAGAATAAGGAGGCATGGAACCCAACCATCCCCAACAAATAGGAAAATACACGGCACCATGCTAATCCAACTGAAGCAGGACACGAGAGCAGACGAGAGAAGAAGGCATGGCAGATGGCCAGAGAGGGAGGGTGCTCAGGACGAAAGGGGGCAGAGGGGAGCAGAGGATCCAGCCAGAACCAAATGCCTACTGGAAAACTAAAAAGAAGAAGTTGTAACCATTGCAAACAACGTAAGACAACCGATGTAAATAACAGAAGCCGCGCGATGTGTATATATTTCTCTTTTGTTTTCAAATGCATCTCCATGCTTATCTTTGTTCTGTGTATTACAAAAAAAACCTCAATAGAAACATTTTTTAAAAATAATTTTAAAAACACATCATTAGGGGGTCAGTGCAAGGGTTCTACTCGATGGCAGTCATTAATTTCCTTTTTCAAAGAGTTAGTCACCGTCAGCTATTGGGGGGGGGGGGGGGGGGAGGGGGGGGGGGGTTTAGTTTGAAGAATTGGTTTAGTGGGATTGTTGAGTTTTGATTGTATTATTTTTAAGTTGCATCTTTATGAGTGGTATGGTGTGGTATTATTTTGTTATAATGAAAAATGTCTTCAATATTTTGTAATCGTTAAACAGTTGCATGTGCTACATTGTTCATTATAGTTCTTGTTGTAAATAAACAGTAATTGTGTTTAAACTTAAAAAAGAAATTCTGGTGGTCATCAAAATGAGAACTATAACGGAAGAGTTATATGATGATTCCATTTCTGAACTTAGTTTGACAAATTTAGGTAGGGCCTAATCTCCTTTTATCACAAGTGCCCAACTGAATTCATTTTCCCCAATTTAAATATTTTTTTGAAGAGGGATTATGCTCATCAAAGTGAAGGATACAATTCAGAATACCTTTTGGGCATCTTGTGACATAATCTTGTAATTTCACCTCTAAACTCCAACTTCAGAGGGGTATGTCCACCTGACGGAATGTAATTATTTTCTATCCCACACCAGCACGGTAGCACAAGTGATTTGCACTGTGGCTTCACAGCGCCAGGATCCCAGGTTTGATTCCCTGCTGGGTCACTGTCTGTGCGGAATCTGCACCTTCTCCTCGTGTCGGTGTGGGTTTCCTCCGGGTGCTCCGGTTTCCTCCCACAGTCCAAAGACGTGCAGGTTAGGTGGATTGGCCATGATAAATTGCCCTTAGTGCCCAAAAAAGGTTAGGAGGGGTTATTGGGTTATGGGAATAGGGTGGAAGTGAGGGCTTAAGTGGGTCGGCGCAGACTCTATGGGCCGAATGGCCTCCTTCTGCACTGTATGTTCTATGTTCACCGATATCTTGTTGGGGCAGCATGGTGACACAGTGGTTGGCACTGCTGCTTACAGCGCTGAGGACCTGGGTTCGATCCGGCCCCATGTCACTGTCTGTGTGGAGTTTGCGAATTCTCTCCGTTTCTGCGTGGATTTCACCCCCACAACCCAAGATGTGTAGGTTTGGTGGCTTGACCACATTAAACTTGTCCCTTAATTGGAAAATAATAATTGGGTACTCTAAATTTAAACAAAAACAATATCTTGTCACTTCTCTAAGTGATTATGTGTAGACAAGGGTGGGAAGTAAAGAAGATTCAATTTACTAATTATTCTCCTCCAATGTACCTGCAAGCCAGTTTCAATTCTGTATCCT
Source organism: Scyliorhinus canicula (assembly GCF_902713615.1). NCBI lineage: Eukaryota > Metazoa > Chordata > Chondrichthyes > Carcharhiniformes > Scyliorhinidae > Scyliorhinus > Scyliorhinus canicula. The sequence goes on along the minus strand of NC_052158.1, from coordinate 125,438,100 downwards.
GGGTACCAGAACTGTTGCACAGTGATAGAATTCAAAATGTAATCACATTGGTTACAAGGTGATCAAACATTTACAATTCCGTTTTTCCTGAGAAATGTACTTCCGATAGAACTGAAATTATCTCAGATTCCGAGACAGGTATAAACAATGGATGTCATTCTAGACTCTTTGTCCTAGGGTTATGGAAATTTGGCACCAGTAGATATTGTTTATGGTTTCCTCTCAAAACATTACACCAAAATACTTTGCACCTTTGCAAAGCTCAGTGGGGACTGTGATGCTACGTCATGATAAGCTTGTGGAATACAATTGATTTCACTATATCATTGAACTACTGAAATTCACTTAGCACTGAGGGAATAAGGTATTTAGACTGATATCTTTACTAGTACTTCATTCCAATTTTAATTTTAATTTTATTTTCTTTCTGCTTTAGGTCTTCTTGAGACAAACACATTTTTCTAACTGACAAACCTTCTATGCCCTTGGTAAAGCTGTGCTTCATCTGCCATGAAACAATTTATTTAATACCTTTGCAGATGCAACGATACATGGAAAGAATGCCAAAGATTTATGGAATCACTTACACTGACTGCATCCGCCCTTTCCTCATAGGAGACTGGCATGATAAGGCCAAGAATGGTTAATTGATCAATGCAATCACTCAGCACATTGCAGATTCGCAGAATATCCCCCTGGGAAAGTTGCTCAAATTCCTCAGCCTCTCTTTAAAAAAAAAAAGAAATACGTTATATTGTATTTAAGCACGATGAGAATGTCAATAGCACAGTCTCCAGCTTGCAGACCCATGATGAGAATTTCTTGAATTACTTGTAGTTTTACTGTTAGAAAATTAGGCCCTGAAGTGAGATATCAATACAGCAGGCAATTTAGGGGTTCAGCAGACTGAGGGGGAAAAAAAAACTGCTATGTACAGAGTCCGAGGAATAATTACAAATAGTGCGCAATTAATTAATCAGATCTAGGGGATACATTTTTTTTAAAGAGTACCCAATTCATTTTTTTTTCAATTAAGGGGCAATCTTACCATGGACAATCCATCTACCCCGCATATCTTTTGGTTATGGGCGTAAGACCCACGCAGACATGGGGAGAATGTGCAAACTCCACACAGATAGTGACCTGGGGCTGGGATCGAAACGGGTCCTCAGCGCCATGAGGCAGCAGCGCTAACAACTGCGCCACCATGCCACCCTTCTCGGGAATAAAGTTAGATTAAATAACTAGTTTAATTAAATAATTAGTAATATGTAAGATTTCTACATTTTCAGTGAATTAAAATTTGAGGTATATAAAGATACCGAGAGTTATGTCACACCTCCTTATAAAATAAAATGTGCAAGAAATACCATCAGCCTGAGTCTGATGGTGGTAACGGAGGATAGTTGTTGTTCCTGTTCGTCAGATGCATATAGGGTTTGTTTACGCTTTGGGGAATAGTGGGGGAAGTGGTAAAAGCATGGTTGGAATAACACATGACAATAAAGAGTAAAGCTTCTTCTAAAGCTCACTGTGCCTGCAATCCCCATAATCAATAAAATGAATAGTCACCTGTAAAGCAGCCCAATCAGTGTCAATTACACTGACTGCTAAACCAAGGCTCCATTCGTTAATTAAAAATATGAACAGAAGAGGCCATTCGGCCCCCATGAGTCCACTTCGCCATTCAATAAGACCACAGCTGATCTGTTTGTGTTTCAAATTTCACGTTCCCATCTGCCAACAAAAGCCTTTAACTCCCTTGTATAACAAGAATCTATCTACCACCGCATTAAAAATATTCAATGACCCCATCACCTTCTGAGGCAGGGAGTTCCAAAGTTGCACAACCCGCTCTGTCCTAAAAGGGCAATCCCTAATTTTAAAAACCGTGCCCCCGAGTTTCGGACAACCAATAAGAAACATCCTTTCCATGTCCACCTTGCTGAGACGGGGGGAGGGGGGTAATTATTTGACTTGGCTAGACATTTGACTCCTGATGCGGAGCAAGGCCAGCCACACGGGTTCAATTCCTGTACCAGCTGAGGTTTTTCAACCTTGCCCCTTGCCTGAAGTGTGGTGAACCTCAGGTTAAATCACCACCTCAAAGGGGAAAGCAGCTTATGATCATTTGGGAATACAGTGATTTAACCTTACTTGTTGAGACCATTCAGGACCTTGCATACTTCAATCAAGTCACTCTTCACTCTTCTAAACTCTAATAATCCCCAACATCCTGGCCAGTATTTATCCCTCAAATAACATCACACAAAAAATGCAGGATATCTGCTCATTATCACATTGCTGTTTGTGGGAGCTTGTGGTGTACAAGATAGCTGACACATTTCTTACATTAGCAATTGTGATCACAGTTCATAGAACATAGAACAGTACAGCACAGAACAGGCCCTTCGGCCCTCAATGTTGTGCCGAGCCATGATCACCCTACTCAAACTCACCCTATACCCGTAACCCAACAACCCCCCCTTAACCTTACTTTTTTTTATTAGGACACTACGGGCAATTTAGCATGGCCAATCCACCTAACCCGCACATCTTTGGACTGTGGGAGGAAACCGGAGCACCCGGAGGAAACCCACGCACACGGGGAGGACGTGCAGACTCCACACAGACAGTGACCCAGCCGGGAATCGAACCTGGGACCCTGGAGCTGTGAAGCATTTATGCTAACCTGCTGCCCCAAATTTGAAGTTCAAATGCACTTCATTGGTCCTAAAGTGGTTTGAGATGAAAAGTGTTCAGGAAAGAGGCTCTATCAATGCAAGTCTATTTTTTAAATGTTGCCAAGGTTGAGATCTCAGCAGAGGGCAGGAATCATATCAGCCACCCTGTAGACGTGGCCGAAATCCTGGCTGGACTGCGCATTTCCCTATTCAGATCAGAAATGCCTGCACAGAAATTCTCACAGATAAACTTACTCTTTCGTCCCGTCATTGTTGGCCGATGTAATCGCATTGGGAACGTTACAAAGATCTTCCCTGTTCATTTTGCCCCAATTATTGACATGTTACCATGGAAACGCTTAGGGGCCTTACAGTGCTTCCTGAGCTGTCCATGGAGTTGCCCTGCAGGGAAGTTTATCATTAACCAAGCAAGTACGTTCCGACATCGATGAGTCGGGGGATTTATACCTATTTTAAATGAATATCGTTTCAAAATAAATTGCAGCCAGCCACTTGTCTTGGGGGGGAGGGGATGGTTCGCAGATTGAATATTTGATCTGTTAAATATAATCAAAAATTTGGCTATTCATTTTCCAAATTTTGCGCTGCATTATTTTTTAAAAATTCAATCCGATGATGTTACCTGTGTTTTTACAGTTTACTTTGGTTGAGTTTGAGTGAATCTGCCGCTTTGGCCGCTGCCGGCTAATTTCCCGGCCTGCCTTGCAGCGGCCTTTTCCTCCATCTTGTTATCAGGGCGGGCGGTGAGTATCAGCGCTGCTCGCTTCCAAAAGCTGTTCTGACCGTTATTACTGGCATAATGGCGGCTCAGAACAGCTTGGCTCGGCGCACGGCAGCATGCGCTTCAGTTATTTGTTATCGGGGAGGGTGTGCGGCTGGGGATGTTTGCGATGTCGTGCGGATTGTACTGGGTGATTGACGGTCTCTCTCTCTCTCTCTCTCTTTCGCTCCCAGATCCAGCTGCCCCGAGCGCGCTCGCAATGCCTGGAAGGTAAGTGCTAATCCCCGGGCTGGGGGAGTTGCATCTTACGTACTTAACTGAGGGTTGGGGGTTGCTTATTTTTTAAAAAACCCGGCTGTGCTGGCATCTCCTCTCTCCAGTATATGATTTTTTTGAGGGGGGGGGGGGGGGGTGGAGAGACACAGCAGGGCCCTCGTTGAAACGTGTTCATGTTGCATGCATTGCTTGTCATTGTGGATTGTCATTCCGGAGGTGTTCAGAGAACACAACAGACCCTTCCAGGTTTCCCATAATCAGCCACCCTCTCGTTGCATCCCTCATTCGTCCTCCTGCCCTGAAATTTCTGAATTCACATTTCAATGGCGTCCTTGACAAGCTGCTCAATTTAAATGATTCGAGGCCCTACTGTGGCGTGAGATAAATTGTTGTTCACAGGGCTATTTGTGGTTACTTCTGTCTTTTTAACTGGGGATCTGGTGACGTATTTTTAAAAATTACTTCCCTGTTATTACATTAATCTGGTTATGGCAGCCTAGTGGTTAGGTTACTGCTCTAATATTCCAGGCGCCTGGTCTAACGATCTGGCGGTACCAGTTGAAATTCTACCCCAGCAGCAAAAGAATTTGAATTCAGTGAATTAAACAGCCAGGAATTTTTTTAAATGTCATTAACGTTGACCAGATTATTTTAGCTATTCAACTAATTTCATCATTTCCTTAAGGGAGGTAAACCCCTTTCCCAGTAACGCCATCTGACTGTTTGGACTCTGAGGGGCAATTTAACATGGCCAATCCACCTAATCTGCACATTTTTTGGACTGGGGATGGGGGGGGGGGGGGAACAGGGAGAAAGTGCAAACTCCACACATTCACCGGACTGTTGTTCCCCTTGAGGGCAGTTACAGGTGGGCAATAAAAGTGACCTTATCAGCGACATCTAGCTCACAAGGGTGATTTTTTTAAAAGTCCATGAGCAACGACATACAAGATCAGTAGACAATTTACCGTCATCAACAGTCCCCTATGTAATAATAGCATCATGTTCATTGACTACTGAACTCCCACCACAGCAGCTCGTGGGGAGTCAAGTGATGTCAGCGCGGGAGCGGCTGTATTTTCGCCAACTCCAGCTCTCCCCGTCGTTTCATCCTGGCGCGGTGGCACAATTTGGGTGACTATTTGTGTGGAGTTTGCACTTTCTCCCCGTGTCAGCTCCGGTTTCTGCCCACAGTCTAAAGATGTGCAGGTTAGATGCATTCACTATGCTAAATTTCCCCTTAATGTCTAAAGATGTGTAGGTTAGGTGGGGTTGTGGGGAAGTGGACGGTGCTCTTTCAGCGGGCTGAATGTCCTCTGTCTGCACTGTAGGAATTCTATGGTAAGATTTTTGAAATAAGTATAAACCTGCAGTCGCTGGGGAGATGGTGAGATTTTCAGATCAGGCCTGTATGTTTTCAAAATGAGCAAAGATACTGCAAATGCACCGGGCTGGCACCTGCAATGATAATTTTGGGTAGATATGTTTACTGTCATTTTGAGCTTTAACATTTTGTCTTTTGTGATCCTATGTGTTCAAAAACTATTTTGCTTTTTATCTGCGTTATTTCTGATGGACAAAGATCACTGATTGTATCTTCTTCTATAGATTATGGTGCAAAGCCGTGTTTACTGGCTATAAACGAGGCCTTCGAAACCAAAGAGAGCACACAGCTCTCCTGAAGATTGAGGGTGTTTATTGCCGTGATGAAACAGAATTTTACCTGGGCAAGAGATGTGCTTACGTCTACAAAGCAAAGAAGTAAGAATGCTTAATTTTGAATTGTGCGCACTGTAATGCACAGCCATTGTTGAAGAGATGGGACGCTTGTTTCTGTGCTTCCAGGTGTTGTTTCTGGGCTCTGTGGTTATTTAGTACTAACTTCAAATGCTTGCTGCAACTGTTGTCTTCGTAATGGCATAAGAATGTCGGTTTGTGTACATTTTTCCACTTTGACAGAAAATCAGAATTTATCTCACACTTTTGAAATTTGATTAGGTTTAGAATTAATTCTAGCAAATTGGGGTGGCGCAGTGATAACACTGCTGCCTCACAGTGCCAGGGACACTGGTTCAATTCCAGTCTTGGATGACTGTCTGTGAGGGTTTGTACTTTCTCCCTGTGTCTGTGTGGGTTTCCTGTGTGCTCCGGTTTCCTCCCACAGTCCAAAGATGTGCAGGTTGGGTGCATTGGCCATGCTAAATTGCCCCTTAGCCTCCAACGGTTAGGTGGGGTTAGGGTGCTCTTTCAGAGGGTCAGTGCAGGCTTAATGGGCCAAGTGGCCTTCTGCACTGTTGGGAGGGGGTCCATAGTTCTATAGGGTTTGGCATAACAAACTTAATTTCAAAAAGAAAAGAAAAATTGGGGCTTTAAGGAAATAAACTACTGCTGAGCAATAAATTGTCAACGTATATGTTAAGTAATAAAATGACCGATGTGTAAGAGGGACAGTGTATGTGAGTGGGTGAACGTGGGTATGGATTGGTGTGGTGCTGGTAAGCAAGCTCTCATATTCTCTCTCTCTCTCTCTCTCTCTCTCTCTCTCTCTCTCCTCTCTCTCTCTCTCTCTCTCTCTCTCTCTCTCTCTCTCTCTCTCTCTCTCTCTCTCTCTCTCTTCCCCCCCCCCCCCCACGCACCACACACACACACACAGCCTCTCGCGCCTGCCCCCATGCGTTCACCGATAAATACATGCGACAGCGATCATTTCCACCAACATCTGCCCCTGACCTGGATATCCCAGCATGTCCTCAAAGAGGCCCAAGCACACAGTTCCCGTCCCCGCATGTGGTTGCTCTGGCCCCGCTTGCCAGCGCGTTGTTGCCCTAGGGGACAAACTCCCGCCGTTTGTATTTGCGCTTCTCCGATCTTTATTTAATGATTAATGGTACGGATGCACTGGTAGTTATAGCAGTCAATGTGATCTTGGTGTTTGGCTAGTATTTGATTCAACCACAATTTATTTATAGATTTTTCTTTAACCTTAAAAGCAAAATGCACCTTTAGATGCAGTTAGCTTGCAACTGAGATGCCTGCTGTTGTTCTCCTGCCTAAACAGTTCACAGAATCCCTACAGTGCAGAATGAGGCCATTCAGCTCATCATGTCTACACCAACCCTCCGAAAGAGCACCATGGGGGCTTTTCACAGTAACCTCATTGAAGCCTACTCGTGACAATAAGCGATTTTCATTTTTCATATCTGGACCCAATCCCCCACCCTTGGGTGCATCACAGCGCCAGGTTCCCAGGTTCGGTTCCTGCTTGGGTTACTGTCTGTGTGGGGTTTTCGTGTTCTCCCCATGTCTGCTTGGGTTTCCTCCAGGTGCTCCGGTTTCCTCCCACAAGTCCCGAAAGACGTGCTGTTAGGTGATTTGTACATGCTGAATTCTCCCTCTGTCTTCCTGAACAGTGCTGGAATGTGGCGACAAGGGGATTTTCACAGTAACTTCATTGCAGTGTTAATGTAAGGCTACTTGTGGCAATAATGAAGATTATTATTCTCATCATCATAACCTCACCTAATCTTTGGACACTAAGGGGCATTTTAGCATTACCAATCCATCTAACCAACACATCCTTGGACTGTGGGAGGAAACCGGAGTACAGGGAGGAAACCCAAGCAGACACAGTGAGCATGTGAAAACTCCACACTGTCACCCGAGGTTGGAATTGAACCTGGGTTCCTGGCTCTGAGGCAGCAGCACTAACCATCATGCTGCCCCTTGTTTAAGAATATGCCAGATTGCCAAATTCGTATGGTTGATTGAATTTCTTACACTGTTAGAAATCGAACAAATTATTATTTCTAGTTGGGGTTTAGACCCCTATTACATTGAAGTCTTGTACTGTAAATTGTTTCTTTCAGCGCTGACTTTAGATCATCTCATGGGGTTTAAAATTAAGGTTTGATCATTTCCGCAGTGTTTTTTCATTTGCAATGTAGTACAATTTTGTTTTTAATATTTATTCTTGCAGGGTGTGTGGTCCCATAAAAGTGAGGGTTGTTACTCATTCCTAGTTGCAATTCAGAAGGTGGGTAGTGACCAAGCGTCTTGAAGCATTGGTGTCCGTATGGTGAAGGCACATCCACGGTATTGCTGAGATACTAGTTAGACCGCACCTGGAATATTGTGAACAGTTTGGTCCCCTGATCCCAGGGAAAAGAAACTGGGAGAAAAGCAAATTGCTGCAGCTGCTGGAATCTGATACAAAAACAGAAAACACTGGACAACCTCAGCAGGTCTGACAGCATCTGTGGAGAGAGAAGGGAGCTAACGTTTTGTGTCTGGTTGACTCTTTGTCGAAGCTAGGGTATACTGGGATTCAGAATGTCAATGAGCCCGCAGCACGTTTCTGGATGTGGTCCAGTATAGGAGGGAGACCCTCTACCCTGGATCAGGCAGACATTCTGTCAACACGGTTATCCTGGCTGGGAAGCTGTGGCCTTGGTTGTTTGTGTTTAAATATAACATTCTTTCCTTTCTTTTACAGCAACACTGTCACTCCTGGAGGTAAACCAAACAAGACTCGTGTCATTTGGGGTAAAGTGACCCGTGCTCATGGAAACAGTGGCATGGTGCGTGCCAAGTTCAGCAGTAACCTGCCCGCTAAGGCTATTGGCCACAGGATTCGTGTGGTGAGTGTGGGAAGCAACACTTTTTCAGATTCTGATGCAGTGTATCAAAGCTGGCAACTCTGCACCTGAGGTTGTGCCAAATTTCAGTTTGGGCAGTTCTGGTCAAGCCGGGTCGGGTGTGTCAAGGGTTGCTCAGAGCATGGGAATAGACCAGTCCCTGAAGCCAATAGTTAGTCTGGCACCACATTATGCCAATGCAGCGCCTAGCCAAATTGTCAGGTGATTTTATTTTTATTTCACTGGATTAAAAGTGATGAATAGCACACTATAAACGTGTCTGGTTTTTAAGACAACTTCAGTTTTTGGGCAGTCTGATTTGAGACACTGTACCTGTATTATTTGGTCATCTTGTGTGGTCTGGAAATCTATAGGTTTATGGGTGCTGTTTTAGCATATTCAGTTATCTAAATTCTGTTTTAACCAAACAGAGTTTAGATTGTAGTTCAGCAGCTTTATTACTTTGTATGATGGAATCGCTGCATATTATAGTTTTTGAAGTTCTGATTAGGTTACTCATAAGTTATATCAATCAATAGTCTGTAGTATATCATATAATTAAAATGATATGTTACCTCAGATATTTTCCACAAATAATGTTGAGATGTCCAGTGGGGGAATATCGTTCATTCCGTGACGGCGTAGCAAAATTATAGGGAAATAATATTCGCCGAGTGTTGCTAACTTGTGTTCAGATTTTAGATCACTTAGTATTTAGACAAGTTTCCTAAGTGGGGAAAGAATTGCATTACATTTGTTGTGGCCCCAGATATTCAAAAGTCAACTCTGGTCCAGCTAGGTTTGGTATAGTCTTAACCACAAGAGGTACAGTTGGCATGCTGAGTAAATATATTTTGGGATGTTTTTGAAGAAAACTAGCACTATCTATCTTCTAGATTTGGCTTGGACTGTTGTCAGTTGAGGCAATCATTGATAAAAGAACCTTGACTGGGGGATCTTAATTTTTTGTCAGTCTATCTCAATTGTACAAAGCAGAAATTGGAAAATATGGAAATCCAGTGTTTGCTTAATTTTGATTATATTATGTGTATTTAAATGAAATGGCCACTGATGGCACTAAATCACGTAGTAGCTGGCATGTGTGTTTCTCCTTGTAAACATAGCTTAAATTGTGACTTGTTTGATGTAAACATTAGGCTGTTTATGGACGGCTCGTTTTCTATTTTGTCTTGAACTTTTTCTTTTTCTTTTCCAGATGATGTACCCATCAAGGATTTAAAACCCAACTGTACATAAATTGACAATAAATAACAAAATCATCTAAGTTGCCTGGTTTTGTCTTTGTGTGTGCATACACACGATCTTGGAATACCGCTTAAAAGTGACAAATATATGATTTGCGTGACTCACTTTATCAATGTGTTTGTTATGAGCATTAATGTTTAAAATTACAGTTTTCGTAATAAAGGTTACAAAGGATGCGCAGCTGCATTGCCCCGTTTAATTTTTTGATTTCGGCAGAACCATTTGATCAAGTATGGGATCCTGGGCTTTACAAATAGATGTTAAATCTGAAAACGCTAGGACACTATGCTGGACATGTATACTGTAAAACACTAGTTCAGCATCAGCTGGAGTATGGTGTGCATTATTGGGCACTACAATTTAGGACGGGCATGAAAGCTTTTGAGAATGAACAGAAGAGATTTACTAAAATGATTCCAGGGATTGAATGATTACAGTTATGTGGGCAGAATGAGAAGCTGGGCTTGTGCTTCTTGGAGAAAACTCAGCAGGATTTTGTTAGAAATGTTTAAAATCCTGAGTTCAGGTGGAGAAATCTTTCGATAGATGGTGTCAGTAACCATAGGGCCTATATTTAAAGTGTTTGGCAAAACCGGAAGCGCCATGCGGATAAATGTAACAAGTGCTCAGAATTTGGAATGCAGTGCCTGATGTAGATCCAGATACAAAAGTAGCCTTCAAAGGGAAATTGGATAAATACTTAAAAGGAGAAAAAGTGAGGGACTAACTGGAGTCCTATGCGAAAGACATGACACATACTTAATGAACCAAATGGCCTGTGCAGTTTGATGATTCACTTTCTGAAAACATCTTGTATTTAGTATGCAAGATACAATTTGGAAGGAAAGATTCATGTGTATTTTTCTGAATTACCGAAGTGTGGTACATTGGCGAGATCATGCAGACGCTGCGACAACGGATGAACGGACATCGTGCAACAATCGCCAGGCAGGAATGCTCCCTTCCAGTCGGGGAACACTCCAGCAGTCAAGGGCATTCAGCCTCTGATCTCCGGATAAGCGTTCTCCAAGGCAGCCTTCAGGACGCGCGACAACGCAAAATCGCCGAGCAGAAACTTATAGCCAAGTTCCGCGCACATGAGTACGGCCTCAACCAGGACCTTGGATTCATGTTGCATTACATTCATCCTCCACCATCTGGCCTGGGCGTGCAAAATCCTACCAACTGTCCTGGCTTGAGACAATTCACACCTTTAACCTGGGGTTACCCCTATCTCTGGATCTGTAAAGACTTGATTACCTGCAAATGCTCGCATTCAAAGCATTGTCTCTATATTTCTGGAACACACCTCTTCACCTGAGGAAGGAGCAGTGCTCCGAAAGCTAGTGATTTGAAACACACCTGTTGGACTTTAACCTGGTGTTTTAAGACTTCTTACAGAGCTATGAAGTTAGGTGGATTGGCCATGCTAAATTGCCCCTTTGTGTCCAAAAGGTTGGGTTATGGGGACATGGACCGTGGGAGACTGCTTTTGGAGGGTCGGTGCAGGCTCGATGGGCCAAATGGCCTACACTGCAGTAATTCTATGAATCCCAGCTTCTCTTATGGGAACTGGAGGCAATAATATGTTACAAAGAGCTAGATATATTAGAAGGAATGGGGCATAGCTGCAGAAGAATTAAGGCTGGGAATTAAACATTGGAGGATAAAACTTAATTTGGAAAGATAGAGGGTAAAAAGGGATGTCAATTTCTGCTTTATGAGGTAACATACGGGCAGTAAACAAAAGTGACAACCATCAATGAAATAAGATCCCTGTGGCTACGTCAAAAGTAAAATGGATCAATCACACTAATGGGGGTGGTAGTCATGGAAAAGAAGTAAAAAATATATAATGATGACCATGGGGAATTTAACGATGCAAAAGTGAATTAGTTACAAAGGTACAGTAATGGATTTGCAACATTGATACAGGACTCCTTTCTAACCCAGTATGTAAGAAGACTACAAGAAAATTTGCTACTGGATCCAGTAATTGTGATTGAACCAGAAGCAGATGGGAAATAATCGTTGGGAAGCATCTAGGCAATAATGACCATAATATATGCTTTAAAAAGGATGGAAGCGTGACAAAGATCAGTAATTGGAGAAAAGTTGATTTTGAGGGGTTGAGAATAGAACCTGTGAAATTGAAATGGATATTAATATTGGCAAACAATGTAGAACAGCAACGGTAAAATGGAGTCCATGAAAAATAAATGTTGTGAAACGCTAATGAGAAACCTTGGATGAATAAAAGTACAAGGGAAAGATTGAGGGTGAGTAATGGCATATGGTAAGTAGATGCACAACGAGGGTGAATAGGAAGAGGTTGGAGAAATAAAAAAAAACAATTAGAAAGGCAAAGGGGAATTAAATTCTCGGCGACTAAAACAAAACGATAAAATATTCTGTGAGCATACGTATAAGTAAAAACAGTTGGGATGGGAAAGTGGAAAAATCCATTGTCTGCATGGAATGCATCCTGACATTTTGAAAGAATAGAGACAACACATTATTAATACCTTGTTGGGAGCAGTGCAATGCCAGAGGACTGGCAAGCAGCTAACATTATCAATATTTAAGATGGAACACGGGGCAGCACGGTGGCCTAGTGGTTAGCACAACCGCCTCACGGCGCTGAGGTCCCAGGTTCGATCCCGGCTCTGGGTCACTGTCCGTGTGGAGTTTGCACGTTCTCCCCGTGTCTGCGTGGGTTTCGCCCCCACAACCCAAAAATGTGCAGAGTCGGTGGATTGGCCACGCTAAATTGCCCCTTAATTGGAAAAAATAATTGGCTAATCTAAATTTATAAAAAATAAAAAGATTACAGAGGCGACCAAAACAGATTCCACTAATTTAGCATCAACGCACCCAGATATTTGTCGTGAGCCAACCAATTTTATTAAAACATCTTTCTCACAAGGATTTCCAATCTTCACGTCAATCCCGCTCGGCTGGCTTCAACAATGACCCACTTCACAGGGTTTCAACCTCGCTTTCGGAGATTATTTTTCCCTGGATCTCTGAGGACACTCGAGCTTCACCTTCCAAGCACAATTTCAGATAGTCATAGAGGTTTTACAGCATAGAAAGAGGCCCTTTGGCCCATCGTGTCTGCGCTGGCCACGATTATTCTATTACTACCTGCAATTAGCCCTGGATGTTATGGCATGTCAAGTGCTCATCTAAATCCTTCAATGCGAGGATTCCTGTCTTTACCACCCTTTTAGGCAATGTGTTCCAGATTCCCATCACCCTCTGGGTGAAAAAGCTTTTCCTCACAACCCCTCAAACACCCCCCCCCCCCCCCCCCCCCCCCCCCCCCAGCTAAAGGGAAAAGTTTTTCCAGCCATGCCTGGCAGAAGACCATTGTTCAAAAGAGCCCAATGGTGTGCAGTATGAAGTCACCAACTACTGTTGCCTTCTCAGATCCTCAGGGCTCCTTCTGTGCCAACATTGCTTAAAGTCTGTCCCCTGCAGTGCTTTAGAGCCTATTCCTCTGCTCCTTTCTTTAACTTCATCTCAGGGACCTATTTCTGTCCTGTGGCTTCATGCTTACCAGGACAGTCCCCTCTGAGGTTTGGGGTGTGCTGCATGGGAGATAAACATACTGACATTCCCTTCCATGTCATTTGTCCTCTTGGTGATCTATCTCTAGGTGGGGTCAGTCCTGGACCTAAAGAATGCAAAGCCACTGAACTGTTCAGGTGCGGACATTTCCTGGCCAGTGCATGAGCAGGGGGCACGAGGTTTTTTGGGGACTGGAGATCCTGACCTACGAACCTCAAGTATTTGAGTTTCTCAACAAAGGTAAAAGCAGACCAGGATAATGTAATAGATGATATTTATCTAATTTCCACAAGATAATATTACACATAATTGACCAAGGCTTAATGTCAGCATGCTGGACAAGGAGCAGAATGGATAACTAGCTGGCTGCAAGACATAACACAAGAGTCTAGGGCTAATAGAATAGATAGATAGAACAGTACAGCACAGAAGTACAACACAGTACAACACTTGCTAAAGGGGAGTTATTTAGACACAAGGATCAGTGCTAGGACCACTTGTTCACAATTTCTATCAATCATTTAGACTGGAATGAAAAACACAATTTCTAAATTTTGTGGGTGTCACCAAACAGGGCAATAGTAAACACTCAGGAGGACTGTAACAAATTAGAGGACAGTAAGAAGTCTTACAACACCAGGTTAAAGTCCAACAGGTTTGTTTGAAACACAAGCTCTCGGAGCGCAGCTCCTTCCTCAGGTGAATGGCGAGGTATGTTCCAGAAACATTTATATAGACGAAGTCAGAGATGCTGGACAATGCTTGGAATGCGAGCATTTGCAGGTAATCAAATCATTACAGATCCAGGGACAGGGATAATCACAGGTTAAAGAGGTGTGAATTGTACTTTAGTGGTTTTGTGATCTGTAGCCCTTTTGGGATCTTGTCTGCTTTTTTGCATCTTTGTAGAAACTTAATGTCAGTGTCTCTATGCGCTATCTTCCTGGAGATCCTCTCCACTTTGAGCCGGCAGTTTGCGGTGTCGATGGTAGCCATGATGTGGAGATGCCGGCGTTGGACTGGGATGAGCACAGTAAGAAATCTTATATGTTTAGATTTAGATGTTGCATTGAAGATCTTCGCATTGAAGATGATTTAGATGTTTCTGTAAGAACAGAGAAGATGGTAAAAGAGGGGGGGGGGGGTGGCATTGTTAATCAAGGAAAGTATTACGGCGGTAGAAAGGACGCTTGAGGACTCGTCTATTGAGGTAGTATGGGCCGAGGTTAGGAACAGTAGAGGAGAGGTCACCCTGTTGGGAGTTGTCTATAGACCTCCGAATAGTTCCAGAGATGTAGAGGAAAGGATTGCAAAGATGATTCTCGACAGGAGCGAGAGTAACAGAGTAGTTGTTATGGGGGACTTTAACTTTCCAAATATTGACTGGAAATACTATACTTCAAGTACTATAGATGGGTCAGTTTTTGTGCAGTGTGTGCAGGAGGGTTTTCTGACACAGTATGTAGACAGGCCAACAAGGGGCGAGGCCACATTGGATTTGGTACTGGGTAATGAACCCGGCCAGGTGTTAGATTTAGATGTAGGTGAGCACTTTGGTGATAGTGATCACAACTCGGTTATGTTTACTTTAGCAATGGGCAGGGATAGGTATATACCGCAAGGCAAGAATTATAGCTGGGGGAAAGGCAATTATGATGCTATTCGGCAAGATTTAGGATGTATAGGATGGGGAAGGAAACTGCAGGGGATGGGTACAATCGAAATGTGGAGCTTTTTCAAGGAACAGCTACTGCGTGTCCTTGATAAGTATGTACCTGTCAGGCAGGGAGGAAGTTGTCGAGCAAGGGAACCGTGGTTTACTAAGGAAGTTGAAGCACTTGTCAAGAGGAAGAAGAAGGCTTATGTTAGGATGAGACATGAAGGCTCAGTTAGGGCACTTGAGAGTTACAAGTTAGCCAGGAAGGACCTAAAGGGAGAGTTAAGAAGAGCGAGGAGAGGACACGAAAAGTCGTTGGCGGATAGGATCAAGGAAAACCCTAAGGCTTTCTATAGGTATATCAGGAACAAAAGAATGACTAGAGTAAGATTAGGGCCAATCAAGGATAGTAGTGGAAAGTTGTGTGTGGAATCAGAGGAGATAGGGGAAGCGTTAAATGGATATTTTTCGTCGGTGTTTACACTGGAGAAAGACAATGTTGTCGAGGAGAACACTCAGGTTCTGTCGACCAGGCTAGATGGAATTGAGGTTCAAAAGGAGGAGGTGTTAGCAATTTTGGAAAATGTCAAAATAGATAAGTCCCCTGGGCCAGATGGGATTTATCCTAGGATTCTCTGGGAAGCCAGGGAGGAGATTGCAGAGCCTTTGTCCTTGATCTTTATGTCGTCTTTGTCGACAGGAATAGTGCCGGAAGACTGGAGGATAGCAAATGTTGTCCCCTTGTTCAAGAAGGGGAGTAGAGACAACCCTGGTAATTATAGACCTGTGAGCCTTACTTCGGTTGTGGGTAAAATGTTGGAAAAGGTTATAAGAGATAGGGTTTATAATCATCTTGAAAAGAACAAGTTGATTAGCGATAGTCAACACGGTTTTGTGAAGGGTAGGTCATGCCTCACAAACCATATTGAGTTTTTTGAGAAGGTGACCAAACAGGTGGATCAGGGTAAAGCTGTTGATGTGGTGTATATGGATTTCAGTAAGGCGTTTGATAAGGTTCCCCACGGTAGGCTATTGCAGAAAATAAGGAAGTATGGAATTGAAGGTGATTTAGCGGTTTGGATCAGTAATTGGCTAGCTGAAAGAAGACAGAGGGTGGTGGTTGATGGCAAATGTTCATCCTGGAGTTCAGTTACTAGTGGTGTACCGCAAGGATCTGTTTTGGGGCCACTGCTGTTTGTCATTTTTATAAATGACCTGGAAGAGGGTGTAGAAGGATGGGTTAGTAAATTTGCAGATGACACGAAGGTCGGTGGAGTTGTGGATAGTGCTGAAGGATGTTATAGGATACAGAGGGACATAGATAAGCTGCAGAGCTGGGCTGAGAGGTGGCAGATGGAGTTTAATGCGGAAAAGTGTGAGGTGGTTCACTTTGGAAGGAGTAACAGGAATGCAGAGTACTGGGCTAATGGCAAGATTCTTGGTAGTGTAGATGAACAGAGAGATCTCGGCATCCAGGTACATAAATCCCTGAAAGATGCCACCCAGGTTATTGGGGCTGTTAAGAAGGCATATGGTGTGCTAGCCTTTATAAGCAGGGGGATTGAGTTTCGGAACCACAAGGCCATGCTGCAGCTGTACATAACTCTGGTGCGGCCGCACCTGGAGTACTGCGTGCAGTTCTGGTCACCACATTATAGGAAGGATGTGGAAGCTTTGGAAAGGGTTCAGAGGAGATTTACTAGGATGTTGCCTGGTATGGAGGGAAGGTCTTACGAGGAAAGGCTCAGGGAATTGAGGTGGTTTTCGTTAGAGAGGAGAAGGCTGAGAGGTGACTTAATAGAGACATACAAGATAGTCAGAGGGTTAGATAGGGTGGACAGTGAGAGTCTTTTTCCTCGGATGGTGATGACCAACACGAGGGGACATAGCTTTAAATTGAGGGGTGATAGATATAGGACAGATATCAGAGGCAGTTTCTTTACTCAGAGAGTAGTAGGGATGTGGAACGCCCTGCCTGCAACAGTAGTAGACTCGCCAACTTTAAGGGCATTTAAGTGGTCACTGGATAGACATATGGATGAAAATGGAATAGTGTAGGTCAGATAGGCTTCAGATGTTTTCACAGGTCGGCGCAACATCGAGGGCCGAAGGGCCCGTACTGCGCTGTAATGTTCTATGTTCTATAACACCAGGTTAAAGTCCAACAGGTTTGTTTCAAACACGAGCTTTTGGAGCACAGCTCCTTCCTCAGGTGAATGGAGAGCTATGTTCCAGAAACATATATATAGACAAAGTCAAAGATACAAGACAATGCTTTGAATACGAGCATTTGCAGGTAATTAATTTACAGATCCAGAAGATACCTCTCCATTCACCTGAGGAAGGAGCTGCGCTCCGAAAGCTCGTGTTTGAAACAAACCTGTTGGACTTTAACCTGGTCAGGAAAGAATTGACCGATGGAGTTTTTTTTCTCTTGAAAAGAGAAGGCTCAAGGTCACCTAACAGACATCTTTTTTAATAACTTTCTTTCAAGGGATGTGGGCTTTGATGGCTAGACCAGCACTAATTGTTCATACATAACTGACCTTGAGAAGGTGGTGCTGTGCTGCCTTCTTAAACCACTGCAGTCCATGTATTGTTGGTACCCTACAATTCTGTTTGGAAGGGAGTTTCAGGGTTTTGACCCAGCGACAGTGAAGGAACAATGATAGGAACAATAATTCTAAGTCAAGATGGTGTGTGACTTGGAAGGGAACTTGCAAGTGCGGGTGTCTCTGTGCATTTGCTACCTGTGTCTTTGTAGGTTGTAGACATCACTGTTTTGGAAGGTGCTGACAAAGGAGCCTTGGTGACATTGAGAATGTGAAGCAAGGGTTAATAGCTAGAACAAGCCAGAATTAATGGGACACATTAGTGGAAAATTACAAATAGGGGAGTTGTTATTGAATTCGTGAGCCGACTCATGACTAAGCCGAATAGCCTTGAGAAACAAGGAAGATGGCTGGATGACGGAATATGAAATGTGGGAGCCGCTTCTACTGTGGCTAAACACCTGCTGTTTATGCTAAGACTGCTACATACTCATGTGCCAATAGATAACCTCAAAGTCTGTAAAATCATGTATCGAAACTATGGTAAAAACAAGTTATGCTTTGTAATGGGGGCAAGCTCAAGTGAATGTAAGGGACAGCCCCTTAAAAATACATATAAAAAAAGGATGTTTTGAGCAATACTTTGGCACTCTCCGAGGTGGTTCTTTGGAATACCTAGAGGGCTGCCCCGATCACAATAAAGAATATTCTGAAGTACGGACGTGTTCGAGACCGTTTCTTCCTGACTGAGAGACAAGTGAATTAGAGACGCATTCACAACATGAGGCAGTGAATCATATAACTTGTACGCACTGCTACCACATTGCTGGACAGGTTGTGGAGAATGAAGAAGTGAGTTAATTGCCACAGTTACCAGCCTCTCACTTGCTCTTGTAGCCACAGTATTTATGGGCCGAGTTCAGTTCAGTTTCTGGTCAATAGTAACCCCTCGGTATATTGATAGTGGGAGATTCAGCATTAGCAATGCCATAGAATATCAAGGAGAGATAGTTGGATTTTCTCTTGTTGGAGATGGTCATTGCCTGGCACTTCTGTGGCAAGAATGTAGCTTACCCCTTATCAACTCAAACTTGGATGTAACCTGCATAAGAACGCAGACTATTTCAGTGTCTTGACGAGTCGTGAATAGTGCTTAACATCACAATCATCAGCGCGCATCCCACTTCTGATGGAGGGAAGGTCATTTGATGAAGCAGCTGAAGATGGTTGGGCTGAAGACACTAGCCTGAGAAATTCCTGCAGTGGTGTCCTGGGACGAATGACCTCCAACAACTACAACCATATTTCTTTGTGCTAGGTATGATTCCATGGAGAGTTTTCTAATTCTCATTGACTGCAGTTTTGCTAAGAGTCCTTGATGCCAGACTCAGTCAAATGTTACCTTGATGTCAACAAAGGTCACTCTCCCTTCACCTCTTGATTTCTTGGTTCAAAGGTTTGGATAAAGTAGACGCAGGATGATGTGTGACTTAGAAGGGAACTTGCAAGTGGGGGTCTTCCTGTGCATTTGCAGGGGAAAAGCAGAGCTAGAAGCTGTCAATACAAGATAGTCACCAAGAAATTCAATAAAGAGTTTAGAAGAAACTACAGGGAGAGTGGAGTGGAAAGTGGAACTTGTGAACCACTGGGAGCATTTGATGGAGATAAATTGGATACAATTAAGTTAAGTATTTAGTGTAGAAAAGAATAGACAATTAAGCCGTTAGATGAGGCAGAATGGGACAAGGCTTGAATAGAATATAAATTCTGGCCTGTTTCTGTGCTGTAATAGTTATGTATGTATGTAAATCTCTGCATTCTTTCCACTGCCCTGACATTTTATAACGTGTAGTGCCCAGAATTGCACACACTATTCCAGCTCTCTTTTGTGTGTTGAGATATTATGTAAAGTCAGAATATCATAAAAATGGTATTGAATACAGATCATTTGAAGCTGACAGGTTTGATAATCGGATGCATTGTAGTTATATGGTCAGAAGCAGTGTTTCATCTGCCACTTTCTGTTTGAATTTTATGGAGAGGACTTTTACAGATTGGAGTTGAGTGATCCATACAAAATTTCCTCTGAAAATGATTTTGCCAACCTGGGTCCTTGCCAGAGTATGGCTGGGAAAACACAGACCATCTTGAACCAATGCCATTTCTAAACAAAGGCTCCTTTATACCACTATATGATGGGACGTGTGAACAGTGAAGTGTTAAGATTTAAATACTATGAATATTTATCTCCCGTTTGCCTTATATAAGCAAGGCACACCACTTTAGTATCAAATTGAAAATGTAATCTGCATGTTGGGTTACAAATAATTCAATGCATTTAGTACTATTATATGCAATGAATTTGGGATACCATGGTCTTAAACCCAGGGCCCTCTGAAATGGAATTATCAGTTGTTATTGTATCACATACATGAACATATATAATGATTTTATCTTCCACCAGCTATTTCAGTTTCTTTCTTAAGACTTGTTTTCTTAGGTTTGATTTGACTTATTGCCACATGTACCAAAGTACAGTGAAAAGTATTTTTCTGCAGCCGCGGGAACGTACACAGTACGTACAGAGTAGACAAAAGAATAATCAACAGAGAACATTGACAAATGGTACATCAACAAACAGTGATTGGTTACAGTGCAGAACAAGCGGACAAACAAAGCAAATGCATGAGCAAGAGCAGCATAGGGCGTTGTGTTTTTACAGAGAACAGATCAGTCCGAGGGGGAGTCGTTGAAGAGACTTGTAGCTGTGGGGAAAAAGCTGTTTCTATGTCAGGATGTGCGGGTCTTCAGACTTCTGAACCTTCTGCCTGATGGAAGGGTCTGTAAGAAGGCAAAGCCTGGGTGGGATGGGGCTCTGATAATGCTGTCTGCCTTCCTGAGGCAGCAGGAGGTGTATACAGAATCAATGTGGGAGTGGAAAGCTTGTATGATGTGTTGGACTGAGTTCATCACACTTGGACTGAGCAGTTGCCATACCAAGCTGTGATGCAGCCGGATAGGATGCTCTCTATTGCACATCTGTAGAAGTTTGTGAGAGTCGATGCAGACATGCCAAATTTATTTTGCTTCCGTAGGAAGTAGAGACTTTGTTGGGCTTTCTTGACTGTTGTATCAACGTGAGTGGACCAGGACAGACTGTTGGTGATGGTGACCCCAGAAACTTAATGCTATCGACCATCTCCACTTCGGAGCCATTGATGCAGACAGGAGTGTGTGTCGTGCTACGCTTCCTGAAGTCGATGATCAGTTCCTCGGTCTTTCCAACATTTAGAGAGAGTTTGTTTTCGGTACACCATGCAACCAAGTGATTTATCTCCCTCCTGTAGTCTGATTCGTCGTTGTTTGAGATACGGCCCACCACAGTCGTATAATCTACAAACCTATAGATTGAGTTGGAGTTAAGTCTTGCCACACAGTCATGTGTGTACACGGAGTACAGTAGACGACTGAGAACACATCCTTGCGGGGCCCCGGTGTTGAGGACTATTGTGGAGGATGTGCTGTTGCCTGTCCTGACAGATTGCGGTCTGTTGGTGAGGAAGTCGAGGATCCAGCTGCACAGGGAGGGGTCATGTCCAAGATTGCGGAGTTTGGTTATTAGTCTTGTCGGGATTATGGTGTTGAAGGTGGAGCTGTAGTCGATGAACAGCAGTCTTACATAGGTATCCTACTGTCTTATTGGCAGCCATACTTAGGCCATAAGCTCTGGAATTCCCTCTCCGCCTCTACCTCACTTTCCTGAACACCTAGCGATTTACCAAGCTATTGATAATTGTTAGGAAAACAAAGATAATTTTAAGGGGTTTATATTTGTATTGGTAAACATTATAAATAAGATACCGTTTTAAATGGGTTTAATTTAATATTTCTGTGTCTGGAAAGGTAAAACCTATAGTGAGATTCATGCTGGACAAACTCCATGCTGGGTTCAGAATGGAGAATATTTATCCACAGTCATCTTGTGTGCTTAAAAGAGACTTTGTATTCCTGAAATAATTGTGGATTAAGATGTACTTTGTAATCCTTATTAATCCTAAAACCTGTGTGTAATTGTTCCACTAAGGGTGGAATAAAGGTGTATTGTATCATAATCCAATTTTTTCATGCTCAATAAATGTTTTATTTCTTGTTGTTAGAACTAATTAGCAGCAACTGTGACTGTTCCTACAGGCTTTCTTAAAAAAAAAAGTTAGTCTTTTGAGCTAAGGTTCCATTCTGGGATCTTCCCGTCCAGATGTAGCATCAACTGGGATCGTAACAATCATATAAGTTGCTGTATTTATTTCCATATACTCTGTACTTCTTTAAGCTTCTCTGCTTGTTTTTCTTATGAAGGTAAATACCTTCTGAATCTTCAAACGATCAGTACTTGTTGGAAAAAGTTTTTTTGGTGATCTATTCCAAGGCCACAGCTGTTCCATAATATCGTCTGTAAATCATACCTTTGCCTAATTATTAATTTGCCCACTCTGGGTCAGTCATTTTTCATTGTTTGCCTTGTATTTTGTATTCACAACCACGTCCCTCAATGTCTGCTTTGTTTAACTTTTCATATTCCTTATAGATTTCCTGACCTCCACTTGTCCATCCATCTAATGACCTGCATGATGTCAAAAACATGCCATGCAGGGAATTACAGATCCTAACCTGCCAGCCTACAGCAGTTTGGTAAAATATGTACCACTAAATGATTATTAATTACTCTTTCAAACAAAAAGAAACATGCAGAATTTATCCCTTGTCCAGAAAGATTCCTTTGTATTTATCTAATAAGAGAATTCTAAGCTTTGTCGCTAACCCTAACTCTTTAAAGATAACAATTTTAAAACAATTTAGTGTATCCAATTCTTTTTTTACCAATTAAGGGGCAGTTTAGCATGGCCAATTCACCTGCCTTGCACACCTTTTTGGTTTGTGGGGGTGCGACCGAGGCAGGCACAGGGAGAATGTGCAAACTCCACACGGACAGTAACCTGGGATTGAACCTGGTCCTCAGCGCCATGAGGCAGCAGTGCTAACCATGCCACCCGAAAGATAACAGTTTCAATGATGAAGCAGAAGGCCTGTTCTGAAGAGAGCAAAACATACCCATCTCATGGAACTTTTTCCCCTGGCCTTATGCGAGACTCAATAATTCAATTTATGGCAAGCAAAGTTGTTCAGCCACTTTTGATATGACCTGAATCAGATAGACTTAGCTTCCAAAGGCATGCAGCCAGAAACAGGTTAGTTCACACACATTTATAAGATCAGGGGTTATGGGAGGAAGGCAGGAGAATGGGGATGAGAAACGTATCAGCCATGATTGAATGGCGGAGCAGACTTGATGGCTGAATGGCCTCATTCTGCTCCTATGTCTTATAACATATGAGATTTTTGAAGAAAATCATGTTAGACCATAGGAAGAATTTGCACTAGCATTTTAAGTTCATACTTTCTCTTGCTTAGTTGTAAAAATCAAATTCAAAACTGGAGTTTGCATCTTTGTTAAAAGTCAGCATATCTGCTCAGTTGAAATTAGTTTTCTTGCCAGAATAGCTATTTGAATGGGACAAAGTATTTGGCATGTTAATGCCTTGGTGCAGAACTGTTCGGAACACTTCCTGTAATTCCATCAGGGCAGACTGTGGAGGAGGGGGAAGGAGGCAAACTGATTCTAGTCAGAAATAAAACAATTTCCAGTTAAAGGTAAAGTTTAAACCAGTCATGATGGAATGTATCTAGCCTGTTGAGATAACTGACGTATGTTTCAAGATGATATGATCTGTGCGAGTGCCAGAACCTTACTGGAGAAGAATAAGATGGGGGTGAAATGGCACACATTTAAACTAGTTTACTGCTAGTTGGTAGGGCTAATAATACATGAAATAGAAGCAGAAGGAGGTTGTTAGACCCTGCTCTGCCATTTAACACGATCATGGCTGATTGAGCTTCAATTCCACTTTCCCACCCGCTCTCCATATCCCTTGATTCCCTGACAGAGCAGATATCCCTCTTTTTTAAATTAAGCAAAGGAGCATCCACAACTCTGTGGAGTACAGAAATCCAAAGATTCAGAATCCTTTGAAGTAATTTCATTTCATCACAGTCCTACATGATCGGTCCCTTATCCTGAGACTGAGCTCCCTTAAAATTCCACAGCCAGCAGAACCAATCTCTCAGCATCTATCCTATCAAGCCCCTTCTGAATCTTGTACATTTCAATGAGATCGCCTTTAAAAATGCCAAATGTGAAGTATTGGAATCAAGCCTGGACTGACATGAATGGACTTGTTCTTAATCAACATTATGTAGTGTTCCTGAATTAATTCATTTGATTCTCAAAACCTTAATTGCTTTTTCGGAACAAAATAAAAAATTTTTTGGCAATGTATCATCTTTTATGAAGAAACGGTGGAAACCAAAATCAGGAATTTGCACTTTAATGCTCTCACCATTGTTTTTCAAACCGTGCCTTGTGACTGGCAGAAGCTCAGCCTGTAGAACAGAGCATGTGTTGCTAAACTGTATTTCCCTAAAATGGGCCCCTGCTATAACAGCCTCACAAGGGCATAGTCTTCGACCAAGATATTGCAATCAGCGGAAACGTGGAGGCACTTGTTGCTGATCCCAGACCAGACCCTAACAGTGGCTAGGATACTGGACTAAAACCCAAATATGTGAGTTTATTTTCAGACTGTGCAGAAAGGATGATTGCTCCAGGTGTGATTGCATGAAAATATAAGGTTTGGTATTTCTAAAACAAAACTTTATTATGAATACAATATTAAACTTTTTAACTTCACACCTCAAAAGAAGAGCTTATAATAACACCTTAACACTACTACTTAACTTCCCATTAAACAACAAGAAAAGAAACATATAGCTCTCAATCTATCTTCAATTAGCATGGCATAGAGTAATACTTGCTATATAAAGCATATTTGGCTCCTGTTAGAACCCCTTGACTCTCTGTGAATGTCTTCAAAAAGCTGGTTCACCAGGTATGTTTCAGCTTCATCCTGATCCCCAGACAAAAGACTGCTCTGCTTTACATGTTATTACTCTTTTATAACTATCCTACTGTGAGAGAATTGTGGACTCGGAATCAGGCAGTTCTGAATGCAGTTCTGAATTCCTCCTCTCTCTCCCAAAGCTTCTCCAAAAACTTAACTGCCTCTCCATATTCCTGAGCTCCACCCAACAATTACCTAATTTCCACAAGCAGAAAAAAACAAATGATCTCTGCAGGCTGCAAATGCACATTAACTCCCCAGGGACTTCCCAGTCAAATCACATTTAAAATAAAAATCCTTTTAAAAATGTGACCACTGCAGTCAAACACACTGCGACCCTAGGCTTTTAACTCTTAAATTGTCCCGATCTTTAGAAGCCACTTTTCCTAAAATCCTCTATTCGTCACAATTGACTCCATGGAGGAATATGACCCTACCTTGATTGTAAGCAACAGCGGGAACTTGTTCTGCTGGTTGCAACTTGGATCCTATGGCTACATCAGTGGAGACACCTAGTGGCGAGTTCCATGTGCAGCAGTTTTAATATCATCACCTGAAGACCCACCCCTTGAGGGCTGTGTTCAGCTCAATGACAGGGAAGCATTACTTGATTCTTTGCAATTTTTTCTTTGATTAATTTTTAATTGCACCTACATCCCCCTCTTGCCCCCCAGCAGCTCTCCTGGCACCCCTGTAGGTGGGGAGGTGGGGAAGAGGAGCTGGAGAGTGAAGGAAGAGGGAAACAGGGGCAGGGGTGCTTTAAGGGGCTTTGCGCCTGCTAGCAACAGCCCGAAAAATAAACATAAATGGAAGTGTAAGTGATTTTATATAACAGGTCCCAGGGAAACCATTGGCCTGGGATCGTCTGGACCCACAAAAGTGAACTGCAACTTCCGGATTTGAGAGTAAGTGGGCTCCTCTTCTCTAATGATCAATGTATCTGGTAAAATTATACAGTAAAGCAGATCAAAGCCAAGGACACAGGCCACCCCCCCCCCCCAGTAGAATTCCATGGGGTGGGGGGGGGGGGGGGTGGTTAGATTTTGGTCCCATACTCAGTGCCATCCCAATTATTATTCCCTGTACATATGAACATATGCATCCTGTGTTGCCAGCACCAACTGCCAAAGAGAAAATGAAAGTTTAAAGGAAGGTTTGAATTTGGTCAAGTTGATCCAGCAGAGGGCAGCAGAGCAGAGCTACTGATCAGCTGTTCTGGGGAAATTTGCATACGTGCAGTGCGGTCAGCCTAAGTTGAAGGTGGTTTGTGGAGGATCTGTTGTCAAGTGACAGTTAAACCCGAGACACTTCGTGAGTGTTTCCCACCCTACCTCCTCCTCTAACCAACCCCCCCCACCCTACCTCCTCCTCTAACCAACCCCCCCCACCCCACGGTGGTTGGGAAGCGGGAGCAGGGGCCTGTCGTGAAGGTGAGTGAGTGCCTTTAAATTTGCTTACCTTTCAGCGGGAACAGGGTTTGAGGTAATATCAGGTAAGCTCTTCCTTTCTTTTTCTTTTTCTTGTTTTTTTTTAAATCTAGAGGTGATGTCAGGGAAGGCAGTACAATGCTCCTCCTGCAGAATGTTTGAGGTGAGGGACGCCGTCAGTGTCCCTGCTGATTTCATCTGTGGGAAGTGCACCCAACTCCAGCTCCTCAAAAACCGTGTTAGGGACCTGGAGCTTGAGCTGGATGAACTTCGGATCATTCGGGAGGCAGAGGGGGTCATAGATAGGAGCTTCAGGGAAGTAGTTACACTACTGGAGACTGGAGATAGATGGGTAACTGTAAGAGGGACTGGGAAGAAGCAGTCAGTGCAGGGACCCCCTGCGGTCGTTCCCCTGAGTAACAAGTATACCGTTTTGGATACTTGTGGGGGGGGGGGACTTACCAGGGGTAAGCCATGGGGTACGGGCCTCTGGCACGGAGTCTGTCCCTGTTGCTCAGAAGGGAAGGGGGGAAAGGAGTAGAACATTAGTAATTGGGGACTCAATAGTCAGGGGCACAGATAGGAGATTTTGTGGGAGCGAGAGAGACTCACGTTTGGTATGTTGCCTCCCAGGTGCAAGGGTACGTGATGTCTCGGATCGTGTTTTCCGGGTCCTTAAGGGGGAGGGGGAGCAGCCCCAAGTCGTAGTCCACATTGGCACTAACGACATAGGTAGGAAAGGGGACATGGATGTCAGGCAGGTCTTTAGGGAGCTAGGATGGAAGCTCAGAGCGAGAACAAACAGGGTTGTTATCTCTGGGTTGTTGCCCATGCCACGTGATAGTGAGATGAGGAATAGGGAGAGAGAGCAATTAAACACGTGGCTACAGGGATGGTGCAGGCGGGAGGGATTCAGATTTCTGGATAACTGGGGCTCTTTCTGGGGAAGGTGGGACCTCTATAGACAGGATGGTCTACATCTGAACCTGAGGGGCACCAATATCCTGGGGGGGAGATTTGTTAGTGCTCTTTGAGGGGGTTTAAACTAATTCAGCAGGGGCATGGGAACCTGGATTGTAGTTTTGGGGTACGGGAGATTGAGAGTATAGAGGTCAGGAGCACAGATTTGACTTCGCAGGAGGGAGCCAGTGTTCAGGTAGGTGGTTTGAAGTGTGTCTACTTCAATGCCAGGAGTATACGAAATAAGGTAGGGGAACTGGCAGCATGGGTTGGTACCTGGGACTTCGACGTTGTGGCCATTTCAGAGACATGGAAAGAGCAGGGACAGGAATGGTTGTTGCAGGTTCCGGGGTTTAGGTGTTTTAGTAAGCTCAGAGAAGGGGGCAAAAGAGGGGGAGGTGTGGCGCTGCTAGTCAAGGACAGTATTACGGTGGCGGAAAGGATGGTAGATGGGGACTCTTCTTCCGAGGTAGTATGGGCTGAGGTTAGAAACAGGAAAGGAGAGGTCACCCTGTTGGGAGTTTTCTATAGGCCACCTAATAGTTCTAGGGATGTAGAGGAAAGGATGGCGAAGATGATTCTGGAAAAGAGCGAAAGTAACAGGGTAGTTGTTATGGGAGACTTTAACTTTCCAAATATTGACTGGAAAATATATAGTTCGAGTACATTAGATGGGTCGTTCTTTGTACAATGTGTGCAGGAGGGTTTCCTGACACAATATGTTGACAGGCCAACAAGAGGCGAGGCCACATTGGATTTGGTTTTGGGTAATGAACCAGGCCAGGTGTTAGATCTGGAGGTAGGTGAGCACTTTGAAAACAGTGACCACAATTCGGTGACCTTTACGTTAGTGATGGAAAGGGATAAGTATACCCCGCAGGGCAAGAGTTATAGCTGGGGGAAGGGCAATTATGATGCCATTAGACATGACTTAGGATGTGTAGGTTGGAGAAGTAGGTTGCAAGGGTTGGGCACACTGGATATGTGGAGCTTGTTCAAGGAACAGCTATTGCATGTTCTTGATAAGTACGTACCAGTCAGGCAGGGAGGAAGGGGTCGAGCGAGGGAACCGTGGTTTACCAAAGAAGTGGAATCTCTTGTTAAGAGGAAGAAGGAGGCCTATGTGAAGATGAGGCGTGAAGTTTCAGTTGGGGCGCTTGATAGTTACAAGGAAGCGAGGAAGGATCTAAAGAGAGAGCTGAGACGAGCAAGGAACGGACATGAGAAGTCTTTGGCAGGTAGGATCAAGGAAAACCCAAAAGCTTTCTATAGGTATGTCAGAAATAAAAGAATGACTAGGGTAAGAGTAGGGCCAGTCAAGGACAGTGGTGGGAGGTTGTGTGTGGAGGCTGAGGAGATAAGCGAGATACTAAATGAATACTTTTTGTCAGTATTCACTCAAGAAAAAGATAATATTGTGGAGGAGAATGCTGAGACCCAGGCTATTAGAATAGATGGCATTGAGGTGCGTAGGGAAGAAGTGTTGGCAATTCTGGACAAGGTGAAAATAGATAAGTCCCCGGGGCCTGATGGGATTTATCCTAGGATTCTCTGGGAAGCCAGGGAAGAGATTGCTGAGCCTTTGGCTTTGATTTTTAGGTCATCATTGGCTACAGGAATAGTGCCAGAGGACTGGAGGATAGCAAATGTGGTCCCTTTGTTCAAGAAGGGGAGTAGAGATAACCCCGGTAACTATAGGCCGGTGAGCCTAACGTCTGTGGTGGGTAAAGTCTTGGAGAGGATTATAAAAGATAGATTTATAATAATCTAGATAGGAATAATATGATTAGGAATAGTCAGCACGGTTTTGTGAAGGGTAGGTCATGCCTCACAAACCTTATCGAGTTCTTTGAGAAGGTGACTGAACAGGTAGACGAGGGTAGAGCAGTTGATGTGGTGTATATGGATTTCAGTAAAGCGTTTGATAAGGTTCCCCACGGTCGGCTATTGCAGAAAATATGGAGGCTGGGGATTGAGGGTGATTTAGAGATGTGGATCAGAAATTGGCTAGTTGAAAGAAGACAGAGAGTGGTAGTTGATGGGAAATGTTCAGAATGGAGTTCAGTTACGAGTGGCGTACCACAAGGATCTGTTCTGGGGCCGTTGCGTTTGTCATTTTTATAAATGACCTAGAGGAGGGCGCAGAAGGATGGGTGAGTAAATTTGCAGACGACACTAAAGTCGGTGGAGTTGTAGACAGTGCGGAAGGATGTTGCAGGTTACAGAGGTACATAGATAAGCTGCAGAGCTGGGCTGAGAGGTGGCAAATGGAGTTTAATGTGGAGAAGTGTGAGGTGATTCACTTTGGAAAGAATAACAGGAATGCGGAATATTTGGCTAATGGTAAAATTCTTGGTAGTGTGGATGAGCAGAGGGATCTCGGTGTCCATGTACATAGATCCCTGAAAGTTGCCACCCAGGTTGATAGGGTTGTGAAGAAGGCCTATGGTGTGTTGGCCTTTATTGGTAGAGGGATTGAGTTCCGGAGCCATGAGGTCATGTTACAGTTGTACAAAACTCTAGTATGGCCGCATTTGGAGTATTGCGTACAGTTCTGGTCGCCTCATTATAGGAAGGACGTGGAAGCTTTGAAACGGGTGCAGAGGAGATTTACCAGGATGTTGCCTGGTATGGAGGGAAAATCTTATGAGGAAAGGCTGATGGACTTGAGGTTGTTTTCGTTAGAGAGAAGAAGGTTAAGAGGTGACTTAATAGAGGCATACAAAATGATCAGAGGGTTAGATAGGGTGGACAGCGAGAGCCTTCTCCCGCGGATGGAGGTGGCTAGCACGAGGGGACATAGCCGTAAATTGAGGGGTAATTGATATAGGACAGAGGTCAGAGGTGGGTTTTTTACGCAAAGAGTGGTGAGGCCGTGGAATGCCCTACCTGCAACAGTAGTGAACTCGCCAACATTGAGGGCATTTAAAAGTTTATTGGATAAGCATATGGAT
The DNA here is from genome assembly GCF_902713615.1 of Scyliorhinus canicula. Lineage (NCBI taxonomy): Eukaryota > Metazoa > Chordata > Chondrichthyes > Carcharhiniformes > Scyliorhinidae > Scyliorhinus > Scyliorhinus canicula. Next base: position 125,408,359 of record NC_052158.1, on the reverse strand, counting down.
GATAAGGGCATAGTGTAGGTTAGATGGCCTTTAGTTTTTTTTTCCATGTCGGTGCAACATCGAGGGCCGAAGGGCCTGTACTGCGCTGTATCGTTCTATGTTCTATGATGTTAAATACAGTACACTACAAGGTGCTTAAGACAGACGAGTTCATGGGCGGGATTCTCCAATTGACGATGCCGAAATTGCGTTCGGCAATTGCCCGGAGAATGCATTTGTATGCCGAAATCGGGGGGGGGGGGGGGGGGGGGGGGGGGGGGCAGTACTGTTTTTTGGATGCTCTGCCCCCTCAAAAACAGCTTACTGCGCCGCATGCCGTTGGGACATACTGAGGCCCTCCTCGATGCTCTGCCACCATGGGCCGACTTCACAATGTCGTCGGCCAGGTGTCCTCTCAGTTTTCAGGGACCTTGCGTGGCGGCTGCGGACTGTATGCAGCTCCGCCACATTTGGAGGGGGGGGAGAGCCATTCCGCTGGCAGGGGGGCTCTGGCAGGGGCTGGGAGGAACCAGTGGGGGGGGGGGGGGGGTGGTCCCAGGGGGCTGAGGGGGGTTACACGGGGCACTATCTGGCAGGCTGGGTCCGCATTTTGTATGGTGCGGCTGCCGCAGGTCACCACTGTGCAATGCACGGCCACGGACCCAGTCATTCTGCGTCCGTATCTGCAGGTAAAGAGGGGCTTTACATGGCGCGGCTGCTAGCCCCCCACCGGGCGGTGCATCGGTGCGGGGCAGTGCCGACTTTTTGGTCGCAAGACCAGACGCTTCTTATGGACATAGCCGCAAAATCGGAGAATCCAGCCCATGGTTCCTCAAGCTTACTCTCAGCTTCCCCAGAACAGGGTCGCATTCCAAATTCAGACAAAGAGTGATTTGAAATGGCAAGTGGCTGGCAGTTTGTGGGCGTGTTTGAAAACATAACCGAGGTGTTCAGTAAGTGCAGTTATGAACAGAAAAATACCCTCATTGGTCCCACAAAGCTGCAAAATCTTGTGCAGTACAATATATACTACCCAACTGAAAACACTGATCTCCTGGGAGAGGTGGGATTATACACTCAAACCAAGCGGGGAAAGTGAAATATGGAAATTTGTTTCTGACTCCTTAAGGCAATTAAAACTAGTCCAGGAAATCAATCTGCTCTTGATTTTTATAGAACACTTATCTCTTTTTTATACCTCAGTCAGGAACAGGTTCAGCTCTCACTTGAAGGAATTCAATGGATCAGTAGCCACTTAATCGGCATTTGGTTTCCCCAATGTAGAGAAGACCGCACTGCAAGCAGAGAATACAGCATTGTCAGGAATGCAAAGGTAGTTTTAAGGGATTTATATTTGTATTGGCAAACTTTAGAAGTAAGATATAGTTTTAAGTGGGTTGAATTTAATGTTTCCTTGGTCTGGAAGGGTAAAACCTATTGTTTGATTCATGCCGGGCAAAGGTGTTTGTATGCATGGGGATTGGTTAAGTTCCGACTGTGATTATATTGTGCTTAGAGAGGGCTATGGTGTGAAAAATAAATAGTGGGCATAGGCACATGACCATTGCTTAGCAACTGGAGACCCTTGTAACGTAAAAAGCTTTTAAGTTTTAGTTTTGCTGAATTTGTTTGCAGTTGAGGGCAAGTCACCAGGGAGATCTCTCAACTCTGTCAGGAGAAGCTGGATAGGACAAGGGAGTTTCAAAGAGGTAGACCTCCAAGTAATTTCCAGTCCAGATAACCAGGGAATTGGGACAAAACAAATCTCTTAAGGCGAATGAAGTTAACAGCACAGGGATCAAGGTATTGTTCAGAAGAATTCAAGGAAAAGTAAACAAAGACTTTGGAGTTAAAGAAACAATTACAGTAGCCAGATTTAAAGTGGGACAGCAAACTTCAGAGGTAAATAAAATGTTTGATGCCATTTTACTAGACTGGGAAATTGAGAGTTAAAGCAATTGTAGACAGTTTGCACAGCAGTCAAAATAAAGAAATCCTAAAAGTGTTGGTGTAAAATCCTGGACTGGAATCACTGTTAAAAGTGGAGTGGAAGTGTAGTGTTCAAAAGTTTCCTTTGGAAAACCTGGCCTCGATGATTGAATTCAAATTGTTAAGGGAAAGCATTATTGTGAGATCTTCCCGACCAGTTACAACATAACTGGGATCGTAACTGAAGATAAGGTTGAAGCAAGTACATGTAAATTACCATTTCACACAACGGTGATGTTGAGGTAGATGAATGAGCAGGCGCTGCATCTCCTATTCTTGCCTGGGGAAGGACAGCAGGTAGTAAAGGCTATGAAGAGTGAACCAGGGTGTTACAGAGTGAATGGTCCCTTCAGAATGCGGAGGGGTCAGGAGAAGATGTGCAGGTAGCACTTGGAGGGCAAGAGTGAAATTACATATATCATCATTTTTTTTATATTTAAGCCTGGGATGTGGACTTTGTCTCTGCAAGGACTACTGTGTGCTCGTCACCATGATGAACTGGCATTATGTCCATTCTGAAATCAGGGCTATCTAGGAACTGGGCTATCAATTACATCACAGAAGCTGAAGAGCGTGGAGTGCTTCTATCCAATCTCTCATTTGGACAGAGCTGCGTATTGATGCAACATAAATGTAAATAATCTTTACTGTCACAAGTAGGCTTACATTAACACTGCAATGAAGTTACTGGGAAAAGCCCCTAGTCACCATATTTCAGCGCCTGTTCAGGTACACAAAGGGAGAATTCAGAATTCTCAGCTGGTACGGGAATTGAACCGCACTGCTGGCTTTGTTCTGCATCACAAACTAGCTGTCTAGCCCACTGAGCTAAACCAGCCCTTCTATGGATCTCTGACTTCTTGCTGTTATTCCGCGCCTTACTGCAAGCCCAGGTAACCATTTGGATGAGTTTATTCAGAGTCCACCAGTTTGATTGAGGTCCTCCACAACAGCGGGCATTGAAGTGGGCATGACCTGTTTTACTTAAAAATCTTTGGGTTTTGGAGTTGAGACCCACGCAGACATGGGGAGAATGTGCAAACTCCACACAGACATCACCCGTGGCTGGGATTGAACCCGGGTCCTCGGCGCCACGAGACAGCAGTGCTGACTGTCATGTTCTGTAGACTGGCCCAAGTGAATGATAGACTGGCCCAAGTGAATGATAAACTACAGAACATCTAATTTAAATAATTTATTCTGTAACAACTGCATAAAGATAACTAGGATAAATAAAATAATAAACTACTAACACTAATTAACTATTTTAGAGCTCAACCTTCTTCGAGGCAATGTCCAAAGTGGTGGGGATGAGGGTGGAGCCATGCCCGAAAGTGGCGGTCTTCGGGGTTTCAGACCAGCCAGATCTATTCCTGGGGAGGAGGGTGGACGCCCCTGCCTTCCTGATCGCCCGCTGTAGAATCCTGTTCGGCTGGCGGTCATCAGCACCACCCAAAGCTGCAGACTGGCTATCCGACCTCTCGGAATCTCTCCAAATGGAGAAAATCAAATTCGCCATCCGAGAGTCAGACGACGGCTTCCACAGAACGTGGCAGCCATTCACCCAATTGTTCCGGAACCTGTTTGTGGCCAACAAACAAGCAGAAGAATAGCCAGGTAGCCAAGAAACAGGGGAAAGTAGCCAAAGCATGAGAGGGAGAGATAGACCGGGAGAAGGGGGGGGGGGGGGGGGGGACAGCTAAATCTAAGAGGAAGGAAAGGCGAACCACGGGGGGGGGGGGGGGCAGACGCAGGGAGAGGGGGAGGTAGAGGGAAGAAACAGGGAACAATAGAGGAGACCCAGGGAGGGGGAGGGGGGAGGCAGGGAAACGTTAACAAACTTGGCATCCACAGGAACAGAGAAAACGGGGCAGACAGGAGGGCCGCAGAAGCGGATGTACGCACGAGACGACAATGGCAGCGAACTCCGTCCGAGAGAAGCAAGGGACAACACCACGAACAGAGCCTACTTATGTGTGTAAATACTTTTGCCAAGTGTACAGAGCTGCTGCTGTTGAGCATAATACCGTCCGCTGACTTCTGGGGAAAATTAAAAAGTCAGCAGCAGCAGCAGCGATCCATGGGGGGGGGGGGGGTGTGAGTGCTCCGTTGGCAGGGTGTGGAAAGACTAAGGCGCGTAGGGTAAAGTCTAGTTAATTGCTATTGTATATTCTCTTTCTGCACTATGTTAATGTTCTCTCTATTTTCCTGTGTTAGCATTATTACTATTTATGATGAAAAATTTTGCAAAACTTTAATAAAAATATCTTTAAAAAACATATTGTAGAGCTACTGCAAAATACGTCTATCCTCCAACACGACCTATTCCCAACTTCCCAGCCACAGCGTCATGTGGTGGGTTTACATTGCCACCTAGTGGCCAGAGGCCGTGCATAACATTATGTACAAAGTTGCTTTATGCATGTCATCACATCCCATTTCCTTTGGAAAATTAAATTATTTACATACATTAAATTGCTTTTTTACATGTCACCATGATTTGCATAACTCTTTACATGTTCTGAATTTTTTTACAGTCTGTCACAAGTTCAGTCTTTCTGGCTTTTGTCTCATCCTGTAGACCTTCTCAGTGTCTGCTGAACTTGCAAAGGTTCTTTAGTGTTCGTTGCTTGAGTTTGATGGTCTTTGTTTATTTATGTATCACCCTTTTGTTGTATTTGTTCTATGTTCTTCAGATGTTATAGGACTGTTGCATGCTTCTTCTAGTGGTTGCATGACAAACAGTTGCTTTGAGCACAGCTCTTCTATTCCTTCTTAAGACAGCACCTTCATTCGTAATAATGATACAACTTTGGACCTGCTTGTCGCAGTACCTTGCCTGTTTAGACCATCCATTTCCTTTGGAATCTCCTGCTCTCACCGTATCCTCTGGTTGCAATGGTAGAAGTCTTTTGGCAAACCTATCATAGAATCCCTTCTGTCTCCTTTTCTGATAGATCAATTGTCTTGTTAACGAATGGTTCCCCAGCTTATGAGAAAAACAAGGCCAGCTTTTAAAAATGCTTTCAAAACTTCAAAGGCATCTGAAGACTGGTGAGTTGGAGGACAAACCTTTTTTTTCAACCAATGTAGTGAAATATTAAATCATTGGCTGAAGTAATAGTCAGAAATGTAACATTGAATCACCAAGCAAGTAAGATCATGAGGACCAAGGAGGCTCACCGGTCACTTTAAAAGTAAGTGAAAATGGTGGGTTGCGAAGGTCGGCTGGTGTGGGTCCCGAAGGATGGCCAGTTGGTAAAAATGAGTCCTGGGAAAAACACTGTTGTCCATGAGTGGTGTCTTGCTCCAGGAGAGATATTACAGTTGTATTTATTCCAATGGTTTTGGACTCAAATGGACTCTATGGCTCGGGTAGCAGTTAGGTGCACATGTTGCCTCGTTCTCCCCAATATGTCTGAGGGTAGTGAGTAAAGGCGGAAAGCCCTATTTACCCCGATTATGACATCATAAAGAATACCAGCACCGCCCCTTTCGGCGTTAGCGTATCTGATTGGTCAATACTGGGCAGACTGGCATTCCAAGAGGCGGAGCTCCCGGGGCTGCAGCCGCCTTTTGCTCAGCGGCGTTGGGTGAGGACCGGGTGAGGGGGGATGGAGGGAGGCAGAGCTGAGCTGGATCCAGACTGGACCGAGAGGGAATTCCAGCAACTGGTCAAAGCCATAGGTGGCAGAGAGAGCATCTTCCTGATCGGGGAAGTGTGCGAGAGCCGGGACCTCATGTTTCAGTTCATTAACAACTTGTTCCCGTGTTCTGCGAAACTCCACAGTAAACTCTCGGACTCGGGGAGCAGTCAGCAAACGGCGGAGCCGCAGTGCAAGGAGCCCGACAACGAGCGGGAGTTTGAGACCTTGTTGGATTCTCCGAGCAAGGTGACCCACACACTTAATGGGACCAAGGAGCAGCGGCGGATCAAAGCCCGGCTCATTCTCTTCCTCTTCCACCAAGATTTCATCTGTAACAAGCGGAACGACCTCGTGATCCGGGAGCTGCTGAAGGATGTTCGGCACCGGTCCAGCTCCTGGGAAGATCTGCCCGCTCTCATTGGGGTGGTCCACGCTGACACTGTTACCGGGGAGCTTAGTGTGGCTGTCCGCCTTATAGAGTACTACCTGCGGGCAGTCTTTCACCGGCACCCCGGTGAGTGCGTGCAGGCTCTTCCCTTCATAGCCAACCAGCCAGACTCCATGACACAGCTGAAAAAGACCACCTGTGTTGTCATCCGAGCTGTGTCGAGCATCACAACAGGTATCTAGCAAGTCTCCCGCCTAATGAAAGGCATGATAGGATACTGTATTTTTGAATGGAACTGTAATGCAACTTTGTTTTTGGTGCATATTTATTGCCCTCCCCATCTATCCTAATTAACTACTATCCTAATGTAGTTAAATGTTGTTGTGAGCCAGGAATAGCAGTCTAAGCCATTTATCCATCTTTGTGTAACTCTTCCATTTAAAAAAAGGCACACGTGTTCAATTGGAGGCAGGGTGGGGGAAACTGGGTGCTAGAGATCCCAAACCGTTTTCTGTTTGGCTGCTGTCTGAGAATTATATCCTGGCACGCATACTTTGTTTCTTAAAGTGTACCTGGTGAATGAGAAGTGTCAGCTGTTTCAGACTGTACTTGCCCATGGAGGTTTTACAAAATATGTTGTTAGTGGGACATCAAAGCAACATGATGTCCTCTACGTGTATGAAGAGGGCAAGCAACTGTGGTTCTCAATCTGATTGAGCAAACCATAAAGAATCATAGATTTTGCACTTGAGCTCCAGGATCTTATTGCAGCAAAATTATGTGTGCACCCTCTGACTCATTGTACTGGAGCAGACACAATGAATGACCAACATACAAAATACTGCAGGTCTTCTATAATCCACAAATCAGCGATTGGGAAATGCTAATTATCACCATATTTAAACCACCTTTGACAGCTAATTCTGTACAAACAACAAACCCTGAAATTAGTCTACAATATTGCCCTGGCAGACTGAGTGGAGACCAGTGAACTGCACTGCACAGCAACCCAAGCCCCCCTCCTATGTGGGCTGTTATTTTGGAGATCTTGATGGTTCCGTGTAGGTTTTTTTTTTTAGAAAATATTTTATTGAGGCATTTATAATTTTAACATTTTGAACAACAAAAATCCATCACACACAAAAATCCCACTCTGTGTAGGTTTTAACCCATCTCTGCAATGATAACACACGTGGTTACCCTTCATGAGGAACACGAGACTCATTATCAGTCCTGGGGACAAAATCGTAATTCCGTAAAAGTGCTGAGATCCTAACGCACGTGCAGTACACAGACCTATTGTACTTACTTGAGGCAAATGTGAGTCATTTGAAAGAAAATGTTTAAGTTAGACTGTCGTGGCCTTAATTGGCTTCAATTCAGTAGTGGTACTATGCTATTTATTTTGTTTTGTCTCTTGAGCAATATGTAACCTTAGCCCAGAGAAAAACTTTGAACTCTAGAACAGATCACCCTCTGTGGTTTTCTGATAACCTCACCACAGCCCCAGTTTTGAAAGTGCTCCACAAGCGGAATGAAGGAGGCATTAGAAGATTTTCGCCCGGTAACTGGTTGTCAGAATACTCCTTTTTCTCGTTGGCTAATTATTATTCACGCATTGTCCATACAAAACCTTTCTTTCGTTTTGTAATCTTTGTTAAATCCATTTTTTTTTTGTGCAATGGATTTTTAGGTTTGACTTTTTAAATGTTCATGTAATGCGAGAAGCAGAATGCACAGTGTTAATTCCAAAGACTATATATAGTAATGAAAGGGGCATCAATCACCCTGGGCTTGGAGGGGGAGTGGCCACGGAATTAGTGGGAGAGCCTCATCGGGACTACTCCGATGTTGACAGTATCAGGGAGATATATGCAATAATAATATAAATGTGCACTAGAGGCTGGTTTAGCACACTGGGCTAAAGAGCTGGCTTTTAACGCAGACCAAGGCAGGCCAGCAGCACAGTTCAATTCCCGTACCGTTCCGAACAGTTTCCGGAATGTGGTGACTAGGGGCTTTTCACAGTAACTTCATTGGAGCCTACTTGTGACAACAAGTGATTTTCATTTCATTTTCAAATCTTCTCAGGGGTAGTTTCTGATCGTTTTTCACCACTGGAGTGGAAAGCCTTTGTGCACCTTTGCACTGGTGTGCTACTTTGGGCTGCAGTAACATGCTTAAGTTGGAGTTTTGTGACTGAGGGAATTCAGTGAGGAGGGAGCGAGGTGCTCCTTTCATTTTCTACCTGTCCTCAAAAGCGGCCTTGCAGCAGGGACCGTCGGAACTACCAACAGTGGCTTTCAGAGGTGATGTTATAGTTCAAGAAGTGACGTGGGACCAATTGGCGCAGTTGATTGGTGAGTAAGTCTTGTTGTATTCGCTGGAGTTCAGAAGAATGACAGGGAATCTCATAGAAACCTATAAAATGCTAAAAGGACTAATCAGGGTAAATGCAGGAAGGATGTTCCCGATGGTGTGCGTGTCCAGAACCAGGGGTCACAGTCTGAGGATAAGTGGTAGACATTTAGGACAGAGATGAGGAGAAATGTCTTCACCCAGAGAGTGTTGAGCCTGTGAAATTTGTTACCACAGGAAGTAGTTGAGGCTGACGCATTGTATGTTTTCAAGAAGCAGTTAGATATAGCACTTGGAGTGAACGGGATCAAAGGATATTGGGTGATAGCGGGATTAAGCTATTGAGTTGGATGATCAACCATGATCATAATGAATGGCGGAGCAGGCTCGAAGGGCCGAATGGCTGCCTCTGCTCCTATTTTCTGTGTTTCTATGATTGTATTTAGAATGTTGTGGATTGTGTCAGCTGCTGTGATGGAATTTGTTACAGCAGTCAAAATATGAGCAGAGTTTTCATAGCATGTTGTTGGTTATGGATTAGCCTGCAGCCTCCTCATGAGATGGAAGTTCTTGTACAAAAGACTTCTCTTTTCAGCTTTGTCATTACAGAGCATCAACCAGGCAGGGGAAGTCCTTGATGAAGAACTGTGTTATTGTAATAATATTGAGTTAACACATCATGGCAGAAGAATGCACTGCTGAGTGCCCCCTTCATTTGTTCTATTTTGCTTTCACCAGGGGGAAATGACTTGTGTTAGGGTCATTTTCAGAAGAAATTTTTGCAGCACGTTTTGTCAGCTGTGTGCAGAAGGACATAATGTAATTGTATCTTCAACATATTACGTGAAGGTAAACCAAAAGACAATGCGCTCTTTTCTGATTTGATTTGGCCACAATGCATGCTAGGATTGGGTACTTCCCCTCAAACTGGGATTTTATTGGTTTCCATAGATTACTGGAATAAAGGGTTCACCTTTTGAGAGTGTATAATCTTCGTTATGGCATGCTGAAAATGATGGAATAAGTAGGGACAACAATGTGAATCGCTGGTAAGCTTTTAACTCATTGAAACCTCACTCACTTGTACAGAGTTAAAATCAGGCTCCAACATGAGTCACTTCTCACAGTACAAGATATGGGGAAAAGCAGTTTTAAAAGAAAAGAACAGACAACGTACAATACAGAAGTAGGCCATTCGGCCCATCGAGTGCGCCGACCCACTGTGGGCATATGTATGGTATCTTCTAAACCATTGCCCATGAATCTTTCTCAATAATATCCTTTATTTCCTCCCTGGGGTTTCCTTAAGTATTCTCTTGGCTCCATTAGTAGTACGTACTCCGCTACTTGGTTTGATTGGTCTTTTTATTTTCACATTAGCTGCTTGAGTTACCCACTATTTTCAGTCAGATTCATCCTAGCGACAGAGAGAAAGGGGAAAGGATAAACGTGCTTAAAGAGTCTATGTAAATCATTTGAATACCTTATATTTGGCGTAATATAAAATATCCAAACTGAGAGAAATAAAAGGTTTAACTGATATAGTACATAGGTTGTTTTCAGAAATAAAAGAAAAAGTAGGACTTCCGGTGGCGGCCCTGGAGGAGTAGGTCGCACATTTGATAGCTTTCCACCTGTAAGGGACTTTTGGACCTTTTTTCCCTCGTTTTTTTTCCTGATTTTATGGGATAAACCGGTGAAGAGTGAGACAGTAAGGAGAAATCCCCCTCCGGTGTATGGAGAATTGGACTAGAAGTGGCCATGTGAGAGGACAAAGTCCTATAAGGGAGACGCAAGTAGAGCTGGTAACATGGGACAGCATGGTGGGGCAGCAGGGCCGTGGGCAGACGACACAGTGGTCGACAGATCAGCTGGTGAAGTTTTGAGGATTGCTTCACCAAGCTGAAGAAGGAAATGCTGGACCTGATTGATCAAGTGGTTCAGAATCAGGAAACCCACGGGAGAGTGATCCACGAGGTTCCACAAAGAGTACATAACCCTGCTGGAAAACAAGGTGGGGATGATGGACGACCGCTAGAAAAGAATGCAGGAGAAGCTGGAGGACCTGGAGAATCGGTCCTGGAGGCAGAATCTCAGGATTGTTGGCCTTCCTGAAGGCAGTGAGGGATTGGTTACGAGGGCTTATGTGACGGACATGTTGGAGAAGTTGATGTGGGCTGGGGCGTTCCCTCGGCCCCTGGAATTGGACCGAACGCACAGAGCCCTCGCGAAGAAGCCCCGAGCGAATGAGCTGCCGAGAGCCACGGTGGTATGTTTTCACAGTTTCGTGGCCAAGAAAGAACGGAGCTTGTGGTGGGCCAAGAAAGAACGGAGCAGCAAGTGGGAGAACTGTGAGTTGCGCAGCTATCAGGACCAGGGAGTGGATTTGGCCAAGAGGTGAGCTGGGTTCAATTGGGCAAAAACTACCCTTTTTTTTTTAAGAAGGGGATGAAGCTCTGGATGCTGTACCCAGCCCACCTGTGGGTCACACATGAGGAAAGGGACTTCTACTTTGAAACGTCAGACGAAGTATGGACCTTTATTAAAGAAATGAAGCTGGAGGCGAATTAAAAGACACTGAAACCTTGGAGAAATACTGTGACGGCGATTTGTTGTCCTGGGTTGTATAAATTTAAGTAGCGCTATGTGAAATAATGGGCTGTGTGGATGGTTAAAGGTCGCTTTGTCTTGCAGGGAGCTGGTTAGAGGCGGGGGGGGTAGGCTTTGGATTTGGTTCTGCTTTTTGGGTGATTATTTTTCTAAAGTGACTGTTTCTTCACTTTTTTTTCTGCTGTTTGTTTACTTGGGAATGTGATGCTTTTAAAATGTTTATTCATGTGGGGGGAGAGGGGAGAGAACAATAGGGAGACAGACTGCTTGGTGCCGCGGGCGGGCGCTATCAAGTCAGCATGGGTCAGCTGACTCTCGGAAACACAGTGGGGGGGGGGGGGTTGTGAGCAGGTGTTAAGCTGGAGCTTGACTTGGGGGATTGGGTTTCTAGTGTTGTTGCTAGGTACGGAACTGCTTTGCTGACAGGGGAAGAAGTGTTACTAGGGGACAAATGGGAGGTCGGGAACGGTGACTGCCCGAGTGGGGACTCGAGGAAGCGGACGGTGCCAGCTCAAGGCTGGCCTAAAAATGGTGATGGCTAGTCAGCAGGGGGTTTGTTGGAAACCCCCCGTCCAGGCTGATCACATGGAACGTAAGAGGACTGAGTGGGCACGTCAAGAGGGCTTGTGTGTTTGTGCATTTGAGGGGGCTGAAGGCGGACGTGGCAATGCTACAAGACACACACCTGAAGGTTACAGACAGACGAGATTGAGGAATGGGTGGGTCAGCCTAGTGTTCCACACAGGACTGGACTTGAAGACCAGGTGGGTATCGATCTTGATCAGCAAACGAGTGGCATTCGAGGCAGGGAGAATTGTGTCAGACAGGGAAGTAGGTACACAACGGTGAGTGGGAAGCTGGAGGGTATGTGAGTGGTACTTGTGAACATGTATGCTCTGACAATGTGGAATTTATGAGGCGGGTTTTAGGTAAGATCCCAGACTTAGAGTCACATAACCTGATCGTGGGAGGGGACTTCAGTACAGTCATTGATCCGGAATTGGACCGATCAAAATCCAGGACAGGGAGGTGGCCGGCTGAGACAAAGGAATTGAAGGGTTTTATGGAACAGATGGGGGGGGAGTAGACCCATGGAGGTTTGCACGGCCGAGGACGAAGATGTTTTCATTTTTCTCACGTTCACAAGGTATACTCTCGCATCAACTTTTTTGTTCTGAGCGGGGCGCTAATACCGAAGGTGATGGATACCGAGTATTCCGTAATCGCAGTGTCGGATCATGCCCCGCACTGGGTGGATCTACGGGTTAGTGTGGAGAGAGGGCAACGCCCGCTGTGCAGACTGGATGTGGGGTTGCTAGCGGACAAAGCGATCTGTGGGCGGGTTAACAAGTCCATCTAGAACTACCTGGAATTAAATGATACCGGGGAGGTCTCTGCAGCAACGGTCTGGGAAGCTTTGAAGGCAGTAGTCAGAGGGGAATTAATTAATCTCTATACAGGCCCACAGAGAAAAGGTGGAACGGGCTGAGAGGGACAGGTTAGTGGAGGGGATACTCCAGGTGGACAGGAAATACTCTGAGGTCCCGGACGCGAGGCTACTGAAGGAGCGGCGGAGGGTACAGGCGGAGTTTGCGCTGTTGACCACAGGGAAAGCGGTCCCACCGTTGCAGTGATACACACAGAACATATAGGTGTTTAACTGGAATGATGATTTATTGGCTAACGAGTGGAAAGTACAGTACAGACAAAGTTACTCGAATTCCTCGGGAGCTACTCCATAAATGCAATTATCCTGTTGTACGTCCTACTACCAACTGGCTGGTCACTCCAGTCATTTGATGGATGTCTGACACCACCTGCTGGCAGGAGGTCATACCGATAGTTGCATGCACTGATATGCTACGTTATACATTCATACATTCATGTGTGCATGCATATCACCACACATGGGAAACACTGCTTAAAATTCACGCTGCAGGAATAAAACTTTTCTTCATTCAGTCAGTCATTTGCTTAATGCATGCCCAGAAGCAACAGGGTGTGATGGTAAGGAAAAGGTGATATTTTAATTCCAAATTCATTTTTAAGAATGCATACAGTTTTGCTTGAAGGAAGAATCCTGCTAGAGTATGATAATGCAGTGACTTTTCTCTTTGTATAGCTATTGAAAGGTGTGTAAATGCCACATTTACCCATCTATTCCTGCAACACACAACACCACACCACTGACAAAACCTGAGAACTAGTACAATCAACCGGAGAATGAAACACCCTTTGGGACAAGAGATGCAAATTGAAGTTGGGAAACCTGATGATGAAAATACCATCTGTACAAACCTTTTTTTATTTTGCTAAATACATGTAGCTGTGCTGTGTGTTCCTTGATAGAGCTGCTGAGATTCTGAACTCTGTTTTGGAATTTTTAATTTTTTGCTTCAACACCACTATAGCACAACTCTGACACTGCACATTGCAGGAAGGGATGAGCCACTCTGCCACAGGTCTCGGATGGTGGAATTTACAGTCCATTAATAAATCCGGAACATAAAGTTAATCTCATTAATGGTGAATACTGTATGACAACTTCAATTGTTCTAAACACATCTGGTTCACTTAATGTTCTTCAGAAAAGGAAATCTCCTATTGTTAGTCGGTCTGGCCTATATGTGACTCCAAACCCACAGCAATGTGGTTGACTCTTAACTGCTATCTGAAATGGCCCAGCCAGCCACTTTGTTCAAGGGCAATTGAAGATGGGTTAGAAACAGCAAGTTGGCATAAATGTGTCATTTTCTGGTTGGTAAGATGTAACAAGTGGTGTGCTACAGGGATCAGTGCTGGGGTCTCAACTTTTACAATGTATATGAATCACTTAGATGAAGGGACCATAAGGTATGATTGCTAAATTTGCTGATGCTACAAAGATAAGTAGGAAAGTGAGTTGTGAATAGGACATAAGGATTCTACAAAAGGATGTAGATAGGTTAAGTGAGTGGGCAAAGATCTGGCAAATGTGAGAAAATGGACAATGGTCCATTTCGGCAGGAAGGATAAAAAAGCATGGTAAATGGCAAGAGATTGCAGAGCTCTGAGATGTAGAGGGATTTGGGTGTCATACTGCACTAATTGCAAAAGGTTAGGATGCTGGTACAGCATGTAATTAGAAAGCTAAAAGAATATTATCATTTATGGAGAGTGCAATTGGATACAAGATTAGAGATAATGCTTCAATTATACAGGGCATTAGTGAAACCACATCTGGAGTACTGTGTATAGTATTGGTCTCTTTGTTAAAGGAAGGATATAGGACAGCACAGTGGCACAGTGGGTTAGCCCTGTTGCCTCACAGCGCCGAGGTCTCAGGTTTGATCCCGGCTCTGGGTCATTGTCCGTGTGGAGTTTGCACATTCTCCCCGTGTTTGCGTGGGATTCACCCCCACAACCCAAAGATGTGCAGGTTAGGTGGATTGGCCATGCTAAATTGCCCCTTAATTGGAAAAAAAAATGAATTGGGTACTCTAAATTTATATTTAAAAATACTAAAGGAAGTATATAAAATGTTAGAGGCAGCAGAGATAATTACCAGACTAATAATAGGAATGGACGGGCTGTCTTAAGAGGAAAGGTTGGACAGGCCTAGCTTGTATATGCTAGAGTTCAGAAGAGTAAGAGGTAACTCGATTAAAACATGTGAGATCCTGAGAGGTCTTGACAAGGTGGATGTGGATAGGACTTTTTCCCTTGTGGGAAAATCTGGAACACGGGGCCACTGTTTTAAAAAAAATAAGGGGTGAGGATAATTTTATTTTCTGAAGGTAGTAAGTCTTCTTCGAAAGGCGATGAAAACAAGCAGAGCATTTGAATATTTTTAAGGCGGAGGGAGATAGATTCTTGATGAGCATGGGGCAAGGGATTGAAAGGCCATCGGGGATAAGTAGAAATGTGGAGTCTTATTGAATAGGAGAGCAGGCTCGAATTGCCTACTCCTGATTCGTATGTTCATATGTAATTAGGGATGAGCAACAAATGCTGACCTTGCCAGCGATAGCCACGTCCTTTGAAAGAATACAAAAAAAGAACTAGCAAAGGCAACAACTTTCGGAACAGATCAGTGAAGAAAACACCAAACCCCATTCAGTACATGCAACCCAGAGCAGTGAAGCAGGTAAACGTTTCTCAATTTTGATCCTGAATATCCTTGGACTCAGCATTTATGGACGTGATTCTCCGGAACAATTTCTAAGTGTGGTAGAGAGTGGGAATTGCCACGAGCTTCCCGGCGCTCGGCCCAGTGAGGCTGGTGATGCGATTCAATGTTAATTGGTCTACTTAACGAGAGGCCTCATGAGATTCCTGTTGCAAATGAAGGCTCGCCAGATGATTCACCAGGGCTGTGCTCGCCAGACCCCGCTAACAGAGGTTGAGCAGCAGTTAAGCTGCACTTACTCCGCCAACCCCAGCCAGTCACAGCAATGGCGCCGAGGAGACTGGCCCCAAGATCCGGGAATGCTGATCTGGGGAGGCTGCTGATGCCGTGGAGGCCAGGAGGGATGTCCTGTACCCCCGAGGGTCCCGGAGAGTCAGCCACAAGGCAGCCAGTGCTGTCTGGGATGAGGTGCCGGCAGCTGTCACCAGGAGGACTGGCCTCCAGTGTCATAAGAAGATCAATGATCTACATCGGCAGCACAGTGTGTCCCGAGGGTCTTGGCAGCTTGACCACCATGATCGTGCCACCAATTCTCTCCCCCCCCCCCCCCCCC
The DNA here is from genome assembly GCF_902713615.1 of Scyliorhinus canicula. Taxonomy (NCBI): domain Eukaryota; kingdom Metazoa; phylum Chordata; class Chondrichthyes; order Carcharhiniformes; family Scyliorhinidae; genus Scyliorhinus; species Scyliorhinus canicula. The sequence goes on along the minus strand of NC_052158.1, from coordinate 125,392,667 downwards.
CCCCCCCCCCCCCCAACAACACCTCATGCGACCCCAACCCTCCCTCCACCCCTCCCTCCCACCATTGTGAACTATTCGCGTGGCTAATGATGCCCCCTCTGTTTCTCCTCAGGAATAGCTCCCCCATAATCAGCAGGAGGGGGCCCATACTGGAGGAAGGTGCCGGACTTGGGAATCCTCACCTCCTTCGAGTAGCGTGCCCTGGAAGTGACTGGGGTGACCGAGGACAGATCAGTCACTCATGCAGAAGCTGGCGGATGGCATTGTTATTGTGAGGACTTATTGCCTCACTGACTGACCCATCTCTCCCACCGACCACATGCCATTGTCCCACAGGTCCTCCAGCCGACGGTGACGGCCCATCCCAGGCTGCACCCTCTCCTGATTCCAAGGAGAACAACTTGGAGGAGACTTTGGGGATACAACCTAGTGAGCACCACACTGCTGATGATGCGCATCAGGTGGAGGCAGGAACCCCCAGGCGAGACAGCAGTCGGAGGTCTGCTGGATCCCAGGACCCAGCTGGGTTCTAGCCTGATGCTGAGCCTGTGGTACAGAGGTACTCTGAGCTGATCAGGTGGAGACGTCAATGTCACTCCAGCATATTAATAGCTGATTGGAGGAGTCTCGGAGGCTGCGTGCAGGAGATGCTGCTGGCAATGCATGGCACTGAGGCTAACACTGCTAGGGTGGCGACCATGGTGGAGAGCCTGATGCACGATGTCAGCAACATTTAGTGAAGGTGTGCAAGGCGTCGCACGGTCAGTGTCTGCCATGGTTGAAGGTCTCGGCAGAATGTCCGAATCGTTGGGGGATGTCGTCCAGTACCAGGCCAATCTTGATTAGGTTCTGTGTGACATGTCCTACTCCCAGATGTGCATGGCCGAGGCGCTGCAGAGCTTGTCCCAGCCGCAGGTGGGCATTGCCAAGGCACTGCAGAGCATAGCCCAGTCACTGAGGAGCATCACCAAGGGCGTCGACACGATGTTGCAGACCATGGGGAGCCGCCATCGTTGGCAGAGCCAGATGATGCAGGGGCAGCGTGAGCACTTGCTGGGAAGTCCGCTAAGTGATGAGGTGGTTGGATATGGGGTGCCTCCCATTAATTATGTGGAAATTGGGCTTGAGTGGTGATAATTGGTTTCTCTGCTTGCTACGGCGAGAACCCGATTTCATCTATGGGAGCGGGCTGTTACATTGCAAACTGTTTGGTGCCTGGCACGGTTCTCGTTTTTGGCCTCCCCCTATTTACTGGCCGCGTTTTGCGTGAGTGAGAGCATAACGAGGCCAGAGAATCGCATCTTATATCTCCATGTTTTTTCAGTCAGTTCTGAGCTTCTGAATGTTCAATTTTTAAAGATGCAAACGGTAGAGGTTTTATGAATGGGTTCATTAGTCAGTTGGTCAGTGATATTGGACTGTAATACAAATACAGAAAATGTACAACAAACAAAACTAGTCAGAATAAACTGGACATGTAAACATTGGACTCCTCCAGATTTTACTTCTTTGCTTACTGACCATTAATCATTAATATGTGGTCAGTAACATACACCTTATGGAAATGAATTCAATTTGGATTGTCAGAACTTGTGATCAGCCAGGATCTCCTCTCGTATATTTATTGTGTTTGTAACTAACAATAACAAAGATTTGGTGAACTATTACAAATTCCCCTCTTTTCCTCCCTCTTCCCATCTCCATATAACACCACCCTCCTAAAATAAAACGATCTGCGACTCTGTGGTAAGGGGTTAGAAAAGGGCATTGAACTAATGTCATTGAACTTAACTTTTTTTTTCAACTCCAAAAATGTGTTCCGCACACAGTCCCGGTCTAGTGAGAGGTTTTGTAAACTGTGTTCAAAAACCAAATGGTCAGACTTGGAAAAGCAGGATTCTGTGAATGCTAGAAATCTGAAACAAAAATAGAAAATACTCAGCAGGTCAGACAACATCTGTAACCACAGATTATTTATTCAAATCTTAAGATTACTGATCCATTTACATAGCCACTATGCTGTTATACCTATCTATATGCTGTTATACCTATCTATATTGGTACAGTAGGGCTTGTCCTGAGATGACTGAAACTCAAGAGATGCTGTGAAACCATCGGAAGTATTATTTTTTTTAAAAAGCAAAACAGTAATGATGGAACCATCAATTCAGCGAACACGTGTAGTTGGATCTGAACAGAGGCTTTAATACACTTACAATAGAGCCAGCCTATTCATCGTTGAACTTCAGGTGAAATGGCAGGCTGGCTCGAAGGCACTGATCTTTATACATCGGTCCCAGGGGGAGGAGTCCTGGGCGGAGCCAAGGGAGGAGCCCAATACAACACTCGCGTGCTCACAGAGCGACTCCCCCTGGTGGTCGGATAGTGCAACTGCACTTACAATGGGTAGATAACGAACATATATACATGGAGTGATATTGGCAACTATATATAGTGTGAATCACATTCACCACAAGTTATATTAATCGGTATGGAACAATCCTGTAATGCCTGTGGCAGATTATTTTGTAATTCTAATTAGCCCCATCATATTCTCTGCAAACATAGAATATATGTTAAATACAGTAGTCCCCCGTTATAACGCGGGTGTTCGGGTCCAAGACAGCCAACCGCGTTGTAACCGAGCCGCGGATATCCAAGATAGTAGATATCCAAATGAATGAACGGGAGGAAACATCGCTGACTGTGCTGAACATCGCTGACTGTGCTGAACATCGCTGACTGTGCTGAACATCGCTGACTGTGCTGAACATCGCTGACTGTGCTGAACATCGCTGACTGTGCTGAACATCGCTGACTGTGCTGAACATCGCTGACTGTGCTGAACATCGCTGACTGTGCTGAACATCGCTGACTGTGCTGAACATCGCTGACTGTGCTGAACATTGCACTGTGCTGAACATTGCTGACTGTGCTGAACATCGCTGACTGTGCTGAACATTGCTGAATGGAAGGGCGTTTTAAATAAAAAACATCAAAGTTCGTTCAAATCTTAAATCAAGTTTTAAATGTATTAAAATATATACAATAATATACAGTATACATACAATAATATACTTAAAATTGTACTTACACGCATATTTTTAAAAATCATTTAAAAAAAGTCTGTGAGTTTCCTCTGGCACATCCCCTTCTTCATCTTGACTTGTGCTTGTCTCTGGAGGTTCTTCAGGTGCAGGATGTATATCGGGTCGAAGTCTTGCTGCTCTGTGTATGCTATGAGCCACTTCAGATGCGTGATGGCATCCGAGTGGCTTTTTGCCACTGTGGGCTGGGGTTCTTCTTCTTCTTCTGCCTCCTCTTGGGTGACCTGGTCGATGATCTCCTCCTCTGTGAATGTTTCTGCGGGTGCCATGTCATCCTCTGCTGCTGACCACCTGTTCACCCAATCCTGGAGTGTTAGGTTCTCATCCAGTTGGTCCTCTAGCCTCTCCTCAGCTGCCCTGATCTCTGCTTCAGTCTTTAAAGCCTACGAAATCCTCTTCATCCGGGTAATGTTGGGGTCGTGGGAGTGCTGCTCCTAGGGCCTTGTTCCAGCAGTTGGCGATGGTCTTCTCTGTCACAGCTCCCCAGGCGTTCCCTGCCAGATAACAGGCATCCTTGATGGTGATGGCTTTCAGGTAATCTGGGACAGTGAGAGGCGAGTCTGTCATTTCCAGGATCAGTTCCTTTTTGTACACAGACTTGAAGGTCTGAATGATGCCAGCATCACATGGCTGAATCTTGCTGGTGGTGTTCTTTGGGAGATAGAGCACTTGGATCTGCCCATCCCTGGTCTTGAGAACATCTCCCCGAGGGTGGGCTGAGCAGTTGTCCAGTAGGAGTGTGGCCTTCTGCGGTAAGTTGCGGGCTCTAAGGTGGTCCCTGACACTGGGTACGAAGAACTTGAAGAACCACTCCTCAAATAAGGAAGCCGTCATCCAGGCTTTGCCAGAGTTCCGGTAGGTAATGGGTAGGTTCTCCATGTTGATGTGGTGAAAGCATCTAGGAGACTTGAATTTGCCCACAATCAATGGCTTCAGCTTGTGTGTTCCCGTGGCATTGCTGGCAAACAGGATGGTGAGCCTGTTCTTGGCTTGCTTGTACCCCAGAGTCTTGTGGGCATCATCCTTGACAGCTAGGGTCTTGTCAGGCAGCATCTTCCAGTAAAGCCCTGACTCATTTGCATTGTAGAGTTGCTCTGGGGTCAGCTCCTCTTGCACCATGTAGTTCTTGAGGATGTCGGGAAAGGCTGCTGCGGCTCCTGAGTCGGCGGATCTCTGTTCACCACTGATGGTAACTGCACCTATCCCATGTCTTTTCTGGAACCGATGGAGCCAACCCTCGCTGGCTACGAAATTGCTGTCCTCTGGGTGGGGCTGGTGATGGAACTTCTCAGCCTGAGTCCTGATGATAGGTCCAGATAGGGGGGTGCCACCAGACTGTTCCTGGACAAACCAGGTGAACACAGCCTTCTCTAAGTTACTGTCACTAGCGTTCCTTGCCTTTTTCCTGCTAAGCCCTTCACTCTGAGAAACTGTCCCAACATATGCTCTTAAATTGGGCTCATCTTTCACCCACCCACGGAGGGTTGACTCTGGTACACCAGTCTCTCTGGATAATTTTGCCTTCGTTTCCCCGTTTCGAAGCCGGTCTATCAAATGTATCTTTTGACTCACTGAGTAAGACTTGCGCTTAAACATTTTGAACGACAGCAACTGAACTCGAAGATACCTGCACTGGAAAAGGTATCCCTTTTATGGCTGTGTAACTGGGCTAATCGGTCGCGGCTACTCATCGCGGCTAATCGTTCTACAGTACAGTGATCATCGCTGCTAATCGGTCTAATCATCGCGGGTAATAATCGCTGCTAATCGGTCTAATCATCGCGGGTAATCATCGCTGCTAATCGGTCTAATCATCGCGGCTCAAAAAGGTGCTGTTTCAAAAAGAGTTTAAAATGAGTCAAGTAAGTTGGGGTCCATAAACCCCCCCGCCGTATATCGCGAACCGCGGTATTGCGGGGCGCGTTATAACGGGGGACTACTGTATAGACGAGACCAAAGGTCATTTGGAAATGTTGTATTTTCTCTTTTATTGGTATTTTCAGCTGCTGCTTTAAGCACATAGCCGTAATAGTGTCCCCTTGTGGCCATGTGTGTGTATATTAACCAACCCAGAGTGAACTAATTTTCAATTTGGTACCAGACTTCATGCTGTACACAGTGGTTTTTGTCCTGCAAAGATCCATACAATCCCTACGGTGCAGAAGCAGGCCACCCAGTCCATCGAGCCTGTATCAACCCTCCGAAAGAGCACCCCACCCAACCTGCACATCTTTGGACTGTGGGAGGAAAAAGGAGCGCCGGAGGAAACCCACAAAGACACAGGGAGAACATAACTCCACAAAGACAATCCAAGAAGACCAGAATTGAACTGGGTCCTTGCACTACATGAGGCAGCAGTGTTAATGACTGTGACCAAGAATCTTTTGGTACGTACCAAGAGTGGCTAGAGATTATCTTTACTGCTAATATCCTCAAAGATATTAGCCCCAGTAAAGCCGTAAGGCACGTGCTATCAGACTTTTTGTGTAAACACAAGCGGCGCTACAATCCTAAACTGCTGGAGATTACTGAAAGCCTTCACTTTGGAACAAGGAATCAATTGCGCAGTGACAACATTGGAGCGTTTATTGGGGCCTTGGCAAAAACTATACATTCATTGTCATTTTGGAGAATTTCAAGAGAGAGTCTTGCGGGATTGTGCATAGTTTAATAAATGAACACATTTGCATTAAGTTGATATTGCCATGGTTAACTTTTGACATGGCTTGTCAAATAGCATTGTCCACAAACATGGTGACTTGAGAAGTTTCACAATTGCCAGTCATGTGCTGAAGTAAGCTGCAGCTGAGAAAGCAGAAGGACCTAGTGACAGCAGTTGGTGGTAGCAATGATACAAGGCCCTGTTACCAGTGCTCAGACCAACATTGGGCACAGTTTGTGAAGTCACAAGTGCTACAGCTGCAAAAAGGAGGGTCATCTTGCAAGGCATGTCCACAAGAAGGTTAACCGAGAGAATGATGACTGGAAGAAATTATATTGGCTGCATACGGTTGTCGAACTGCAGCAGGTTGATGATCCATTTGATCAGAAGCCTAAGGATGTCTCATGGAAACCCGCAGGGCACTGGTCCAAATAACATTGAATGGAGCTCCAATAAACATGGATATCAACACCAAGGTTGTTAGGTGCCTCACCGAGATGTGGAGGCTTGTGTAGTTGAATGTAAACCGTTTATTGTCAGCACACAACATAAGAACATAAGAACTAGGAGCAGGAGTAGGCCATCTGGCCCCTCGAGCCTGCTCCGCCATTCAATTAGATCATGGCTGATCTTTTGTGGACTCAGCTCCACTTTCCGGCCTGAACACCATAACCCTTAATCCCTTCATTCTTCAAAAAACTATCTATCTTTACCTTAAAAACATGTAATGAAGGAGCCTCAACTGCTTCACTGGGCAAGGAATTCCATAGATTCACAACCCTTTGGGTGAAGAAGTTCCTCCTAAACTCAGTCCTAAATCTACTTACCCTTATTTTGAGGCTATGTCCCCTAGTTCTGCTGTCACCCGCCAGTGGAAACAACCTGCCCGCATCTATCCTATCTATTCCCTTCATAATTTTAAATGTTTCTATAAGATCCCCCCTCATCCTTCTAAATTCCAACGAGTACAGTCCCAGTCTACTCAACCTATCCTCATAATCCAACCCCATCAGCTCTGGGATTAACCTAGTGAATCTCCTCTGCACACCCTCCAGCGCCAGTACGTCCTTTCTCAAGTAAGGAGACCAAAACTGAACACAATACTCCAGGTGTGGCCGCACTAACACCTTATACAATTGCAACATAACCTCCCTAGTCTTAAACTCCATCCCTCTAGCAATGAAGGACAAAATTCCATTTGCCGCCTTAATCACCTGTTGCACCTGTAAACCAACCTTCTGTGACTCATGCACTAGCACACCCAAGTCTCTCTGAACAGCGGCATGCTTTAATATTTTATCGTTTAAATAATAATCCCGTTTGCTGTTATTCCTACCAAAATGGATAACCTCACATTTGTCAACATTGTATTCCATCTGCCAGACCCGAGCCCATTCACTTAACCTATCCAAATCCCTCTGCAGACTTCCAGTATCCTCTGCACTTTTCGCTTTACCACTCATCTTAGTGTCATCTGCAAACTTGGACACATTGCCCTTGGTCCCCAACTCCAAATCATCTATGTAAATTGTGAACAATTGTGGGCCCAACATGGATCCCTGAGGGACACCACTAGCTACTGATTGCCAACCAGAGAAACACCCATTTATCCCAACTCTTTGCTTTCTATTAATTAACCAATCCTCTATCCATGCTACTACTTTACCGTTAATGCCATGCATCTTTATCTTATGCAGCAACCTTTTGTGTGGCACCTTGTTAAAGGCTTTCTGGAAATCCAGATATACCACATCCATCGGCTCCCCGTTATCTACTGCATTGGTAATACCCTCAAAAAATTCCACTAAATTAGTTAGGCATGACCTGCCTTTTACGAACCCATGCTGCGTCTGCCCAACAACAATATACATATCTCCAATGTATCGGGCTAACTAGTGTTGCTCGTTGTGTTCTCTCTTTAATTGGCTCTGTTTATGGCGGTTAATATGGTCGCCTTCCTTAATTCTAATTACGTTTGCTAAAGAGTCGGCAGGTATCTTTCGATACCACCACAAGGTTCAAAACCGAATACTGATCAAAGACTCGATACACCAGTTAGTAAGTTCGAAATCAATGCTTATTTATTTACACACACAGTCAAATATACTCGTGCACAAGACTCTACCAACTAAACTATCACTACTACTAAAGCCTATACTTCGCTTCGGGCGCCCACTCAGTCAGAGGAACAATGGCCGTTGTCCGGTTCTGAGGCTGCTGGGGTCAAGCTGGTATGGAATAGTAGCTAGGAGCGTCTGTCTCGTAGCGTGCGTTGACTTTGGACTTACTTGTTCTGGAGCAGATGCTAGGCAGGTGTCTCCTCGCTGAGAGCCAAGGCCAAGAAGAACGATCCTCTCTTGGGGGCTTCTTATACCCGAAGGGGGCTTGGCGCGCTTTTGGGCGGGCTTTGAACTTGGTCCCAATTAATTGGACCGTATCCTGATCATCGGTATCGATTTCCTCCAATAAAGGGGTGGCTGCCCTGATTGCTGGGCGGGTCCTAGGTGGCCGTTGACCTGCTTTGTTCTAGTCTCCTCTGGCGCCGGGGTGTCTGCGTTAGTATCGTTTACCTAAATGTTACTCTTTTGTCTCCGGAGATGGCTCATTAGTATGGTAATAGCTTTGCAGTATTGGGCTTGTCTGGGAGCTATAGCTCCAATCAACAGACAAACCTTGCACCTGCTTGCTTTCTCAGCATTGTCCATTTTCCCTTCATTCTTTGCAACGTGTGGCTACACGAGGTACTATCTTCATGCGGACTTTTCAGATTCTCTCTCTGCACACTATCTACATAATGTGGGCGGAACTGTGCCACATTAACCCGTACTAACCTGAACATCCTTGGGCCACAGCCATGGATGCATCAGTTAACATGATTTCTGAATCACTATCATGAAAAGTTAATAAAATATAATTTTATTCCAAATCATACAGAAAGTTCCATATTCATAAAATCAAATTCCAAACCCCCCCCCCCACACACACACACACACACACACACACACACACACACACAGCTCACTGGGGACAAACCGAGATGGACAGCTGTCATCTTGTGTCAAATCCCTCCTCTAACCCCTAAGGACACACTTAAATTTCTCCATTTGCGGAAATTCTACCGCCGGCCTCTAACCCAGTAGGATCTAGCGCCGGGCACTCGAGGAAAGGCCACAACATTGTCCCTCTTCCCTCCAGCTCCGATATACCAAAGATTGCCACCAAAGGGCACAGCTCCACCCTCACCCATATAATGGCAGCATGGTAGCATTGTGGATAGCACAATCGCTTCACAGCTCCAGGGTCCCAGGTTCAATTCCGGCTTGGGTCACTGTCTGTCCAGAGTCTGCACATCCTCCCCATGTGTGCGTGGGTTTCCTCCGGGTGCTCCGGTTTCTTCCCACAGTCCAAAGATGTGCAAGTTAGGTGGATTGGACATGATAAATTGCCCTTAGTGCCCAAAATTGCCCTTAGTGTTGGGTGGGGTTACTGGGTTATGGGCATAGGGTGGAGGTGTTAACCTTGGGTAGGGTGCTCTTTCCAGGAGCCGGTGCAGACTCGATGGGCCGAATGGCCTCCTTCTGCATTGTAAATTCTATGATAATCTTCGACAATGTCTCAAATACCGATGTCCAAAACTCACCCAGTTTCGGACAGGGCCAAAACATATGCACGTGATTTGCCGGTCCTCCTTCACACCTGTAACATCTATTCTCCACTTCCAGGAAGAACCTGCTCAAGCGTGCAGTGCATGAGTCATATGAGGCCTGTGCTCCACTTTTACAAGTCCTGAAAGACTTCCTTATTAGGTGAATTGGACATCCTGAATTCTCCCTCAGTGTACCGGAATGTGGCAACTAGGGGATTTTCACAGTAACTTCATTGCAGTGTTAATGTAAATCTACCTGTGAAGATTATTATGTCAGGAGCAGGTCGGGTTCACCTGATACAATATCCCCCTCCCCCCAGTGCCACTCAACAGCTCCTCCTTCCACTTCCCTTTTATCTCTTCTAATGATGCCTTCCACATCTCCAGAAACCACCCATATATTTCTGAGATTCTCTCGACCGCAGCTCATCGCTTGATAGCAGTCTATCTAACAGTGTGAGTGTTGGCAGCTGAGGGAACAAAGGAAACTCATTTTGTACAAAGTCCAGCACCTGTATGAACCGAAATTCACTTTCCCTTGGGAGCTGATTCTCCTTCAATTCCTCCAGTCCCACGAACCTCCCCTCGCAAAAAAATCCCAAATAGTCTCTGCCTATTCCCAACTCCTATAATTTGTGACTATCACCGTTGGCACAAACCTATGATTTCCACAAATTGGTGACTGTACCGACATGCCCCCCCAACCCAAAGTGCCGCCTAAGCTGGTTCCAAATCTTAAGGGATGCCACCACCACAGAGGGGCTGCAACCACCGCCTTTAGACACACCACCTCCATTTGCACCCACTCCGACTTCACCCCCTCCCAACCGCTACACTTTGTTTCCCCATTCGCCACCCAATAATAATAGGGTAAATTTAGAAAGGCCTGTCATCCCCTCTGCAGGAACACTCTCCGAATCCTGGATGTCTTGCCCGTTAAAAAACTGAGGTTAGCGTGTTTGACTGCAGTGGTCATTTTAAAAATAATTCTGTTTTTCAGAGCCTGAGTGTTTTTAGCAGCCAGTAGGTGAAATTGGCAAAAACTTGTCTCTGGACTAATGGACTGTGATTTGACTGGGAAAGTCCCTGGGAATTAATGCGTTCTCCAACCTGCAGAGATAATTTGTTTTTCAGCTTGGGGAGATGAGGTCATTGCTGGGTGGAGCCACGGACTGCAGAGAGACATTTTGAAAAGCTTTAGAGAGGGAATTTTTGGAGAAAACTTTGGAGAGAGGAGTTGAATTCGGATCTGATTTGCCTGACTCTGATCCTTTCTTCCCCCACAGTAAGATAGATTGGGAGCTGTATGTTAATTTTCTTGTTGTTTAATGGGAAATTGGAAAGTAATGTGTAAGGGGTAATTGTAAGGGGTAATTGTAAGCTTTTCTTTTGGTGTGAGGTTGGCTAGTTGAATATTGTATTCATAATAAAGTTTTGTTTTAAAAATAACCAAGCCCTATTTCTTCATGCAATCTCTCCTGGAACAAATCATTTTTTTTGTACAATCTTAAAAATTTACTAAAATGTTGTCTTTCAGTCCAGTATCCTAGCCACTGTTGGGTTATGGTCTGGGTTCATAATAATAACAAGAACCACAGTGAAATATGCAGCAAATACAGCTGGCTAACTATTATCTAGTTCCTAATCCCCCACTTTAACTTGCTCCTACCTTGTATACACGCAAACAAAGGGGACGGAGGGGTGTAAAGATAATGAAAATAAAAGTCTTTGTTCAGATTGTTGTTTCTAACATACCTTGCTTCAGTGCAGGCTTTCACTTTGAGGTTTTCACTGTAGATTCATTCAGATTCTGTGTACAGCTATACAGCTTTACTGGAGAAAACACGAGGGAGAAAAAGAGAGCAGGTCCTTGTCCGTGTGTGTTGTTGCACGTTTTGCTATGAGTGTAAAACGCGTTTATTGGAGTGTATTAACTTCCAAGTGCTTAACACCACTAGGCTCTGTTCTATGTATTTATTCAGCTTAGGAGTCGCCAGGTGCCGTATACACACCGTCACGAGTATTCCAAGGTCAAGTTCAAAGTAATAAAGACGATACACCGATTAGTAAGGTCCAAACGATAATATTTATTATACAGTTATAATAAATACTCATGCACACACTAAGAGACTAAGCTATGACTAAACTAAAGTAATCAGAATACTTATCTAACAGGAACAGGCAAGGTCAGGGAGCGAGGCCTTCGTCCTGGTCTTGGGCTGCAACCTTCAGCAAGCGTTCTGGTCACTGGGGGTTCTAGCGGGCTTAGTTCGCGTAGCGAGCGTCGTACTGGCACTTACGGTTCGGCGGCTGGTGCTCAACGGCTGGAGTCAGGTCTTCAAGGTCTTGGTCAGGGCCGGAGCACGGAACAACAGAACTTGATCGAAGTTAAGCCGGAGCACAAACAACAGACCGGACAACACGAGGTCCCTGTCTTTTATAGGGATCCCAATGTCCTTCCCTCTTCTTGGGCGGGCTTTAACCTTTGGTTATCTATTGGGTCAATTCCTCATCGATACTGTTTTAATTCCCCAATGCGAGGGGGTCTCCGTGATGGGGGGGGGGAGGGGCGTTTCTTATGCCCTTTTGTTTGGAGGTTTCTGGTGCCTCGATGTCTGGGCCTTGATTCAAATGTGTCCATTCAGAATCAAATGTTTCTATTGTGTGGGTGTTCAGGTCTGATTGCCTCATTAGCATGCAAAGCGTTTTGCCATTTGCACCTAACTAAGGTCTTCTCACCTGAGCCCAAACTGGTTTCTGCTACTTGCAGAATGCAAAATGCTGTCTTTGCAGACTGCTGTTTTGGCTAAACTGCCTGTTTCCCTGCAGTCTTAGCGCTTGGCTTACTTTGTAGCTCAGCGTCCATTTTAGGTGGCTACAGTGTGTGTCCAGGTATCAACTCTACTTTCCTTAAGACTCTGGAAATCATCCCACTTGGGCAGGAATCAATCATCACCAGTTACCGGGAAGAATGTGGCCTTTTGGCCAATCTACCGCCCAACCAATCAAACTGAGACCCACCCCATCTCTCGGGTGCCACAAAGTCTGAGTTCTCCCATTTGAAAACTAGCAGCACCATATACTATGTTCCAACTTCTTGAATTCCACATTCTCTCTGCTGCTTGGCTTAAAGATCCATGTTCATGAAGTATCCATGGATCAAAAAAAGCTAAAGTAAAGAAATGGGAAATAAGGGAATCATCAGGATGGACCCTTACAAATAGTCTATATATGTTTTGAATTTGTGGGCTATTCCTGTTGTTGTAGTAGTAGTAGTAGTAGCATCAAAGTCAGATGGTATTGTACGGATATGTGGTGATTAGAAGGTAACTAAAGTATTTGTAATATAATCCACCGGATACTTTGCCAGACATGGAGGATCTGCACACAATGTTGTCAGGAGGCCAAATTTGTTTCAAAGTTAGATCTGAAAAATGCATATCTACTATTTAGACTCCTCATCCAAAGTTGTATTTGTATTGTATTGACTATTAACATGCATTGGTTTATTTCAGTTTCATAGGCTGCCATTTGGTGTTTCTTCAGCTCCTGGAATTTTCCAAGTGCTGAGGAGTTCAATTTTGCAAGAAATATGGATGATGTACTTCAGCTCCCATGATGACAGATGATAGGTGTTCTAAGATTTTGAAAAGGACGGAGTTTGGGTGAAGGCACATAAATATGAAATGTTTCAAAACTGGGTCACTGATGGTTTACATCCTACCAACAGCTAGATTGAACCATAACAGAATCATCACCACACTGGCAGAATATCTCTTGAGCTCTCTTCCGTCTTGGGCCTCATGAATAACTATTGTAAATTCATGCCAAATTTGTAAACTTTATTGCAACCATTGAATGAACTGGAGTGACATAACGTTCAAATTGTGTAAAAATTACGATGAGTCCAAAAGAAATTAAGTTAGCATGTGGTGCCTTTCCATACAAATGATCTCTTATGTTGGATATTGGTGAAGAGAGACCAATTGCACTTCCCTCCTTGCCAGTGAGTGAAATTCTCCTCGGGACGTGAAGCATTGTCTCTGGCCAGAATTTTACATGTCAAGTTTGGGCATGTGCCTGACCTGCAAAACCGTGTGAGAAGATGTTGGACGCGTGTCCTGATGTCTTCATGCTCCCATAGACATTTTAGTCAGTCGACACGTGCACGAGTCTGAACCATACCTGCCGACAATCAAGAAGCCAGTTTGAGTTAATTAAACAGCAATTAGCTGATATTTTGCCTTACCTGTCTGTTTTCACAGTTGGTAGGCAAGGTGATTGGCAGGGCAGCCATTGCAATTTAGCTGCAATCTTAATCCAGGGTGGGATGAAATTCAGGACTCAAATAAAATTAACAAATGTGTCTGGGGATTGAGGGCGAAATATGATTGTGCTGCCCAGGCTCTCTTGGCACAGGTTTTCCACTGATTATCTTTTTTACAGGTCTGCAGTGGCTGTCCCGCTGAGGGAGCACATTGGAACTGCCAGCCGCACATTCCCCTTACTCTGTGCCTGTCCTCCCTGGCAGTGCTCAGCCATTCGGAGCACATTTTGCACTGGATGGCTGATAATTGGCCATCCATCATAATATCACCACAGCAATGTGATCTTTAGCATGAGCGGTTTTCACATCCCCTCCTGCCCACGCTGACTTTGGGCGTACTCTGGACATAAAATTCAGGCCATTGATTTTTCAGGGTAAGAAGATTTTATAACTACTTGTATGGTTAGTTGTAGTTCACAATTTAAACTCCTCATAAGCCACTGATGGCTATTTTGAACCTACTATCCACTTTGTCTGTAGCCGGGTTGCACAGATGGACTTTGATTTTAACTGCTTGTCAGTGCAACATTAAGTACAGACTATTGCAGATCATTGCAATGTCTAGATCACCACCTGCATCAGAGGTGGCACCCAACAGGGAGGATTTATTTTTCTTTTTGACGTAAATGAGCTGCCAGTCACATCAGATGACATTGGTAGAACAACTCTTAGGCAAAGGTATATGACTATATGGCAAATGGGTGGCCAACACAGATACTGTATTTGGAATTCAGGCCATTTTTATGTGCAAGAATGAACCGTAGGTTGATAAATGTTGTATTATGTGGGGTGATGCCAAAGTTGTAATTTCGGAGAGTTACAGATCACACTTGCTATTTGATTTCAGGGTCAACACTTAGGCCGCCAGGGCTGGATAAGGACGTAGAGGACACAGTGAAACAGTGTTCTACATGTCAAGCAGTAGAAAAGAAACATTGGTTTGAGAAAGAAAGAGGTTTGGGAGGACGAGGGAGAAGGAATTTTCGTTCTTTTCCCATGTGCACAGGGTGTACTCCCGAATTGACTATTTTGTGCCAGATTAAGACGCTGCTGGCGGGGGTGTTCGGCATGGAGTATTCAGCAATTGTTGCGTTGGATCATGCTCCACATTGGGTGGAACTGCGGGTAAACAAGGGAGGGGGCCAGCACTCGCAGTGAGGCTTGATGTGGGGTTTTTGTCGGACAAGGAGGTTGGTGAGCGGGTGAGGGTGGCCGTTTGGGGGCATTCGGGAGTATGTGGAGCTGAACGACACGGGAAGTTTTGGCGGCCACATTGTGGGAGGCATTACAGGCGATAGTGAGAGGGGAGCTTATCTCGATATGGGTGCACAGGGAGAAGGCTGAGCTTGTGGAGAGGCTAGTGGAGGAGATCTTGCAGGTGGACAGTGAGGTATTTGGAGGCCTTGGAGCGGCAGGAACTGCAGATGGAGTTTGGGCTTTTATCCACAGGGATAGCGGTTGGGCAGCTGAGGAGGGCGAGGGGGGTGGTTTACGAATATGGTGAGAAGGCAAGCAGGATGTTGGCACATCAGTTGAGGAAACAGAAGGCAGCGAGGTAGATCGGGAAAGTGAAGGACAAGGGTGGGGGGGGGGGGGAAATGGTCTTGGACCCAGTGGGGGTGAATCAGGTGTTTAGCGATTTTTACAGTAGGTTGTATGAGTAGGAGCCCCCAGCCGGGGTGGAGGGGATGAGGCGGTATTTGGAGGGGTTGGAGTTCCCGAGGGTGGAGGAAGACCTGGACTGGGGGCTTGGAAGCCCCCAATGGGCTGGTAGAAGTGGTTGGAGGGGCTGGAGGCGATGCAGTTGGGCAAGCCCCCAGGCTCAGACGGATACCGAGTGGAGTTTTATAAAATGTTTTCAAGGGTCCTGGAGCCCTTTTTGGTGAGGGTGTTTACCGAGGCGAGGGATCAGGGGGTGCTCCCCACCCAATGCTATCACAAGCCTCGATCTACTTGATTTTAAAATGGGATAAAGATCCAAAGCAGTGTGGGTCTTATAAGCCAATCTCACTATTAAATGTGGACGGCAAGTGGAGGCCAAGATCTTCGCCTCAAGAATTGAGGACTGTGTGCCAGGAGTAATAGGGGAGGACCAAATGGGGGTTCATGAAGGAGAGGCATCTGGCGGCCAACATTAGGAGATTATTAAATGTGATAATGATGACCCTGAGGGATGAGGTGGAGGCGATGGTTGCCATGGGCGCGGAAAAGGCCTTCGATCAGGTGGAGTGGATCTGTGGGAGGTACTGGGGCGGTTTGGGTTTGGGCAGGGTTTTGTGGACTGGGTCCGGCTGCTGTTCCAGGCACCGGTGGCTAGTATGCGGACAAACCGGGTGAGCTCGGACTATTTTGGGCTGCTTCGGGGGACGAGGCAGGGATGCTCACTCTCCTCATTGCTCTTTGCCGAGGCCATATTTGCCTTGGCCATGGAGCCACTGCCGATGGAGTTGAGAGTGTCGAGGGACTGACATGAGATAGTATGGGGGGGGGGGGGGGGGCTGGAGCATAGATCTCGCTCTTTGCGGACGATTTGTTGTACATTTCGGACCCATCGGGAGGCATTGGGGGATTATGGGGACCTTGGAGGAATTTGGCTATAAATTGAACATGGGGAAGAGTGAGGTCTTTCCGATCCAGGTGAGGGGGCAAGAGAAGAGATTGGGAGAGATGCTGTTCAAGGTGGTGGGGGGAGCTTTCGGTACTTGGGTATTCAGGTGGCACAGGGGTGGGAGCAGCTGCATAAGTTACATTTGGCTGGGTTGGTAGAGCAGATGAAGGGGGACTTTAGGAGGTGCGTTCCTGTTGTCATTTCCAGGAAGGGTTCAGACGGTCAAGATGATGGTCCTCCCGAGGTTCTCGTTCATGTTTCAGAGCCTCCCAATTCCCAAGTTTTTTAGGAAGATGGATGCGGTGATTTCAGGGTTTGTGCAGGCGGGCTACTAATGGGCCCAAATTGTTTATGCATACTACAAACAAGAGGCCCCAGCACCGATCCCTGTGGAACACCACTAGTCACTGTAGTGATCTCTGTACATGTTAATACATGATTAGTTAATGTAGTCAAATGATCACTAGATGGCAATATTAACAGGAACTATATAAGGAATTTCCCACTGTTTCTTAGTGTTAGTGTGTGTGTATTGCAGCTAGAGTATAGTAGTGACCACCTCAGAATGTAGTGTATTATATTAATTGTTAATTTAATCTAATCTAATTTCATTACTAGTCAAAGTATTAAAGTAAAAGAACACACTATATTATTTTGTTGCTGAATAAATACAACTCGGCATGAAAAATGAGTAATATATATATATTAGATCTCTGTAATATAACAGTCACAACCTTCCATTCAGACACAACCTTCCATTCAGTAAAACACCCTTCTACTGCTATCCTCCACCTTCTGTGACCGAGCCAGTTCTGTATTCATCTTGCCACTTCACCTTTTGTACCAGTCTTCCATGAGGCACTTTGTCAAAGACGTTACTGAAGTCCAAGTAAACAACATCTACCACCCTCCCCTCATCAATCATCTTTGTCACCTTCTCAAAAAAACTCGATCAAGTTAGTAAGGCATAACCTCTCCGTCACAAAACCATGCTGTCATTCGCTAATAAATCCATTTGTTTCCAAATGGGTATAAATCTTGTCCCTGAGAATTCTCTCGAGTAATTTACCCACTACCGATGTGAGGCTCACTGGCCTATAGTGTCCTGGATTATCCCTGCTACCTTTCTTTTTAAAAAAAAAAATTTAGAGTATCCAATTCATTTTTTCCAATGAAGGGGCAATTTAGCGTGTTCAATCCACCTACCTTACACATCTTTCGGTTGTGGGGACGAAACCCACGCAAACAAGGGGAGAATGTATAAACTCCACACGGACCCTGCTTCCTTTCCTAAACAGTGGTAGTCCTCTGGGATCTCACCTGTAGCCAATGAGGATACAAATATGCCAGTCAAGACCCCAGCAATTTCCTCCCTTGCTTCCCTCATTATTCTGGGGTAAATCCCATCCGGCTCAGAACTCATTTACTATAATGGTGGTCCCACCAACCCGCCCCGCCCCCTCCCCACCCCTCCTGCTCACAGCTTAGTTCTTTCAAGAAAAATTGATAGGCAGCTGCCACCTTCGGGCAAATCCTACCATTGAGCCCCTCAGGGCGAACTTAATTTCTTACGCCTGAGAAACGGGGGGTGAGGGGGGTCCGAGGGCCGAGGGGTCTGAGTCACTCTATGCTAGCAAGATCCGACTCGGGGCTACCAGGGAGGCAAAGGCCAAGACACGGCCTCTCTCGCCCCCCTGGACTCCTGGGTCTTCTGACGTACCAAAAATCGCCACCTCTGGACTGGGAACCACCCGTACCTTAACGTCGGCAAATCCTTGCCAGAATCCCCCCTATTGTTTGTAGTATACATAAACGATTTGGAGGAAAATGTAGCTGGTCTGATCAGTAAATGGATGACACCAAGGTTGGTGGAGTGGCAAATAGTGTTGAGGATTGTCAGAGGATACAGCAGGACACAGATAGGTTGGAGACTTGCGCAGAGAAATGGCAAATAGAGTTTAATCCGGACAAATGTAAGGTAATGCATTTAGGTAGGTCTAACATAGGGGGAAATATACAGTAAATGGCAAAACTCTTAAGAATATAGAAAGTCAGCGAGATCTGAGGGTACAGATCCACAGATCTTTGAAAGTGGCAACACAAGTGGATAAGGTAGTGAAGAAAGCATACGGAATGCTTGCCTTCATTGGACGGGCCATCGGGTATAAAAACTGGCAAGTCATGCTACAGTTTTATAGAGCCGCACTTGGAATATTGCGCACAATTCTGGTCGCCACACTACCAGAAGGACGTGGAGGCTTTAGAGAGGGTGCAGAGGAGGTTTACCAGGATGTTGGTCTGGAGGGTGTTAGCTATGCAGAGAGGCTGAATAGACTCGGGACTGTTTTCATTAGGAAGATTGAGGTTGAGGGCGACCTGATAGAGGTCTACAAGATTGAAAGGTATGGATCGAGTGGCTGGGCAGACACTCTTTCCCAGGGTGGAGGGATCAGTCACGAGGCGGCGTAGGTTTAAGGTCCGTGGGGCAAAGTTTAGAGGAAATGTGCGAGGCAGGTTTATTTACACAGAGGGTAGTGAGTGCCTGGAACGTGCTGCCAGGGGTGGTTGTTGAAGCAGATACATTCACAGCGTTCAAAAGGCATCTCAACAAATACATGGATAAGATGGGTATAGAGGGATATAGAAGTAGGAAGTGCTGAGGGTTTTGGCCAAGGGTGGTATCATGACTGGCTTGGAGGGCCGAAGGGCTTGTTCCTTTGCTGTATTGTTCTTTGTTTGTTGCTTGCATATATTTGGTCAAGGTGGGCAGTCGTGGAAAGGTTAGGTTTGTACATGTAGATATTTTTTAACCTTCAGAGGTTTGTTCACGAAGAAAGGAAAGTGGGGAAAAATCAAATGAGTCTGATGAATTGGATATGAATAGGGTATCAGTAGTTTTCCCACACAAGTGCCTGAAACTAGTTCAGAACCAAGTCACAGTCAGACAGACGTGAGTGGAACATTCAACTCAAGTTCAAGATCAAAATCCGTCTTTGTTGTTGGAAAAATCTTCTCCGATTCAGCCAAAATAGGCCGAGGTCTTTCAGAATCCTGAAAGTTTGGGTCGAGAAAGTAGGTATGCTCTTGAGAATAGGAAACCAGTGGCAAAGTTTGATTCGTAAATAAATGAAAAACAGGAAATGTATATACGTTGTATGGAACTTTTGTATCTTTTTTTTCATCGAGGGAAGAGCATAATAGTGCCCTCTGTTTTGTGTATGTATGGCTTCATCTTGGAGTTTACTGACCTACAGCACCATGACCTCCTTCACAAGAAAGACAAGGGGGCAAGTCCTGAATGTACCTCAGCCGGAACAGGAATCAACCCCAGTGCTGTTGGCACCAATCTGATCCATACTCCACCCCCAGAGTTACTGAGGCAGCATGAATTTTCATGTAATATTATTGTCTGGAGCTATGAATAATGATGATAGAGGCATATTGTGTGTGTCTCTGTCTCTGACGGGAGTAAACCAGTCATTCCAAATAGAGCACAACTAAACGGCAGGCAAAGACTGTAGTACTGAGTGTATGAATGTGTGAATAATATATCCAGTATGTTTTTAAAAAAATGTCTTTAAAATAATTGAGGGATGAAGTAAAGACCAAGTAGTATCAGGTCTGATTTGAGCTGCTTGTCAGCATGTAAAACGTGGTGGGGAGCGGGGCACAAGTCAGTGATTAAGTTAATTTGTAGATGCAAAGGCATGCAAGCTTTGTAAGCACTCATTAAAAGGGCCCTTGAATTCCTTGGCTTCACCTATTTGCCGTAATCCTTCATTTTTGTCTAACCAGTTGTCTATCCATGCTGCTACGTGATTTAAAGCAATGAGTCAAAATCCTGAAACTCTATCAGCACAGTGGATGTACCTCGACCACATGAACTGTAGTGGTTAAAGAAAATAGCTCACCATCACCTTCTTGAGGGCAGTTAGGGATATGCAACAAATGCTGGCCTATTCAACAATGCCCACAACCCATGATTGAATTTTTAATTGTCTTTCATCGCTAATCTCAATTTCCAAGGTCCTTGAACATGTAATTTCCCTGATCTAGGGGGCAACACGGTGGCGGAGTGGTTAGCATTGCTGCCTCACGGCGCCGAGGTGCCAGGTTCGATCCCGGCTCTGGGTCACTGTCCATGTGGAGTTTGCACATTCTCCCTGTGTTTGCATGGGTTTCGCCCCCACAACCCAAAAATGTGCAGGGTAAGTGAATTGGCCAGGCTAAATTACCCCTAAATTGGAAAAAAAATGAATTGGGCATTCTAAATTTAAAAAACAAAATTTCCTTGATATATGTCCTTTTGTCCAAAAGCTCTTTTTTGTATCTCTCCAATCAATTTGACACATTCTAAGTCTACCCTATTCAAACAATATCCCCTCTGACTCGGGTGCATTATGCCTCTCTCTGCCCTTTCTAGCCTTTGAGATAGTTGATTACAGCATTCCCGTGCCACTCCTCTGTTGTCCAGCTTGTTTGGACAGTCTTCATTTGACTCTGCCCTTATCCGTCCAGTAACATCGATCGCATTGTTACGATTTCTCCTCAGAACTTGACATCATTACCTCAGAGATTTCCAAAAGATTCATCCTCTACTCCTTTTCATCAGCTAAATTCTTGTTCCCTCTACATTATCCACAGAGTAGAGTTGTTTTACACATGCATGCTGATGCTATCTCGCCATACCTTTCCTTCACTTCTTTTGACCCTTCTAATGTCTTTTATGTTACTGGAATATAACTCTGATATCCAGTTTTGGATTAGTCCTAATTTCCTCCAGCTAAACATTGGGAAAACCATTGATTTTTGGTACAACTCCACACTCCATCTCACTCCCTTGACACCATCATGTTGAACAGAATTGTTTGCAAACTTGGTATCTATTAGAAGCTAAGCTAAGTTTCTGAATCATTGGGTGGTATTCTCTGTCCCACCAGCCCTGTTTTCCACCCCCGCCAACAATGGGATTCTCCATTCACACAGCCGGTCATTGGGATTTCCATTTGTGGGCCATTCCACGCTGTCGGGAATCGTGCAGCTGTGGGTCCGCTGACGGCAGGGCAGAGGATCCTGCCAAAGGAGAATCCCGCAGGAGATCTTTATCATCAAGCTGCCTACTTCCACTGCTGTAACATTACCTGCTGCTGAAACTTCCATTCATACCTTTGTCAATTACTTCTATCTCATACACCCTATAATTTCAGCTCACTCTTTAGATCCAAAGGCTCAGGTTTGTAGATTTTCATGGGATCTTCAAAAAATTACAGTCCTTAAAACCTACTGCTTTGGCATGCTTTTGGCCATTTACCAAAATATCTCTGTGGCTCGGTGTCTTGAAGCACCTAAATGCATATTTGAAGAGATTGAAGAAATTCTGTACTTGTAGATTCCCACTAACTCATTTTTAAATCTACTTGTAACATTGGTTGCCTTCATCAGTAAGTAATGAAATGGTGAGAGATGTGTACTACTGCTTGCAGGCATTACTTGAACAGAAAGTAATAATAAAAACCAGACAAGTAAATTACATTAAATTGCTTTGCTTTGGTGAAACAAGAAACTAAGGAACTTTTATTTTGCTTACAGATGTGAGGAAAAGAAGAGGAATATGTTTTCCTGGAATTCCCTGTTTCTTCAGGAATACCAGAAGACGTATAGAGGATAGACAAGTTAATAACATTCGGAATTGTATAGAACAAGAAGGTAAATGGAAAATGACATTGCCTCTTTTTTTTTAAAAAAAAGCACAAAATTTTAAAAGTTTGCCTTTGTCTGGTACTTTCAGATGAACTAAATCTTCATGTATCCTTCTTAGAATAGTTCAGCATGAGAGGAGTTACTTTTCCCCATATCCCTGCATTTGTTTCTCCTTCCAAATATTTAATCAATTCTCTTTTGAAGATTACTCTTAAGAACAACTTATATTTATATAGCAATTAACATAATAAATTATTGAGGTGCTTCGCCTTGACATCGAGCCACTCAAAGAGATATGCAGGTAAATGACCAAAAGCTTGCCAAAGAAATAGGTTTTAAGGACTGGCTTAAAGGAAGAATGAGTGGGAGAGAGATTTAGAAGCAAATTCTGGAGCTGTGGGGCCTTGGCTGCTAAAGGCATGGCCACCAATTGTTACAGTCCCAGCTGATGTTACTACTGGACAATCGGGTACCAGAATGGAAGCCTGGCTCAATAGGCTGTCATTTTTTTTTGTTTAGACATGGATGGACAGTCACAGGGCTACCGTTTAACAAAATAATAAAACATTTATTAAGCATGAAAAGATTGACTGAAATATAATACTCTTTCAGCCTACTTACATCTTCCGAAATGTACACAGATTTTTAAGGATAACATCAGTTACAAAAATATATCTTGCACTACAATGTTCTCAGTAAATACACAGTCCATAGGCGAAAACAATAGGCAAAATGTGGTCAGGCACCATGCACTGAAACCACGTTACAGATGCTACCCAATGTAGCTTCTGTGGATTTCTTAACAAATCCCCCCCAGATGCTTGTCACACTGTGAACCAACTGGTCTCACTGGAGCTCTTAACTTCCACACTCTACTGTGTTTCCAAACTCTACTCTCAAAACACATACTGTAGGACCTTCTCCCAAACAACGCTTTCTTTTAGATGCCGCCAAGGATCCACTTCCAGGATTTCAATTATTTTTTTCAGTATTCCCCTGCTCTGGATTGCCACGTGCATTCAAGCTTTCACACAATCTCGCCGGTATCCAGCCATGCAAACCGAACACCACTGCTTCACAGGCGACATTAAGGTGTCACAAACCTTTTGATTTATCTCTGATGCAACTGTCTCTTTAACTCTGAGCACTTTCTCTGCTTTTTGCTTTAACTTTATCCAACTTGTTCAATTTCTTTTTTTTTGTTCCTTTAACTTCACTGTTGCTGAGACCTTTTTTTTTTGTTTCATCTCCCTGGTTTAGTTTTCCTCCTGTTTTTTGGGCAGCACGGTGGCACAGTGGTTAGCACTGCTGCAAGACCGTGCCAGGGACTCTGGTTCATTTCCGACCTTGGGTGACTGTGTGGAGTTTGCACGTTCTCCCCGGGTCTGCATGGGTTTCCAGCAGGTGCTCCAAAGATGTGCGGGTTAGGTGGATTGGCCATGCTAAATTGCCCCTTTGTGTCCAAAGGTTGGGTGGGGCTACAGGAATAGGACAGGGTTGCAGGGAAGTGGGCCTAGGTAAGGCGCACTTCCAGAGGGTCAGTGCAGATTCAATGGGCTGAATGGCCTCCTTCTGCACTGCAGGGATTGGTTTTTGTAATAAATAATTTTTTTCCAATTGAGGGGCAATTTAGCGTGGCCAATTCACCCCTGCACATCTTTTTGGGTTGTGGGGGTGAGACCCATGCAGACACGGGGAGAACGTGGAAACTCCACATGGACAGTGACCCGGGGCTGGGATCGAACCCGGGTCCTCGCTGCTGTGAGGCAGCAGTGCTAGCCACTGTGCTGCCCTCCCCCTGTAGGTATTCTAAGTTTGCTTTTCCCAGCTGCACCATTGTCCTGTCAGGTTTCCTCTGGATCCAGTCAAAAATGCAAAAGTTCTTTGTAACCTAGGGTGACCCCTGGTTGCTAAGCAACAGCCTTAATCCTGTTTAATCCTGTTTACTGTCATTATAAACCTTTAATTACAGTGCAGGCACAGTTTGAAAAGGTAATGGCAGATTTGAAAGAAAAAGAACCATTGGCAATATCAGCTAATAGAACATAGAACAGTACAGCACAGAACAGGCCCTTCGGCCCTCGATGTTGTGCCGAGCAATGATCACCCTACTTAAACCCACGTAACCCGTATACCCGGTAACCCAACAATCCCCCCATTAACCTTACACTACGGGCAATTTAGCATGGCCAATCCACCTACCCCGCACATCTTTGGACTGTGGGAGGAAACCGGAGCACCCGGAGGAAACCCACGCACAAACGGGGAGGACGTGCAGACTCCACACAGACAGTGACCCAGCCGGGAATCGAACCTGGGACCACTGGAGCTGTGAAGCATTGATGCTAACCACCATGCTACCGTGAGGCCCCTTATGTGAGAACTAGGAAGGAATGTTGGGTTAAGGGAACAGGAGGACAAAACCAGAGAGCACTAGGGGGATATACAAGAGAAACTAGAGAATGATGTATATGCAAAGCTGGGGAAGAGGCCAGGGGGCAACTTTAGATATTTGGCCCAGTGGGATAGGCGAAAGGAGGAACTTGGCAGAAGCAGCCGATCAGATGGCCTCAGTTTTTGTGACAAAGAGTTCCATGAACTCCTCTTGTTGACAGTGAGGGTGAGTGGAAATGGGAGAGGGGTTTAAAAATATGGTTTGCATTGGAGGAAAGAAGCCAGGTGGGATTATCATTGCATTCAGGGATAATCTTGGTAGGGTGAGCAGTTTTAGCAGATGAGAGCAGGACCTAATGGTGCATAATGCAGTCCAGCCAGATCTGGCAAGAAATGGCTCAAGCAGTTGTCTGCGATTATCTGTTTAAGACTGTTGAGATTGGGTAACTCTGGGAAGCAAAAGTGGAATTTTTTCAAGTTTGTTTTTCCTGTGACATGGGCCTTTCAGTTAAGGCAGATGTTTTTCCCTCAATCATCCAGACAGTATGGAATTCAGTTAATGCAAGCTGGAATGGACAATGACGACAAGTTCCCTTTCCTAAAGATGGAAGCTGATGATAATTTGAATATTTTCTTGTGCTAACCTCTTGCGTTGCCATCCAATAGCAGAACCAGGCCTCCAGCCATATCAAGTGATACTGTTCTCCATTGGGCCATTGGTGAGAGGAGGAGCTGGTATTTGAAGTGTTCATCTAAATAAAATCAAAATAAACAAATACTGGTGATAATGTGTGTATTTATAAAGCTGTCCCTGTCTTCAGACGGAGCTGGAATTTCGCCCTTGGCAGATCAGTACTATGGTCAGGAGTCTGGGGAAGATCTGTGTTCAAATCAAATCCTGAATGAAGGGTTAAATGCTCCCAATTTCTGATTTCTATAAGGCATTTGTGAAAAATGAGTTTGGACTATTTTCATCCAGTTCCCAATGAAAGTTGGCTCCATGCATAAAACCTATTAATTGGCAATCTCACACTGAGTTCCTACAGAATAACTGATGTGGGGAATGGAAAAATCTGTGGTCCAGGTGGGCTTCTGTGGTTCGACTGACGCAAACTGAATCAGAATAGAAGGCGTTTTACTCTGTATTGCGGTGTCCTATATCTAACCTAAGATGTTTGTCCTGGGATGGCAGGACTGACGTATGAGGCGAGATTACATAGAACATACAGTGCAAAAGGAGGCCATTCGGCCCATCGAGTCTGCACCAACCCATTTAAGCCCTCACTTCCACCCTATCCCTGTAACCCCACCTAACCTTTTTGGTCACTAAGGGCAATTTATTATGGCCAATCCACCTAACCTGCACGTCTTTGGATTGTGGGAAGAAACCGGAGCAACCAGAGGAAACCCACGCAGACACGGGGAGAACGTGCAGACTCCGCACAGACAGTGGCCCAGCAGGGAATTGAACCTGGGACCTTGGTGCTGTGAATCCACAGTGCTAATCACTTGTGCTACCGTGCTGCCCTCAGCTGATTGAGTCAGTTAAGATTATATTCGCTGTAGTTTAGAAGAATGGGGCGGGGGAGGGAAATCTCATAGAAACATATAAAATTCTAACATGACTAGACAGGGTAGATGCAGGAAGGATGTTTCCAATGGCAGGGGGGAATCCAAAACCAGGAGTCACAGTCTAAGGCTACGGGGTAAACCATTTAGAACTTTGTTGATGAGAAATTCCTTTACCTAGAGAATGAATTCGCTAACTCGGAAAGCGGTTGAGGCCAAAACATTGTTTTCAAGAGGAGTTGGATATATCTGTTGAGGCTAAAGGGAACAAAGGTGGAAAAGCGGGAACAGGTTTGAGTTCGATGATCAGCAATGATCATAATGAGTGGAGGAGCAGGCTCAAAGGGCTGAATGGCCTACTCCTATTTTCTGTGTTTCTATGTATTTGATGCTGGTTGCCAAAATAATTGAATTTAATTCCTTGGCTTTGTTGTCCTCATAGATAAGATATCATAGATATTGATAAGCTCAAGTCAAATTGACTGAAATAAAATGGAAAATACAGCAATTTTGTATCTGGCTTTAAAGTAAATGATAATTGTGGTATTGTATTTGTAATACTTGCGTATTGTATTTTTTTTAGGAATATCCAAGAATGCTGGGACAGATGCTGTTTCGCAACAATTGACAGTGGGTCCATCCACGGTTGATGGCTTTAAAACTGACCTACAGATTGACTCTGGTGGAAATAATGGAATGAATATGGAAACTGAAGTTTAAATGATTTTTATAAACCACTATTTTCTACATTTGCGCATTTATTAAGAGTACCAGGACCTGAGAAAAACAAATTAAACACTTGATTTTCCAGATGTGACATTTCTCTTTTTATCAGTGTCATGACTGGGGAGAGTCTGGTTTATCTGAACAAATATCTGTTCCAGAAGAACCTGAAATATGATGGTATTGTAGTCCTCACAGTTGACGTAACCTATGATTAGAGAGTATGTACATTCAGTTTTAGACGTCTTTCACTCAAACAAATTCACCGGCTGTTAACATTTGAAGAGAATCCTGACATAGTCCAGTTCACCATTTTCTGAATCAACTCCTTTGCAGAAGACTTGTTGACAATTATGAAGAGAGATATCTTTTTCTGCCATTTGAAGAGAAATATGCAAAACTGAAAGGGTTTGCCATTCCTTCCTCGTGTGAACCATACTTTTTTATTTTAAACACCTGAATGAAAATCTATTCCGTGAACAAGGATAGTTTCATACAGATACAACCACAATTTTATAACTTATAATATTTTTAAAAGACTTAGCAGTGCAGTTTAATACCAACCAGCAAACTTTTACTATTTCTGTCAGTAGTTTGAGCTTATTACATTTAATTACTTCTGTTTGCTCACAAATTGAATAAAATATTGCCTTTTTAAATATTACTTCAGTGGAGAATTTTAAAAGATTATATGATTACTTAGTTTCAAGATCATACCTTTGATCTAAAATTTTGTCAACATAAAATTACAATATAAATTTTAATGCCGCCGATGTTGAAACACCTTTCTGCATTCAGATAATTCTGTGTAAAGAATGAAATCTTTTTTTGAGAGTGGAAAATGAGGTGACCAAAGCAAATGGCTTGCCTCAGCAAAGTCACCTACTCCAAGGATCGGGGGCTGAATTTTCCACCGTCGAGATTCTCCGTTTTGCCGGCAGAATTTTGCCGGAAACCCAATTGACCAGCCGGTGAAACGGAGAATCCCGACGGCGTGCTGCACCAGAAATCTGGTGCGGTGGGACGGAGAAACCCGCCCATGGTGAGTCATGTATGGAAGAAAGTTGACACCTGAGCTGATAGTGAAAATATTTGTTTTGTTTGGTTTGTAACCACCTTTTTGTTAAAAGAATGGACCAACAATAGAGTATTGGAAATTGAGTATACAAGTTTTATAAAACATAAATTAATTGATTGATATTTATTGTCACATGTAAAGAAGTACAAGTGAAAAGTATTTTTCTGTGGCCAAAGGAATGTACACAGTACGTACATAGTAAACAAGAATAATCGACAGAGTACATTGACTGGTGCATCAACAAATAATGATTGGTTACAGTGCGAAACAAGGCCAAACAAGAGCAGCATAGGGTGTTGTGAATAGTGTTTACAGGGAACAGATCACTCCAAGGGAGAGTAGAACAAATGTTATGGGCCAGGGTTTAGAGAACCCCAAAGTGTATCATGGAGTTCACCTGACCCACAACTGTTAGTAGATTGTGGTTTGGGGAGCACATGGCCCACTCTACGGTGTGGCACAGCAGAAATGGAAAAGTATATTTTACAGCAAAACAATGTTTATTCTATGAACTGAAGTTAACCTTTTTTGAAACGTACAGTGAACATCTTAGCAACCATCAATTCAAATATAATCCCCAAAGAATACAACACTAAGTAATTCTTCACTACTGAGAGCAGTTATTAGTTTTGAATCACCAGGATCGATTTACAGTTTTTAGATTACAGAGTGAGACTCTAATACACCTTCTGGCTGTGACTGCAGCTATCCAGTTCTGAAAGTGAAACTAAAACACACCCTGCAGCAAACAGCCTAAAACAAAAGTAAAAAGCTGACAGACAGCCCAGATCCACCTCGTCTCTGACATCACTGCAGTAGTAAACACCAATTTCTTAAAGGTACTCTCACTACAGCTATTTATATACACACCCACTTATAAACACCCATTTCTTAAAGGTACTCTCACATGACACAAAATATAATTTGTTTACATTTCAAAACATCACGTTGCCTACTTGTTCCATCCTAGACTAACATACTTGAATTATGTCAAGTAGTGGTAAAACTCCAAATATGAAAGCTCCATAGCCCTCCCTAGGCCTAGCTCTAATTCCCACTTCCTCTTCCCCATCTCCAGCTTGTATTTGTATGTATCAGAGACATTCCCTTGCCCCATTGCATCCCGTGATAACATCTAATAATGGGGTCAAAGCAATTGGGGGGGAAAGAGGACAACTCTTTTTACGAATGAAGTTCCTCACCTGCAAATATCGAAATGCACCCATTCTTGGGAGTTGAAATTTCTCCTCCAGACCCGCAACCATACCTTTCACAACCAAATCCCTGAACCTCTCAACCCCTTTTCTCCTCCATATCCTGTATATTGCGTCCATCCCTGATGGTGCAAACCTATGACTAACACAAATTGGTGACCGTAAAGACATATCCCCCAGTCCAAACTGTTGCCTAAACTGGTTCCAAACTCTTAAAGGTGCCACTATCACCGGGCTTGTCAACTAACCAGTGAGAACGGAAGAGGGGCCGTAACCAACGCCCTCAGACATAACCTTACACAAGAGGCCTCCTTGATCCGACCCCACCCCACACCCGGCTCCTCAAACCATCTTTGCACGCATAAGGTTTGGCTGCACCAACCCACCTGATTGTCACCCTTGTTGCACCAAAGCTCTTCTTTAAAAATAAATTTAGAGTACCCAATTCATTTTTTCCAATTAAGGGGCAATTTAGCGTGGCTAATCCACCTACCCAGCCCATCTTCGGGTTGTGGGGGGGCGAGACCCACGCAAACACGGGGAGAATATGCAAACTCCACACGGACAGTGATCCAGAGCCGGGATCGAACCTGGGACCTCGGCGCCGTGAGGCAGCGGGGCTAACCCACCTCCCAGCTCCTCCTCCCACTTGCGCTTCAGCTCCTCGGTCTGCGACTCCTCCGGTCCCATAAGCTCCTTATAGATGTCCGAGACGTTCCCTCCCCCACCCACTCTCTGGTACCTACCCTGTCCTGAATCCCCCTTAGCAGTAGGAGCGGGAAGGTTGACACATGTTTACGAAGGAAGTCCTGCACCTGCAGATACCTGAATTTGTTTCCCCTCGTCAGCCCAAACTTTTCCTCAAAAGCCCTCATACTCTGAAAGCTCCCCTCTATAAACATTTCCCCCATCCTCTCAATCCCCGCTCTCCGCCATAACCGGAACCCCCCGTCCATCCTCCCTAGGGCAAACCGATGATTATCACAAATTGGGGCCCGGACCGATGCTCCCACATACTGCCTCCTCTGGCCCCAAACTCTCAGGGCCGCCTCCACCACGGGGCTGGTGGAGTACCGCGCGGCAGAGGCGCTGTTACCAATGCCCACAGATTGGTGCCCTTACAAGAAGCTGTCTCCATACGCAGCCATACCAACCCCCCCACCACCCACTTTCTGATCATGGCTATATTAGCCGCCCAGTAATAGTTGCTAAAATTTGGCAGCGCCAGCCGGCCCTTTCCCTGACTCCGCTCAAGCATTACCTTCCTTGCCCGCGGGGTCTTGCCTGCCCAGGCGAAGCCTGTGATCACTCTGTTGACCTGCTTAAAAAAAGGGCCGCTGAATAAAGATGGGGAGACATTGAAATACAAATAGGAATCTCGGGAGGACCGTCATTTTCACCGTTTGCACCCTCTCAGCCAGAGATGCGCCTCCTACAACAGTACCACATCCGCCTTCAATCCACTAAGATGTGCGAACACACGTGCCCTTTTGACCGGCCCGTTTAACCCTCGAACATTCGAGGTGATCAGCCTAGTTGGGGGGCTCATCGCCCCCCTCCCCACCGATCAGTCATCCCCCTTTTTTAAACCCGCCTCCACAGGTCCATCCCCAGGCAGCCCCCGCCGCCCGACTCCTCTCTGTCCCTCAGCCCAAGTCCCTCCCTCGTCAGCAGAACATTCACCCCCCCCTCCCTCCCACTGACCAGCAACAACACCCTATAACCCAATCCCTTTCCTAAACCAAACATATGCACACCCCTCACTGCGCTTCCGAGAGCTAGCTCACCGAGCTAGCTTGGTAGCCCCCACCCTGGTGCCAGATAACCGGAAAGCTCTTCTAATCCTAGGAGTCTTTCCTGCTTAGACAAAGGCAGAGATTAATCTGTCAACCCGAGTGGAAAAAAGATTTAGACAGAAAGATCGGAGACTCTGAATAGAAACCTCGGTAAAATGTTCACTTTGACCGTGTATACTCTACCCGCCAATTTTAGGGAAAGGGCTTCCCACCTCTTCAGGTACCCCTTCACCTCTTCTACCAGACTCTCGAGTTCAGTTTATGTAACAATCAGTGCAACCTGAATTCCTAACTACTAAACTGTGCCTTGGCCAGTTTAAAAGATCTGTCCTCTTTCCTCAAGGAATTTACCAATCTCTCTCTCTCTTATTCAATCTATACCCTGAATAGGGTGGCACAGTGGTTAGCACTGCTGCATCACAGCACCAGGGACTCTGGTTTGCTTCCGACCTCAGGTGATGTATGGACATTGCACATTCTCCCCGTGTTTGCATGGGTTTCCTCTGGGTGCTCCGGTTTCCTCCCACAGTCCAGAGATGTGCAGGTTAGGTGGATTGGCTGTGCTAAATTGCCCCTTAGAATGGGATTGCAGGAATAGGGCAGGGGATTGGACCTGGGTATGGTGGCATTTTGATGGGCTGAATGGCCTCCTGCACTACAGGGATTCTATGTAAAGGATCAACATTTTTTCAGAAGTTCCATAATTTCTCCAATACGTGTGAGAGGATAAGAAATGTACAATATTAAATCATCTGCGTAAAGGGACATTCTATATTCCTCATCACTCTTTCCTCCCCCCCCCCCCCCCCCCCCCCCCAATACTTTCCATTCCCCTGACAATCTAAGCTCAATGGCCAACAGTTCAATCACTAACGCAAATAGTAGTGGAGACGGGGCATGCCCTGTCTCATGCCCCTGAGTAGTCGGAAATATCCTGAGCTCACAGCATTGGTGTGGACACTAGCCGTGGGTATTAGCGCCATTGTATGTTTGCCTTTTGGTAAATGTAGGCTGTGTAGTTCACACTTCAGCTCAAAACTATACAGGTCAAGCAAAAACATTTCTGTTTTAAATTTGGAAAATTATTTGGAAAATTAAGGGGTGCATAATGCTCATCTACAGTACTCCAAAAGTAGAGGTTATTAGTTATTGTTGATACTAGTTTTGTAGAGCTCAATCTCGGTAGTTAGTTCAATGTTGATGCCAAGAAGTTAATTGATCATGCTACAATGATCATGCTCATATAAGAGAAACTATGAAGTCACAAATTTTTCTATTAAGTGGATTTGAAAGTTTTTTTTTGGTTGCATGCAGTTTGGGAGGGCGGGGGAAACAAGGGAATTGTTTTATTCTTGCAATCTCCGTGGAGATCGATAACTTTTAAAGAGAAATGTGAAATTCTGGTGAACTGCTGAAAGAACAACACCTCAAGATTTCAGTTTTTAAATTTTTTTTTGTAACTAGTGAGTCAACTAACACTTTTTTTGTTGGTATCTTGTACTTTAAAATATAAAGAGATCCCCATTTAACTTTTAGCACAGCCCAAAATCTCTCGCTATGGTTAGATGTTACACTCGCCTGTAAGTGGACACTTTATCCTCGAAGAGCCAGATTAAATCCTGATGGTTTATTTCCTTTTTACTTTCTCAGCCAAGTAAAACTGCTGATCTCAAAACTTTCACTGTAACGATTATACTGTAAATCATTTCCCTCTAGCTCTAAGCTAGACAAGTCTTCTACCCTCCTTTAAATCCTCTCAAACTCGGCCTTCAATCTCAGTGCAAGCACCCATCTGCGTTCTGCTTGAACAATAAAGTCAATGTTTAATTTTGGTTCAGGTGCGGCTGCCTCTATGTCCTGCTTCCTGTCCCTCAGATGATTGCAGACCACACCAAAGAGAAAAGACATCTGTCTGTGATATTCATGGTTTTGTAAGGATGTCTGATCTCAAACAATGGCTTCCTCTGCCCTCATCCCTATGGCAATGTGAAACAGCAGCAGGCTGCCACCACCACTGATGTGCATTCTGGGAACACATCTAGATAGGGCGGCAGAGCATGGAAGGCTAAGAAGATTGAGGGTCACTGAGAGGGCACGGGGTGGTGATTGCGGCATCATCAGTAACTAGGGACAGTTAGAGTCATGATTGTACTCCAGTAAAACACTTTACACGCGAGACATGTGAAGTCTCTGTCACATTATTCCGCACTGTGCCGGCCTGCACCCCTCCCCGTTCGCCAGTCCCCACCCCCTTGCCACGGTGATCCTGGATCTAGCCACGGTCACTGCAGCTCTAAACCTTTATTCCTCAGGGTCATTGCAGAGCTCAAACAGGGATCTGTGTGGCATTTCCCAACCCACAGCCCACAAGTGCATCCATGAAGTGATGGATGCCTTGTTTGCCTGCGCAGCTGACTATAAATTTTTGACTTTGACCAAGTCCACAAAGATACCCGCAGCATTCTCTGCCATCGTTGGGATGCCCCAGGTCTGGAGGTAACAGATGGCACCCATGTCACCATGCGTCTTCAAGGGATACCCCAGGAGGACCAGATGGCTCTTGGGGTATAAGGGTATAAGGCACTCGCTTAGCACCTGGCTAATGACAGCCCCTTAATTGGAAAAATAAATTGGGTACTCTACATTTAAAGAAAAACAAGCAAATTACATAGCAAACAACAATACACTGAAGCTACGCACTTTATATCACAGACAAAAATCCAATAAACAATAAACAAGAAATGAAACCACCAGCATCTAAGTCAGTCCATATACCCATATACCACCCCCCCCCCCCCCCACACACCCCAGCAGCAGCCCCACATCAGTGATAGCGTATCCAATGCGTGTATAGGAAAGCATGCATATGTAGAAAGCAGTGCGTGCACGTTGGCAAGAGTGTACTTGTAATAAAGAGTATATGAATGAATGTCTGCATATGGGGTCACGGTAGCACAGTGCTTAGCACAGCTGCTTCACAGTGCCAGGGTCCCAGGTTCGATTCCCGGTGTGGAGTCTGCACCTTTTCCCTGTGTCTGTGTGCGTTTCCTCCGGCTGCTCCGGTTTCCTCTTAACAAGTCCTGAAAGATGTGCTGTTCAGTAATTTGGACATTCTGAATTCTCCCTCAGTGTACCCGAACAGGTGCTGGAATGTGGTGACTAGGAGCTTTGCACAGTAACTTCATTGCAGTGTTAATGTAAGCCTACTTGTGACAATAATAAAGCTTATTATTATGTGTACGCCTGTAAGAGTGTGCGTGTGTGAAACACGAGCAGCACAGTCCACCGGAAAATGACACACCGACGCAACATGGCGGGAGAGAAAACACCCCTCCCCAGAGAGAGCACAGTTCAGTCCAAGGACAGGTTCCTCCTACAAAAGTCAAGGCAAAATCCATAGTAAACATAGAAACCACAAAACAGGTAACAGTACAATGAAAACACCAACCATGAACAAAACCAGTTAACAGGAAATAAGAAAACAAAGACACCAGCACCCAGCAGCAGTGAAAAGCACCCAATGTAATAATCACTTATTGTCACAAGTAGGCTTCAATGAAGTTACTGTGAAAAGCCCCCAGTCGCCACATTCCGGAGCCTGTTTGAGGAGGCTGGTACGGGAATTGAACCCGCGCTGCTGCCATACAAGCCAGCTGTTTAGCCCACTGTGCTCAACCAGCCCCTGTGCCAATGGTGGCACAAAGCAAGGCAGGAAAGAGAGAGAAACCATTCCCCTTCACCAGTAAGAGTAAGCTCGCCAAACACCGGGCCACAGAAGCAGGAGGGGTTACAATTGGCATGTACACACACCAGAAACAATAATAATAACATGCCACAATAACATGATATCAAACATACAATTGGTCTACAAATGCATCCCGATACAAATTCCAAGTTGCTCAGTCGAATCAGGCTGCTGCCCCTCCCCCTGCAGTATCAGCATCTGGTCCCCCGACAACAGAGTCCGAGGACCGGCCACAGGAACACAGCGGGCAGTAACAAGTGCCACACAGTTCCAGACATAAGTTGATAAACAGTCAAAAGTCAATAAACAAAATATTCCAGTGACAGTATCAACAAACTGCAAGAGCAAAGCCTCCCCCGTCTTCCACCCGATAGTAGGCCAGCCAAAATCCTCCCCCTGCCTCACTCTAAATCAAAAAAAAGCTGACGGGCAGCTCCAAGCAGAAACACAGCCCAGGCATTGCACTAACAGTCAGGCCTTCCTCCACTTTCTCCCCCATGGCATCTTCCAGTAGCAGAACTCAAAACAGGAAGTCAGTACCTGAGTTACTCACAGTTACTCATAGCATAGCAGAGGAAATAGAAAGCACTTCTTGGTAGTAAGCTTGTTCATAGCTTTCCTTTGCCTTATTCCAGGCTTCAGAAGCAGAAAAGGCAGCCAACAAACAAAACACTAGGGACGGGATTCTCCGGTCCACCAGCCATGTTATCCTTGGTGGTGCACCCTCACTGGTAGTGGGATTCTCCATTCCCGCACCTGCCAATGGGATTCCCCATTGTGGCCACTCAATGCCACCGGGAAACCCATGGGCATTGGGTGTGCTGCCGGCGCAACGGAGAATCCAGCCCCAGGTCTTCAAGCAGTTTTGCAGCAAAAAACAAGAGAGCACAGGGCACACACAACCTGCAACGACTTGGGGGCTGTGAAGTGCTCACATTACTAACATTGCCAATTCCCTATTAGCAGTAGCCTTCAGCTGTGAAACCACAGGCCACCATGGTTTGTGCGGCTCAAAGTGACCTGCACCATATTATCATAGACGGTACTCTGACCTAGGGTGCTCAGTGAGAAGCTGCTGTCGCCCCTGGTACTGGTATACACGATCCAGGGCTGGTATGTCAGGCCTGTGGGCATTGAGCCACCTCCATCCCAGGGGGACACCCCACCAGTGCAGCTGGCATAGCGACAGTCCTGACCCCCCCCCCCCCCCCAAATACCATTCCCGAGCACTGGGGCGATAGCCCCAACAACTCCCCCGGACTGACTGCCCATTTACCAAGATGGCTACTCACGTCCGATTCCCACATCAGCCATTTTGCTAGCTTCACGTTTTTAAATAGGTGTACTAAAGGGCATCTGCGTGACCGCTTGAGCCGGTTAGATCACAGGAGGCCATTAAATCGGGGGTCCTTCCAGTTAACGGGATGGAGATTGGCCTTAATTGTTGATCGTTGGTGTCTCGCCACGCCGCGGCGCAATCCTGATCTCGCCAACGGAAGTGGGCTGGTTAGATTTGAAATCAATCGGCGCTTGGTGCGCTTCCTGATTTCAGATTGTCCCGCAATCTAACCGGCCCGCTCGGATTCGCACCCGGTGCGGCTGTTAGTTTGCGCCCATTATATTGCAATAGAGTATATAACAAAGGGGTTTATACAGAAAAGATATGGGTCAGGGAAAACAGTGATGGGAATTATCAGTGTATTGTGAAAAGTCATGAGGTCCTCAACCCTGTTTAACTGGGTGATACTAAAACATCAATCATGCGGCATTCAGCAGGAAACAGATAATCAAAAAAATGGTTTAAAAAATAGTATCATTTTACATCACACAAGTTTCTTTTGCTTGACGTGACCATTTTGGTGGCTTGAACAAGTCACTCTCGTGATTTCTCCCAAGGTGTTCTCTGCCCAAGTTTCAGGCATGAGGCACATGTATATTTCTCTATGGAATGTTAAGAATAAATTAAGTTAATCTGAAAATATATTAGTCTCTAGCTTTATGAATCTGTTAAAAGGATAAGAAGGAATTATCCAATAGCCACCATCGGACCAAAGCAAAGGAGTGGGCAGCGTTTCTTCTCTTGCTGTGAGTGATGTTGATGGAATACAATCCAGTGATTTCCTCAACTGCTTGGTAGCTCAGAGCACTGCATCAAACTGAGGAAAGAAAAGTGCAAGCTGGAAACTGGCAAACAATTACCCCCTGCTATCGTTCTCAAAATGAAGAACATCTCTGACTAATGAAAGGATGTTGAATTCTCTGCTGATGCTGAGTGAGCTGTGAGAATGTAAACCTTATCCCTTTGGGACTTGAAGCTTTTTTTCTGACAGTTTGGCAATGGCTTTATTATTGGGGACACTAATTTGACCGTGCAGACTAAATAGGCAAAGCTAATAGGTCATGTGGGTGTGGTTTGGATCTTTGTTTTATATCAATCAGGAATTTAAACTTTAAGCTCCCTAAATGGTTCATTAAGTTGTAGCTGAACTATGCAAAGCAGGGAGGTTTCAGGTTCAATCTCAGGGATAAACTGCTGAGCAGATAAGAATGGGAAGAATCAGATAATTTTCACTCCTGATTAGTCTCCTGTGATTTGTGCTTCAAGTACGTGTATGAAAGAACATAAGTTGAGGTTCAGGTGTCATTATACGATCTGCTGCAAAGGTGTATATGAATAATGGTCACTTGGGGAGTTACCACACAGCAAACTACACCTAGAATCATAGAAATCTACACCATAAAAGGAAACTATTCTTTTCATCATGTTGGCACCAGCAAACATGGAACCATTCGGCAAGTCCCACTTTCTGGTACTTGGTCTTGCTAGAATGTGGCGACGAGGGGCTTTTCACAGTAACTTCATTTGAAGACTACTTGTGACAATAAGCGATTTTCATTTCAATTCATTTTCAAATGCTGTGAGGGTTTCTTCCGACATCCTTTGAGACCGCAAATTCTAGATCCACACTAGCCTTTGTGTGAAAGATTAGACTTGGGATTCTCTCAAAGCTTCCCACTGTTTATCTATTGTCTCGGGTTATGGGCCCATAAACAGAGGGGAATAGATCTTGCCTGTCCACTCTATTAACATTTAAAACACTTCAATTGAGCCCCTCCCCTCAGCCTCCTCCGCTCCAAAGAAAACAATCCTATGCTATCCAATCTTTCCTCAAAACTATCGGGCGGAATTCTCCGCTCCCCACGTGGCGTGGGAGGGCCTCCCGCCATTTTGTACGCCCCCCTGGCGCCCCCAGCGATTCTCCCCCCTCCCTCTCAGAAAAATCGGCGCTCGCCGTTTTTCACGGTGAATGGCGATTCTCCGAGCCCGATGCACCGGCCCTTCACGCCCGTTTCACCACGGCAGCAACCACACCTGGTCGCTGCATTCATGAAACGGGCACCAGATGTCCGTTTGGGGCATCCAGGGGCCCGATTGGGACGGGAGCACCGTGACTGTGCTCCGGAGGGGACAGGCCCGCGATCGGTGCCCACCGATCGTCGGGCCTGTGTCCAAAACGGACGAACTCTTTCCCCTCCGCCGCCCCGGCAAGATCGAGCCGCCACGTCTTGCCGGGCGGTGGTGGAGAAAGACGGCACCACGCATGAGCGGGTTTGCGTCGTCTGCGTGCTGATGTCATCCGTGCATGCGCGGGTTCTTGTGCATGCGCGGATGACATCCGCGAAGCGCCATTTGGGCGTCATTTCCGGAGGTCGCGGCCGGGAACGACAGGGGCCCGCTCCTAGCCCCCCGGGTGGGGGTGAATTAGGTGCGGGGAGCGGGCCCCGAGGCCGTCGTGAACCTTGGCCGAGTTCACGACGGCCTCCGCGATTTTTGGAGCCGGCGGAGAATACCGCCCATAATTCTCAGGGCAGTGCGGTGGCGCACTAGTAGCACTGCAGTCTCACGGCACCGAGGTCCCAGGTTCGATCCCAGCTCTGGGTCACTGTCCGGAGTTTGCACATTCTGCCCGTGTTTGCGTGGGTTTCGCCACACAACCCAAAGATGTGCAAGGTAGGTGGATTGAACACGCTAAATTGCCCCTTCATTGGAAAAAATGAATTGGATACTCTAAATTTACAAAAAAAACTAAAATTCTCAAGTCCAGGCAACATCCTTGTTTTTTTTAAGATAAATTCAGAGTACTCAATAATTCTTTTCTAATTAACGGGCAATTTAGCGTGGCCAATCCACCTACCCTGCACATCTTTTGGCTTGTGGGGTGAGACCCATGCGACAGTGATCCAGGGCTGGGATTAAACCTGGAACCTCGCCACCCTGAGGCAACAGGGCTAACAACTGTGTCACCATGCCGCCTACATCACCCTTGTTAATTTCCTCTATACCCTCTCTCGTGCAATTACATCTTTCCCAAAGTGGTGATTATAACTGCATACAATACTATAATCCAGCTGTGGCCAACCAACCTTCTAGATGGTTTTACACAGTTCCAACATAATGTCCCAGCTCCTCTATTTTATGCCTTGGCTAATAAAGCAAGTATTCTGTGTGTCTGCTTAAAATATTGGGAGTGGGGGTTAATAAATAAATCTATGGACTTCCGGTGGCGGCGATGACGTAGGAAGCCGCACATTTGGGAGCTCCCGTTTTAAACGGACTTTTCGGCTCTTTTTAAGAGCCCAAAACGGAAATTTTTCGACGTCTCCCGGTGGGAGAAGGTGTGCTGATCGACTTTCCCCGCAGTCCATGACTCGAACTCGGAATAGAAAGGGGGTAAAAACGGCAGCAGCTCCCCAGAAAAAACGGGGGAAGGAATCCAAGATGGCGGCCGGCGGAGCTCCAGAGGAGTGGAAGCAGTGGGCCGTGGAGCAACACGCTGCTCTCCTGCGCTGTTTTGCAGACTTCAAGGCTGAGGTACTGAGCTCTCTGCAGGAAAGGAACAAAAGGCTCTCGGCGATTCAGACGACCCAGGGTGCTGCCATCAAGGAGTTGAAGACGCAGGCCACTGAACGAGAGGAGGAGGCCGGGATCCTCGTGAGTAAGGTGGAGGGACACGAGGCACTCCACAAGAAGTGGCAGGACCGCTTCGAGGAGCTTGATCACCGCATGAGGCGGACAAATCTGCGGATCTTGGGCCTTGCGGAGGGGCTGGAGGGGTCGGACCTGACAACCTACGTGGCTGCGATGCTGAACTCGCTAGTGGGGGCCGGGTCTTTCCATCTGCCCTTGGAGCTGGAGGGAGCACACAGAATACTGGCCAGGAGGCCTAAGGAGAATGAACCCCGGCGTGCGGTGCTGGTGAAGAGCAGCAATTGGGAGAATGGGGTAGTACGGATCTACCAGG
Source organism: Scyliorhinus canicula (assembly GCF_902713615.1). NCBI lineage: Eukaryota > Metazoa > Chordata > Chondrichthyes > Carcharhiniformes > Scyliorhinidae > Scyliorhinus > Scyliorhinus canicula. Next base: position 125,352,795 of record NC_052158.1, on the reverse strand, counting down.
ATTGGAGTGCGGAGGTGGCTAAGCTGCGGTCCGGGTTTAATCGGACGAAAGAGGTGCTTTACAAGAAAAAGATAAAGTTTGGAATGTTGCAGCCTGCGCGCCTGTGGGTAACTTATTCGGACCGGCATTATTATTTTGATTCCCCGGAGGAGGCGTGGGCCTTCGTGCGGACGGAGAAACTGGACTTGAACTAGGGGTTGGGGGTTGTGGGGTCGGTTGTAATACCTTATTGCTGGATTCTGCTGTTGCTGTGTTCTCTTTTTCTGTACTTTTGCAATTTTGATATGGTTATTTATGGGGGTGTTGTTCTGTTATGTTCTTTTTTGCTGTGGGGCATTGTTTGAGTTATGTATCTTGTGGGGAGGGTTGGGGGGGGTTTGTTGTATTCTATGTCGGGTTGGGGGTATGGAGTGGGGCTGGTATTTGGGAGCTGCGTCAGAAGGGTGTGGTGGGGCGGTGCGAAAGCGCGGGCTTTCCTCTGGTTTCCCGCGCTGCGAGGCTGGGGGGGTGGAGACGATGACGGGGGGAGGCGGGGCCTTAACTGGTTCTTCCCCACGCTGGAGCGGTGCCTGGAGGAGGGATAGATTGGGGGATGATCCCACCTTGGGAGGGGTCGGGTTATTGGCGGGAGTTTCCGGGGTCAGCAGAAGTTAGCTGACCCACGGAAGTACAATGGAGGACGGTTCGCGGCTAGGAGGATTCCTAGGAGGGGGGGAAAGGGGCATACCGGGTTGCTGCTGGTAGGATCAGGAAGGAGCTGGTGGGGGCCGGGGGGACAGAGGTGAGGTGTTGTCGCTGTGGGGACTGGGTCGGGCAGAGGGTGCTGGCCTGGGGCGGGCAGTCGAGGGGCTATGGCTAGTCGACGGGGGAGGGGGCGGGACGCTCTCTGATTCGGTTGGTCACCTGGAATGCGAGAGGATTGAATGGGCCGGTGAAGCGGTCGAGGGTACTTGCTCATCTGAGAGGGCTAAAGGCAGATGTGGCAATGCTTCAGGAGGCCCACCTGAAGGTGGCGGACCAGGTCCGTCTGAGGAAGGGATGGGTGGGGCAGGTTTTCCACTCTGGGTTGGACGTGAAGAACCGGGGAGTGGCGATTCTGGTGAGGAAAAATGTGTAGTTTGAGGCATCGGAGGTGGTGGCGGATAAGGGGGGTAGGTATGTCATGGTTAGGGGCAGGCTACAAGGAGAGAAGGTGGTACTTGCGAGTGTGTATGCCCCAAATTGGGACGATGCGGGCTTTATGAGGCGTATGTTGGGACGGGTCCCGGATCTGGAGGCGGGAGGTCTGATCATGGCGGGGGGGGGGGAACTTCAATACGGTGTTGGATCCTTCACTGGATCGGTCCAGCTCTAGGACGGGTAGGAGGCCGGCGGCGGCCAAGGTACTGAGAGGGTTTATGGACCAGATGGGTGGGTGGATCCATGGTGGTTTGTGAGGCCGAGGGCACGGGAGTACTCTTTCTTCTCCCACGTACATAGGGTCTACTCTCGGATAGACTTCTTCGTGGTGAGTAGGGGACTGATTCCGAGAGTGGAGGAGGCCGAGTATTCGGCCATTGCAATCTCCGACCACGCTCCGCATTGGATAGAGTTGGAGATGGGGGAGGTGCGGGACCAGCGCCCATTGTGGCGGTTGGATGTGGGGTTGTTGGCGGAGGAGGAGGTGTGTAGGAGGGTCCGGGCAAGTATTGAGGGGTACCTCGAGGTGAATGATACGGGGGAGGTTCAGGTGGGGGTGGTCTGGGAAGCCCTGAAGGCAGTGATTCGTGGGGAGCTGATATCCATCCGGGCACACAGGGAGAGGAGCGAGAGGAGTGAGAGGGATAGACTGGTGGGAAAGATGCTGGAGGTAGACAGGAGGTACGCAGAGGCACCAGAGGAGGGACTGTTGGGGGAGAGGCGCAGCCTGCAGGCTAAATTTGATTTGCTGACCACTAGAAAGGCGGAGGCACAGTGGAGGAAGGCACAAGGGGCAGTGTACGAACATGGTGAAAAGGCGAGTAGGATGCTGGCTCATCAGCTCCGCAAGCGGGATGCGGCTAAGGAAATTGCTGGAATGAGAGACAAGAGTGGGAACGTGGTGTGGAAGTGGGTAGAGGTGAATGACGTCTTCAAGGACTTTTAAGGGGATCTGTACTGGTCGGAGCCAACGGGGGAGAGGAGGGGAATGGAGAGGTTCCTCAACGGGCTTTCTTTCCCGAAGGTGCAGGAGGAGCAGGTGGAGGGGTTGGGTGTGCCGATTGAGCTGGAGGAGCTAGTTAAGGGGATCGGGCAGATGCAGTCAGGGAAGGCACCGGGGCCGGATGGGTTCCCGGTGGAATTTTATAAAAAATTTGTGGACCTAGTGGGCCCCTTGCTGGTGCGGACACTTAATAAAGCGTGGGAAGGGGGGACTTTGCCCCCGACGATGTCGCGGGCGCTGATCTCGTTAATTTTAAAGAAGGACAAGGACCCCCAGCAGTGTGGTTCATACAGGCCCATATCTCTCCTCAACGTAGATACCAAGGTGCTGGCAAAAATCCTGGCCACCAGGATAGAGGACTGTGTGCCAGGGGTTGTACACGAGGACCAGACAGGTTTTGTGAAGGGAAGGCAGCTGAACACGAATGTGCGGAGATTGTTGAATGTCATCATGATGCCGGCGATTGAGGGGGAGGCAGAGATAGTGGTGGCGCTGGATGCAGCGAAGGCCTTCGATAGAGTGGAGTGGGGGTACTTATGGGAGGTGTTGGGGAGGTTTGGATTTGGTGAAGGGTTTATTAGATGGGTGAGGCTGCTATATGAGGCCCCGAATGGGAGGAGGTTGTTGTACTTCCGGCTTTACCGTGGGACCAGGCAGGGTTGCCCCCTGTCCCCCTTGTTGTTTGCACTGGCAATCGAGCCGCTGGCGATGGCGTTGAGGGATTCAGAGAGGTGGAGAGGTTTGGTGCGAGGTGGGGAGGAACATAGGGTGTCGTTGTATGCCAATGACCTGTTACTGTATGTGGCGGACCCGGTGGGAGGGATGGAGTTACTAGCCGAGTTTGGGACCTTCTCAGGTTATAAATTAAACTTAGGCAAGAGCGAGGTGTTTGTGGTGCACCCTGGAGACCAGGAGGAAGGAATTGGTAGGCTCCCGCTTAGGCGGGCAGGGGAGAGCTATAGGTACCTGGGGGTGCAGGTGGTCAGGGACTGGGGGACTCTTCACAAACATAATTTCACCAGACTTGTAGATCAGATGGAGGAGGAGTTCAAGAGGTGGGACATGTTGCCATTGTCGTTGGCGGGGAGGGTGCAGTCCGTCAAAATGACGGTGCTTCCGAGGTTCTTGTTCCTCTTTCAGTGCCTGCCCATCTTTATCCCCAGGGCCTTCTTTAGGAGAGTGACTAGCAGTATCTTGAGCTTTGTGTGGGCACATGGGACTCCGAGAATGAAGAGGGTGTTCCTGGAGCGGGGGAGGAATAGAGGCGGGTTGGCGCTGCCCAACCTTTTGGGGTACTATTGGGCGGCAAATGTGTTAATGGTGCATAAATGGGTGATGGAGGGGGGAGGGGCGGCGTGGAAAAGAATGGAGATGGCGTCATGTAGAGGTACGAGCCTGGGTGCCATGGTAACGGTGCCGTTGCCGCTCTCCCCTAAGAGGTTTACCACGAGCCCGGTGGTGGCGGTGACCCTAAGAATCTGGGGACAGTGGAGACGGCATGGGGGAAAACAGGAGGCTCGATGGAGGCTCCATTGGGTGGCAATCATCGGTTCATCCCAGGGAACAGGGATGGGGGATTTAGGGAGTTGCAAAGGGTGGGCATCAGTAAATTGAGGGACCTGTTTATTGGCGGGAGGTTTGCGGGCCTGGGGGAACTGGAAGATAAATTTGGGCTTCCCCAAGGGAACATGTTCAGATACTTGCAGGTAAAGGCATTTGCTAGGCGACAGGTAGAGGGATTCCCTTTGCTGCCCTCGCAGGGGACGATGGATAGAGTGCTTTCGGGGATGTGGGTCGGAGAGGGGAAGGTGTCTGACATCTATAAGGTAATGCAGGAGGTGGAGGAGTCGTCAGTGGAGGAGCTGAAGGCTAAATGGGAGGAGGAACTCGGGGAGCAGATAGAGGACGGGGCTTGGGCGGATGCCTTGGAGAGAGTCAACTCTTCGTCCTTATGTGCGAGGCTTAGTCTCATCCAATTTAAGGTGCTTCACCGGCCCACATGTCCGGGACTAGGATGAGTAGGTTCTTTGGGGGTGAGGACAGGTGCACCAGAAGTTCGGGGAGTCCAGCGAACCACGCCCATATGTTCTGAGCATGCCCAGCACTGGAAGAATTCTGGAAGGGGGTGGCGGGGACGGTGTCGAGGGTGGTTGGATCCAGGGTCAAACCAGGGTGGGGACTCGCGATTTGTGGAGTTGCGGTAGAGCCGGGAGTGCAGGAGGCGAAAGAGGCCGGTGTCCTGGCCTTTGCGTCCCTAGTAGCCCAACGAAGGATCTTGCTGCAGTGGAAGGATGCGAGGCCCCCAAGTGTGGAGACCTGGATCAGTGACATGGCGGGATTTATAAAATTGGAAAGGGTCAAATTTGCCCTGAGAGGATCAATACAAGGGTTCTATAAATGATGGCAGCCTTTTCTGGACTTCCTGGCTCAAAGATAGGTATCTTGGTCAATAGCAGCAGCAACCCGGAGGGGGGGGGGGGGGGGGGGGGGGGGGGGTAATTGGGGGGTGTTCCTTATTGTAGTTTCTATTATGTAACTTAATATTGTGTTAATTTGCGTTGTTGTTAATATGCTGTGTTGTTCATGGAGGTGGGGCGAATGTTTATGATTCCTATTATTATTGTTATTTGTGGTATTTTGTTATGGTTCGTTGTTGTATAAATTCAAAATTTTTCAATAAAAATTATTTTAAAAAAAATAAATCTATGAGGGTTAGAAATTGAATTTAAAATATGGAGAGAATGATATTTTTAAAAAATAATTAAATTTTTTTTAGAACAAGAATGGTTAACTCTCTCCTTGCCTCTATTTTTACACTTGAATTTTAAATAAAATCACTGCAAAGATATTTTCAGATGATTACACTATATAATTCAGAGCAACGATCTGGCAAATTTGTGGTTAACTTATTATCTAAATGCAACCATACATATACAATTTTTAGCTTTGGTAAATCATCACCTGTCACAACAGACACTTGTGCTGAATAATCCTGATAACCTACTTGTATTTCATGACTACCTAAACAACACTGTTTCTTCAAGATCTGTTTATCTTTTCAGTTCCGACCCAGGATCAACCTGAAACATTAAACTGTTCTGTTCAGATTTTTTTTTTTTCATTCACATGTGAGTTTCGCTGGCTAGGCGCCACCATTTATTGCCCATCTCAATTTGCCTTTGAGAAGATGGTGGTGAGCCTTCTTGAACCACTGCAATCCCTGGAGTGTAGGTACACCAACAATTCTGTTACGAAGTTCCAGGATTTTGACCCAGCGACAGTGAAGGAACAGCGATACATTTCCAAGTCAGGGTGGTGAGTGACTTGGAGAGAAACTTCCAGAAGTTTGTGTTCCCAGGTATCTGCTGCTCTTATCCTTCCAGATGGTAGCGGTCATTGGTTTGGACAGTGCTGCTTAAGGCTTGGTGAGTTCCTGCATTGCATCGTGTAGATGGTACATACACACTGCTGCCGCTATTTGGCAGTGACGGAAGGAGTGAATATTTGTAGAAGGGGTAACGATCAAATGGGCTGCTTTGTCCTGGATTGTGCCAAGCTTCTTGAGTGTTGTTGCAACTGCACCCATCACACTCCTGACTTGTACCTTCTACATGGTGGACAGGCTCTGGGGAGTCAGGAGGTGAGTTACCCACCACAGCATTCCTAGATTCTGACTTGCCACAGTATTTATATGGCTAATCCAGTTCAGTTGCTGGCCAATGATAACCCACAGGATGTTGATAGTGATAGATTAAGTGATAGTAATGATATTGAATGTCATGGGGTGATGATTAGATTTGCTCTTGTTGGAGATAGTCATTGCTTAGCATTTGTGTAGTGCAAATGTTAGTTGCCACATGTCAGCTCAAGCCTGGATATTGTCCAGGTCTTACTTCATTTGGGCATAGAATGCTTCAATACCTCCAAGGTCACAAATGCTGCTGAACATTGTAAAATCATCAGTGAACATCCCCACTTCTGACCATATGATGGAAGGTAGGTCATTGCTGAAGATGACTGGGTCTAGGACACTACCCTGAAGAACTCCTGCAGTAATATTCTGGAACTGAGATGATGACCTTCAACCACCAGAACATCGTCTTTAGTGCGATGAAGACTCCAATCCGCTGAGGGGTTCCCTGATTTCCATTGGCTCCAGTTTTGCTAGGGCCCCTTGATGCCATACCAGGTCAAATGGATCATCCACTCGGCCCATTGATATTGATGGATGTGCTGTGTATCTTAAGCATTTTCTGTTTTGGTTTCAGATTTCTAGCATTTGCTTTTTTATACTGTTACTTATACACAGAGGGCGGCATGTGGTGCAGTGGATAGCACTGCGGCGCTGAGGACGCGGGTTCGAATCCCAGCCCTGGGTCACTGTCCGTGTGGAGTTTGCACATTCTCCTCATGTCTGTGTGGGTTTCACCACCACAACCCAAAAGATGTGCAGGTTAGGTGGATTGGCCACGCTAAATTGTGCTTTAATTGGAAAAAAAATAGAATTGGGTACTCTAAACTTAAAAAAAATACTTATACACTACAGTCCCAGATTCTAGTCCATTCAATAAGTAGCTTGTTTCTTCATTTGCAAGTTTAGAATAGTTTTTAAAATCAGTGAGTTCTTCAATGTCAAACTTTCAGGAGTTTGTCATAATGGGATATTAAATGAGAAATTGAAAGATAGCATAATTGATAATGCACTGGTTTAATAACCCTTTAATGTGGCAGTGTTATTAGCTTGGCCAACATTAATATACATCTGCCCAGATTTCTATGCAAAACACGAAGCTTGCATTGTCAGTTTACTTGCACGTCCCCTTATCCCAGGATTTCCTTCCAGAAATTGTTAGCCAATGTGCTGAGATACCTTCATTAGTAAATCTTTTGGTGATAGAATGAAGTTCCACAATACCAGATGGTCATGTAAATCTATTGGTACTGCTCACAATGAATCTGAGAGTATGTTGTTACAAGGTGATGCACATCTCTGCTAAAAAGATTTGGAAAATTAAAAAATATGTAGTAAAATGACTTGAGCTGCTTCTTCACAGGAGGTTATCAATAAAGTTTGACATCCAGTCATGTAAGGATATTGCCGAGGATATGCGGTCTCTCCAGCGCAAAGTTTAGTGCTTTGTGCCATTGTTTTTGTCCAACTATGTTGTTTACTGTTCAGAATATCCTACCCCTCCGCTCCCTCATACGTTGGTAGAGGTGAAGGTACCCAGATTCTCCAAAACTAAAATTAGTGTTTGTACCATTTGGCCATGTACAACTGTAATGTTTACGGTTTTAATGAAAATATTTATTGGGGCAAGTGACCAAGATTAGTCAAGTAGGTCAGTATTGTTAGGTGTCTTAAAGGAAGAGATACACCTACTCTATGATTAAATAATTAGTTCCCCTTATAGGCTACACTTCTATAAAATCTCACCATATTACAACTGCAGGAGAGTAATCTTAATCTTGGTGGGGAACTGGTGAAATGACTACCAATGTTAACAACCTGTCCCGAAGCAATTTACAGTCAGTGGAATATTGTTTGAAGTATAGTCACTCTTGTAATGTAGGAAACGCCGCAGCCAATTTGCACACAGCAAGATCCCACAAACAGTAACGTGATGACCACCAGGCAGGGTTTCGGTAACGTAGCTCAGCCCGGCCAGTTGGCTACCAACTGGATTTCGGCCTTATTTAGTGATGTACCATCAATTCACTACAAGACGATGAGAATGAGTGAACTGCTTTATTATCCAAGAACGTGCCTGCCTGTGACTGCTGTAACAACTGAGCGTCGCCCCCAGGCGGCCAGTCTATATACCATCCGGGGGGGAGGGGGCGGACCCCACCAAGGTTCCAGTACAATACATGGAAGGAGATAGTATTACCATTCCCTGGCCATAGGGCACAGTACTATACAGACAACTTATATTATGGTGAATACATTCACCACATTCACCCCCTGTTAAAAAATGAAGTCCAGCGGGGGTGAAGTGGGGTCATCATACGTTCAGTCTGTCTGAAGGCCGGATTGTTCTTTTGGACCTCCTCAGCTCTGGCGGTGCGGCGGCTACGGGCATTATAGTTGTTGACTCCGAGAGCGTGTTGTCTGGAGCTTCGGGCCGGCGTGTCGGTGACAGTTAAGGAATGGGGGTAGGCAGGGGGGTGGTGGATGGTGGCAAGGGGGTTAGTGGATGGCGGCAGTGTAGGAGCCCGGGGGGGGGGGGGGGGGGGGGGGGGGGGGGGGGGGGGGTGGCAGTAGGCAGTGGGGCACGTTGACATGGAAACGAGCGGGGTGCCAGGTCCCGGACGGAGACCGTATCTTGCCATCCGTCTTGGTGCGTGACGTAGGTATATTGGGGGTTGGCGTGCAGCAGCTGGACCCTCTCAACCAGGGGGTCAGTCTTATGGCTCCTCGCATGCTTCTGCAGAAGGACAGGTCCGGAGTTGTCAGCCAGGATGGAAGCGAGACCCCGGAGATGGACTTCCAAGAGAAGACAAACAAACGGTTGTGAGGGGTCTCGTTTGTGGCTGCGCAGAGGAGCGATCTAATGGAGTGGAGCGTGTCGGGGAGGACCTCCTGCCAGCGGGGAATCTGGAGACTTCTAGACCGAAGGGCAAGAAGAATGGCCTTCCATACCTTCGCGTTGTCCCTCTCCACCTGCCCGTTTCCCTGCAGGTTGTAGCTCGTAGTCCTGCTCGAGGCGATGCCCTGACTGAGCAGGTACTGACGCAGTTCGCCGCTCATGAAAGAGGTGCCCCAGTCACTGTGGACGTATGCAGGGAAACTGAACATGGTGAAAATGATGTGCAGTGCCTTTATAACAGTGGCCGAGGTCATGTCGGGACATGGGATAGCGATGGGGAAGCGGGAGTACTCGTTAATGACGGTCAGGAAGTATATATTACGGTTGGTGGAAGGGAGGGGCTCTTTGAAGTCGATGCTGAGGCGCTCAAAGGGCTAGGAGGCCTTTACCAGGTGGGCCTTGTCTGGCCGGTAGATGTGCGATTTGCACTCTGCGCAGACTTGGCAATCCCTGGTCATGGCCCTGACCTCGGTGGAGTAGGGCAGGTTGCGGGCCTTAATAAAGTGGAAAAGCCAAGTGACCCCCGGGTGACAGAGGTCATTGTGGGTAGCCAGAAGTCAGTTGTCTTGCGCGCGGGCGGATGTGCCGCGGGACAGGGCATCTGAGGGCTCGTGAGCTCCCCAGGACGATACTTGATACTGTAAGTATAGGTGGAGAGTCCGATTCTCCACCTCAAGATTTTGCCGTTTTAAATTTTGCCCCGTTGTGCTTCGTAGAACATGAAGGCTACTGACCGTTGGTCGGTGACGAGGGTGAACCTCCTACCGGCTAGGTAGTGCCTCCAATGCCGCACAGCTTACACAATGGATGGCGCTTCCTTCTCGACAGCGGAGTGCCGGGTCTCGGAGGCGTTGAGGGTTCTGGCAACTGGCCTGCCCGCCTGGTTGAGGGTAGCAGCCAGGGCGATGTCTGACGCATCGCTCTCTCCCTGGAAGGGGATGGACTCATCCACCGCGTGCATCGCGGCTTTGGCAATATCTGCCTTGATGCGGTGGAAGGCTGCGCGGGCCTCAACCGTCAGGAGGAATATAGTGGCTTTGATAAGTGCGCGGGCTTTGTCTGCATAGTTGGGGACCCACTGGGTGTAGTAGGAGAATAGGCCCAGGCAGCATTTGAGGGCCTTGAGGCGGTGGGGAAGGAGAAGTTCTATGAGGGGGGCATTGTCCAAGTACGGGTCTGGTAGGCAGACTTCAGATCGTGGCGAACACCCGGTACTGTGCGATCTGGTTGACCATCTCCGCCATGCGGGGGAGGGGGTACACATCAAGTTGCGTGAACCGGTTAATGGTCTGGCTGTAGTCCACAACCATCTAATTCTTTTCCCCGGTCCTGACAACCACCAGCTGGCCTCGATGACCCCCTCCCTCAAGAGTCGCTGGACCTGTGACTTGATAAAAGCCATGTCTTGTGCACTGTACCACCTGCTCCTGGTGGCGACGGACTTACAGTCGAGGATGAGGTTCGCAAAGAGTGAAGGGGGGGGTGACATTAAGGGTCGCGAGGCTACATAGAGTGAGGGGGGGTAGAGGTCCGCCGAATTTTAGGGTCAGGCTTCGGTGACTGCATTGGAAATCAAGTCCAAGTAGTAGAGGGGCGCAGAGGTGAGGGAGGACATACAGTTTAAAATGAGCATACTCAGCACCCTGTATCGCGCGGTTCGCGACACAGTAGCCCCGGATCTGTACCGAATGGGATCCGGAGGCAAGGGAGATTGTCTGGGACGCGGGGTAGATGTGGAGGGAGCAGCGCCTTACCGTGTCGGAGTGGACGAAGCTCTCTGTGCTCCCAGAGTCAAAAAGACAGGGGGTCTCGTGCCCATTGACCCGGACGGCCATCATCGAATTCTTCAGATGTTTTGACCGCGACTGGTCGAGGGTAACTGCGCCGAGCTGCGGGTTGTCTGCGTGGTCACAGGTATCGGGGTCGCAAGATGGCGGCCCCCACAGGTCGCACATGTCAGGCTGAGTTGAAGATGGCGGCCCCCACGAGCTGCACAAGGCGGATGACGTGTCTGAAGAGGGCGGTACGGCAGGCACACAGCCACATTGTGGGGTCTGCGGGCCTGTGAGTCCGTGGATCGAGCCTGGTAAGCTTTTGACTTTGGTGCTTTGGATCGGGCCAGACGGACTCTGGCAAAATGTCCCTTTTTGCTGCAGTCGCTGCAAGTCACGGTGTGGGCTGGGCAACACTGCCGGGGCTGTTGGCCCTGCCTGCAGAAGTAGCAAGGCGGTCCCCAGGGCTGAACGGGCAGCCGAGCGGCACAGGCCTGAGATGTAGTCGGGTCTGGTGAAGGCCATGTCTGTGGTGCCCACGAGGGGTTCGCTGGGTCTGCCGGGAATGTGCTGAGGCTCTGTTAGGTCTCCAACGAGGTGGCTGGTTTTACCGTGTCCTGCAGATTACATAGAATTTACAGTGCAGAAGGAGGACATTCGGCCCATCGAGTCTGCACCGGCTCTTGGAAAGAGCATCCTACCCAAGGTCAACACCTCCACCCTATCCCCACAACCCAGTAACCGTACCCAACACTAAGGGCAATTTTGGACACTAAGGGCAATTTATCATGGCCAATCCACCTAACCTGCACATCTTTGGACTGTGGGAGGAAACCGGAGCACCCGGAGGAAACCCACGCACACACGGGGAGGACGTGCAGACTCCGCACAGACAGTGACCCAAGCCAGAATCGAATCTGGGACCCTGGATCTGTGAAGCGATTGTGGCCCCGTTTTCCTGCAGTCGCTGCCGGATGTAGTTAGACTAGACCCCAGCCACGTAGGTATCCCGGATCATCAGGTTCATGTGCTCATCGGCCTTCACATCCCTGTAGTTGCAGTTGCTGCCGAGTAGAGTCAGGTTCTCTAGGTACTCATCCAGCAATTTCCCCGGCGCATTGTCGGCGGATAGTGAGGAGGTGCCGCGCGAACACTTCGTTCAAGCGCTTCACGAACTGTCTCTTTAGAATCGCGACCCCCGCTTCGTATGTGGCTGCGTTCTCAATCATACCCGAGATTCGGTGGTTCACCCGGGCGTGGAGGAGGCGCAGCTTGATGGCGTCGGAGGGAGGCGTTTCAAAGGAGTCGAGGTAGGCCTCAAAACAGCGGAGCCAGTGGGAGATTTCCTTAGCTTCTGTTGCTCGTGCGTCGAGTTCCAGTTTATCAGGCTTCAGAGCAGCTTCCAAAGTGACGTCGGTGGATAATAAATTGATGTACCACCAATTCACTACAAGACGATGAGAGCGAGGGAACATAAGCTTTATTATCGAAGAACTTGCCTGCCTGTGACTGCTGTAACAACTGAGCGTCGCCCCCAGGCAGCAGGTCTATATACCCACCAGGGTTCCAGTACAATACATGGAAGGAGACCGTATTACCATTCCCTGGCCATAGGACTGTACAGACAACTAATATTATGAATACATTCACCACATTTAGTTTTTAAGTTGCGCCAGAATTATTGAATGGCATATTCCCATGTGAATCCTTCCGCCCGCCGCCTGCTTTGAGATTTGCTGCCGGCAGCCGCTGAGCAGAGGACAACCTAACACCCAAAGACCTGACTGTAACTGAGGCGGCTAACGAAGTGCCTACCATTTAAAGAACGGGGAGGGGAGAACCATCTCGAAAAATAAAATAAATAACTTTATTTTTTGGTTGTTGAAATAATTAGTAGCTTCTTTGAGGTGGGTTGGCGCTGTCGGAGGGGCAGGCGGATAGTGGACGAGGGGTAGGCGAGGCGGAGCGTTGCGAGGCCCCCTTCTCCCCGGCTGTGCGGAGGGATTCAGTGACAATTCCTGAGTCAGTGCGGCGGCGGCGGCGCGAGAGAGACCGAAACCGGACAACAGCGACTCCCCGGGCGACTGAGCGAGCTCCGTCCGCGGCTTCATCATGATCACCTCAGCCGGTGAGTTACTCAGGCCGCCTGTTCCTCCCACGCCATGAGGGCGAATGAAGCTTCCCGGCAGGGTTTTCTTTTTAAGTTAACCCTCTCTCCCCACCACTGGCCCAGTTGAACGTGCAGTTTCTGGGCCTTGTGTTGGTCGGCACCGAGAGGCTGAGTCATTGAGGCCTGAGAGCCGTTATTCAGAAACCCTGCTGAGGCCGGGGCCACTTTGCAGCACCATCCACCCCCACCCCGCAACCAGGCCTGAATTATAACCTGTGGTTTCACTGTAATGTCGAAACACCGTGCCCAGGAGAAGGCCGTGATTATCACCAGAAAATCAAGCCGAGTCTTAGGAGTGTAATAGCAGCAGCATATCCCTGAAACTAGAGCAGTGTCAGTGAAGTGCCTGTGTTGTTGATACTGGCTCCAGGAACATGAAGTACTTTTCGGGGTTATGTCCAGTCAGTAAATACAAGGAAGTATTAAACATAGTACTACTTCAGGATAGGCACTCCTGGAAGACAAGTGGCAGTGAATTGAACACCAAGATAAAAGCAACTTACTTTGTATTAAGTATTAAATGAGCAGCTGCTTTTCATAGAGAGAGCTGCAATGGTAGGACAGCACGGTAGCACAAGTGGCTAGCACTGTAGTTTCATAGCGCCAGGGTCCCAGGTTTGATTTCCTGCTGGGTCACTGTGCGGAGTCTGCACGTTCTCTCCGTGTCTGCATGGGTTTCCTCCGGGTGCTCTGGTTTCCTCCCACAGTCCAAAGACGTGCAGATTAGGTGGATTGGCGAAGCTAATCTGCCCTTGAGTGTCCAAAAAGGTTAGGAGGGGTTATTGGGTTACGGGAATAGGGCGGAAGTGAGGGCTTAAGTGGGTCGGTGCAGACTCGATGAGCTGAATGGCCTCCTTCTGCACTGTATGTTCTAGGAGGACCGACATGCATCTTAATTTCACTCCTGTTAAACCCATGGGGGATGTCTGAAATAATGACTGTTCCTAAAGCAAGTCAACAAGGGAGTGATGCAACAAGGACAGAATAATAGTCACAAACAATCTTTATATCTTTAATGTCACAAGTAGGCTTACATTAACATTGCAATTAAGTTACTGTGAAAATCCCCTAGTCGCCACATTCCGGTGCTTGTTAAGGGACACAGAGGGAGAATTCAGAATGCCCAATTCACCTAAAAAGCACCCCTATCGGGACTTGTGGGAGGAAACCAGAGGGCACAGGTAGAACGTGCAGACTCCGCACAGGCAGTGACCCAAGTGGGAATTGAACCTCGGACCCTGATGCTGTGAAGCAACAGTGCTAACCACTGTGCTACCGTGCTGCCAGATAGTTCAGTGTCAATGGCGTGATTGGGAGTGAGTGTTGGAGCTTGCACTAATTTAACACTTTCAACAAAGTGATTGTTCAAAGATGATAAGAATGAGTAGTGGACCACAGGTGGACAGATCAGGAGCAGTGATTGAAAGATTGGTCAAAGAAAAGGGCTTTGAAGAAAAATTGTGAATATAGTGAACAGGAAAGGTCAAGGTATTTATAGTTTCACAGAATAAGGCAGTGTCTGAGTACAAAAGTAGGGTGAAGGAAGATTGGCAAATGCAGAAATAGTAAGAGTTGGGGAGTTGCAGGGTGTTGGATGGAGGGAGTTGAAGACTAGGACAAGATTTAAGAAGTATTGCATTGGTTCTCTAATGTACAACAGTAAGGACTTGAGTAATGGGCAAATGGGGCTTTGTGGATGAACGGATATTTGCTTTTCAATTTTGGACCAGTTGGGAGCTTTTGGAGTGGAAGAGGCTAGCAAGCAGAACAATCATAAAATTGAGTTGTGGGTGTGTTGGTGGAGTGCAAAATAACAACATTAATAAAGGTTTCAGAATCTGATCTTGGATCGGACCTTCGGGCAGAGGAAGGGAACTTTGCAGAGGTGAAAATAAGGGCCTTGTTGATGGCTAGGACAAGGGTTTAAACCGCAATCCAAAATAAGTAGATGCCTAGGTTTCACACCTGTTGGTTCAGATTCAGCAAGAAAATCAAGTTTATAGCGAGATCAAACATGGTGGTAATGTCACACCTCTTTTGAGTTGGAAAAAACCTCATCTATGATTAAGTGTCAGGCAGGCAATTTGGGTGACCTCCCATTTTCTACATTGAACAATACTGTGGCAGAAGAGAGTTCTCTGTGTATGACACTTTTAACCTCCTGCACCCATATTTCAGCCAACCAGGGCACATGTCCTTTATCCCTACTCTTTGTCTCCCATCCTTTGTGCAAACCCTTATCAAATCCTATCTGGGATTCCATTGTGGACAATGAGGCAAGAGACCTTCCAGAGGAACATGATCTTTCTTGCCAGACAAATCCAAGGAAAATATTGACAGCAGCAACAGGTTGATGAATGCAATGGATTTGAGTCAGTAAATCACGAGGCTCTGTGGATTGTGCTTCAAAGATTTGGATGTCCAAGAAACTTAATCACAATCCCTGGATCCTACCACCCTCGACACCGTGCTTGCTACCCCATTCCAAAACTCCCCCAGCGCTGGGCATGCCCAGAACATATGGGCGTGGTTCGCTGGGCTCCCCGAGCACCTAGCACACCTGTCTTCGCCCCCGAAAAACCTACTCATCCTTGTCAGCCCAGCAGCGCCAGCCCCCCCTATCCCTGCCCCGCTCTAAAAACATCCTTCTCACTCTCGGAGTCCCATGCGACCATACAAATCCCGTAATACTCCTGTTGACCCTCCTAAAAAAGGCTTTCGGGATAAGGATGGGGAGGCACTGGAACAGAAACAAAAACCTTGGGAGCACTGTCATCTTGATGGACTGCACCCTACCCGCCAGCGACAGTGGCAAAATGTCCCATCTTTTAAACTCCTCCTCCATTTGCTCCACCAGCCTAGTGAGGTTAAGCTTGTGAAGGGCCCCCCCAGCTCCTAGCCACCTGGACTCCCAGGTACCGAAAGCTCCTCCCCGCCCTTTTCAGCGGAGCCTATCAATCCCCGCCTCTTGATCCCCCGGGTGCACGACGAACAGCTCACTCTTACCCAGGTTGAGCTTGTACCAGAAAAGCCCCCAAATTCCCTAAGGATCTGCATCACCTCCGGCATTCCCCCCACTGGGTCCGCCACATAAAGCAACAAGTCATCTGCATATAATGACACTCGGTGCTCCTCCCCGCCCCGCACCAGACCCCTCCAATTCCTCGACTCCCTCAACACCATGGCCAGGGGCTCAATTGCCAACGTAAAGAGCAAAGGGGACAGGGGACACCCCTGCCTCGTCCCCCGGTACAACCGAAAGTACTCCGACCTCCGCCTATTCATGGCTACGCTCGCCATCGGGGCCTCATATAACAGCCTCACCCACCTGACAAACCCCTCCCCGAACCCAAACCTTTCCAGCACCTCCCACAGGTACCCCCACTCAACCCTATCAAAGGCCTTCTCCGCGTCTAATGCTACCACTGTCTCCGCCTCCCCTTCTACCGCCGGCATCATTATAACATTCAGAAGCCTGTGTATATTGGTGTTCAACTGCCTTCCCTTCACAAACCCCGTCTGATCCTCATGAATGACCCCCAGCACACAGTCCTCTATCCTTGTGGCCAAGATCTTCGCCAACAGCTTGGCATCCACATTTAACAACGAGATCGGCCTATATGATCCACACTGCAGGGGGTCCTTGTCCCGTTTAAGGATCCTCCAGCTCAATCGGCGCCCCCAGCCCCTCCACCGGGGGCTCGGACCGATACAATTCCGCATAAAAGTCCCTGACGACCCCATTAATGTCCACCCCACTTCGCACCACATTGCCTCCCCTATCCGTCACTCCACCAATCTCCCTGGCCGCGTCTCGCTTACATAGCTGATGCGCCAGCATCCTACTCGCCTTCTCCCCATAATCGTACACCGCTCCCTGTGCCTTCCTCCACTGAGCTTCCGCCTTTCCGGTGGTTAGCAAGTCGAACTTGGCCTGAAGGTTGCGTTGCTCCCTCAACAGTCCCTCCTCCGGAGCCTCCGCGTATCTCCTGTCCACCCTCACCATCTCCCCCACCAACCTCTCCCTCTCACTTTGCTCTCCCCTCTCCCTCTGGGCTCGGATGAAAATCAACTCCCCTCTAATCACCGCCTTCAATGCCTCCCAAACCGTCCCCACCCGACCTCCCCATTATCATTGGCTTCTAAGTACCTCTTGATACACCCCCGAACCTGCCCGCCCACTTTCTCATCAGCCAGGAGTCCCACCTCCAGGCGCCAAAGCGGGCACTGGTCCCTCTCCTCCCCCAGCTCAAGGTCTACCCAGTGCGGGGCATGGTCCGAAATGACTATACCCGAAATCAGCCCCCTGCTCAGGACAAAAAAATCGATCAGGGAATAGGCCTTATGCACGTGGGAAAAAAATGAATACTCCCTGGCCCTCGGCCTCACGAACCTCCAAGGATCCAGCCCTCCCATCTGGTCCATAAACGCCCTCAACACCTTAGCCACTGCGGGCCTCCTCCCATCCTGGACATGGATCGATCCAATGGGGGATCCAGCACTGTGTTAAAGTCGTGTCTCCCCCCCCCCCCCCCCCCCCCCCAGGTCTCTAGATCCGGAATGCGGCCCAACATGCGCCGCATAAAACCCGCATCATCCCGATTTGGGGCATAGACATTCTCCAGCACCACCCGCTCCCCTTGCAGCTTGCCGCTCACCATCACATACCTCCCTCCACTGTCAGCCACCACCTTTGACTCTAGTTTTCCCTATTAGTGGAAATATCCTCTCCGTGTCCACCCTATTCAGGCTTCGCATTATCCTCTGTTTAAATAAGATCCTTCCTCATCCTTCTAAACTTCAATGAGTACAAACCCAGAGTCCACAACCATTCCTCATATGACAAGCTCTTCATTCCAGGGAATATTGCTAAATCAAAATACGAATATTTTTTTGTTTTTTTTATTAATATAATTTTTATTGGAATTTTTTACAGAAAATATAAAACATAACGACAAACAATGAAATGCAACAAAATAACCCATAATAACTGTGACACCCCCAGTATCGACGCATGTATCACATCCCCCCACCCCCCCAACCCCAATGAACAACAAAAGAACTTAAAAATATATTAAAATTAAATAAACAAACATAGTCATTGTCCGCCCCCCCCCCCTCATTTCTCTCCCCCTTCCCCGCCTCCGCCCCCGGGTTGCTGCTGCTACTGTCCCTGTACCCTATCGTTGAGCCAGAAAGTCGAGAAAAGGTTGCCACCGCCTAAAGAACCCTCTCAAGGCGAATTTGACCTTCTCTAGCTTAATGAAACCCGCCATGTCATTGATCCAGGTCTCCACGCTTGGGGGCCTCGCATCCTTCCATTGTAGCAAGATCCTTCGCCGGGCTACTAGGGACGCAAAGGCCAGCACACCGGCCTCTTTCGCTTCCTGCACTCCCGGCTCCACCCCAACCCCAAAAATCGCGTGTCACCATCCTGGCTTGACCCTGGATCCCACCACCCTCGACACCATCCTCGCCACCCCCTTCCAGAACTCCTCCAGTGCCGGGCATGCCCAGAACATATGGGCATGGTTCGCTGGACTCACCGAGCACCTGACACACCTGTCTTCACCCCCAAAGAACCTACTCATCCTCGTCCCAGTCATGTGGGCCCTATGCAGCACCTTGAATTGGATGAGGCTAAGCCGTGCACACGAGGAGGAAGAATTAACCCTCTCCAGAGCATCAGCCCATGTCCCGTCTTCGATCTGTTCCCCCAGTTCCCCCACCCACTTAGCTTTCAGCTCCTCTACTGACGCCTCCTCCGCCTCCTGCATAACCTTGTAGATATCAGATATCTTCCCCTCTCCGACCCAGACCCCCGAAAGCACCCTGTCGCTCACCCCCCTCGCGAGAAGCGAAGGGAATCCCTCCACCTGCTGCCTAGCAAATGCCTTTACCTGCAGATACCTGAACATGTTCCCCGGGGGAGCCCAAATTTCTCCTCCAACTCCCCCAGACTCGCAAACCTCCCATCAATAAACAGGTCCCTCAGCTGTCTGATGCCCGCTCTGTGCCAACCCTGAAATCCCCCATCAATGTTCCCCGGGACGAACCTATGGTTCCCCCTTAACGGAGCCTCCATCGAGCCCCCCACTTCTCCCCTATGTCGCCTCCACTGCCCCCAAATCTTGAGGGTAGCCGCCACCACCGGACTCGTGGTATACCTCGTAGGAGGGAGCGGCCACGGCGCCGTTACCAGGGCCCCCAGGCTTGTATCTCCACGGGACGCCCTCTCCATCCGTTTCCATGCTGCCCCCTCCCCCTCCATTACCCACTTGCGCACCATCGACACATTGGCCGCCCAATAATAACCCGAGAGATTGGGTAACGCCAGCCCCCCCCCCATCTCTACCCCGCTCCAAGAAGACCCTCTTCACCCTCGGGGTCCCATGCGCCCAAACAAAGCTCATGATGCTGCTAGTCACCCTTCTAAGAAAGGCCCTAGGGATAAAGATGGGCAAACACTGAAAAAGGAACAAGAACCTCGGGAGAACCGTCATTTTGACGGACTGCACTCGACCTGCCAACGATAGCGGCACCATGTCCCACCTTTTAAATTCCTCCTCCATCTGCTCCACCAGCCTGGTAAAATTAAGCTTATGGAGAGTCCCCCAACTCCTGGCCACCTGCACCCCCAGGTATCTGAAACTCTTCACTGCCCTCTTAAATGGGAGTCTCCCAATTCCCTCCTCCTGATCACCCGGGTGTACTACAAATACCTCACTCTTGCCTAAATTTAACTTATAGCCCGAGAAGCCCCCAAATTCCGCTAACAGCTCCATCACCCCCGGCATTCCCCCCTCTGGATCCGCCACATACAACAGCAGGTCGTCCGCATACAGCGACACACGATGTTCCTCCCCACCCCGCACCAGACCCCTCCATCTCCCTGACTCCCTCAACGCCATAACCAAAGGTTCAATCACCAGTGCAAAGAGCAAGGGGGACAGGGGACACCCCTGCCTGGTCCCACGGTAGAGCCTAAAGTACTCCGATCTCCTTCCATTGGTAACTACACTTGCCATCGGAGCCGCGTAGAGCAGCCTCACCCATTTGATGAATCCCTCCCCGAATCCGAACCGCTCCAGCACCTCCTACAGGTACCCCCACTCAACTCTATCAAACGCTTTCAAAATACGAATGTTAACCCACACTGGGTCAGTCAAATATTCCACCTCCCATATATGAAATGAGACTCTGGAATATTTTGAGCACTTTCTATACCGTGGCAGCCACCTCTCTCAAATATCCGCCACTGACATTGAAATCCAACACCGAATCAACTGCACCAGTTCAACCTTCTGCAAACTGTGGTAGTGAGCATTTGATAACAAAGACCTCCAAAGTCAACAAAAGTCCTAGTGTACAGACCAGCTGTTGCCAGCAAGCTGCTGTGCTGCAGTGATTCCTCGGTTGTCTTTCAGCAGCATTCAAGGGTGCCAGAGAAACTCAATTAGCAATGCCTCTGGTACATCCTCCAGATCCATTTGGAGGACCGTCATGCAAACTGTTGTCTTTCTTGAAGCCAGGTCCACAATTATTCAGGCAAAATCAACTTGGATGGACTGGACACATTGTTGGGATGGCTGTAAACTGCCTCCCCTGTCAGTTTCTCTTCTCCCAACTCTCAAATGACCAGCATTCTGGGTAAGACAAAGAAAACGCTTGAAAGATACTCTGAAGTCCTTCTTGAAGCACAGTGGCATTGACTGGGAAGAGCTAGCATTTAGAATACTGACCGCCTGTTAATCAAACTGCATCATGCTTTGAGCCAGTGTTTTAATGATGAGGCAAAGAGAGTTATGGCAGAGAAGAAAAAAAAAGCAAATCCTGCACTCTAGATCCCACTGCTTAGTGGGATATCCAACCTCATTTCAAAGATCTGCAGGTTGAGAATTGGCCTGTTAAATCACAAAAAGACCCATGGCAGAAACTCATGACCCGGAGTAGACAACATCCTCAAACTGACAGACAGCCTTTGTTGACTGAAGTGCATACAGATAAAATCCAGAGACCATGCCCTATTCATTGTGTTAGCACTGCTGAAAAAAATTCAGCTTTGGTCTACCATGACCACCCCTTCACAAATAAATCTGTGCTGTCTGTGAACAGCTTATTCTTGACCTTGTGCTTAGTAACTCTGCCTTCGACGATAGATTGTGCTAACTTCTCCACAACCGGCTAGAGGAAATATGGCATAAAAATACCCCTGAACAAAGAGTACACATGCAGATCTTCAGTTTGTATCGTAAGGTGCTCTTCAGGAGATCGCTGGGGACCAGCAAACTTTCAATTTTTCCCCTTGCTCTCTTTATGGGGAGGTGTCCTAATCCACTAGCAGCCCCATTTAATAATCTTTATTGTCACAAGTAGGCTTACATTAACACTGCAATGAAGTTACTGTGAAAAGCCCCTAGTCGCCACATTCCAGTGCCTGTTCGGGTACACAGGGAGAATTCAGAATGTCCAAATTACCTAACAGCATGTCTTTTCTGGACTTGTGGGAGGAAACCAGAGCACCCGGAGGAACATGCAGACTCTGTACAGACAGTGACCCAAGTTGGAATCGAACCTGGGACCCTGGTGTTGTGAAGCAACAGTGCCAACCACTGTGCTACCGTGCTGCCCAAAGAAGGGAAACAAGGGGCAGCATGGTAGCATTGTGGATAGCACAATGGCTTCACAGCTCCAGGGTCCCAGGTTCGATTCAGGCTTGGGTCACTGTCTGTGCAGAGTCTGCACATCCTCCCCGTATGAGCGTGGGTTTCCTCCGGGTGCTCCTGTTTCCTCCCACAGTCCAAAGATGTGCAGGTTAAGTGGATTGGGTGGGGTTACTGGGTTATGGGGATAGGGGGAGGTGTTGACCTTGGGTAGGGTGCTCTTTTCAAGAGCCGGTGCAAACTCGATGGGCCGAATGGCCTCCTTCTGCACTGTAAATTCTATACGGTCACACGAAATTTCACTTTTTATTAGAGTTTCATTTCCATGCTGTCAAACTAGTCGTTTGTGTTGTGTGTTTTTTGTCAACCAGTTTCTTTCAGTTCAACTCTGCCATTCTCTGCTGATGAAATAATACATTTTTCAAATATTTTATCATTTGAAATTATTTATCCCCTTTTTCTGAATGGCTGAGCTACTGTTTTTGGTTTTGTTGCATACTGCCAGCCACTGCCAGCACCAAGGTGTTTTAATGGTCAGTTATATGGTGTGATACTTGGAAAGGGATGGATCCTGGGGCATTTGACTCATTAGTGCTGAAGATGAGCGATATACATTTGTACATTTTTCTCCCCGTCGTTTAATTTCTGATTGTTTTTAGTTTGAGTACAGGCGTGTATGCTTTCGTAACTCGCTTGTTCAATTTTCTCCAAACTTCTCAAAGGCAGTGACACTTGCTAGAGTGTGGCTCGTGTGTGAAATTGCAAAGTTGCACACACAAGTTGGAATTTGAAATCAAGAGGCTACAAGCTATTCGACGGTGGGGATATCACAGCTGTGGCCTAACCTGTTCTCATCTGATATCCATAAACACACATCCTGTAGATATTGATGGATAATGATTGGAAGTAAAAACCAAGGCTGGTTTCCTTCTCCATAATCCTGGTATGCTTGTGGTTGTGGCAGAGATTAGCTAACCCATAAAACATAAGGGTTAACCCATAAACCATATAAGCCATAACCATAAGGATAGCATGGTAGCACAAGTGGATAGCACTGTGGCTTCACAGCGTCAGGGTCCCAGGTTCGATTCCTTCCTGGGTCACTGTGCGAAGTCTGCACGTTCTCCCCGTGTCTGCGTGGATTTCCTCCGGGTGCTCCGGTTTCCTCCCACAGTCCAAAGACATGCAGGTTAGGTTGATTGGCCATGATAAATTGCCCTTAGTGACCAAAAAGGTTAGGAGGGGTTGAAGAATAGGGTGGAAGTGAGGGCCTAAGTGGGTCGGTGCAGACTCAATGGTCCGACTGTCCTTCTGCACTGTATGTACTCTGCACGTAGGAGCAGAATTAGGCCACTTGGTCCACCGAGAAGCTCTGCCATTGAATCATGGCTGCAATTTTTCTCATCCCCATTTTCCTGCCTTCTCCCCATAACCCCGATCCCTTATTTTGTATTTTAAAAAACATTTTATTGGGGTATTTGTAGTTTTTATAATAGTTAGCCGCCCAATAGTACCAGAGAGGTTGGGCAGCGCCAGTCCCCCTCTATCCCTGCCCCGCTCCAAAAAGACCCTCCTCACCCTCGGAGTCCCGTGCGCCCAAACAAATCCCGTGATGCTGCTGTTCACCCTCCTAAAAAAGGCCCTCGGAATAAAAATGGGGAGGCACTGAAACAAAAACAAAAACCTCAGGAGCACTGTCATTTTCACGGACTGTACTCTACCCGCCAACGACAGCAGCAGCATGTCCCACCTCTTAAACTCCTCCTCCATCTGCTCCACCAACCTAGTAAAATTAAGCTTATGCAAAATCCCCAACTCCAAGCCACCTGAACCCCCAGGTACCTAAAACTCCTCACTGCCCTTTTTAGCGAGAGCCTACCAATCCCCTACTGATCTCCCGGGTGTACAACAAACAGCTCGCTCTTGCCCAGGTTCAACTTGTAGCCCGAGAAACTCCCAAACTCAGCAAGAATCTCCATCACCTCCGGCATTCCCTCCACCAGATCTGCTACATACAGCAGCAAGTCATAGAACATAGAACAGTACAGCACAGAACAGGCCCTTCGGCCCTCGATGTTGTGCCGAACAATGATCACCCCACTTAAACCCACGTAACCTGTATACCCGTAACCCAACAATCCCCCCATTATCCTTACACTACGGGCAATTTAGCATGGCCAATCCACCTAACCCGCACATCTTTGGACTGTGGGAGGAAACCAGAGCACCCGGAGGAAACCCACGCGCACACGGGGAGACACTCGGTGCTCCTCCCCACCCCGCACCAGACCCCTCCACCACCCCGACTCCCTGAGCGCCATGGCCAGAGGCTCAATTGCCAACGCAAAAAGCAAGGGGGACAGGGCGCACCCCTGCCTCGTCCCACGGTAGAGCCTGAAGTACTTGGTCCTCCTCCCGTTTGTCACTACACTCGCCATTGGGGCCTTGTACAGCAACCTCACCCATTTAATAAACCCCTCCCCAAACCCGAACCTCTCTAACACCTCCCACAAGTACCCCCACTCAACCCTATCAAAGGCCTTCTCTGCATCCAATGCCACCACAATCTCCGCCTCCTTCTGCCGCCAGCATCATTATCACATTTAGCAGCCTTCGCACGTTAGTGTTCAGCTGCCTCCCCTTCACAAAACCCGTCTGATCTTCATGTATCACCCCCGGCACACAGCCCTCTATTCTAGTGGCCAAGATCTTCGGCAGCAACTTGACGTCCACATTCAGCAGTGAAATTGGCCTATATGATCCACACTGCAAGGGTTCCTTATCCCGCTTCAGGATCAGGGAAATCAGCGCCCGTGACATCGTCGGGGGCAAAACACCCCCCTCCCATGCCTCGTTAAAGGTCCGAACCAACAGGGGGCCCAACAGGTCCGCGTATTTCTTATAAAATTCAACCGGGAACCCATCCGGTCCCGGCGCCTTCCCCGACTGCATGTGGCCAATCCCTCTAACCAGCTCCTCCAACTCGATCGGTGCCCCCAGTCCCTCCACCTGCTCCCCCTGTACCCTTGGAAATCGCAGCCTGTCCAAAAAGCTCTCCATTCCCCTCCCCACCACCGGCGGCTCTGAAATCGATACGGGAATAAACCCTGTGCATGTGGGAGAAAAAAAGAGTACTCCCGAGCCCTCGGCCTCCCAAACCTCCAGGGATCCACCTCTCCCATCTGGTCCATAAATCCCCTCAACACCTTGGCCGCCGCCGGCCTCCTGCCTGTCCTAGAACTAGAACGATCCAGTAGGGGATCCAGCACCGTATTGAAGTCCCCCCCCCGCCCCATGATCATGCCCCCCACCTCCAGGTCAGGAATGCGGCCCAGCATACGCCTCATGAAACCAGCATCATCCCAATTTGAGGCATACACATTTACCAACACCACCCTCTCCCAATTGCAGCTTACCGCTCACCATCACATATCTGCCGCCACTATCAGCCACCACCTCAGACGCCTCAAACACCACCCTCTTCCCCAGCAGGATCGCCACCCCCCGGTTCTTCACGTCGAGCCCTGAATGGAAAACCTGCCCCACCCACCCCTTCCTCAGATGAACCTGGTCCGCCACCTTCAGGTGAGTCTCCTGGAGCATGGCCACGTTCGCCTTCAACCCCTTCAGATGCGAAAACACCCGGGCCCGCTTAACCGGCCCATTCAACCCCCTCACATTCCACGTGATCAGCCGGATCGGGGGCACCCCGCCCCCTTCCCCCGTCGACTAGCCATAGCCCATCGACTGCTCGCCCCTGGCCAGCACCCCCCACTCGGCCCGTTTCCCACGGCGATAGAACCTCACCCCGACTCACCCCAGCTCCTCCCTGGCCAATCCAGCAGCAACCCGGTATCCCCCCCCGGGCTAGGACCCCTCCTTCCTAGCTGCGACGCTCCCTCCATAGTACTCCCATGAGCCAGCTGACTTCTGCTGACCCCGGCAGCTCCCGCCCTAACTCCGACCCCTCCCAATATGGGGTCACCCCTCCATCCTGCAGCAGCTCCTTGACACCGCTCCAGCGGGGGAAAACGGAACTGATATCCACGCCCCTTGCCTCCAGCTCCACCCCCCTCGTCCCGCAGAGCGGGAAACCAGAGGAAAGCCCGCGCTTTCCCAGTGCCCCATCCCACCCCCTTAACGCAGCTCCCAAATAGCTGTCCCAACCCATCCACCAACTCCGTACAAACAAAAACAGAGATCAACCACAAATCCCGATACCCCCCTTAAAACACAAAACCATAACCAACATCATCCGAAAGCGGGAAAAAAAACAAACAGAATAACCAGCAACAGCATAAACAGTGATACAAAAAACCACCACAGCCCCCAATCCCTAGTTTGAGTCCAACTTTTCAGCCGAATTTCACCTGCTTGCTGTGGAGCACCGCCTTTGTCCGGTTGAACCCGTTTTTCTCCTCGCCCCACTCCGGGTCCGCACCATAAATCCCGGGGGGTTTTGCTCCAGACCCCTTTACCCACCGGGAATCGTCGAATCAGTGCCGTTTGGGGCCCTTAAAAGAGCCCACAAGTCATTTAAAAGCGGGAGCTGCCGAACGTGCGGCTTAGCTCCGCATAGCTGCAAACAGAAGTCTCCATAAGTTTTTTTGTCGATATCTGATGCTTTCCCCTCTCCCACCCATGTTCTGGAAACTACCCTGTCCTGTATCTCCCAGTGGCAGGAGCGGGAAGATCGGAACCTGCCTTCCCAGAAAATCCCGTACCTGCAGATATCTAAACCCATTCCCTGCTGACATTTCTCCTCCAAATCCTTCAAGCTAGGGAAGCTCCCGTCTATAAATAGATCTCCCATCCTCTCAATTCCTACTCTCTGCCAGCTCTGACACCCTCCATCTAGCCTTCCCGGCACAAACCGCTGGTTGTTGTAAATCGGGCCCAGTCTGATGCTCCCTCCGCTCTCCTATATTTCCTCCACTGCCCCCAGACTCTCAGAGCCGCCACTACCACTGGGCTTGTGGAGTACCAGGCCAGCGAGTGCCCCCAAACTTGTGAAACATCCTCTCCACATCCACTCTATCTAGGCGCCTCAATATCCTGTAAGTTTCAATACGATTCCGCCTCATCTTTCTAAACTTCAATGAGTACAGACCCAGAGTCCTCGACCGTTCCTCATATGACAAGCTCCATATGACAACCCAGCTTAGACCAAGTATTTTATATACTACGGACCTTCCTAGTATGTTTAGCTCAGTTATTCATTGTCTGCATACATCCTGCAAATGCTGGTTAACTTTATCCTTTTGAAGGCAATCTTTCTAATTATGGTTTAAATGGCCTCTGCTCTGCTCTGTTTACTATGATGGTAGAATAAATTTAACCCATGCCTGGTAGAACTGGTGAAGGGACTATGCACCCTCAGTACACTGCCAGCACTGTTACACATCAGGTAACTTGTCTGTTACACAGAATCATGGATCTTTTTTCATGTATGTATTCTTGAAATGCAGCATTAATTTTTTTGATTTTGTACTGTATCATGATTGCTTTTATGAAAACTGGTTATTTTAGTGGAAGAAGGTGAAAATTGAAAATTCCTGTTTGCAAAAATATTGGTGTCTCCCAAAATAAAGTCTGGCTAGCATGAAGGTCTTGTTTGTGTCTGTAGTATTTATTGGTCGAGACGGTTGTTACTTGGTTTTACGTGATCTACTAGAAGTGATTCATACATTTTGTGCTGAACGTTTTTCCTTTTAATTGCACTTTATAGCTGGAATCATTTCGCTTTTGGATGAAAAAGAACCACAGCTCAAGGTAAATGTTTCTTCCTCACAGCAAATGTTAAGTAGGATTGAGTGTGCTGTGTGATCTGGGAACGCTGCTAAACACTTGACTACAGCGCAGTATTATTTATTTTAAAGAAATGATGTTTGTTCTTGACAATTCTGCAGTGTGAAGTTAATGTAAATATTATAGGGGTGAAGTCTATTTATTTTGTAAATGAAAATTAAACTTGGAGCTGCTAACCGAATTGGTAACCCTTCTGGACAATACAATTAGGTTAGCATTTAGATTGTAATATATTTTGGATACTATTAAGGCCTTGTGTTTACAGGGTTGTGTCTCTTCACTACTTTGAATGTTGAGAAGCTTCTTTGGCTAATGACTGAGTTAATCGCTTCACTTCAGAACATAACAATGTTAGTACAAAGTCTGCAGCTTGCTTTGCCCTCTTAACTCATGGAGGCAACATACATATTGCTCTTTGAAACTTAAGTTAACTTTCATAGCCATCAAAATTGTGATCTACATCCCTGAATGAATGTTTGTTTTCTTTCTTTTCTAGGAGTTTGCTCTGCACAAGTTGAACTCGGTAGTCAATGACTTCTGGGCTGAAATTTCAGAATCTGTGGTTAAAATGTAAGAAATTTATGTTGTCTTCTAAGAAGTGATACTGTGTACTATCGATGAAAAATTCAAATCTCAGCTATTTTGTCTCTTAAATGAATAGCTTATGTTTCAGTCCTCCCTTTGAATGTCTGTACTCTGCATTTTGAAAATTACTCATTTTAGAATGGTCCAGTGTATTACTCAAGCTTGCGGTGCTGTTTTAATTCTGCGCAGCCATTAAAGTTCAAATTTAATTGTGTGAAACTACTAAATAGAGAATAGCCTCTTTGACATTCATCCTTTATTTGCAGATACAATGGGTTCAAGGTGCTAGAAGCAAATTTTTCTTTCTCTCATGATTAACACATTCGCTAATTAATACATGAGCATTACATTGCAGCCACTTTGTAAACAGACTGGCTGCACTAAACACTAAATGCAGGAGAATGATGCTGTTAACATGCTCTGCAAGACCTAAGTGACAATATATAATTCATCAAATGAGTATAAAGGTTCCGATACTGTGCAATGAATGTAGAAATCTTTGTATAAATTTAATTTCTGTGTGATTAAAACATTGGTTTAAAATACAAACAGGCAGTGTGTCTATTAAAACTGTAAATACGGAGTCATAAAAGGTGATTTTAACCATTTATTTGTTAACAGAGAGATGGTGAATGGGATATTGTTTTGATTGCTGGTGATTCCCCTGGAGAGGAGCTAATTAATGAGGGAATGTATTTAGTCCTAGATAAGCAGGTGATGCGTCATCCTAGTAGGACACAGATGATGTAATTAATAGGAGGAGCCAGGTCTGCCTGTAGCTGGCATTTCTTCCAAATGCTGTTTGATTGAGCAGAAGAATCTTGATAAGACAGAAGGATTTTCAGGTTGTTCCTGAAAAGGGTCTCTCACTCTCCAAAGGGTCCCCAAAGTAACCTGTATGGTTAACTTCAGTGAAAAGTGGTATTTGAACTATATTGGGTTGCTTAATTGGAATTAGTGGCAGGTATAGATAGTAAGTTAAATTGTTTCTATTTATTTAAGAACTATTGATCTGATCATTGTAAAGGTATTTCTTTGATTAATGTGATTAATTCTGTATTTAATTTAAAGTTTTTAAAAAATATTTTAAAAATTTGCCTTTTTCACATTTTCTCCCAGATTTACACCCAACAATAAACAATAGTCAGTAACGAATGTAATGTCAATCCCCATATCAATAACAACGATCCCATCCTCATCTGCCTCCGCCCCCGTTTCCAACCCTGGCTGGTCCGACACCCCAAATATGGCCTGAGGGCCTGGGTCCAGTTTCACATGCACCACTTTAGAGATTACCCTAAACACCACCTTCCAGTAATCCTCCAGCTTTGGACCGGACCAAAACATATGAACGTGGTTTGCGGGGCCTCCCCCGCAACGTTCACACACACCTTCTACCCCCTCAAAGAGCCGGCTCATCCTCGCCCTTGTGAGGTGCACTCTGTACACAATCTTCAGCCTCGCACACGAGGTGGAGGCGTTCACCCTCTGGAGCACCTCACACCAGAACCCCTCCTCCATACACTCTCCCAACTCTTCCTCCCACTTTGCCTTGATCCCTTCTCTTCTAAAATAGCCCAGTAAACCGCCAGTACCAACCCCTTCTCCAGTCCCCCTGTTGTCAGCAATGTGGAAGCTGGCTCTACTGGGAAGCTCTGTATCTCCTTTCTGGCAAAGTCTCAAACCTGCATGTATCTAAATATTTCCCCCTGCTCCAGTCCATACTTGGCTCCCAGCTCCTTCAATACCTCAAAATGACCCCCAAGAAATAAATCTTTTAGTGTTCTAATTCCTTTCTCCTCCCATCTCTGAAAATTATTTAAAGTTTGTTTTAACACAAAAGATACCTATTGGTCAGAGTCATCACTCCTGGGGCGAAGTAGCCTTTCCTCACAGATATTTACAAAAAAAAAGTTTGAGGTCTGGTATCCTAAGAATTGATATTGTTTCTTTTTGAGTGAGGAGCTGTACGAAGATGAGACTTTCAGAAGTCGGGAGTTTGCTGCCTTGGTGGCATCTAAAGTTTTCTACCACTTGGGAGCCTTTGAAGAATCGTTGAACTATGCACTTGGAGCTGGGGATCTCTTCAATGTTAATGATGAATCTGAATATGTGGAGACCATTATAGGTTAGCATTCTTTAATTCTTATTATGAACTCATTATGAATTCCTTCAGGTTTATTTAAAGAGATTTTTTTATTAAATTTGGATTCATTTTTTCCAATTAAGGGGCAATTTAGCGTGACCAATCCACCTACCCTGCACATAGAACATACAGTGCAGAAGGAGGTCATTTGGCCCATCCAGTCTGCACCGATCCACTTAAGCCCTCACTTCCAGCCTATCCCCGTAACCCCATAACCCCATCTAACCTTTTTGGACACTAAGGACAATTTTTAAAAATACAAATTTAGTGTACCCAATTCATTTTTCAAATTATGGGGCAATTTAGCATGGCCAATCCACCGATCTTGCACATCTTTGGGTTGTGGGGACGAAACCCACGCAAACACGGGGCGAATGTGCAAACGCCACATGGACAGTGACCCAGAGCCGGGATTGAACCTGGGACCTCGGCACCGTGAGGCAGCAGGGCTAACCCACTGCGCCACCCTGCCGCCCACTAAGGGCAATTTAGCATGGCCAATCCACCTAGCCTGCACGTCTTTGGACTGTGGGAGGAAACCGGAGCACCCGGAGGAAACCCTCGCAGACACAGGGAGAACGTGCAGATTCCGCACAGACAGTGACCCAGAGCCGGGATCGAACCTGGGACCTCGACGGCATGAGGCAGCAGTGCTAACCACTGTGCCACGTGCTGCCATTTTAAAGAGAATTTTTAAAGAAATTTGGTATTTAAAGACTCACAGTTGGAACTTTCCTGTGGATCTTTGGAATAACTTAACATACTTTTCAAAGTTTCTTTTGACTTTTTGAAGGACTTCAGCTTTGGAAAGAGCATAACCAAATTACAGTGGTTATTTTTATTTTCCAACACCTATATTGTTGTATTTGTACAAGTTTTTTTTGGGTTGGTTAATGTAAAATGTGCAAAATTTTAGAGTTGTGAGGCAGAAATCCTCTTCCATGGTTAGTGGTTGAGGCAAAATCTATGCCAATATTCAGGATAAAATTGGTTGAAGGAAAAGGGAGTTGAAGGACTATGGGAACTGGACAGGTAAATATGGTTTGTAAGCCTAATTACTCGTGGAGAGTAAAATCAAACATACCAGAGTCTAAATTATTTGTTTGTATGTTGTAAGATAAAGTCGCCATAGTCCCAGATGACCATAGGCTGCTCGTCCCTTTGAGGGGGAGATGTGACTGGTGGTTGTTTAACCTGAGAATCACCACACCTCAGGTGAGGGCAAGGTTGAAAAGGTAGACCTTCATGAATAATCTGTAAATGTTATTGAATGTTAAAGCATTCTGCATATATATTGATGCCCACTAAACTAAAGAATGATATTTACAGGAATAATGTGTTAATATTTATAATGAATCTTCTATTACCCTGTCCTGGTAATACACTTGGATTTTATTAAACTAGTATTATGTTTTATATTAACCATGGGAAAACTGTTTCTAAGTAATATTACCATTTGGTATCAAATTCTGAACATTTTCTGTGAGTTCATGCATGCTAGAAATTGAATTCCATATTGTTCAGGTGCAATTTGTATCTTTAACTTGGAAAATGTACCGAGGTGTGACAGAAAGGAATGAAGACCATGGATACTTGGCTAAAGCAAGAGGCATTAGCTGGGGTAACCAACAGCTTGGTGGAGGGTTGTATGAGGGACTGATAGAGAGTGGGGCTGTGGTGCCTGAAGCTATGACTAAGACATAAAAGTTGATTTGCAATAAAAGTTTGCGAGATGTAGAAGGCTGGAGGAGGTTAATGAGAATGGGACTAGGCCATACAGAAAATTATTTTGTGCTTGAATGAGTGAAGAAAATTGAACCCAGAGATGAAGAATTATATGCTTATCCATACCATTGCTGAGCTTTCATTTCCCTTTTTACTTCCACGTTTTGTTCCCAAGTGAGCAATGTTTCCCAGGTACTTGAGCTTCAGCATTTAATTGTTGGAAGGCAATTTTCAGTGAGTTTGATAGCTGCTGTGGCATTTCATACGGCCAAAAGAAGGAATTGGCAACTTAATTTTTAAAAACGTGACAATGGGGAGTCTTGACTTGATTTATGTGTTTAATATGATTTTAATTTCTTGACTGTAGCAAAATGCATTGATCATTATACAAAGCTACGAGTTGAAAATAGAGAACTACCTGATGGTGAGGAGAAAAGCGTTGACCCTCGATTAGAAGGTATTGTGAATAAGATGTTCCAACGCTGTTTTGATGACCACAAATACAAGCAGGCAATTGGCATTGCTCTAGAGACCAGGCGGCTTGATGTCTTTGAGAAAGTGATTCTTGAATCTGTGAGTATGCATTGTTGAATAATGTAATTTCTGATGTAATGCACTCTTGGTTCTCTCTTTTCACTCTTCTCCAAAAGGAACAATGAAGGCTCATTCTGTAGTTATTTTTATTGTTATTGTAGAATTAATGCTGTAGTTTCAGTTTTGGTAAAACCCATATTGTTCAAGTTTTAAAATAGTGCCATGAGAGCGATGTGATATGTTGATGAAGTAGTCTGCTTATAACTGATTGTTGTTATTTACAGATGGTAGAATTTTTTTTTTGCATTTGTGTTTTTCTGACAATTCCAGT
Source organism: Scyliorhinus canicula (assembly GCF_902713615.1). Lineage (NCBI taxonomy): Eukaryota > Metazoa > Chordata > Chondrichthyes > Carcharhiniformes > Scyliorhinidae > Scyliorhinus > Scyliorhinus canicula. The sequence goes on along the minus strand of NC_052158.1, from coordinate 125,320,289 downwards.
TTGTTTTAATAAGTTCTAAGGAAGCTATTTTGAAATAGTAATTTGGTCATACATAAGTTTTTTGTTGAAGCTTTTCGTCTTGCACTCAGGACATTCGCAAGAATACAATGAAAGGGAAATCAACAAATTTATAATGCATAAGGAGAGAATGCTGATTGGTTGGCAAGTGGACTCTGGTAGTGGTGTTGCCATGGAACAGTAGGTAGTGACTGACCGTTAACTGCCAAACATTGTTTGAAATTTAAACCCGGCAGCTTGACTCTGATTGGCCAAAGTTTTGCCTTGAGGAATGAACCAGTGAATGGCTATGGTTAGCACTTGCTTCACAGCGCCAGGGTCCCAGGTTCGATTCCTAGCTTGGTCACTGTCTGTGTGGAATCTGCACATTCTCCCCGTGTCTGCGTGGGTTTCCTCCGGGTGCTCCAGTTTCCTCCCACAAGTCCCAAAAGACGCGCTATTAGGTAATTTGGACATTCTGAATTCTCCCTCCACGTACCTGAACAGGTGCCGGAATGTAGCGACTGGGAGCTTTTCACAGTAATTTAATTGCAGTGTTAATGTAAGCCTACTTGTGACAATAACTATTATTATTTATATTTTGTTTGTATTGTATTCTTGTGAATGTCCTGAGGAGTGTAAGATGCAAAGCTTTGACAAAAAAGTATTTTTTTTTATAGCAATACTGCCATGTGTTAGGATGTTGCCAAATTAAACTCTATTATATATTCACAGAATGATATCTCTGGGATGCTTGCATACAGTGTGAAAGTATGCATGTCACTCATGCAGAATAAGAAATTCAGAAATGAAGTTCTGCGTGTTCTGGTTAAACTGTATATGAATCTGGAAAAACCAGACTTCATTAATGTGTGTCAGGTAATAATATTTTAACTATATGTCTATATATATCGTGTGTGTGTGACACACATTTCCTGTCTACAATCCTTATTTCATGGTAAGATTGTTGAGTAATGTTTGAATACTGTAAAACTACAGTAATGTAGTTGCATACCTCTCGCCACTAGTGGCATTGTGGCATCTCTCCATTCCTTTCTGTCCTCCAAGGAAAATAGTCACAACCTATCCAGATAGATTTTCACCCCTGGAATTTCTTGTGATTTTTTTCTGAACCCTCTCTAATGCCCAGAATTAGGAAATGTGGTGCCCAAAATTAGATGCAATACTTTGTTTGACCTGTGCTCACTGTTCAGTTTCCGTACCCCTCCTCCTTTATCCTGCTGGCTCTTTTTGGCCCACTCCGAACTTATAAGACCATTTTCTGACATGCGCCTATTAAAATCAGGTAAAGCCAGGATGGCACATTGGTGCAGTGGTTAGCATTGCTGCCTCACGGCGCCGAGGACCCTGTCTGTGTGGTTTCCACATTGTCCCTGTGTCTGCGTGGGCCTCACCCAACCCAATGATGCAAATCTGCATCCACCACACTTTCAGGCATTACATTCCAGATCCTAACCACCTGCAGCATAAAAAGCAGATTTTCCTTCTCCTTTTGTTGGTTCTTTGTCAATCCTCTTGAACTGCTGTCCTCTGGTTCTTGCCCTTCTGCCAACGGAAACAATTTCTCCTTATCTACTCTGTTCGGGCCCCTCACAATTTTGAAAACCTCCAACAAATCTTCTCTTTCAAAGGAAAGCAGTTCCAACGTCTTCAATTTATCCATGTTTCTCATCCCTGTAACTAGTGTCATGAATCTTTTTTGCAATCTGTCTAATGCCTTCACGTCCTTCAAGTGTGGTACCAGAATTATAAGCAGTACTCCAGTATTTTCTGCAATTTCATTGTAACTTCCTTGCTTTTGTACTCTTATGTCCCTGTTTATAAAGCCCAGGATCTTGTGTGCTTTATTAACTGTTTTCTCGACCTGCCTTGCCACCATTCATGATTGGTACACATATTACCCTAGATTTCTGATTTTACATCCCCTTTAGAATTGTACCTTTTATTCATATCCCTTCTTGCTCTTCCTACCAAAATGAATCACTTTGCACTTCTTTGCATTATGTTTCATCTGCCACTGGCACCCTGCCCATTCCTAAGTCTAAGCCTAAATCCTCTTGAAGTTTATCACTATCCTCCTCTCAGTATTTCAAGTTTTGTGTCATCTGAAAATTTTGAACTTCTGCCCTGTACACCAAAGTTTAGGTCATCAATTATATAGATTCTAACGCCAAACTCTGGGAAACCCCACTATATATCTTCCTGCAGTGTGGATAAACAATCACTTACTACTACTTTGTTTCCTGTTATTTAGACTACTTCATACCTGCTACCACTGTCCTTTTTATTCTGTATTATGAATTTGTAGTTTCATGTTAAAGGAATGTTGCTTTTAGCTTTGGAGAAATCAAATTTTTAAATGTAAGGTGAGTGAAAAAAACTGGGTTGAGCATCTGGTAATCAAAGCATTGAGCAACTGCTATTTAAAGCATGGTCCATCCTTACTTAAAAGGAATAGAGTTAGAGAAAACAGTAAATAATAGGTGGCCTATTTTCTGAGTATTGGTGGAAGTGAAACATTTAAAGTTGTATCAAGGGATTTAAATGAATGTGTGGGTCCCAGACCAAGCGAGGCTGAAAGCAAAAGATGGCCAAGGGAAGATTTGAAAGTATCCATACACTTTTCAGATCAAAGGACAAGTTTAAGAATTATACTTAATTCAGTGAAACCTCTATCTGGGACATCCCAGATGTGCCACGTTGCCACGGGGATAGATTACAGGAAGGTTTCTTATGTTTTGAGTTTATTTGTGTGTTTTCTCACCAAAATTGTTGGTCAGCCTGGAAGACTGCGAGAAAGCAGTGTACCATCTGCTGGCAGCCAGTTAAGGGACATTGAGGCTATTAGGAACTAGGGGTATTTCCGATCTAGAGTCACTGAGCGGGAATTGTAATTGGGGTCCATGCTTGTCCAAAAATGTCCAACTTCATGAGAATTCCAGTCAGATCTGCCCAGGAAAACTAGTGGAAGAGATCAGTGGCCACCTGTTATTTACTGTTTTCTCTAACTCTACTCCTTTAAGTAAGGAGACCTTTAAATAGCAGTTATTCAGTGCTTTGATTACCTGATGCTCAACTCAGGTTTTTCACTCACCTGATATAGTGTTCCCTATTCACGACATCCTTTGCTGCTCTTGGTTGGCCTTGTTCCACACTGTAACCAATCACTATTTGTTGATGCACCACTGTCAATGTACTCTGTCGATTATTTTTTTTTGTTTACTATGTATGTTCCCTTGGCCGCAGAAAAATGCTTTTCACTGTACTTCGGTACATGTGACAATAAAAATCAATCAGTCAATCAATTAGCAGTGGGATCTTTAAAGAAAAATCGACCTCTGGAAACCTGGGTGCCAGACTAGGAAACTGAGGAGAGTCAAAGTGTATGCCTAACAGCTGTGATGCACCTTGATTTGACCCCGGAGAAGTGAAATAACCCTTAATATCTGAGAAAGTATAGGGAAATGCTTTGGTGAAATTAAAAACAGACTGCAATGTGGTCTGTTAAGATTGTTGGATTTAAATAAAAAGGTATAGTGTTAGACGAGTAGTGCTTACTACTTTGTTACTCTGGACGAACAGGAACTCTATACCAAGCAATGTATTGAGGCAACTATTAAACAATTATTAATAATTAAAAATTAAAAGAAAATGAAATAAAGATAATGCTATTAAAAAAGGAAGAACAAAGTACTTTAAAAGGAAGGACAATTTTACATATATTTAAAAAAAAAAAAAAAAAATTTTTTTTTAAATTACCCAATTATTTTTTCCAATTAAGGGGCAATTTAGTGTGGCCAATCCACCTACTCTGCACATTTTTGGGTTGTGGGGGCGAAACCCCCGCAGACACGGGGAGAATGTGCAAACTCCACACGGACAGTGACCCAGAGCCGGGATCGAACCTGGGACCTCAGCGCCGTGAGGCGGTTGTGCTAACCACTAGGCCACCGTGCTGCCCTAACTTTATATACATAATGTATTATAGATAGGTACTGTATTTCAAATGTTATTCCCCTTGGTTCATCCATCACTAAGTCACCAAATAGTGGAATGTGGCGACAAGGGGCTTTTCACAGTAACTTCATACTTGTGACAATAAAGGGTTATTATTATTATTTAGCTTTACTGAGTCGACACTTCGGTCAGTCATGGCCCTCCCTCTTGTAGTCTTGAGTGGTTTACTATTTCACTCTGGTTGCAGCAGTGAATCCTGGAAGCAGTGTTTAGCCCAAATATCAGGCTCCATTCCAGGCTTTTGAGGCTTTATTCAGACATTCTCAAAGTAAAGAGTCTTGAAAATATAAGGCCTTATTGATTTCTTTGCATGCATTGCAAGGCACATTTAAGTTATATACACATCTTTTTGATGGTCTCCCATCTGCCATCAATTAGGTTGCATATCTATCAATCAAGCTCCATCTCCTGATTCCACACCATAGTTGACTACCCCATGTATAAGGCTTGTAGGTCAAGGGTCATCAAATGCAGTAACAAAAAGCATTTCTGGTAAACAAAAAACAACCTTTAGTCGTCTAGCTTGAAAAGGGAAAACAAGATGTTGACCAAATGCCACCTGTGAATGGCTGATATGAAAAACAAGGCCTTCGGGAATGTTCGTCTACAGTTAATATCATGACAGATTATTAATAATTAATTATTTGACTTAATCAAAGAACAGTTCTACAAAGTAATGCAATTCAGGCTTAAAATCAAAGCAGTAATAGAATGCAAAATTGCAAAAATTAGTGGAAGCAGGCCTTCAAGTCATAGTAATATATCCAAGTTTGTTGATACTCCAAGCTAAGCAAGAATGCAAGATGTGGGGCGGACAAGCTGGGGAGAGGAGCGATATAGATAGATTAACTAAGTGGGCAGCAAGATGGCAGATGGAGTATAAGGTGGGGAAATGTAAAGTATTTCACTTTGGCCATAAGAATAGAAAAGCAGAAATTTTTTAAAGGTGGGGAAACTTGTAAATGTTGTCGCTCAAAGAAATTTGGGTACACTCCTACAGTGAATGCAAAATCAACATGCAGGTACAGCAAGCAATTGGGAAGGCAATGGGATATTAGCCTTGCAGGATGAAGATGTCTGCAGTTGTAAAGAGTTTTAGTGCGACCATATCTGGAATATTGTGTGCCGTTTTTAAGGAAGGATATATTTGCTTTGGAGGTGTACACCAAGGGTTTATTAAGTTGGTTTCAGGAATGAGGGGTTGTCTTACAATGAGAGTTTCAAAAAAAAAAAATTTTGAATACAAATGATTTTTTTCCAATTAAGGTGCAATTTAGTGTGGCCAATCCACCTACCCTGCACATCTTTGGTTACCTCTATTGTTGCATATTATTTCTCTATTGTTGTTTTCTCTCTACTATTCATGCTGACATGAATTTCCTAGCAAATGCTTAATGCAGATAAGATATATATTTGTAAATTTAAACTTACTGTAGAAATATATTTGCCCTAAAAAAAAAAAAATTCTTGAACACTTGCCACTTGGGAGAAGTAGCATTTATTCCTAAAATCATGACTGAACTGGAAAGCCATTTCCCTCAGTGCTGAGGTTAGTTTTAAAATGCTAGCAGGTGGCCCACTTGTGCTCCCACCTATTTGCCTGAGTTGAACCTGTGGTTAAGATTCAAATGATGCTGCAGGCTGTTGCAACATGAGATTTAATCTATCTTTTGTTATGTTGTTTCTATAGTGCCTAATTTTCCTAGATGACCCCCAGGCAGTAAGTGATATCTTGGAAAAGCTTGTAAAGGAGGACAACTTACTGATGGCCTATCAGATTTGTTTTGACTTGTATGAAAGCGCCAACCAACAATTCCTGTCTAGTGTTATCCAGAATCTGAAGACTGTAGGAACTCCCGTTGCTGTTGTACCAGGTTCTACAAACACAGGAACTGTGCCAACTGCTGAGAAAGAAAGGTAAAGATGCTGCTCACAAAGTCATAGCGGATAAGAATTTAATTGAATTTTTTGGTTTATTGGCTTTATATTGATAAACTTGCAGTAATTGTTCAGTAACCATGCTGATACGCATAAAGCACAACGAAAACCCAAACATCCTCCCTGGGTGGGGTTGCTGGGTTGTGGGGATAGGGTGGAGGTGTGCGGTTGGGTAGGGTGCTCTTTCCAAGAGCCAGTGCAGACTCGATGGGCCGAATGGCCTCCTTCTGCACTGTAAATTCTATGAAATTCCACATGCATAGTAATGACTAAAAGATTGTCATGTATTCCAGATGTATTTTCTTTTTGATAATAGTAAAAAGGCAGAGCTACAGGTTAAAAAAAAAATACCCAACCTGCCTCTGTTTCAGGAAACTGTTAAAAATGCAAAGTACATGTGCTGCAGTGGTTCAGGAAGGTGACTCACCACCACCTTTGCCCACATCCAGTGACACAATTTAAAGGAAAAAGTACTGCATGGAACAGTAAGGTAACAGTTCAGAAATGTTGTTAACTAAAGTCTGTCAAAGCAGTGACACTATATCTAGCCTACTGAAATTTTTCAGTTTATCAACATTTGTGATTTCTCACTTATCAATGAGCAGGCACGCAACAGCTGTTAAGTAACGAACAATATCTCAGCAAGACAATAATTTGATTTGTGCATAGTGAAAAGCGCATCTGTTCGACAATTGAGAAAATAGGTTTGATGCCTATTGTCTCTGCAGTGCTTTTTGAGTTTTTGGAGGTGTTCCACAGTAGCCTCCATATCTGTATTGCATATAAATAACAAGTGATCTCTAAAGCGTCAGTCAGTATATTCGGTTGTATCATTTATATTGAGTTGGGAAATGTAATCAAAAAGTGTATTCTGGTTCAGTTTTTGTACTAATCTGTCAGATACAAAAGGGTCACATTTGGCTTAGTGGTAGTACTCTTGCCTTCTACGTGGGAAAAGGTATGGTTTGACACCCACACCAGAACTTGGATACAAATTACATTATTTTCCTCTCGATATGTAGCAGTAGATACTCTTCTGTGGGAAGTCCAACTAGTTTAGTTTATTGATATTTGAAAGTACTGTAATATTAGAAAAATTGGACTGTTGTATTGGTGTTGGCACACCATGTTACATTCATCTGCCCTTAGCTGCACATAGAAATGGGAAACTAATGTAGTCCATTGCGGAAACCCAGGTGATAAAATCTAAAAACTATTACTTTCCTTTATAGTTGAGCTTTGAATGCTGCTAACCAAAAACAGATTATTTGAACTTAAAGTAGTTTTTTTCTAAATGGACTACCAACTGATATTTCTCTCTGATCACCCTTCTTGATAATGCTTTTTTGAATTCTTTCTCCAGTGAAGCTATGGAGACGGACGAAAAATTGGGAAACTCTCCAGTAGCATCCGTGAAAACAACAGAATTGGTGAGGAGTTAAATAGGATTGTGTTATGTCCCTCCCCCACCCCTTTTTGTTTGAAAATTTCCACCCATTGTGAGATCTTGCTCCGCCATATGATTTTGTCAAGCAAGAATACTGTCTGAGGTTCCTAGACTGTTGAGTGATGTATAGTATGAACAGAATCGCCGGCTTTCTGTTCCTGTTTTCTATCTAAAGAGAAATACTTAGTATTACATTTCAGCATATTTCCACTATTTTTCCAAAGACAGGATTTGAAAATTAGAGTTAACCTTTATTGTATTTTTCAGTCCAATATATTTATGTTTCTATTTTTATAGAAAAGTATTTTATTATGCCGGATTCTTCCTCGGAGACTAAAACTGTTAGTTTATCTGAGTAATTAAACCACACCTCACATCCAATGTGCTGGAAATTTCTCGGATTCCTGTCTGTGCCTGCATCTCCTTTTTTAAAAACACCTCCTTCAGAGGTTTTTCAAAATGAAGGCAGTATGAGGCAGCCAGATTTGCTAAAGAGAAAGCTGACAGGTCTTGTTGAGATGAAAGGATGGAAATAATCATGTTAATGCCTTTTAAGATGACCACGAATGCAGGCTAGTGTACTTTGTTATTGTTCAAAAATGTGTAGTATGGGTTGAATTAAGTTCCGTGCCATAAAGCTAGAAAGGGACATGAAAAAGCAGGAAGGATTAGGGGAAACCCCAAGGTGTTCTGCACTTGTGTGAGAAATAAGAGGATGATCAGAGTGAGAGTAGGGCCAATCGGGGATAGTGGAGGGAACTTGTGCCGAGAGTCTGAGGAGATAGGGGAGGCCCTAAATGAATATTTTGTTTCAGTATTCACTGGAGAGAGAGGAATCTTGTTGCTCATGAGAACAGCGTGAATCAGGTTAATAGACTCGAACAGGTTGATATTAAGAAGAAGGATGTGCTGGAAATTTTGAAAAACATCAGGATAGTTAAGTCCCTGGGCCTTGGGTATACCCAAGGTTACTACGGGAAGCGAGGGAGGAGATTGCTGCGCCGTTGGTGATGATCTTTGCGTCCTCACTCTCTACTGGAGTAGTACCGTATGATTGGAGAGAAGCGAATGTTGTTCCCCCGTTCAAAAAAGGCAATAGGGAAATCCCTGGGAATTACAGAGCAGTCAGTCTTACGTCTGCAGTGAGCAAAATATTGGAAAGGATTCTGAGAGACAAGATTTATGATTATTTAGAAAAACATAGTTTGATTAAAGATAGTAAGCATGGCTTTGTGAGGGGCAGGTCATGCCTCACAAGCCTCATTGAATTCTTTGAGAATGTGACGAAGGTCACATTGATGAAGGTCGGGCAGTGGATGTGGTGTGCATGGATTTCAGTAAGGCATTTGATAAGGTTCCTCATAGTAGGCTCATTTAGAAAGTTAGGGGGCATGGGATATAGGGAAATTTGGCTGTCTGGATTCAGAATTGGCTGGCCGAAAGAAGACAGCGAGTGGTGGTTGATGGAACGTATTCCGCCTGGAGGTCGGTGACCAGTGGTGTCCCGCAAGGGTCTGTTCTGGGACCTCTGCCCTTTGTGGTTTTTATAAATGACTTGGATGAGGAAGTGGAAGGATGGGTTAGTAAATTTGCCGATGACACGAAGGTTGGCGGAGTTGTAGATAGTGTTGAGGCCTGTTGCAGATTATAACAGGACATTGACAAGATGCAGAGCTGGGCTGAGAAGTGGCAGATAGAGTTCAACCTCGATAAATGTGAAGTGATTAATTTTGGAAGGCTGAATTTGATTGCTGAGTACAGAGTTCTTGGAAGTGTGGAGGACCAGGGATCTTGGGGTGCATGTACATCGATCCCTCAAAGTTGCCACCCATGTTGATAGGGTTGTTAAGAAGGCGTATGGTGTGTTGGCTTCATTAACAGGGTGATTGAGTTTAAGAGCCACGAGGTTTTGCTGCAGCTTTATAAAACCCTGGTTAGACCACACTTGGAATATTGTGTCCAGTTCTAGTCGCCTGATTATAGGAAGGATGTGGATGCTTTGGAGAGGAGATTTACCAGGATGCTGCCTGGACTGGAGGGCATGTCTTATGAAGAAAGGTTGAGGGAGCTGGGGCTTTTCTCACTGGTGCGAAGAAGGAAGAGAAGTGTACTAGGTGATGAATCATAGAATAATAGAATTTACAGTGCAGAAGGAGGCCATTCAGCCCATCGAGTCTGCACCGGCTCTTGAAAAGAGCACCCCACTTAAGCCCACACCTCCATCCTATCCCTATAACCCAGTAACCCCGCCTAACCTAAGGGCAATTTTAGCATGGCAAATCCACTTAACCTGCACATCTTTGGACTTGTGGGAGGAAACTGGAGCGCCCGGAGGAAACCCACACAGACACTGGGAGAACGTGCAGTCTCCGCACAGACAGTGACCCAAGCCGGAAATCGAGCCTGGGATCCTGGAGCTGTGAACCTTTTCCCCAGGGTGGAAAAGGGGATATAATTTTAAGGTGATTGGAAAAGGGTATAGGGGAGATGTCAGAGGTAGGTTCTTTACACAGAGAGTGGAGGGTGCGTGGAATGCACTGTCAGCAGTGATGGTGGAATCCGAGTCATTAAGACTATTTAAACGATTCTTGGACAGGCCGTACAACCTGTCCGATTTGTACATGTCCCACCTTCCCCAGAACCGGTCTCAGTGCCTCAAGAATCTGAATCCCTCCCGGCTACACCATCTCTCCAGCCACATGTTCGTTTGATTTATCCTCTTATTTCTGCTCTCACCAGCACATGGAACTGGGAGTAATCCTGAGATTACTACACTTAAGGCCCTGCTAACTTCCTGTCGTTGTTGGTACCAATGTGTACCATGACCACTGGTTGTTTACCTTCCCTCCCTAGAATGCCCTGCAGCCGCTCCGTGACATCCTGGACCCTGGCACCAGGGAGGCAACATACCATCCTTGCTGTACCCCTTACTATTTAATCCCGTATCACTGTTGCTCTCCACTCATTTTTCACCCACAGCCCCTGAAAAATAGAGCCACCCATGGTACCATGAACCTGGCTGCTGCTGTCCCCCCACCCCCCCACCACATAGTATGCAAAGTGGTATAACTGTTTGAGAGGAGGATGACCACAGTAGACCCATGCACTACCCTCCTGAGTCTTTTACTGTTCCTGATGGTCACCCATTCCCTTTCTGTCTATGCTAAACTCACCTCGGGTGTGACCACCTTGTTAATAGTGCTATCCATGACTTCCTCGCATTGCAGATGCTCCGCAGTGAGATCACTCGCAGCTCTGGCTTCGAAATCCAGTTAGCTGGAAGCTACATTTGTATACACCTTCTGCATATATGGCCAACAAGGATGCTGGAAGTGACCCTCATTTCCCACATTGCGCAGGAGGAGCATATCACGGACCTGAGGTCTTCTGCCACGATGTCCCTCTCGTTTAAGCTAGTTACTTCCTTAAAAAAAAAATTACATTAGCTAGGGGCCTTATTTGCGTTAGCTGGGAAATTTGTTTCTTACCAAACACTTTTATTTTAGTCCCGACCTAATACATTGAAAATGCTTAACAGTCAGCTGCTTTGGTTGATCCGACATCACGTTCTCAACCAACGTTTGTTGACAGCTCTTCCACTGAATTGGTCCTTTGCAATCCCCCCCCTCGGTTATGGTGCTCCTCAAGTCACTCATCATCGACATTTGTTGATGGACTGCTTTAGTATCTGAGGAGTTGTGAATGATGCTGAATGTTGTGCAATCATCAGCGAACATTCCCACTTCTGACTTTATGGTGGGCGGAAGGTCATTGATGAAGCAGCTGAAGATTGTTTGACCTCGGACACTACCCTAGGGAACTCCTGCAATGATGTCTTGGAGCTAGGGTTGAGTCTTTATAGCTCTTTGCCATAGAGAGCTGTGAGGGCAGAGACCTTGTGAATATTTAAGGGTGAGATAGATTTTTGATTAATAAGGGAATCAAGGGTTACGGTGAAAGGGCAGGAAAGTGGACATGAGAAATGTTGGATCAGCCACGATCCAATTGAATGGCGGAGCAGGTTCGAGGGGCCAAATGGCCTACTCTTATTCCTATTTATCATGCTCTTATCCAGTGCCTAAAGTCATTTCTTGACATCACATGGAGTGAATCGAATTGGCTAGGGACTGACATACGTGATGTTGGGGACTTTTGGAGGAGGCCGGGATGGATCACCACTCGGCACCTCTGGCTGAAGATTGTTACAGATGTTTCAGCCATATCTGTTGTTGCCCTGATCTGCTGGGCTCCTCTATCATTGAGAATGGAGATATTTCTCGAGCCTCCTCCTCCAGTGAATTGTTTAATTGTGCACCACCATCCACAACTGGATATGGCATGACTGCAGAGCTTAGATCTGATTTGTTGGTTGAGGGATCGCTTAGTTCTGTCTATCACTTGCTGCTTATGTTGTGAGGCATGCAAGTAGTCCTGTGTAGACATCAGGTTTCATAGATTTCATAGAGTCTATGAAACCTGGTGTCAACACCGGACTACTTGCATGCCTAACAACATAATGAGGTTGACACCTAATTTTTCGGTGTGCCTGGTGCTGCTCCTGGCATGCCCTCCTGCACTCTTCATTGAACCAGAGTTGATCCCCTGGCTTGGTGGTAATGATAGAGTGGGGGAAATGCCGAGCCATGAGGTTGCAGATTATCGTTGAATACAATTCTGCTGCCGATGACCCACAGCACCTCATAGATGCCCAGTCCAAAGTTGCTAGATCGTTTTATAGTCGATCCCATTTAACATGGTGCCACACAAGTGTCCTCAATATGAAGACGGGACTTCGTCTCCAGAAGCTCTGTGTGGTGCTCATTCCTACCAATATCGTCATGGACAAATGCATCTGCAACAGGCAGGTTGGTGAGGATGAGGTCTAGTTTATTTTTCTCTCTTGTTGGTACCCTCCCCACCTGTCGCAGACCCAGTCTAGCAGTTATGTCCGTTAGGGCTTCGCAAATCGTGACGCTACCAAACCACTCTTGGTATATGTAATGTGTGATTCTGTCAGGCTGTTGTTTGACTAGCCTGCCAAGCCCCCAAATGTTAGTAAAGAGGATTTTGCAGGGCCAAAAGCGCTGGGTTTGCCTTTGTCGTTTCTGGTGCCTGGATTAATGCCGAGTGGTCCGTCCAGTTTCTTTCCCTTTTTCATTGTTCCTATCTCTCCATGGCCTGCTCCCTCCCATTTTGTCTAACTGTCTGTAATCCTCCAAAAGCTTTGCAATTCTCCAACCTTTTGCAAGACTCTTTTGCATGCCCTTCTTTCAGCTGTTTGAGCATTAAAAAATAGGAACAGGAGTATGCCATTCAGCCCCTCAAGCCTGCTCTGCCAGTCAATAAGATCATGGTTGACCTGATCTGGGTTTAACTCCACTTGGGCCATAAGCTCTGGAATTCTCTCTCTCTTTCGCTCAACCTGTTTCCATTTCTCTTATCCTTTTAAGATCCTCCTTAAAACAACTCTTTGACCAAACCGTTAGTGTCTACTATGTCCTTTGATTCAATGTAAATGTTTGCCTTATTCTCCTGTGAAATGCCTTGAAACATCTTCCAATGTTAAAGGTGCAATATAAATACAATTTGTTGTAATGTCTCCATGGTGAAAAATGGGCAACACAATGCTTCAGTCAAAATAAAATAAAATGCAGAATCAGCAAACTTTTTGTGTTTGATTTTATAAGATGAATTTTGGGGTGAGGAAATGCAATTTGAATAATGAAACCAGTTCTACGTTCATGTTTCATGATTCTTTATAAGTAGTTTCCTAGTTTATGTATCTTCCACCTGATCTTTTTTGGCCCAATCCCTTTACAAGTTTGGTTTGGCCTGCCTAAATGTAATACCAAAATTCAAATTTCCAGGCTAGAAGTAATATTTTTATCACCGCCATGCTCATGACTGTCATTAGAATGCAATCTCTTATGTAGATACTCTCAAAGATTTATCGTCTCATAATATCTGCCAATACCCATTAATGTGCACAGCATTAGACCAGTTTAGCTCATTTGGCTGGACAGCAGGTTCGTGATGCAAAGTGAGGACAACAGCGTGGATTCAATTCTCATACCAGCTGAGTTTATTTATGAAGGCCACATTCTCAACTTTGCCCCTTGCCTGAGGTATGGTGATCCTCCGGTTAAATCAACTCCTAAAGGGGTAAATAAACCTATTGTTATCTGGAACTATGGTGACTTTACTTTCTACTTCACTATGCTGTTTGGCAAGCGGGTAATCCTGTGTTGTAGCTTCACCAGGTTGACACCTCATTTTTAGGTATGCCTGATGCTGCTCCTGGCATGATAGTTTCTTTACATTTCCCTAACTACAAAGTAACACTTGCAAAATAATTATATGTTCTCGTAAGAAGTCTTGTATTTTGTACAATGCAAGTTGTGATGACATTATTAGCATATTGACATCTTGGAAAACATTCAAGACTCTGGTCCAATCCAGAAGCACCACCGGTACCTTTAAAAAAATTTTTTTTTTAGCGAAGCTTATGTGGCAGTGGAATCTTTCCGCCTGCTTTTGGGTTTTGAATGTTCAATTATTTTGGAAACAGAGTAGGCGAAAGCTGCTTTAGTATGTGTGGCATAGCATTTTGGTGGTGGAATATTCTCCCCTTTCTTGGATGAGTGCAGCTCCAATAACACTCAAGAAGCTTGACATCATCTGGGACAAAGCAACACACTTGATTGGCATCTCTTCGACCAATCACTGGCTCTAACACTGATGCACAATGGCACCAGTGTGTACCATCTACAAGAAGCACTGCAGGAACTCACCAACGCTCCTAAGACAGCACTTCCCAGACCCACGACCACTACCACCTAGGAGGACAAGCGACAGCACCACCTGGAGGTTCCTATCCAAATCACATGCCACCCTGACTTAGAAATATAGTTCTGTTCCTTCACTGTCGCTGGGTCAAAATCCTGGCGCACAGTCCCAAACAGCACTGTGGATGTACCTACACCACATGGACTGCTGCGGTTCAAGAAGGCTCCTCACCACTACCTTCTCAAGGGCAATTGGGGATGGGCAATGACTGCTGCCCTAGACAGCGATGACCACATCCCATGAACAAATCAACGTCAAAACATTGTTTTGAAAAGTTCTGTGATGTTTGAGCTCTCGAGGATGTTTGATTGTCAGAGCTTTGTATTTTATTTTTCAGACTGCTGAGTCCAAGGCCTTGCAGGATCAGAACACAAAAATGATAAAAATACTAAGTGGTGAAATGTCTATTGAGTTACATTTACAGTTTTTAATACGAAATAACAACACAGATCTTATGATATTAAAGAACACAAAGGTAAGAGACTACATCTAACTTTAAATTTAGAATTTAGATACTCACTTTTGTAATGTAACTTATGAACATTTATCTACTTGCTAGGATGCAGTCAGGAATTCAGTTTGTCATACAGCAACTGTGATTACCAACTCTTTCATGCATTGTGGAACAACAAGTGACCAGTTTCTCAGGTAAATCAAAATGCACTATAAAGTTTATTTATGAAATAGATTAAGCAAAAGATAGTTTTGCCAGGACAATAATAATAATGGCTTATTGTCACAAGTAGGCTTCAATGAAGTTACTGTGAATAGCCCCTGGCAACATAGTTAAATTGTCACTTCAGTCCACAGATAAGAGTGCTGCCAAATTGTTAATGTATTGTTGGATGGGATAGACAAACAATGGGCGAGAGGGGAGTTTACGTGTGACAATTATTTTGCTTTGGAATGTATCTTGATGAGCAGAGTAATAGTCGGTCAATTACGAATGGTGAAAATCTGCTGGAATTAAAATTGTTCCACGTTTGTTTGTCCTTCATGTATGAGAATTCATCAGAACAGAATTCTTTTCCGGTATACAATATAAAACAAAAATACTGTAGATGCTGCAAATTTGAAAGAAAATGCTGGAAATACTCAGCAGGTGCGGCAGCAGTTGTGGAGAAAAAAGCAGTTAATGTTTCAGGTTGTCCGTGTCTTTTCATCAGAACGTTTTGTTTAGTTTCTCATTTTGTGGAAATGAATTGCAGCTTCAGATAATGAGGCCCACCAATGGCTTAAATGTGTAGTCGAATTGTCTGCACTGAAAGTAACCCAAGTTTGGTTCCTACGCTGCTGAATTGGCTGGTGATGAGAGTGACAATCCAGGTACCGCAGTTAGGCTCTGCACCTGTAGGTTACGGAAAAGAAGGAACAGATGAAAATAATGCAAAAGTGATGATAAGTGGAAATACATTGTGTGGGAAAAATCAGGTTCACAATTGAATTATTTTGTTTTCTAGAGAGAATCTTGAGTGGTTGGCAAGAGCCACCAACTGGGCTAAGTTTACAGCAACAGCCAGTCTGGGAGTTATCCACAAGGTAACTAATTGCGTTCCAGTCTTCGGAAGGAGGAGGAGCTGGATGTCCCAATTTTTACTGAGTTTTTATTTCATTTTTACCTACCAGATCAATTGGTATTCCTCTTGCTGACATTATTTTTCCCGGCTTTCATTGATAACTTATATTATATAGCACCATAACACGATAACATCCCAAGGTGGTTCACGAACATTACAAAACAAAGTATGACATGGAGCCGTACAAGGTACAGTGTCTCAAAATAGGCAACCGCGGGACCAGTGTTGTGCTGGATTTCGGGTCTTGCTGAATTTTGGGTTGGGAGGTTCACGCTGTGGATGATTCAAGCCAAGCTGTACCAGGTAGGGTCAAGGGTCATTTGGAACACTGGACTGGGTCGGCGCGCAATTGGCGATGCAGATAATTAGTTCGGTATTACACCACACCAATACAATGCCTCGCTGAATTGTCGAGATAATTTGTTTTTTTTTTTGTTTTATGCATTGATGCATGGCACATTGTAAAAAAATATCCACTTTGGGACAATCAGATTTGAGACATTGCCTCTGTAAATTAAGTTTATAATAAAATTACAAACATTACATTAATGAAGTTTAGTAAAATCTTGAAATGTGAATTGGTTCCTGGGGTGAGAGGGTTGTCCTGTGATGAGAAATGGAGTAAATTGAGCCCATGCATTCTGGAGTTTAGAGCAACCAGAGACGATCTCATTGAAACAAAGACTTGACAGGGACACTTGAGAGGTGTTCCCCATGGCTGGGGTATCTGGAACAATGGGTGCAGCTGCAGGATAAGGGGGACAATCATTTAGGAGCGAGATGAAGAGGAACAACTTCACTCAAGAGTTGTGAATTTTTGGAATTGTCTAACCCAGTTGGTTGTGACGCCATTGAATTTACTCCCGTAAGGAGTAAATTCAAGTAAATTCAAGGCTGAGCTGGACAGGTTCTTGGTGCCTTGGGAATCAAGGGATACGGGGACAGAAAAATGGAATGAAAGATCAGTCTTTATCATATTGATTAGTCGACAAGTTGGAAGGGACTGTATAGTATTTACCTGCCTCTATTTCTTATGTTCTTCTGCAATAGTGCCTCCATCGACCAATAAAGATTGTAAAGATTTATTTCTTCCCCTTTTATTCTTTGTATGTACTTTCTTCACTACATCTTATTGTAGGTGCTAGCCTTGCAATACTACACTGATGTTATTCACAGTACAACATTACATGAGCCAACATTTTCTGTTACCCATTATTTTGCCACAAAAAATATTTGCTTTTTTGTGTTCTGTAATTTGAATAAAATTCTGAGGTCGATATATGTATACTACTCCTAATATCCATTTTATTCTTTTTGTCAGTTTCCCTGGTGCAATTTTAAGCATTAATGGTGCTAGATAAATGTAAGTTGTTGTAGTGCAATACTAATGTTACTTAATACCCACTCCATAAATTACCAGACACAGAATTCTGCAAAGTCAAATTCATTCGGCTAATCCCAGGTCTCCCTTTCTCATGCCTTTCCTTCCCATGCTCATTCCTCATGAAGCATCATAAAATTTTTGAAACCTATAATGTATTTTTGGGGGGAGAGATAAGTGGTAGAGGAGATTAAAATTGCATTCGCACCAATGAATTACCTGGATTATCATTTCAATGGAAATTGCCAGCTGCCAAGTGGAGAGGGCTAGATAAAATGGTTTGCAAAATTACTTTGCATTTTGACAAATGGTTAATTTGTGTTTTAAAGCCAGATTAGGAATGCGAATTATCTGCAAATAACTCATTGCCCATTTGCCCAAGTTAAAAGTTAGTAATGGTTCACATCAGGCATCTTCTGTTTTTCTCACCAATTAGTGGAAACAGGCCATCATTACAGTATTTTATTCTATCATAATCATGAATGATAAATCTGGTCACTTCTTAAAAATAGCGATTTAAAACTCTAGTGGGAAAATTTACAATTACTGAAATCTCTCTTTATTATTGCAACCTCTAATCCTTGGTACCATTCTAGTGAATCTATGTTGCATCTTGCCGAATGCTTTTACATCCTTCCCATAATGGAGTGCCAAATATTGCAAGCGGTATTTCAGTTGCTGAACTAAAGTCTTGTACTAGTCCGCATTACTTTTTTTTTTGTTGACCCAAAGCTAAGGATTCAGTTTGCCTTTTTAATGCTCTTAATAACTTGCATCAAGCTTTAATGTTTTATCATGTGTATCTATCCACTCGTTAAGGTACCTCTGCTCCTCTATTCCATCTAAATCCAGCCATTTATGTGTATCAATGTCGTTGCACTGAGCATTGTGTAACTTGTTTAATTAAACTACTACTCTTGATATTCCTGGGAAGATTTGCTGTGAGGTAAATAATGAAAATACAGATTGTCTATTTGTACTTTTTTTTTTAACAGACACTTTTATTGAGGTATTTTTGGCATTGTAAACAGTAACAATATACATTAGTGTGCAGATACCAATTACAAAAAACATAGTGCAAACAGTACCAGTCTATTTGTACATTTCAAATATTTCTCTGAAATTTGAATTGTGGAATTATGTTCCTTCTCCAGGGTCATGAAAAGGAGGCCTTGCAGTTAATGGCAACATATTTACCCAAGGACTCCTCACCTGGCTCAGCTTATCAGGAGGGAGGAGGCCTGTATGCCCTCGGTCTCATCCATGCAAATCATGGTGGTGACATCATAGAATATTTGCTCAACCAGCTAAAGAATGCAAGCAATGATGTAAGTTCCAAATACATTTAAAGATGGTTACGTGCGCAGAGCAGAAATTCTTGAGATCAGAATGCTAACTGAGCCACAAAATTGTGGAAACTTAGCACTTTCAGTGATCGTCACTAGAATTATTCAAATACACTGGGCTAGGTCTGGGCTTTTAATACGAAACGTGGCTTTTTATGTGCAAACAGCAGTGTGTTATTAATTGTGCCTTTTGTGTTGCTGTACATGTTGAGTTGATTCTTTTATTACCAATTTATAGTAGCAAACAAATATGACATTTTCTGAAAAATCAGCTTCAGTTTGCCATTATAGAGAGCTTGAATTAATATTTCTAAACTGGTGTGTCAAGTTGCTCTAACCATAGGTCAACTTTAATTTGTGACATGGGTTTCCCCCAAAACATGCTATCCTTCGAAGGATCCCTATTTCCAGGTTTAATTTCAGATAATATTTTTTTAAAGTTACATATTGTCATAAATTTAGCGTCTTAGTAGGAATTGTTTCTAGTGTAATTTGCAAAATATTATAAGTTGATCTTGACCCTTTTTTTTTAACCTGTAGATTGTGCGTCATGGTGGGTGCCTTGGCCTTGGTTTGGCTGCACTGGGTACTGCTCGACAGGATGTCTATGACCTGCTCAAAACAAACCTGTACCAGGATGATGCTGTTACTGGTATGGAAGCAAGAAAATCTGTCCCAAATAAAGTAGCTGAGAAAGTTAAAAGATATATGGGGTGTTTGTAACTCTTGTTATGCTTCTAAATACCTCTTCATATCCAATCTGGTGATTCCAAATTCTTTTCCCACACCGACCCCCTCTCCTCCCAATTTTTATTTTAAAATTGTCTCCAACAACCATCGCCATGCAGAGTGACTAAGAGATGGACTTCCTGATTAGTAATGTATGGTTTGTTACTGAGTTATAGCACATACTGGTTGGCACTCCCATGATGCATATGCAACAGATGATCCACTTTAATTTTTGTCGTAACAGCTGCTTTGTTTGAGTTTGTATTTGGTTCCAAATGCTAGTTTGCTTGTTTAAAAACTAATTACAAAACTTAAATGTTAACTTATAACTTACTATCTAGATAAACATATTATCAGTATCGAGAGCAAGAGGTTTTTAAAAAAAAATTGAGTGCGCAATTGTTTTTTTTCCAATGAAGGGGCAATTTAGCGTGGCCAATCCACCTATCCTGCACATCTTTGGGTTGTGGGGGTGAGACCTAAGCAGACACGGGGAAAATGTGCAAACTCCACACAGATAGTGACCCGGGACCGGGACCGAACCTGGGTCCTCAGTTCTGTGGCAGCAGTGCTAACCACTGTGCCTCCCTTAAGAGATTTTACAGCACAATTGAATTCCAGGCATACTGCGCCACTGATGGTGAATTGGGTTTCACCACCTGTGTGAAAATGCTGAGGGAAAAGTTTGTGTTTCCCAGCGAAGTGAGAGGATCATCTCGGGATTGCTTTCATCATCTAACAGTTTGATCTAAAATGGCATTTCTGGCTGCTGTGGGGGAATATATATATACATAGGTACCTCAAAAATGTGTTTGTTCACAGATTCCTTTGTTTTCTATTGTAATGGAAAAGTACACCTTTGCCAAAAATATTTGGCAGCATCTGTCTCTGTATAAATGCCCCATAGATGACAGGATCATTTTACAGTGACCCCTTTTACTAGAGCAGGAACCTTTCTGAAGCAAAAGAGGCATTGTTCAAACTTTCTGTTCTTCATGATATGGAAAGCAGCTCTGAATTGCAAAGCATGTGATATGCCGACTAGTTTTAGAACTGTTGATCCATCAATGATGGGTAGATTTAGCCAAAACTCTAATCTATCTGATTGGGAAGAAAAATATTTCTTTGCATTTTTATTATTAGAGTAACAATATTTCCATTCTGACCTTTCTTTTTACTTTTAATTTTCCTGTCCTATTCAGGTGAGGCAGCTGGTCTGGCACTGGGACTTGTCATGCTAGGATCAAAGTCAGCCCAAGCAATTGAGGATATGGTGGGTTATGCTCAGGAAACCCAGCATGAAAAGATTCTTCGTGGCTTGGCTGTAGGCATTGCTATGGTGATGTATGGCAGAATGGAAGAAGCAGATGCTCTGATTGAGAGTCTTTGCAGAGATAAGGTAAGGATAAACATTAGTCGTTTGTTTTCCCCCAAGTATTTCTTCTAATTTCTTCTGTTTTATTTGGTGAGATCTGAGTGAGTTGTCATGGTTTATGCATTATAGCATTGACAGTGATGTCAAGTTTGTTTTATGTGTGTTTCAAATAGAAGGTAAATGCAGGTAAAAAAGCACTTTAGTAGCTCTGGAAGTCAGTGGTAGATAATCATTGTGTGTGCTTGTACTTAAAAAATATTAGTTTGTGCCGCTAATGGTGACCATTATTAGTCGAGCATTTTGTATTTTGCATTGTGTTTTAAAACAAAAAGTTGAGTTTTATACAAGTATTGTGAAGAGAGATGAATTTTTCTTTCAAACATTTGGTGGGAAGAATAATTATAACATAAGCAAATAATGGACAAAGCCAGCTTGTTGCACCCAATCCATTTCTTCCACAGGCCACGTTCCAACTAGTCCATCATGTACTATATTCCACCAATTGAATCTCTTGAGGAAAGTTCTTTGTAAATGCACACAGGGTCACTAAGCTAATTAGTTAAAGCACCAGACTATTTAGTTACAATTAATTCAGTTAATCAGAGAATCTGCTTAATTGCTCCATGGTTTTATACATTCTCTACTAAATGTATGGGAAATAGTTTTCATAGAAATCATATAATGATGGGTGTATAGGTTGAACACAAAAGCTGTTCAGTTCTGTAATAATTGCGGATTGAGCACAGCTGCTTAGAACAAAGGAAGGTTAATACAGTGATATCAAATTGCACTTGTTGATCGGAAAATAATTCTGAAAAGTTACAAATGAGTAAAAGAAAATGATTCAGAAGGTCAGATCTGTTGCACATTTCCACATAATTGTGTTTTACATTTGTTTTATTTAAACACTCGTATACATATTAATTATACTTTTATTTCATGACTGATATATTTTCTGGGCACTTGTGATCTTTACAGGACCCCATTCTCAGACGTTCAGGAATGTATACAGTTGCAATGGCATATTGTGGTTCTGGGAATAATAAAGCGATCAGAAGACTGCTGCATGTTGCTGTAAGAAAAAAAACATAATTTTAAGCAAATTAAAAAAATACAATTTAACATATTACTTCTACTGTAGCTGTTGGATGATTGTTGGTTTTCACCACTTCACCTGTCTTAAAGACACTGATTCTTACTAGAGTCTGGGTACAAGGGCAGCAGCACCCTCCTGTTAACCATGCTCCACATGTAAGTACTTTTGCAGGGTAGTCACTGTTGTAATGCAGGAAATGCAGCCTATGTTCAGACAGTAGGATCCCATTATCAGCAATGAGATAATGACCAGATAATCTTAAATTCACTGATGTTAGCTGAGGGATAAATATTGACCAGGAGAATTCCTGAGCTATTTGAAACAGTATCATGAGGATCTTTTACATCTAGATGAGAGGACAGAGAGGTTTAATGTCTCATCTGCAAGAACACATGTCAATGTATGTGAACTTCCCTATGCTGAGTACACAGCTTAACTACCAAACTTGATCCTATTCTCACTTATACAACAGGAGTCACTGGAGGGGAATCGGGAGCTGAACCCTGACTGTATTCCGCTCTCCCTAGTCCACCATCTGCCTTAGCATGAGAATCTCCAGTCCAATTGATATCTCCTCAATTACTGCTCAAATCTCCACAATGGCGGCATGGTAGCACGGTGGTTAGCACTGTTGCTTCACAGCACCAGAGTCCCAGGTTTGATTCCTGGCTAGGGTCACGGTCTGTGCGGAGTCTGCACGTTCTCCCTGTGTCTGCTTGGGTTTCCTCCGGGTGTTCCGGTTTCCTCCCATAAGCCCCGAAAGACGTGCTTGTTAGGTGAATTGGACATTCTGAATTCTCCCTCAGTGCATCTGAACAGGTGTGGCAACTAGGGGATTTTCACAGTAACTTCATTGCAGAGTTAATGTAAGCTGAGCTGACTGGTGATAATAATAAAGAGACAAGAATCAGACTGTGACTTTCTGATCCAGATTTTTCAATGGTGCAGTGAGAACCACTGGTCATTTGGTAGAGTTAATCGGTGTTACCATTATGCTGGCCTTGGACAGAAGCCATTTGCAAAATAAATTGTTCTTGATGGTAGTTGCATGTATGAGGAAAATGTATGATTTGCTATTTCATACAATGGGCTTGCTTTAAAAATAAAAGTAGAAAGCCTTTACAAGATGAAAGCACTTAGCCATTTCTGCCAAAAGTCGTTTTATTTTTAATTGTGTTTTGTGCCACTCATCGAAAAGACAACAGATTAACATTTCTTCACTCCAGTCAACCGATGTCCTCAGGTCTGTTGAATTCGGCATAAAATCACAACTTTCTGGTTTGGAAGCGAGTCCGACCCCAAAGCTGTGTAACCTTTGGGCCGGGACAGAGGGAGTGGTAGATACTGAAGTTCAACTTTGAGGCATAAGAGCAGAAAATTGCTCAAAGTAGAGTTACCATTTAAATATGGTATAAACGGCCCCGGGTCACTGTCCGTGTGGAGTTGGCACATTCCCCCCGTGTCTGCGTGGGCCTCACTAAATTACCTCTTAATTGGGGAAAAAAAGAACTGCGCACACTAAATTTATTTTAAAAATATGGTACAGACCATCAATTCTTCAAATTAAAATGCGCTTGAGTTAGCATATTCTGAATGCTTCACTACAATTGTGTTACATGTGGTGTTGACTACTTCCAATTAATTATTGCACATTGTAAATGTCTTGGTGCTTTTATTTCTGATATTCATGATAATTTGATTGGAAATGAAATATTGGCAGAGACATGCCTTCGGATTAAGAATTTTTTTTGCTTTTTCAGGTTAGTGATGTCAATGATGATGTCAGACGTGCTGCAGTAGAGTCGCTTGGATTTATTTTATTCAGGTACAGTGTTCTGTTGAATTATTTTGGTGCTGAATATATAACATATATGTTTGTATTATATATTGCCATTCTGCAACTATTCTTTCTTCTGCCACATGGTGGTGCTGGTTGACGTGAATTGTATTTTGGGAGCTTGTTATCCTCTCTTGTGCTGCCTTGGTAGAAAGTATTTCCCAAATAGTGAGTAGTGATGATGCCTGTGTGTATTCATAATGAAATTCCTTTTTTGTACTCTTCTTTCTATTTCTCTGCCGGATTATTTCATCATATTTTACAAATGCTTTGTTCTCCATCATTAGGAAATCATAGAATCTTTATAGCACAGAAGGTGGCCATTTGGCCCATTGTGTCCATGCTGGTTTCCTAAGGAGCTGTTCATGTACTGCTAGTCTCCTGCCTTCTCCCCACATTCGAGTGCGTTCTTCCTTTTTAGATATTTTGAAAATGTAGAAAAGCTTATGACGCAGATGGAGGCCACTCTGCCCATCATGGCTGTGCTGACTGAAAAGCAAGCCACCCAATTTAATCCCATTTTCCAGCACTTGGAAGCTTGTCATTTTAGGCAAGTGAGAATATCCTGCCGAATAGCTTACTTTTGCTAAACCAAAAATGGTTTCTCACCCGTTGGAAAATGTCCAGACGAGAACTTTCTGATATTTACTCTTAAGTGCTGGCTCTGGCGGATAACCCAGCCTGCAGCTCCCTGACTGCACAGCTGGCTTTTCTCGCTAGATAATGCAGCACTTAAAAGTAAAGAAATGCTGCAGGCGTCACTGAAGGCATCAAGCTGGCTGATGGACGGGGCCTGACAGAACCGGGAGAGAGAAAGGGCACTCGATCTGCAAGGGGGAGGAGGGGGAGGGTCCCCCCAATCCCCTACAAATGAGAGGACCCCACCCCAAAGCACCCCAGAGGGGCCCTCTGGCAATGTGCCGGGAACCCAGGAAATGCACTGATATTGTCCAGGCATGTGTCCTCTTTCCCCCCTCCCACTCGCCCACCCACCCAACCGTCCGGCCGGGGTATCTGATGTACGTCACCGGTGAGGGCCAAGGGAAATCAGAAAACAAGATCTTCCTGCCGAGATTCTCTTTTCAGTGGTCTCGCAAGATTTTCTGGCGGCGTTGCCATTTTTGTCCATGGCAAATGCAGGCAGAAAATCCCTGTCTTAGTTGATGTGCCCCACTTGGAAAACCTCACTTTGTAATAATTGTGTACATGGTGGCTTTCTATTCCTTTTGAAATGCTCCAATTCCAGCGTCAAAATTTATGAAGACTTTGTCAGGTAGTTTCTCTACCACAAGGAGCTTAATTATAATCTGTGTTTTGACGTGCTGGTGTGAACCTGAGTCAAGTAGTGGAGGCACTAAGTCTGGGTTCAGTATTGCTCTAATTTTGCATGCGTTGTATTATTACTTCGATAATGAGATAATTATTCGTTCTTTAAAATTATTTGTATTGTGAGGAACAGAGTGCACTCAGTTTTTTTTTACGCCTTTTTTTCTTGTCATTAAATTTACAATTAACTTTCACTTTTTGTGGTATGTTGCAGAGAGTTTACTGTCATACTGAAATGCATGACTTGCACATACAAAAATAACAGGCATGAAACGGCAATCGGGTCCATCAAAGTTGACACACACAATGACACTGATTCTTACCCACCAGCCACACTAGGGAAACAGAAACAAAATAACAAACCCAATTGTGGATTGCGGGGGTGGACCTTCCTGGAAAATATAGTCCATGGGGACAGCACAGACTTTATTATTTTTTGAAAGATTTAATGGTCCCTCCACACCAGACTTAGTCAGACTCTTCAGTGGTCTTAGTTCTAGAATGTTCTACTGCCTACTTAGAGGCTCAGATTCAGAATCTTGAATGACTTGCATTCACCATGCTTTGGAGCGTGCTTCTACCAGTCTTGATTAAGCCATTTGGAGAGGAATAGAATACAAGTGAAGGGAGAGGGCAGAGTTCTTGCATTTCAATCGAATATGCCTCACAGGCTGACCGAGGGCCATTTAAGAGTTGCCTTCCTTTAGGTATTAAGTAAGTATGAAGTAGTCACTGTACATTGTTTTATTTTCTAAGAATACAAATTTAAAGTGAACATGACTTCCTGTCCATATTTTGACACTGAAACCTTGAAGCCAATGTTGTGGTAAGCTCGGTTTGGCATCATGTGGAATTTGATGATCAGGACTCTTATAATCTCAATTTGATATTTCAACTACTTGCTTAATAAGTTAGAAAACTACTAATTACCATGGCTGGGTTATTGAAATTTTGAATGTTCTTTCTGAATAAAGCTGGATTTCACTCTGTTTACTAATGAATGTTAATTGGTACATGTTTATTCTTCAAGTAAAAATAATACAAACTCAGTTTGATCTAGTAATTGTTCATTTTAATCAGCATGCTTTGAAATCTGCCTAAAATGATCCAATGGATAACCTCAAAATAAGTACAGTGATAATGAATTTTTAAGATCTGATGAAGTGGGGACTTTATTTTTCACTTATGGTTAACTATCATTTATTGAAAGAGAGAACCGTTTGATGATCTGTCTCTTTAAATTTTGGCAATGCTGGACTTTATGAATTTAAAACTGAGTTATGAGCTGTGATAATTTGTGTAGTGATAGTTTACATTCCTGTCTGCCTGAATTCCCTTAGAGGGTATGGTGATGGCACCTGATCTGATATATTACTGCATAGTCCAGTCGTAACTTCAGACCACCTGAATATCAAATAATAAACATCCAAATGTCCAAAGTGTTCTTGAGTAGGTGCCAGCTGACTCTGTGTATTCGAAAAGTTTTGTATAGAGAATTAAGGCTAAAAGAATCACGTTGTCACCATAAGTTTCAGTATTCTTGAAGGAGCTTGAGATTATTATTCGTAAGATTGTTAGATCTCTCACTTCAACTCAGAAAAGTATAATATTTTTAAGCTCCTTACTGTTAAGTAATGGGTTAAGAGACATTGCAATTAATTGTCTCGTTTATGTTAAGTGTCCAATAATTGACACTGATATGTAAAGGGGCTTCAGGTGGCCTCTGGTGATGTAGAGTTTTGTGCAGAGTCTGTTGGAAGAAATAAAAGTGTATTGGTGAAAAAGGAACAGAACTTTTGTCTCTTCATACCACAGCATCTAATACGTCTAACAATTACTGCTGCAAGTTATACTGGAGACCTTCTGAGAGAACAACTGAAGAAAATATTCTTTGTGTGACTTAGATTTGAGAAAAATCTAAAAATAAATTTGTAACAGTTCAACTGTTCTAATTTAATGGTGGCGTCTGCTTTGAATAAAGGTACTCAAGAAGCTTAGTTTTACATCAGCTGTGTTTTTAAAACCTGTGGTCTTGACCAAAAAGACCTGCTGAACAAAACTGAATCATCTTGAAGTTCACTTAACAATTCCATGTACAAAATGTAAAAAAACAATCAGCCTACAGATCTTGAGTTCTGCATTAAAGCAGCTTATTTGGCTCACTGAGGTTTCAATTTCCTCCTGTAAAGAAGTGTAAGTAATGGAGCACGTTTGCAAACCTTTTGGAATCCCTTTGGTCTAATTATACTTTGAATACTTCCTTTCATTTTGCTACCAAAACAGATTGTGTTTTGCAAAATCAGTCTTTCATATTTCAGTATCCCTCATCTTCTAAATTTAGATTTAAACAAACCATTATCTATCCCTTTTCCTTCATATACTTCTGATGTCTTATTGATCCTTTGACATTGGGTGGTAGTGTCATTCAATTGTCTTTACCATTTGCTAGTGGAAATTACCAAATTAATTTGATCTCTACAAAAATAGACATTTCCCTAGTCAGCAAGTTAATCACCACAAAAACTAAAGAGAATCATTATGCTGTGCCTTTGAACAATGGGTGCCTTTAGTTTCACAAAAGAATGAATTACGTTTTATTAAAGAATGAATTTTGCAATATTTACACAATATAAAATGCTCAAATACATAAAACAACAGGGGATAATATAAGCTTTCACATGTGAAGGCAAATTATATGACTGCAAATCACTATCTAAAACCTTAAAGTTGACACCAAATGCATAAAGTGCTGAATGCTGTAACGACATTTGTACAGCACAAAATTTGGATTTTAATTACATAGGAAGACTTGAAACCATTAATACCAATTGTGCAGTCATAAAGGTAGAGTCACCATAGTCCCAGATGATCATAGGCTGCTTTCCCCTTTGAGGGGAGAGCTGACTGGTGGCGATGTAACCTGAGAATCACCACACCCAATGTCCCTCTAGTGCATGCCATCAATCACCACGATTGTGTGGTATGACCTATGCTGGAATTCTCTCACTAAACAACTCTGCCTCTCTACTTTCTCTTTTTGACTTTATTGAAGCCAAGATTTTGGTCCCCTCCTCCACCCAATAGTATCACTTTAGGCTCCATATTTGTTTTTTGATTATGCCTTTGTGTGATATGTAGCGATGTTTTTCATCTGGCACAATCTTGGCTTGGGTTTCAGGGAATGGTTGCAACCTGGCTGACTTCTGTGAAGAATATGTCTGGCAATAGGTTATGTAAATCTCAAAAAACATTCTTTATCTGCAACCGAAACCCAAAAAATTTCCAGAGTGGAAAATGATGACTAACAAAGTCTCACTGTGTTAAATGACTACGTGATGGTAATATT
Organism: Scyliorhinus canicula; assembly: GCF_902713615.1. Lineage (NCBI taxonomy): Eukaryota > Metazoa > Chordata > Chondrichthyes > Carcharhiniformes > Scyliorhinidae > Scyliorhinus > Scyliorhinus canicula. Next base: position 125,292,010 of record NC_052158.1, on the reverse strand, counting down.
CAAGAGGTGTTACAGCTTTCACACAATTAAACTCTGTGTGAACCATTTTTTTCCATCAATTCTGAAAGAACGACTGTTCAGATTATGAACCTGGTATACTGAGAAATATTGAAAAGTATTGCCGGACATCTAAAATAAATAGGCTTCCTGCACAATATTTCTATTGAATACAACTTGAATTCAAAAGCTATGCGAAAGGCACATGCTCATAAATTAATTGGAAGGAATGTTACAATAATAATTAACTGAGGTGGTAACTTCATATTGAAACATTGCGTATTGGTCCTCTTTCTCTTCTCAATACCGATTTATTTTGGAATATGTGAAATAAATGGCTGAGATTTAACACTTGATAGGTTGTGATGCAGAGGCTCTCTGGAATAGTCTGCAGAGTCTTTAGGAATGGAAAGCTATCCAAGCGACCTATTGCAAGAAACAAGAGGAGTACTGTGCAAGTCACTAAGAAATTTTGAGTTTATCATTAACTTTTCTTCTGAAATAAATGGGCAGTTCATAATTCACAGAATGCCTGATGCAAGTGGAGAGCAGCGATATCTTTGGTAGAACATGATTACCAATACATTTAAAAGACCAGCTGCTGTAGGTTAGTAAATGGAAAATTTCTGCTATTGTTATCCAAGTAGAAAGTATTTGTGCACGGAAAGTGTTTGCTCTTAATATTATTCATTGACAGCACTTGCAGCCTATACATGCAGAATCGCAATGATGGTATGGCCATTAGTCCACATGGATTGTCGAAGTAAAATAAATTACAGGACCAATGTGGTCTGAAATTAATCTCTCATTCAATCTTCTCAGTTACTAGGTATTGAAAACCTCTTTTAACTGTATAACTGCTGATCTAAACTAAATAACCAAAGGATTAATTACAAAGTCTGGGATATAAAACAAAAAAGACAGTTAGAACGGTTTTAATGGGAGACTTATTTTCAGATTGCATTGCTCCTGTAAATAGGGCGTTTTAAAAATGTGTACCGTATCACTTTTAAACAAGCTGTAAGCTATTTATATTGTTTGAGTGCGATTGGATGTAACCGGATACCTGATATTAAATTTAATGTTAATAGGTCAGTACTGGCCAGGCAGACTGATAATAATTATCTCTGTTTACGGGAATTATCCTGAAAAGTGCCTTGACTCTTGTTAAAAATGATTAAATGCCACTTTTTTCTCCCCCACCCCTGTTTTTTTATAGCAAAAGTGAATATCCAAGAAATTTCTGTGTTGCTTAGTAAGTAAGTGGATTGTCATCGTGCTTCATGTTGTTAATGGATTAGGGAGAGAGAACATCTGATCAACTTTACAGTGATACATAGCTGAAGAGAATAAAATCTGCCACCTCGTGCCATTCCATCTTTTTCCCCCTCAAACGTTTTTATTTTTAAATGACAGTTTAAATGTGTGTAAATTAGTTTATTTTTTTCCGAGTGAGATTGTGCAAATTTCACTTAAAATGGTCTTCCCATTTTGGGTCCTGACCACATTTTCAGAAGGAAATGACAAACTGGGTTTTCTAAACTTCCCATAGAGAATCACGGATTTAAATTTTCCTCTTTCAACTGCAACAGTTCAGCCTGACCTGATTTAATAGTCAGGTTATTATGTAGAATGAGGTTTTATTACAAAAATTCTTCAGGTCAGAGCAGTCAGATTAACATTATACAAAATGTGTACAGTTTCACTCTCTAAAGAAGAAGACTCGCTTTTGGTGATGTTCTCCTTCCCAAGCTGTAATTTGTTTGAGTGCCACTTTAATAGACCTATTATAAGACTTTAACTGTGGCATATGCAACAAGTAAAAATGAATAAAGTAGGAAATGTACAGCTTAAGGCAGTTAGAAAACCAACAATGCAAAATTACTATAGGCTTATAAAAACAATCTGTTCTGAAGGGGGGGGGGGGGGGGGGAAAGGAGGATCAAAGCAGTGATGAACCAAGTAAATCTCTCAAAGTGCTTTTTTTTGTTCTGAGTAACAGATTTCTATTACTCAAAATAATAAATTTATGTACTAAATTGTATTTTAGTACCATCATTTGAATAGTTTACCGTGAGGTCCAGGTTTCACTGAATATTTTTCTCCAGAATAGCAGGCGAGTTATTTCTTTTTTATAAATTTTGAGTACCCAATTCATTTTCTCCAATTAAGAGGTAATTTAGTGTGGCCAATCCACCTACCCTGCACATCTTTGGGTTGTGGGGGTGAAACCCACGCAAACACAGGGAGAATGTGGAAACTCCACACGGACAGTGACCCAGAGCTGGGATCGAACCTGGGACCTCGGCGCCGTGAGGCAGCAATGCTAACCACTGCACCACCGTGCTGCCCTAATTAGGAGAGGTATTACCACACTATATCTTTCCAGCATAGATAGTTCGACACATTGTGTAACCTCCATGGGTAAATGATTTCTGAGCTCAAGTTAAAGTGCATCTCCCCTCAGACTGCAAACATTTGTAAATTTATCTGCCTCTTTCAAACGACTTTAAAACAAACTGGAGATTGAAATTTCAGGTAAATGTTGCATTAGAATATTAACTGCTCGTTTTCTGAGTTCTCCTCTCAAAACTTCTACACAGCACCTGTTATTGAACAATGGTTTACTTTGTTATAACAGAAATCCAGACTGTTTAATCAAATATGTATTTCTTTCCTTGGGAAAGGTGAAGATTTTTGTATTTTCCAAATTATTTAAGTCTAGGTAGAAAATAAACTTGAATTCCAGATTTACTGATATCACGTGGCAAGATTTTCTTTCCATTTTTGTTTCAAATCCAGTTTTAAAATCTTTCTTTGGAAAAGACACTAAAGGCATAAACATTTAATGAGGTAGTTTTTGTTTCTAGAAATATGTGCCAAACTGTCAGAAAAACATGAATCATATAAGTCTTGAGACAAGAGTTAGCTGAAAGCAAAAAGCAATGGGGCAAACAGCACGAGTGGACCTGAGTATGGCGGAGCAGCCCCAGTGGACTGAAAGGGGTTCTTAAGAATTCAGGTCTGCCTCAGATACTGGCCTTTGTTGGGGTCAATCATTCTCTCAAGCAGTCTGATCACCATCTTGAAAGAAATTCACTTCCATTTCCCTATGTTGAGAGCAGTAATGGAACTTAAGAATGTAAAATATAATATCCTTTTGATTTGGACTGGATTTTAAAGCCATGTGTACTTGTTCAATTTCTCCAAAGATAAACTAAGTTAACCCTGAGACAAGTTGGATCCCAATCGTAAATTAATTTATTCCACAATAGGTAAATTACACAGAACAATGAAAGTCACTTGAGACAATCTCTGCAATTTCTGTTCATGCATTGTTGCAAGAAAAAATAGGATGCAGGAATACCAGACACGCTAAAATAAAAACAAAATACTGTGGATACTGGAAACCTGAAAGTAAAACAGTGTTGGAAGAAGCATCATATTGGACTCCACTTTTACTCTGTTTCTCTCTCCACTGATGTTGCCAGACCGGCTGGGTTTTTCCAGCATTTTCTTTGTTGTAATAATTTTAAATTGCCCAATTCTTTCCCAATAAAGGGGCAATTTAGCATGGCCAATCCACCTACCTTCCACATCTTTGAGCTGTGGGTGAGAGACTCGTGCAGACACTGGGGACTGTGCAAACTCCACACGGACAGTGATCCGGGGCCGGGATTGAATCCGGGTCCTCGGCGGCGTGAGTTTCCAGCACTATCTGCTTTTATACCAGTCCAAACTGACGTTACCTAAATCAGCTCCAGTTCAATCTCTCTGTACTGTGACCTAGTGCCCACCCTTCTGTTACACAGATTCTATATGTCTGTGTTCTGATTTTTACATGCCTGTCACAGAAGCTCCAACAGGTGAATCAAAAATGATTTCCAACACATGTGAAATGTGCTCAAATAAGAATCGCAATTAACAAATTTTCTATTATTTGGCTTGCTTGAGAATATCATCCTCCTTTGAGGTAAATACCATTTATTGGATACTAATGCACAACTTAGTATAGAGCTGTTTTGGAAAGCTAACTCTTCTTTAGGCAAACTTTTACTGAAGTACATTTTAGCGTAGCCTTTTATTTATTAATTCTTTGCATGAAAAATATAATGAAAAATAATTGTGATAGTTCAAGGACAGTTTGGACCCCATTCTCCTTGCTCCTAATTCCTCTCTGACTCTGACATTCCTTCTGCGGATCCCAGCCTTGGTAATGAATCATAGAAAGGTTACAGCACCGAAGGAGGCCATTCAGCCCATCTTGTCCATGCCAGCCACGCTCTATGCTTCCAGATCTTCAGATTAGTTGGTGCTCCCAGAATCAGTGGCTCTGTCCGGTAATAACAAGTTAATTACGTAAAAACCAAACATGCTGGAAATACTCTGGCCTGGCAGCATCTATGGAGAGAGAAGCAGGATTAACATTTCAGATTGGTGACCCTTCATGAGCCTGGGTCAGCAAATTCAAACATTACCAATTGGTGCGATTCTCCGGCTGCGGTGCGCACAAGGGAGAGTGCAGCACGATCAGTGAATGGCAGGAAAGGCTTCTAGTGAGTCTCCCGACAGCCTCCGCGCCTCGCAAATTCTCAGACGTTCTGCCAGACATCTGAGTCAATACCCCACCCCAAATTGGTGGGACTGAATGACATTCATGGAAATAGGTTGTAAACCTACTTACAACCTACCAACACAGGATCCACCGGCCTCACTCGATTCTTCGGCCTCCCTAAAGATGCTGCAGCCGGGTGCCGATCAGTGCTGGTCCACACAAACATAGACCAGGAGGAATGGCACCCGGGGGGGGTTTCCCGGGCCACTGGAGACCCCTGGGTGGTCAGGGTAAATGCAGGGTTGCTCCTTGGCCCTCCCACTGGATTACGGGCACTTTGGCACTGCCCAACTGCCACCTTGGGTGCTACCCTGGCACTGCCAAGGTGACCGGATGGCACTGCCAAGCCAGTAGGAGCACTGCCTGGGTGGCAGGGTGGCACTGCCAAGGGTCTGGGGGAGCGAGGGGTCCATGCCAATGAAACGAGGATGGAGGGCGGTTTGAAGGGTGAGGAAGTGAAGAGCAGGAAGGAGGGACCTTTGGGAGGTTGGGTGAGTGATGGGTGGGGAGTCCTAGAAGGGAGGCGATGCTGTAAGCAGGTTTGGGGGGCCTGAAAAGGAGGAGGAGGATCCCCAGGGACCACATAGTGGAGTAGTGTCCATGTGTGTGGTGGGTGACATTGCCCCAGGATGGGGGCATGGGGGAACCACATGTTCACTTGGAGATCAGCGCCCCCTTTCAAAATAGTGGCCCGCTCATAGAGTTCAACTCCCTAGTGCTAAAAAAAATTCTAAGTGTAGGCTAAACCGGTGAGAAACTCCCTAGGGCCCAAAAAAGTGATTAAGTGTCATTGAATAGTGGTGGGGAATTCGCCGGCAGAGCCAGCAGGAAACTCCCTGAAAAACCTGCCACAAATGAACTTATAGATTTTTGGGGAGAATCGCACCCTCTATCTCTCTTGCTACAGATATTAAAAGACTTGCCGGGTATTGCCAGTATTTTCTGATGGGGCTTCTCTCCAGATTTTCAGCATCTGCGGTGCCTTTCTCTTGTATTAGAGTCTATGTCTGGGAATATACAACCGTTGTTCTTGGTGAAATTTTTTGACAATGAGCAGTTTCAGAGAATGTTGGTACGTGCGTATTTAAAATCATTTTCTCTTTTAATTTGCCTTGTCCTCCATTGTACAAAAATGTTGGAATATCTCTTTCTCATGTATTCACTTAAGTTTTCATTCCCATAGACTGTATACTTGCGGCACAGTGGTTAGCACTGTTGCCTCACAGCATGAGGATGCAAGTTCGATTCCGGCCGTGGGTCACTGAGTTCGCAAAATCTCACCGTGTCTGCGTGGGTTTCCTCCGGGTGCTCCGGTTTCCTCCCACAGTCCAAAGATGTGCAGGTTAGGTGGATTGGCCATGCTAAATTTCATGTCCAAAGGTTAGGTGGGGTTACGGGGCTAGGGTGAGGGTGCTCTTTCAGAGGGTTGGTGCAGAAACAATGGACCAAAGAGGCTCCTTCTGCACTGTGGTGATTCTGTGTTCTAATTCTATGTTCTCTGTACTCTGGAAGCTAAACCAATAGTAGAGTAGCATGAAATACCACACAAATCGTCCTGCCCCAACTGTTTCCATACTGGTGTGTTTAACATAAACCAAAAAGCTTTTGGGCTGACTGTACGCTAGAAATTGCGACGTTCGAAATGACAAAGCTGGAATCTAGAAAGAAACCCAATGTATCTACCTCCAAGCAGCTTGTAATGCATATGTACCCTGGAAGTATGAAATATGTAAACTTAGCTTAATTAAACCAAAATATGATTTGTATAATAAATCAAAGGAGTAATAGTTTTCAAAATTGGTTTAGAAGAAGGACTAAGATACCCTCCTGCTACCTGGGACGAGAACCTTGAATGCTGTTCATTCAGTAAACTAGCAGCTAAATAGTGCTTGCTGAAAATTTTCTGTTTAGTATTGAAGCCGTAAACGTTTGACACAGTTCTAGCTTTTACCTGATGAATCTGTGATCTCTGATGAAGGTAGAACTGGGCAATGCTGTTAAGGTTTAAAAATGGACTGGCGACGCCACCCATTGCTGAAGCATGGCTGGGTGATTTAATCAAATTCATCTACCTCGAGACAGTCGAGTACACAGTGAGGGGTCAATTGATGGTTCTATCGGAGATGGCGGCCGTTTATTTTGCACTTTAAAGATCTGGTCACTGTTAGCTGTTGCATGTGGGGTTGGGATTGTTCTGGGTGGCATTTTTGTTATTGGGGTTCCTGATACTGTTGTTGCTTGTGTTTTTCGGATATATGTGTTGGTACTGTTGAGTTTGTAAACCTTTTGAGAAAAATGTTAAAATATCAAGCAAAATATTGTTTTAAAAAGTGGACGGGCTTGCCCTCATGACAGGTTTGTCCAGCTATTTTATATTTTTCAATCTGCTGCCATAAAAATAATTTGGATAGGTAGTTGAGGAAAGCTGATAATGTAATCTTACGGGTGAATTGTTGTTTTATGGTTATGGGGTTTTAGTTGCAAGACTACAAACAAATAAAACCTGCATCAAGAAATCCGGACATCCCAGGAACAGACTATATTGACTCACTTAATTCGCATAGGTGAGACTTAATTCACATAGCGAGACTTAATTTGTTTAGTGCTCAGTGACATTTTTAATGTTTAATGATGTTTTGCAACCTGCGGATTTGCGTGATTTAACTAAATGCTGTAACATTGTTTGTATCACTCTATTGCCTGTAACATGGCACTTGAAATGAGATTGATGTGTTGACAACCAGGACACGTCTCTTCCAATCTCTGCCTATGTAATTCGAATTTTATCTTCCGTTACTTGTTTTGATTGTCACCTGTGACCAAAAACTATTCCTTCGGTCTTTGTTTTGCTTGGCCTCTTTTGAGGGCCCTTTACTTTGATCATCTTCATCAGTATATCATCCTGTGGATGTCATTATCTGTAGATGTGGCGTCAGTTTCTACCTATATGCTAGTAGTATCCAACTCTGCTTTCAAGAATGCTTGTCAGGCAATGGATGAACCTTAGTTTCCTCCAGCAAACATTGGTAAGACAGGCATTCAGCTTTGGTTCCTACTACAAACTCTGATTCTGAGCAACACAGTGCCCTGTTCAACCCTGAGCTGAGTTTAACCCAATATCCATCGTTTCCATCACAAAGGCTGCTAGCCTCCACATCCATAATATTTCCTGATTCCTTCTGTCCCTCAGCCCATCTTTTTAAATTTATTTTTTAATGGGATGTTTGCTTTGTTGCACCCAGTAATTTCCCTTGAGAAGGTGGTGGTGAGCTGCCTTCTTGAACCACTGCAGTATATGTGGTGTAGGTACACCTTCTGTGACATTAGGAGCATTTTGATAAAACTGATTGGCTTGCTAGACCATTTCAAAAGGAATCTAAGTCGGTGGATCTGGAGTCACGTGTAGGCCAGACCCGATGAGAACTGCAGGTTTCCTTTCCCAAAGGACATTAGCGAATCAGCTGGGGTTTTTAAAAGTTACAACAATCAACAATGCTTTAATGATCATCATTAGACTTTTAATTCCAGATATTTATTGGATTCAATTTCCACCATCTGCCATGGCGGGATTCATACCTGCATCAGCAGAGAAATACCCTGAGGCTCTCGATTACCAGTCCAGTGACAATATCACTATTCCACTGTCTACCCTGCTTATGAAACCCTCTTCCTAGCCCATCATCTTTCGACTCGACCGTTCACATGTTCTGCAGGCTGGCCTGTATTCTCTGAATCTTGGCTCGCTTATAATATAAACTATCATAGAATCCCTACAGTGCAGAAGGAGGCCATTTGGCCCATCAGGTCTGCACTGACCCTCTGAAAGAGCACTCCAACCAAGCCCACTCCCCTGCCCTAACCCGATAACCCTTAACCTAACCCACACACCTTTATGGTCAATTTGGCATGGCCAATGCACCTAACCTGTACATCTTTGGACTGTGGGAGGAAACCGAAGCACCCGGAGGAAACCCACGGAGACACGGGGAGAATGTGCAAATTCTACACAGACAGACACCCAAGGCCAGAATTGAACTCAGACCACTGGCGCTGTGAGGCATCAGTGCTAACCACAGAGCCACTGTGCCACCCATATCACTGCTACCGTATCCTCCTTCAGTGGGATTCTCCAGGCCACCAGCCACGTTTTCCTGAGCGGCGCGCCCTCACTGGCAGCGGGATTCGCCATTCCCCCACCTGCCAATGGGATTTCCAATTGTGGCCACCCCACATCGTCAGGAAACCCGTGGGCGTGAGTGCACTGAACAATGGAGAATCCTGCCCGCGGAGAATCTCGCCCCTTTTTGTTTTTGCTGATTCATATTGACTTATGTTTATATTACCTCATAGCCTCTTCCCAATCTCTTTAACCTCTCTAGTCCTACTACCGCCTTGCCCTTCTGAAATTTCCTTTCTCAGACTCTGGCCTCCCCTTCCACCACTCCTCCACCTTTGGCCCAATGTTTCATAATTCCTTTTCTGAACCTCAGTCTTTCCAACTTCCTTTCGTCCTTAAGACCTTCCTGAAACCTGCCTCTGACCAAACTTCCAAATTTACTGAAACAATTTTGGCCTTATTAAAGATGCAATATAAATGTTTTCAGAAATGTCAAACTTCATGATTCTCAAATTTTACTTTCTATGACACTCAAGAGTGGACTTTATTGGAGGATTTAAATAGCTGTCAAAGCCAATAGAACCAGGGCATGTAAAATCACTAACGTAGGATTTAGGAAGATGTACAACACAACTAAATGTCACACAGATCAGCATACAATGAATAAGAAGTGAATGTACTGGTATTTAAAGGTTTTTCAAAAATGGTTTGAGCCCTGTGCTGAGTCTCTACAGGCTATTTAACCTCCACACGGCACAGAATGCTAAACCGTTATTTCCTCATGCAGTTCTTTTTGTTTTCTATTTTACACATAGCTAACTGCGTCTTCTGCTTTATCCATCTCATTTTCAGCGAGTAATAATGTGTCCAAAATTACTGATGTTGTTTGGATAGGGGCGGATCGTAGTCGCAGGGGACTGGTATACATTGGGTTACGCCCATTTTTTGTATTGCATCTCGTGAATAATTTGGAGTTTTCATTGATTGATGTTCGAAATGATATCCGGCTTGAAAATTTCCTGAGCATTTTAACATTCTTGTTTCTGATGTATTTGCATGTAATGTAGCTGCTAAATGCCTCACGAAATGACTTGTTGAAAAGAGTATAGACAAGTGGGTTGACTCCTGAGGAGACATAGCCGATCCAGACAAAAACTTCCATCAGTGTTCCAAGAAGTTCCTGATCGCAGCTCTTGCAGAGGGCAGAAATTACATTTGTTACAAAAAATGGGCACCACATCACCAAAAATAGAAAGAAAACTATTCCTAAAACCTTGGAGGCTCGCTGCTCATTGCTGATGCTCTGCATGGACTTTTTACCCAGTGTGGAGAGTCTTCTGATGGGTATATCCTCCAGTGTGCAGGGAAATGTCTTGTCCTTTTGCGAACCATTGAGCATAGCCACCTTTTCCGGAGGCTTGGTGGGTGTAAGGTTTTGCTGAAAAACGGTCGAGACAGTCATCCAGTTAAAATGTTGAGGTGGTTTGGCTTTGATCAGATTTGCTTTCTTTCTCAGCACTTGAATTGTCAAGAAGTTGATAACTATCATGATGGCAAGGGGAATGAAGAATGCAGTCATTGATCCAAAGATTATGAAATTTTTGAATGTATCAATTTTAAGTAAGCAAGTTTCGTTTATGAAGGTGTTTGTTTCATTCTGGAGGCCTTTGATGGGGATGGTAATGGCAATGCCTGCATTAAAGAAAAAATAAATTGAGAACAATACAGTAATTGCATTTCAATTTATGGTATTTTATTGTCAAAACCAATAATGTAATTAATCGGATCAATTTTAAATGGAATTGGTTCAATTTGGAAGCTAATTGACTTTGGACCATTTCATTTCAGAAGTCAAAATTAAGAATACTATTCTGCATTCAGATTCCTTTAAGTCAATTCTTTGTATGCTCTACATATTTCTGTAACTTTCAAGTAACTTATTTTTAAAGTGCTCTACTATTATCGTAATTAGTCTGAGAAACAAATGTTTCAAATTTATTACTTGTCTATTAATCGCTGTATTCAAGTTGCAGTTTAATTTTCGATTAAGTACTAATACTCTGATAAATATAAGATCACAATCAGTGTAGAATTCTGTTATTCGTGAAACCCTAAAATCCTGTACTGGCTATTAGCTCTGCTTGTTACAGATCCTTCTTGACTACTAAAATTACACACTGGCTAACCTGCGAATCACGTTTCACCTGAGTGTGGAAGAATGGATTTTTATTGCCACTGAAAGGCTTACATATAATCCTTTTTATTATAGTTGTTTGGTAGTACAAAGCTTGAATATTGCTGAAAAAATACATGTTGAAGCTTTTCGTCTTGCACTCATTAGGCCAATCACAAGAATAGGGGATGATGTGGAGATGCCGGCGTTGGACTAGGGTAAGCACAGTAAGAAGTCTTACAACACCAGGTTAAAGTCCAACAGGTTTGTTTCAAACACGAGCTTTCGGAGCACTGCTCCTTCCTCACCTGAGGAAGGAGCAGTGCTCCGAAAGCTCGTGTTTGAAACAAACCTGTTGGACTTTAACCTGGTGTTGTAAGAATAGGGGAGGCAGTGGCCTTGTCACTGGACCAGTAATCCAGAGATCCAAGGTTATGCTCTGGGAACCTGGGTTTGAATCTCACCATGGCAGATTTGAAATTTGAATTCAATGAATATTTGGAATGAACAATTCCAATGATGACCATTAAATCATTGTTTATTATTGTAACAAAAACCATCTGGTTCACTAATGTCCTTTAGGGTAGGAATTTTCTGTCCTTACCTGGTCTGGCCTACTTGTGACTCCAGATCCACAGCAATGTGGTTGACTCTTCGATGCCCTCTGAAATGACCACTCAGTTCAAGGGCAATTAGGGATGTGTAATAAATGCTGGCCTAGCCAATGACCCTCACATCCCATGAATCAATTTTTTTAAATGTTGGGGGTAAGCAACTTCATATTGTATGAGAAGAGAGTGCCGATTGGTTGGCAAGTGTGGTAGAGGTGTTGCCATGGTGAAATGCACCTTTTAATAGCAACTGGCCGTTAACTGCCGAGCATTGTTTGAACATTTAAACCAGGTAACTTTACTCTGGTTAAGGCATTGCCCTGAGGATGAACCAGCAAATGGCTATAACTTTGTTTAGCTGAAACGGGTGCAATGTGTGTACATGTTTCTTCTGTCTGCAAAGAACAGTGCCTTGTGCATTAATATATGTAGTTTGAAGTACATACAAATGCACCATACTGCAAGCATGACTGATGATCTTAAATCAGTTGTTGGCGTAATTCAGAGTACACTGAGGATTATTTAGCAAATGTTATCCAATCGCAGAATCACATCTAATGTTGGATACAGTGTTTTTTAGTTTTGCAAGAACGGGCTGGTTGGTACGATTTGTGCCGTGCCCATTGCGAACAATGGAAGAGACGTGCTGTTTGACACGATCCTCCAGTCTTTACAATGTATGGCCTACATACCACATTACTCATTTGTATGATAGACGGAACGTCTTTTGGGCTTTTTATTATGTAATTTATGCTTTATTAATTGGTTTCAATACTTAATTTGATATATGATGGTCGAGAATCAAATTAAAAGATATGAATCATGGTTTTCTGAAAATGTCATACATACCAATTGAGATCAACCATACTACTGTGATCTTAATGAGAACCTTTGCCCTGGAATTGAAGCGGCTGTGCTGAATAGGTTTTTTAATAGCAATATAACGGTCTAGTGAGATGGCACACAGATGCATAATTGAGGCTGTGGATAAAAGAACATCCAGGAAGATCCAGATTGGACATATCTTTGCAGGTAAAAGCCACTCAGAATCTGAAATTAAGAAAGATCTTTACTTAATAGGCAGAATGATGTTGAAGATAATTTAAAAGTCTGCAAACTAAGCTATTGACTTTGTTTCTAGCATAACCCTTTGGTTTGAATTACATTCCTTTCAAAGGCACCAGCATATTACATGTTCTTTTCTGACCTAATCAGAACAGGTGAAACTGTTGTATGTTGAACTTTGTAGCAAAGTCTCTTTTAAAAATTACATTTAATTTAAACATAATATAAAACGTAATTTATACCTAATGTAGTTTATTTGTCATTTCTAAAAAACATCTTCCTGTTTTAAATTGCATTTAGCTTTAACTTTTATTTGGATCTGCCAATCGATGGTAATCAGTTTTGGAAGGAGCAGAGACTGGGTTGAATCGGCTCGAAATGTGGTTTTCTTTTCCTCGGCGATAGTCCATTTAAAATGTTAAAAGATGAAATAGATGGAAGTTCCATTTGAAATTAGCTTTGGTTATTTATTGATATGTTTTCTTAACCTTTATTGACCTATTAAAAATGAATGCACTATTAAGACCATAAAACATAGGAGCAAAATTAGGCCACTCGGCCCATTGAGTCTGCTCCGTCATTCAATCATGGCTGATATTTTTCTCATCCCCAGTCTCCTGTCTTCTCTCCATAACCCCTGATCCCCCTATTAATCGCTAACCTATCTACCTCTGTCTTAAAGATAATCAGTAATTTGGCCTCCACAGCCTTCTGCGGTAAAGAGTTCCACACATTCACCACCCTCTAGCTGAAGAAATTCCTCCTCATCTCTGTTTTGAAGGATCATCCCTTTAATCTGAGATGGTGCCCTCTGGTTCTAGTTGTTCCTACAAATGGAAACATCCTCCCCACATCCACTAGTAAGGGGAACAAAACTGTGCAGTGCTCTGGATGTGGTCCCACCAATGCTGTATACAGTTGCACCAGCACTTCTCTACTTTTAAACTCTATTCCATTTGCAATGAATGCCAAAATTCAATTTGCCTTCCTTATTACCTGCTGCACCTTCATACTAACGTTTTGTGATTCATGCATGGGAACACCCAGATCCCTCAGCATTTTGAAGTTTCTCACCATTTAGATAAGTTGCTTTTTATTCCTCCAACAAAATTCCATCTGCCAAATTTTGGTCCACTCACCTAACCTATCTGTATCTATTTGTAAATGTCTTATTACCTCATTGCAACTTCCCACCTAGTATCATCTGCAAATTTGGCTGTGGTACATTCTATCCCTGCATCTAAATTTTTAATTAATCTTTATTGTCGCAAGTAGGCTTACATAAACACTGCAATAAGTTACTGTGAAAAGCCCCTTGTCGCCACATTCCGGTGCCTGTTTGGGTGCACAGAGGAAGAATTCAGAATGTCCAAATTACCTAACGTCTTTCAGGACTTATGGGAGGAAACCGGAGCACTCTGAGGAAACCTATGCAGACACGGGGAGAACTTGCAGACTCCACACAGACAGTGACCCAAGCCGGGAATTGAACCTGGGACCCTGGAGCTGTGAAGCAACAGTGTTAACCACTGTGCTACCATTAATCTAGATTATAGATAGTTGGGACCCGAGGACTGAACCCTGTGGCACACCACTAGTTACAGCTTGCCAACCAGAAAAAAGACCCATTTGTATCCACTCTCTGCTTTCTGTTGGTTTGCCCATCGTCTGTCCAAGCTAAAATATTGCCCCCAACCCAATGGGATCTTGCCTAATGTATTAATCTTTCATGCGGCACCTCATCAAATGCGTTCTGGAAGTCTTGATAAACTATATCTACACTAGCCCCCTTATCCATTTTGCTTGTTACACCTTTGAAGAACTCCAGCAAATTAGTCAAATGTTATTTACCCTTCATAAAACCATGCTGACTCTGTTGGATTGCATTTTGACTTTCTGTTACTACTAAACTTAATAAAATTAATTCCAACAATTTGCCAATGACAGATGTTAAACTAACTGGTCTATAGTTTCCTACTTTCTGCCTTTCTCCCTTTTTGAATAAGGATGTTACATTTCCAATTCTTTCCAGAATCCCGGGAAGTTTGGAACATTAGAACCAATGCCATTACTATCATTGGTGCTACTTCCTTTTAGACCCTAGGATGTAAGCATTCAGGAGTGGACTGGGAAGGGAGTTTAGCAGAAAAGACGGTTGATCAGCAATAGCAGACGTTTATGAAAATAGTTCAAGACTCAATAGATATATCCCAGTGAGGAAGAAGGAATCTGGAAAGGAATGGGAAAGTTTTAAAAAACAACAAGAGATAACCGAAAATGTAATCAAGAGGGAGAAGATAAAATATGAGGGTAAAATAGCTAGTAATATAAAAATGGACAGCAACAGCTTATTTAAATAAATAAAAAGGAAGAGAGGCCAAAGTGAACACAGGCCCCTTAGAGAATGAGATTGGGGAAATAATGGGGAACTAGGCAATGGCAGAGGAGTTCAATAAATACATTGCACAGTGAAGACTGATAATATTCTAAATATACTAAATCATCAAGGAGCAAGGGGGATGGAGGAGAGGAAATAAACACAATAACTATCACTAGAACAAGTACTAGACAAACTAATGGGGCCAAAGGCTGCAAAGTCCCCTGTGCCTGATTGGCTGCATCCTAGGATGTTAATAAAGTAGCTACAGAGATAGTGGATGCACTGGTAAATACCTTGCAAAAATCCTTAAATTCTGAAAAAGTTCCAGAGGACGAAAACTGCCATTGTAACCCCTTTATTCAAACAGGGAGGAGACGAAAAACATGTAACTATAAGCTGGTTAGCATCTGTCAATAACCTCTGTCATTTTGTTAAGAGTTCATTACAAAGGATGTAATAGCAGAGCATTTAGAAATGCATAATATAATCTAGCAAAGTCAGCATGGCTACACGAAGGGGAAATCATGCCTGACATATTTATTAGAATTCTTTTAAGGCAAAATGGGAGAAGGGAGCTAGGGGGTAAAGTTGGAAGATGGGTTGTGGTATGCTCCTAATAATTTGCGAGAGAAAGTGCAATCGGAGCTCACTCATTTGGAGTCCCTGTTAGGTCTGTTTCGCCGACTGGGCAGCGCTAGTTGTACCGGTAATAAAGCCAGATAACATATAATACAGTCTGCTTGTGTGGCGACGACAAACTAACAGTAAACACGGCTTCCCGGTTAGACTAATACCCCCATCTCCTGCATAGAGAATCTCTACCCGAAACTCACTGGCGAACTCTCATTCACAAAATTGGACAGGAGTCCCGCTTATTTGCAACTGGAGTTGAATACTGCCTTCCAACAGTATGTTACAATGAATAAGCACAGGAGCCTTTATGAGTATACACAGTTGCTTTTTGGAGTATCCTCTGCTTTTGCTATTTTCCAACGCATAATGGACGACATCCTGCAAGGGTTGCCACGTGTTGCTGTTTATTTAGACAATGTCTTGGTTACGGGAATTTTGGAACAAGAGCATATAGTACCCGTACCAGCCTCCCCGGACAGGTGCCAGAATGTGGCGACTAGGGGCTTTTCACAGTAACTTCATGCCTACTCGTGACAATAAGCGATTTTCATTTCATTTCATTTTTCATATAGACAATTTGGAGGCTGTGCTAAAGTGCTTCTCAGAGGTTGGGAGTCCGTTTACGTCACGTGGACCAGGAATGTTTATACCCCGTCGTGCAGAAGGTGCACACAATCTAGCAGGCCCCAGCCCTAACGGATGCTCAGTGTCTTTGTTCTTTTCCCGGCCTCGTAAATTACTCCGGGATGTTTCTCACGAATCTGGCAACCTCGTTGGCCTCGTTACACCTTCTATTGAAGTAGAATTGCATTTGAGGTTGGCTGCAAGAAACCACTTTTCAGCAGGTAAAGCAGCAGTTGTCGTCATCCGGGTTACTAATCCACTATGATCTTGCACAGCCTCTGCGCATCACGTACGATGTGTCCCTCTATGGTATCGGGGCCACCCTGATGCACAAGATGGAGAATGGAGGTGAACGGCCGATAGCTTTCCCCTCCCACACATTGCAGTAGAAAGTAAGTATGCGCAGATTTAAAAGGAGAGCTTGGCGGTTGTCATTGCGGTGAAACGATTCCACTAATATGTTTATGGCTGCCATTTCACTTTTAAAAATAAATTTAAAGTATCCAATTCATTTTTTCTAATTAAGGGGCAATTTAGAGTGACCAGTCCACCTATCATGCACATCTTTGGATTGTGGGGACAAAACCCACGCAGGCACAGGGAGAATGTGCAAACTCCACACGGACAGTGACCCAGAGCCGGGATCAAATCTGGGACATCAACGCCGTGAGGCAGCAGTGCTATCCACTGTGCCACCGTGCTGCCCGCCACTTCACTAGTGACAGACCCGGTCTAATCTAAGGTTCGCACGTGGCCTTGCAGGTGGGCAGCATAGTGGACAGCTCCTGAGCGAGTTGAGCGCGTTTTCCTCTATGCTGTCTGACTTCAGTGACAAAGTTATCCTGCTGTGGAGGGTTGCGTGTGGTCATCCCAGATAAAAGGCAGGAGCTGATTCTAAAGGACCTTCACAATGGTCATCCGAGTGTGTCCACGATGAAGATTTTGACACGGAGTTATGTATGGTGGCCGGGCCTCGATGCTGACATTGAGAAGATGGCCTGGAATGGCTCCGTTTGCCAGGAGTATTGGAAGCTCCCACCAGCAGCACCGCTGCATCACTAGGAATGGCGAGGTAGACCGTGGGCATGGATACATGCAGTTTTCAACAGTTCTTTTCAGGGGTCCTTGATTTTCTTGCTGATTTCCCACTAAAAATGGCTCACGGTACATAGGATGGAGGGAACCACATCCTGCGTGACCATAGAGAAGATGAATTTATCTTTTTGTATTCATGGTCTTCCCCAAAGTGCTTGCTACTGACAACGACACTCCCTTCACGAATGAGGAGTTCACTGGTTTTATGAAGATAAAAAGTGTATGCCGTGTTCACACCGCCCCATACCACCTGGCTTCCAATGGGTTGATGGAGTGCATGGTGCAGACGTTTAAGCGGGGCCTCCAGAAACAATCTTCAGGGTCTATGGACACTACTGGCTCATTTTCTGTTTTGTTGTAAGACCACTCTGCATCTGGTGACTGGGGTAGCTCCCGCGAAACTCCTAATGGGCTGAGACGTCGTACCCGCCTGAACATGATTTTTCCGGACATTGCGTTGTACGTTTGCAACAATCAGGAACAGCAGGGGCATTGCCCTTTGCTGCACCAGCCTGTACAGTGGTTTGTACCCGGAAACTTGGTGTTTGTTCGCAATTTTGCCGTTGGTGCTCAGTGGGTCTCCGATGTTATCCTTTGACAAACGGGGCCAATCTCTGACCCAGGATTATTTTGAACGTAAGCATCTAGACCATATTGTGTCCGGGAGGCCACCTCTTCTGCAGATTCTTCATCCCTGGAAATCGCTTCCCCAACCTCAGCAGCGAACAGATCCGGCTACAGCGAAAGCTCGTCCTCATGATCAGTAACTGGCCCGTACTTACGGCGTGCTTGGGTTGATACTGAGCCCCATGAAATTTAGGGACGCCGAGATTTTTTTTCAATTCTAATTAAGGGGCAATTTAGCATGGCCAATCCACCTACCCTACACGTCTTTGGGTTGTGGGGTTGAGACCCATACAGACTTGGGGCGGGGGGAGGAATGTGTAAATTACACATGCACAGTGACCTGGGGCTGGAATCGAACCTGTGTCCTCAGCGCAGTGAGGCAGCAGTGCTAACCACCCTGTCGCGTAGGGACGCCGAGTTGACGGAGGTTCTCGACTCGGACTCCGAGATGGACACTTGACGCCTCCGAGGGGGAGCCCTCAGGTCCACAGCCCACAGACATGCAGCTGTTAAGGCATTGTCTCGTTGTACGCCGTCCAATCCAGCACCTCAAAGCCGAGCCTGATGTCAAAAGAGTCCAACGTCCTCCTTCACCAGGATCTTTGGTGGATTCCTCGGTCTTTGGGGGTGGGGGGATGATGTTGTAACCTGCCCGGATTCTATTTGGTGCGGACAATTGGTTACCCCGTTGATTTTATTTAGTTTATTGACAATTTCTTTGTCCAAAAAAACAAAGCAATTACAAAATAATTACATGAAACAATAACCAGGCAACAATACAACAAAGTTATCAACATTTCACCTTTACAAAGGAGACAAACCAAATCACAGAACAATAATATGAAACAGTGGACAACAGGGATCCGTGTTGGGCCCACAATTGTTCACAATTTACATAGATAATTTGGAGTTGGGGACCAAGGGCAATGTGTCCAAGTTTGCAGATGACACTAAGATGAGTGGTAAAGCGAAAAGTGCAGAGGATACTGGAAGTCTGCAGAGGGATTTGGATAGGTTAAGTGAATGGGCTAGGGTCTGGCAGATGGAATACAATGTTGACAAATGTGAGGTTATCCATTTTGGTAGGAATAACAGCAAACGGGATTATTATTTAAACGATAAAATATTAAAGCATGCCGCTGTTCAGAGAGACTTGGGTGTGCTAGTGCATGAGTCACAGAAGGTTGGTTTACAAGTGCAACAGGTGATTAAGAAGGCAAATGGAATTTTGTCCTTCATTGCTAGAGGGATGGTGTTTAAGACTAGGGAGGTTATGTTGCAATTGTATAAGGTGTTAGTGCGGCCACACCTGGAGTATTGTGTTCAGTTTTGGTCTCCTTACTTGAGAAAGGACGTACTGGCGCTGGAGGGTGTGCAGAGGAGATTCACTAGGTTAATCCCAGAGCTGAAGGGGTTGGATTATGAGGAGAGGTTGAGTAGACTGGGACTGTACTCGTTGGAATTTAGAAGGATGAGGGGGGATCTTATAGAAACATTTAAAATTATGAAGGGAATAGATAGGATAGATGCGGGCAGGTTGTTTCCACTGGCGGGTGACAGCAGAACTAGGGGACATAGCCTCAAAATAAGGGGAAGTAGATTTAGGACTGAGTTTAGGAGGAACTTCTTCACCCAAAGGGTTGTGAATCTATGGAATTCCTTGCCCAGTGAAGCAGTTGAGGCTCCTTCATTACATGTTTTTAAGGTAAAGATAGATAGTTTTTTGAAGAATAAAGGGATTAAGGGTTATGGTGTTCGGGCCGGAAAGTGGAGCTGAGTCCACAAAAGATCAGCCATGATCTAATTGAATGGCGGAGCAGGCTCGAGGGGCCAGATGGCCTACTCCTGCTCCTAGTTCTTATGTTCTTATGTTAACAGCGAGCAAGCACAACGCCTCCAGGTAGCTGCAGTGGTATCTGAGCCACTCCTCGTCGTCCACTTTCTTAGCTGAGAGAAAGGTACCCCTTCCCCTCTTCATGCGGTAGTAGGGCCATCAAGGCCTTCTGCTACCCCACTTTAGGTCAAAGAAACAGAAGGGGCAGCAAAAAGAAAACAGAAGCTAAGCCTGCAACCGGGTTGCTGCTTAGAGTAGGAACTACACAGAAAACACAATCTGCAGCCACTACAGAGCTGTGAAGCCGCAGGTTGTTATTTATAATTCCTTTGTACAAACCGTTCAGATAGCTGCAACGGTATCCAAGTCACTCCTCCGTGTCCACTTTCTGTAGCACCGAGAAAGGCACCCCTCTGCAGTTCAGTAGTAGGACAACTAAGTTCAGTTGCCCTCCAGGTCAGTAGCTAATATTTATGATGGCATATATATTTGGGGTAGGAAACTCAGCTGGTAGTCAAATAAGACCCAACATTGTGAAGCTGTTCAACTTGAGACTTTTGAAATGTAGTCACTGTTGTGATATAGAAAATATGCATTTCTGCAATCTTGGCCTGCTCATCATTGACCTGATTGAAATTCAGTTTCTTTAAATACACAACAAAAAAAAACACAATTTTTTTTAGAACTTTATGTTGCCGTCAACTCTGATTAATTTGCATAACTGGTGATCCTGTTCAGCTCCATCGTCAAAAATAACCAGATTTGTAGCTGCGTTTTAGAATATTACTGATATATGGGGAATTTTTCAAGTTGCTCAAATATTTTAAAAGGAATTTGTTTTACAAGAATGATATCTTATGTGGAATGATTCATTTCACTGTTAAACAATCTCCACATGCAAAGTAGAATTGTGGAAAGAGCTAAATCAAATGAATTATGGCATGAGTAAATCTATGAACTTGTTATGATTTTAAAATGTTGAATTCCAATCATGGTTCCATTTATTCACTTAATGCTGGTAAAGGATTAGCAGAACACCAACCCCTGAAATGAAAGCTAGGGGCATAACCAAATATGTAAGCAATTAATTATTCAGATAAAGTTGGTCTGTTACGTTATAGATACATTGGCATGTTGGAGGATGATGGGAGATTTGCTGAATTAGTAGGACATGACTCTGGCAAACAAGCGTAATCTTTTCACCAGTATCACAAATGATTGTATTTGGTTTAGTTTTAGAATGAATGATCTCTCAGTATTCCCATTGTATCAAGTGATCAACAGAATTTGCCACAGAATGACAATTATTTGGCCGTCATAACTTGACATATTTCTTCCTCAAATGCACATTTACAAATAAATCACGAAGCTGACATGAGTATTTACTTTGTAATCACATTCAAATGCAAATTTTAAAAAAAGCTAAATTTCACATGAAGCAAAATATAAATCAAATGTGCAATATTTGAAAATAGGTTTGAGGTTTTTTTTTTGGAACAAAGAACGATACAGCACAGGAACAGGCCCTTCGATTTTAAACCATAAGCAATCAAGACCAATAAACTCACTGCCAAAGCCAGGAGAACAGCTTCAAAAAGGTTCTCTAATCCAACTGTTCTGCAACGCAAGACTGCTGTGCACATTCTCAAAGGCTGGTGACAGTCTGTTAATTGAAGTCTTTTGTTTCTGACACTGTGCTCCAGCCTCTTTCCAAAACACATGTTTCTTCAGGAGTATATACTGCCTCTATTTGATCAGAATTGATGTATTTGTACCTTCTCTACCTATTCTGCAATCTGCCTCTTGTCTTGCTGACGCTTTGTCACCTGCCATTTCTGAACGGTCTCTGGACGTTGAATAGACCGTTGACTTGTGGCCAATCTCCAGTAATATCTCTCTTTACAACAGTATTATCTTAACCTTTCAATAGCTTGTTTCAACAGATCTGTTCAGATCAAGGTTGAATATTTTTGGAACCTGCTGAACTTCCCTCAGCTGCGAGAATTGCAGATTTCAGCCCTTGGCAGTCATGGGGTGTTCATTGATCAACTACCTTGCCTATTGTGTGAAAAGTGCCAGCTACAAGCTAAACAAAACGCAAGTTCTTCAGTTAGTATCTCCTGTGTCAGTAGATACCCCAAGAACATTTCGAGAATAATCGGACCCCTGTTCTTTCAAAGGCCTACCCTCCTTTCACAGCTCTTTGCAGGATTGTTAAAAAAATAAAATAGATGTGACCATGACCTCTTCCCACCTAGCAATTCCAGTGTTCCTACAAATGCATAATACTATGGATGCTGGAAATCTGGGAAAGAAAGAAAAATGCTGGAAAGACAAAGGTCTGGCAGCATCTGTGGAGAAAGAGGGGTAGAGCTAACTTTACAGGTTAGGTCATCAACCTAAAACATGAACTCTGCTTTTCTATTGTTCCTATCTCTCCATGGCCTCATTTCTTCCTTTTTGAATAACCACCTGCAATCCTCCAAGAGCTTAGCAATTCTCCAACCTTGGACTCTTGTGCATTCCCCACTCCTTTTGCCCCACTTTCAGCTGTTTAAACATAAGAAACAGGAGTAGGCCATTCTGCTCTGCCAGTAAATAAGATCATGGTTGACCTGATATGGGCCTAACTCCACTTGGGCCATAAGCTCTGGAAATTCTCTCTCTCGCGCAACTACTGTATCCAGTTCTTTATCCTTTTACGAACTTCCTTAAAACATACCTCTTTGACCAAACTTTTAATGTCTACTATGTCCTTTGATTCAATGTAAATGTTTGCCGTATGCTTCGGTGAAATGCCTTGAAGCATCTTCCAATGTTAAAGGTGCAAAATACAATTTGTTGTACAGTCTGCATGGTGAAAAATGGTCAATACAGTGCTTCAGTCATTTTTTAAAATAAATTTAGATTACCCAATTATTTTTTCCAAATAAGGCGCAATTTAGCGTGGCCAATCCACCTACTCTGCACATTTTTGGGTTGTGGGGGCGAAACCCACGCAGACACGGGGAGAATGTGCAAACTCCACACGGACAGTGATCCAGAGCCGGGATCGAACCTGGGACCTCAGCGCCGTGAAGCGGTTGTGCTAACCACTAGGCCGCCGTGCTGCCCACAGTGCTTCTGTCATAAGAAAATTATTATTTAAAAAATTTTTTAAGAGTACCCAATTATTTTTTTCCAAATAAGGCGCAATGTAGCGTGGCCAATCCATCTTGCCTGGACATCTTTGGGCTATGGGGGTGAGGCCCGCGCAGACACGGGGAGAATGTGCAAACTCCGCATGGTAGTGACCCGGGGCCAGGATCGACCCGAGTCCTCGGCACCGTGAGTCAGCAGTGCATCACCGTGCCGCCCAATCATAAGAAAATTAAATGCAAAATCAGCATTTGTGTTTGATTTTATAAGGTGAATTTTGGGGTGCGGAAATGAAATTTGAATAATGAAATCAGTTCTTATGTTCATGTTTCATGATTCTTTCCAAGTAGTTTCTCCTTTAGATATCTTCCACATAACCATTTTTGGCCCAATCCCTTTACAATTTTGGTTTGGCCTGACCAAATTTAATACCAAAATTCAAATTTTCAGGTTAGAAGTGCCATTTTTATCAGCAATCTCTTGCATAGATAATCTCATAAAGATTTATCACCTCCTAATATTTGCCAATACCCGTTAATGGCACAATATTAGACCGATTTAGCTTAGTTGGCTGCACAGCTGGTTCATGATGCAGAGTGAGGTCAACAGCACGGGTTCAATTCCCGTACCGGCTGAGGTTATTCATGGACTCCCTGTCTTCTCAACTTTGTCCCTTGCATGAGGTGTGGTGAGGTGATCCTTAGTTTAAATCACCAGCAGTCAGCTCTCCCCCTCAAAGAGGAAAGTCACCTGGGACTATGGCAACTTTACTTTTACAACAAGAGTTGACTAAGCTCTTTATTTCTGTCCCTTTTAAGCGTCCATTGTTATATGGTTTAAAAAAGATGTTACTTGGTGGAATCCTCTCTTCCGAAGTTGTGTACTTTTTACTTTGCCTTATACTCATTGGTGAGCTTCCATGAACTCATAGCAACAGAATCCCTAAGTTGATTCTAGCTAACAGATAGAAAATAGAACTGTGTAACATCTAATTCCTCCATATTTTAATCATGGTTTATTTTACATGTAGTGTTTATAGAGTCTTATTTCAGGTTTCTTTTGTTTTGATATTCCTCAATCAGTTCAGCCCTTTCAATATACAGTTGTCCTTCCCTGTTTCTCGTCATATATTCTTGCAGAATTTTCCTTTTACTAAACACATCTATAGCTAATTTAAAGACTAAAAGCAATAGTGGATAAAAGCAAATGGTGGATAAAAGAAATATCAAAATATTCATAAATTGTTTTTAATGTTTGTCTAATATATTTACTGGCTTGAAGTTAGAATTCTATTCGGTACAAATCTTCAGAAGCCAGAAGGCTTTCTCCTGTATTGTTTTGTTTCTTTCTGTTCCTTCCCATTTACCCAGCTTAATTTCATTTTGCTTTCTCTTATTTTGAAACTATGACCCCTATCTCTAGAATTCCTCCAGAAGTGGAAACATCTTCTCAGCATCTACACTGTGAAGCCCACTCAGAATCTAGTATATTTAAATAAGATCACTTTTCACCCTTCCAAACTCCAATGAATTTGGGCCTAAGCTGCTCAACCTTTCCTCGTAAGACAAACCATTCAGCCTGGGAATCAGCCAAGTGAACCTTCTCTGAATTACTTGAATGCAAGCTTATCCCTCCTTAAATATGGAGACCAAAATGATACACAGTACTCTAGATGTGGTTTTATTAGTGCCCTGCATAGTTGTAGCGAGACTTCCCTACTTTTATACTCCATCCTCCTTGCAATAAATTCCAGCATTCCATTTGCCTTCCTGTTTACTTGCATATCTGCATGTTAACATTTTGTGATTCATGGGCAAGGTCACCCAAATCCATCAGACTGCAGAATGCTACAGTGTACTCTCCAAGCACAGTTGCTTCACAGTGCCAGGGACCCGGATTCGAATCCCGGCTTGGGTCACTGTCTGTGCAGAGTCTGCACGCTCTCCCCCTGTCTGCGTGGGTTTCTCCCACAAGTCCCAGAAGATGTGCTTGTTAAGTAAATTGGACATTCTGAATTTGCTCTGTGTACCAGAACAGGTGCCGTAGTGTGGTGACTGGGGAATTTTCATAGTAACTTCATTACAGTGTAATGTAAGCCTCCTTGCGACACAATAACGATTATTATTTAAATAATATTCTGTGTTTCTGTTCTTCCTGCCAAAGAAGGCAACCGCCCATATTTCCACATTATACTGCATCTGACAATATTTTTCTTTGCTTTATCCCGTTGCAGATTCTTTGTATCCTCCTCCACACCTTGCTTTCCAATCTATTGTTGTATCATTAGCAAATTTGGCTTCATTGCAGTCAACTCCGTCATCCAAGCCATGAATATAATTTGTAAATAGTCAGCATTAATCCTTGTGGCACTCCAGTAGTTGCACGTTGCAAATTTAAAATGGCTCATTATCCTGACTGTTTCCTGCTCGTTAGCTGGTCCTCTATCCATGGCAATATATTGTCCCCGACACCATGAGCTCTTGCGTGATAACTTTCTGTATGGCCCTTTATTAAATGTCTTTTGGAGATCCTAAAACATGACATCTACTGGTTTTCCAATGACAATTGACTAGCCTGTAGTTTCCTACTTTCTATCTACCCCTTTTCTTCAACTGTTGTGGTACATTTGTGGTTTTCCAAACTGCTGGGACCTTCCCAAAATCTAGGGAATTGTTGAAGATGACAAACAATGCTGCGTCCACTATCTCTGTATTTCCTTTAAGGCCCCTCGGAAGCAGGCCATCATGTCCAGGGGACGTAACAGCTTTTAGTCCAATACGTTTTTCTAGTACTTTAGCTCCGAGATCATGATTGTTTTAAGTTCCTCTCCCTTTGCTCTCTGCTTTCTGACGATTCTTGGGATGCTTTTTATGTCTTCCACTATGAAGACAGATACAGATACTTGTTCAAAGCTTTTGCCATCTCCTTCTTTCCCGATATTAATTTCCCAGTCTCGCCCTCTTAAGTGCTCAAAGCTTATTTTCACTGCTTTTTCCCATTTTATATATTTCTACAAGCTTTTATTCTGTTTTATATTTCTCACAAATTTCACATACTCAATTTCCTCTCATTTTTTAGCTAGTTGTGCTTTGTTGTTTCTACGATTTTTCTAAATTTCTGGCTTATTAATCCTTGCAACATAGAAAATCATCAGGCCGATTGCTAGCCTTCATAAAGTATAATATACAGTACTGTATTACTTGATTAAAAATTCACAAGGGATGTGAGGAAGAACTTTATAGATAGTGAACAGTCATGTACTGGAACTGATTGCCTATTAGGGCGGTGGAAGCAGAGCTGATGAATGATTTCAAAATGAAATTGGATGAGCACTTGAAGATAATAAACTTGCAGGGCTACAGGGATATTGATGATGATTGGGACTGGCTTAATTATTCTTCAGAGTCAGCATGTAATCAAATTACCAAATGGACTCCTATGCCATAATGACTGTGACTGGAAATATATAACATAACTACAATTCTGTAATACAAGACTAACAATAATGAGGGTAGGTCAGTAGAGGTGCTGCGGAAGTCATTTTAGGAGATACTGTAGAACACTCAGCAAAAATACATTCTAATGAGAAAGAAAGATTCTTGGAGAAGGATTCATCATTGTTGGCTAACTAAGAAAGTTAAATATAGTATCAAATTGATAAAAAAGCATTCTATTCTGCAAAGATTAGTGGTAGGTCGGAAGATTGGATGGAATATAAAAAATAGCAAAGAATGACTAAAAAAATCATGAGGGAGAAATTGGAAAGCTAGTAAGAAATCAAAAAATAGATAGTGTTTCTATAGGTATTTATAAAGGAAAAGAGTAGCTAAAGTTGGTCCTCTAGGGAATTAGTAATGGAAAATGAGGAAATGGTGGATGAATTGAACAGATACTTTAAGTCTGTCTTTATTATAGAAGACAAATAACATTCCAGAAATAATTGTAAATCATGGGGTGAAGGGGAGGGAAAAACCTAAAACAATTACAATCACTCTGGAAGGGTGAGAAAATTATTCGGATTAATAGCTGACAAGTTCCCAGATCCTCATTGACCTCATCCTAGAGTATTAAAATAATTGGCTGCTAAAAACAGTAGCAGCATTCATTTTAATTTTCAAAAATTCCCTAGATTCCGGAAACGTCCCAAGAGATTGGAAAGCAACGAATGCAACTCCTCTTTTCAAGGAAAGAACGAGACAGAAAGCAGGAAATTACAGGCCAGTTAGCCGAACATCTGTCATGTGTTGAGGGGTAATTGTAAGCACTTCTTTTGGGTGTGAAGTTAAAAGTTTAATATTGTATTCATAAAAACGTTTTGTTTTAGAAATACCAAAGCGCTTTTTTTTGTGAAATCACTCCTGGAGCAAATCATTCTTTCTGCATAGTCTTAAAATAAACTAAAATATTGGGGTTTTGTTCCTGTATCCTAGCCGCTGTTGGGGTCTGGCCATGGTTTGTAATATAGGGGCGAAAGCTTGAAAATAAGGGGTCTCCTATTTATGACAGATATGAAATTTATTTTCTCTGAGGAGCATTAGTCTATGGAATGCAGTGGAGGCAGGGTCCTTGAATATTTTTAAGGCAGAGTTAGATAGATTCTTGACTGACAAAGGAATCAAAAGGGAGTAAAGCACACAGGAAACTGGAGGCCACAATCTGATCTTGGATGGTGGAACAGACTTGAGTGACCAAATGGCCTACTTCTGCTCCTAATTGGTATGTTCATAGTTTCCCCAGTCTATTTGTATAACTGCCTATTCATATAATTGAAACCCTTCCATCTCTGTGATCATTTTGGCAAATCTTTGCACTTTCTCCAGGTACCCTTCCCGAAGCGCAGAGTTGGACATGGTGTCCTAACCAGCGACTTATAAATATTTCCTTGATTTTGCATGCTTTTTTAAAAACACTTTATTTAGTTGTTTTGCCACGATGATTTGTGCATGTGAACCCCAAGGTTCCTGTACACCTCTTAAAATTGTATCGTTTTATTTATATTGCTTTTCTTCATTCATTCCCCCACCCCACCAACCCTCATTCTTCCTCCCGAAGTGCATTATTTCACACATTAAACATTAAATGCACAGAAGCACAATTGTTAGCACTTTTGCTTCACAGCGCCAGGGACCTGGGTTTGATTCCCAGCTTGGATCACTGTCTCTGCGGAGTCTGCACGTTCTCGCCATGTCTGCGTGGGTTTCCCCTGGGTTCTCCAGTTTCCTCCCGAAAGATGTGCTTGTTAGGTGAATTGGACATTCTGAATTCTCCCTCGGTGTATCCGAACAGGCGCCGTAGTGTGGCGAGTAGGGGATTTTCACAGTAACTTAATTGCAGTGTTAATGTAAGCCTACTTGTGACACCAATAAAGATTATTAATAATGAAATGTTATTTGCCAAGTTTCGGTCCATTTCGCTAGTATGTCTATGTAGTCAGCTAGTGTCCTCTTCATTGTTTACTACGTTTTCGGTCTCTCACCCGTGACATTATGCTTTTCATCCAAGTTTGGGTCATTAATATATATCAAAAGGATGCTGAGCACTTCAGAGCACTCTCTTTTCATTCCCCCCCCCCCATTCTCGGGAGCACTATTCTGCTTTCTCTGTTGGACAATTTTGTGTTCATGCTGTCATTGTCCCTTTATAGCCATGGGCTTCAATATTACTAATAAATCTGATATATGGAACTTGATCAAATGCATTTTGAAAGTCCAGGTACAAAACATAACTACCAACTT
The DNA here is from genome assembly GCF_902713615.1 of Scyliorhinus canicula. Lineage (NCBI taxonomy): Eukaryota > Metazoa > Chordata > Chondrichthyes > Carcharhiniformes > Scyliorhinidae > Scyliorhinus > Scyliorhinus canicula. Next base: position 125,263,366 of record NC_052158.1, on the reverse strand, counting down.
CAGCAATTATTTCCATTACATCTGTCAAACAGTTCTCTTACCATTGTTTCTCAGTTCATTAATACTTCGAAATAACAAAACTATCTTTCTGATCAAATATTTTCTTATTTGCCAGACAGACATTTTGTGTTTGTGAGCATTGTCTCTAACTCATTGTTTCTTATTACAATTAAATCACCATTTTTGAAAGAATAATTTTGGGTGAGGAGGGTAGGAGGAGCAATTACCCGATGATAGGTTATTTATCATGTATTTTAATTGACCTGTAGCATAACAGATGAAAGGTTGAGAACTGTAACATCGGTCAGGATGTTGCATTGCCTGTTTTAAATTGAATCATTTTTAATTTGGCATCTACACAGTTTTTAAAAAAAGTTTCTTGTATCTGATATTACTTTGATTTTACTTTTAAATTCAGCAATTTACTGTGTTCGGGACAATACTCTTGGTGATTCAGGTTTGAATTTCAATGTGAGTAAAAATCTGCCTTTTAGTATTATTTGAGGTTATAGATTGTAAGAAAAAAAACTGCAGTGTTGGTGAAATGAGATTGGAATTGATTCAAATGCCTAAACTAGCTGGGTGCTAGTTATGTTATTCGCAAGGAACAGTGGGATTTCCATCGCTAACAAATTCAAATCCAGCATAGATGAACTGATGGAATATTTATTTGAGAACCACTTCAGAAAATGGTTCTGCAATATCAGCGAAAAGAAACCACCTTTATATCAAAAAGTGGATTTCACAAAGCCAGAGCATCATTAAAGCAAGTGGAGACAAAAAATTATACATGTAAAGATGTTTTTAAATTGTGATTGTATCTTAAATAGCTGAGGAAAATCGATATTCAACAGCAAAATTGCTTTGCTAACATGTATCCTGGAGTCATTGACTAGATAACTTGGGCACTTCTGCCATTGGCACCCAGGTTTCCATTTATCAAGTGGCATGACTGTCAAAAGTGCCTATGATTGCTGTGTTTTTGATAGTGCCATCTCATCTATTTTCATGGTGTTGATGCAGGTGTTTCCATGGGACAGCATGATAAACAAAGAATTTCAAACACAATCATTTAGTGTTGGGTTCAAATTTAATTTAGCTTATTTTCTTTCAAAATGCTCACCCTGCTATATTTTTCAAAAACTTAAGTAAGTTGCTTAATCAGTAGCTGCTGAAACTTTTAACATTTTATTTGCATGCAATTAGAAAATGAAAAGACTGAAAATATTTAGGTAGCCTTGAATGCCTCATTTTAATTTAATGTTTTCAGTGTACCATTTTTTCATTAAAAGTATTTTATATTTAAATTAAAATAAATTAAATGTTCATTAAAGACTTAAACAAAAGCAAAATATTTTCAGATGAATTTATAAGCACTATGGGAAGGCAAAGTCTTATTTTCTGCTTGTTGCAAGGAACACTGTCTCCAGTAAATTACACTGTATTCAGTAATACTTATTCAATCAAAGATTTGGTAACTTCTGAGTTATTGAGGTTTGACTGCACTATTTAAACTTTCAATATATTCAATGTTGAATTTTGTGCAGCTTGTACGTTGTTTCATTTAATTGACTTCACTGTTAAAGGAATTCTTATGAGATTAAATCAGTTACATAGCATTTGCAACAATGGAGTAGGCCATTTGGCCGAACAGGTCCATATCGATGTTTATACGCCACACACGCCTCCTCCATCTTCATCTAATCTGATTAATTTACCATCCTGTTTCTTTTCTGCTCATGCTTATTTAACTTCTCAAATGCATCTGTGCTATTGCTTCAGCTACTCATTATGGTAGTTTTCCATATACTGGTTAAAGAAGCTTCCCTGTTGGATTAATTAGTGACTCTTATTTATGGCCCCTAATTGTAACTAGAGCCTGGCACTCCATGTAATGCAGATACTTTCACAAATTGTGCTCTTGTTCAGAAGGCATTGCAAAATAATATTTTAACTAATAAATATTAAATATGATGCAGTTCTGATTTTTAACAGCAAGCAAATAAATTTATGGCGCAACACAGATTTTTCAGGGTGCATGGTAAGGTCAGGGAGAGAAAAGGAATAAAGCTAATGAGAGCAAGATCCTTTAGAAGACCAGAAAGAAAATGCAGAAAGTAATTTAAAATGTGCATATAAGAGTTTATGATGGCAGGGAAGAGTGAATGATGTGCAATTCAAAGGAGATATTAACTAATGACTCCACTCTCCGGCATTTTCATTTCAATTGGCAGAGTGCTTCATTTCACTTTTTCCTCAAAGCTGAAAGTGACCCACTATAAAAAAAATTCAATTTGTAACAGTAACAAAGCACGGGGAGGATTACGTTATACGAATTGCTTGTAATGTTAACTAAGTGTAGAATACCACAGTTCTATTAAAGAGAAAATTGAATGAAACTTACTGAACAGAATGTTTAGGAGAGCGATGGGCATCACCAGGAGTCCAACTAACATGTCTGCTACTGCAAGTGACATGAGGAAGTAGTTGGTGGCATTTTGGAGTTTCTTCTCGAGAGAAACTGCTAAAATAACAAGTATGTTGCCTCCAATAGTGGGTATGATCACCAATAAAATCAGTAGTGCTGCCCATTGAAGTCCATCCTTTGTCTGATCCCCTTCTGGAAAAGAGTCGCTAAGTGGACTAGTGAGCCTGGATTGCTCTGTAATTGTAAGACAAAAGGTTCCATTTGTTCCAGAAGTATTGAAGGGCTGGATTGGAGTTGCCTGCATTCTGCTGATTGTAAACATGGTCACAGAGTCCACTGAGTTCGATGTGCCATTAATTTCTGAACCAGGCATCATGTTTGAGTACAAGCAGTTGACCCTCTGGTTGCTTTTGAAGAATGCTGAGAAGCAGGCAGCATGGTCTGAACAGTCAGTTCACAGGATGCTGGCAAACTTGTGCCAGACTAACGTGTCTTTACATCAGATTCTTCTAGAAGTTTAGTTTCTCGATTTGACTAACTATATACTCTTGACAGAGTATTAATTTCTCTACTTGCATCTTCTGTTCAAAATTTCCATGTACCGATGACTTTTTTAATAATAACTGTGATTTGAAAAATAAGGAGAATAGTTTTTAACAGGTTTGTGAAGAACCAAAGGTTTCTTAAAAGTGAACAGCCATCCAACTACCTCCAAACACTCCCAGCTGCTGCAAACACTTGCCGTTTAAGTCATACAGGTTTCTAATTAACTTCACTGTATATTGTTACAGGGACTGGAATTGCTCTTACCTCAGACAGATGCTTTTCAAATATGCTCAAGAATTGTTAATGTAAATTCAGCCGACAAATTAACTGGTGTTGCCTGGATTGCTGTCAGGAAATCATTTCGGTTCCCCATTTCTCTTTCTCTTTGTCGTCTCTGAATTTGTTTTGATCCATTTTCTGTATTGCTGCCAGATCACTGCTTTTGCCTTATTCCTTAAGCTGCGTTATATCTTTCTTTGATACTCATTGATACTAGATTCTTCATCTCTCCTGCAAACTTTATTCTGGCGTTTATACCTCCATTCTGGAGAATATTTGGTACTTTAAGGTTGATGTACTCTGGTTGTTTTCTTGGGCACTTAAATTCCTTTTTCTACAATGTTTCTGTGCCATAGCTTTACAGTACTGGTGCTTTAAATCTCTGCTAAATATGCCAATTATCTCCTCACTCTCAAACACACTGAGCATTACTGTTTTTTCCAAGCCCGAAGTCCTTTTCTTTTTCCGTATTGCTGGCGGACGTTACTAACCTCCAATGGTTCAATGCAGAAAAATAAATAAGGATTTTTTGGCTAAAGGAACAGAGCCAGAAAGCTGAAAAGTAACATCACGAGTGACTACAGTTGAAAGTGTATTTCTTTTTCCAAGAATTTTCTTTTTGTACTCTTCCTAGAAAAATTCATGATCTGTCTTGGTGTCCTATCTCGGAGTTGAATCTTCCCATCCTGCCTAAATAAATAAAGTCATTTTAGTTGCGTTGCTTGTGATTTTAACCCTTTCACCCCTAAATGCTTAAAGTTTCAACGAGAATGTCTGACTTTTGTACGACTTACAAAGAAAAGCTAAAATTGCAGGAGAAAGTAATTCTTCCTAAACTCCAGTAATTTCTTTGTTTACACTCTTTAGAATTGTAGAATAACCCATCTCCCCGTGTCATGCAACAGCAGTACCATCACTAATTATCCCACCATCCACGTCATGGGGGTCACCATTGGCTAGAACCTTAACTGAAGTAGCCACATTAATACTGTAGCTACAAGAGCCATTCAGAGGCTGTGAATTCTGCAGCAAGTAATTCACCTCCTGACTCCCCAAACAACCCCCCCATACAAGGCATAAGAAATGTGCAGCTCCAATAACACTCAAGGGCACGGCGACTAAGCGGTTAGCACTGCTGCCTCACAACACCAGTGACCCGGGTTCAATTCCAGCCTTGGGTGACTATCTGTATGGGGTTTGCACACTTGCCTGGTGAATGTGTAGGTTTCCTCCGAGTGTTTCATTTTCCTCCTACGGTCGATTGTAGGTTAGGTGGATTGGCCATGCTAAAACTACCCCTTGGTGTCTACGGATGTGCAGGTTAGGTTGCGGGGATTGGACGGTGGAGTGGACTCGGGTAGTGTGTTCTTTCAGAGGATTGGTGCAGACCCAATAGCCAAATGGCCGCCTTCTGCACTGTCGGCATTCTGATTCTTAAGAAGCTCAACACCGCAAAGCAGCCTGTTTTAAGCAACGCCCTATCCATCACCATAAGGATTCACTCCCTCCACCGCTGGTGCAAAGTGGCAGCAGAATGTACCATTTACAACTGCAGCTTTCTTTGACAGCACCACTTGCCGATCGCCTCCAATTCATGCACCACCCTGACCTGGAACTATATTGTTGTTCCTTCAATGTCACTGAGTCAAAAACCTGGAACTCTCCTCGTAACAGCAGGATGGGTATACCTACACCACACGGACTCCAAATGCGGTTCACCACCACCTTCAGAAGAGCAATTCTGGTTGGACATCAAATGATGGTCTTGCCAGTGACACTCATTCCATTAGCAAATAAACAAAAGGGTTATAACATACCTTTATACCTCTTGTATTCATTAAGTATGTTGAGAGAGGGCACAAAAGTCCTCTTGTATGTTAGGACCAATTATTCCTCATCCCAACACCATTGCAGGATCAATGTTTTTATAAATTCACAGGATGTGACATTGACGACTACACCAGCATTTATTGCCCATCTGTAATGATACCTGATTTTATATAATTATTACAATTATTTACCTTTTCACTGTTTTGTGGAAAAATATAAAACCTTGGTTTCTGAGAGGATGCAGGAACTCCTGCAGAATTACTAAAAGTACTGCAGTTCATCTATATTACAGTATTTGGGATGGCTGCAGAAGAGTTGTAAATATCCAGGTTATCATGCTTCATTAAACCAATATTGGAACAGAAATTATGCTCTTGAATAATTTGAATATGTGTTACATGTATATTTTTGGATTTGATAAAGATTGTACAAATTCTTACCTGCTATTCCTCCACCGAATTTTCTTTCTGAAATCTAAGGTATATGATATGAAGTGATCAGTGACATGCCAGTAAATATTTGCCATTCTGCTCGAATATTCGATCAACAGGATGACTATATTTTGCAAACATCTCTCCATTTGTTATGAATGCCAGTCTTGCTTTGTTCGAGCCTAGTAGAAGGCTTATAATAGTCTGCTTTAAAATTACCAGCTTCAGAGCAGCAAGGTGGCACAGGGATTAGCTCTGCAGCCTCACGGTGCCGAGGACCCTGGTTCGATCGTGACTCCGGGTCACTGAATATGTGGAGTTTGCACATTCTCCCCCTTGTCTGCATGGGTCTCACCCCCACACCCCAAAAAGATGTGCGAGGTACGTTAATTGGCCACACTAAATTTCCCCATAATTGGAAAAATGTATTTTTAAAAATTACCAGCTTGTGGGTTATTTTAAAAGGGATGCTATTATCATTGTCCTGATGTAATGGGGAATACCTCAAGGTTGATGAAGGAAAAGTGTATTGAAAGCCAATTTTTATGGAGACCTCACTGCTGCTATTATAAAGAACTATACTGGCTGCATTCAGCCATTGAAGTGAAATGTCAAATGTTGGCATGTAATGCCAGTTAACATTTGTGTTGAAAATAAGCCAGGTGAGGTGGTAGTAAGAAAATAGCTGAAATGAAACAAATGAAGAGCTGGGAATGTCATACTTTTAAAATCTAGTGTCTGAATCATATGCATATATTTTTTTTGCGATAGCTATTCTTATTAAGTTTGATTTTTTAAACCTACTTACAGGGCCAAATGCACATGGAGTTTAATTTACTTGTTTTAAGGAGTGTTGTAAGGAAAGAAAAATAAGTGTAGAGATTTAGGGAGGGAATCCAGAGCTTAGGGCTTTGGCAGCTGAATCCATGACTGTCAGTGGTGGAATGATAAAAATCAGAGATTCTCAAAAGGCTAAAATTGCAGGAGTTGGGCTGGAGAGATTGAAGATGTATAGTGAGTGGAGGTCATGAAGGAATTGGGGAAGAAAAGGACAATTTTAAAGTGGTGATGTTGCTTAATTGGAAGTATACATAGATCAAGGACACGGGTGATGAATGAACAGGGCTTGGTGCCCAATGGAACACAGATTGTAGTTTTGGATGACATCAGTTAACCGGAAGGCAGAAAGTGGGAGGCTGACCGGAAATGCATCAATAAAGGCATGGCGAGGGGTTCAGATGAGCTGAGGCAGGGACAGAGTGGGTGATGTTATTAAAAAGGAAATAGTCTTTGTGATGGCAGGGATTTACTTACGTCACTATTAAAATTAATGGACTGAAAGTCTGGTTGTTTCGTGAGGATGTGCAAGTTTGTGTGAGAAGGCACACATTTGTAAAATGTATGGCTGAAAAGAAAAGAAATGCTTGCAAAAGTATGCAAAGTCTGGCAGTAATGCTAGCCTTCACTACCTGGGTTACTGGAATATAACAAAGGACATTGGAGAGGAAAGGGAAATTGGAGATGGTGTAGTTTTCAAGGGCTCGAGGGTGGAGATGGGAACTGTATTGGGGATGGGGCCATAGTGAGTGAGTGTGCTGGTTTTGATGGAAGCGAGGGCATCCAGGATGGGGGCAAGGGTGTGATTGAGTACCTTGGTAGCTGCTGAAATATAATGAATGGAGGGCCAATGGCTAAACAGTTGGGATTTTGAAAGTGCAGTTATAAGTGAATCGAGAGATTTCCCCAGGGCTGGTGCAGAAGGAAGTGGAAGAATGATATGGATGAAGGGCAAATTGATCACCAATTGACATGATGGGATTAGCAATGCCATGTGAGATGAAAAGGTTGAGTGAGTTTATATGGAGGATAAGGTGGCAGTGAACCCGAGAGTGAGGCGTGCTCAATTAAGAGGGAGGTTGAAATCAAAAGCTCAAAAGTATCTCCATATGGAGGCTTAATTTTGCTGGATTTATGTCAAGGCAATGATGTCAGTGAAATCACCCACAATGAGCTCATGCAAAATTAAATATTTACCCGCTGAGGGAAGGATTTTGAAGCCATCACAAAGTAAGGAGTTGACTTAATTAAAGGATTGAGGAGGATAAGGATAATTAAGGCCCTTGCATTTTTAAAATAGCATTTGATCGTTTCGTAATAATGTCAAAGTTGTAGTGAAGTTGTTTGCCTTGTGTGAAGCAGGACAATACTTTACAAAGTTCCTCTTGTGATGATCTGATTTCAGATTGAGAGAATTTAATCCTTTTGTTAATGCAGCTCTATGGTTTGCCACCAGGAGATGTAAGAGAGCAATCTGAAAATATTTTTCTCCCTCTTTCCACCTCAAGGGAGAGTGGCTGCCTCATCTCAGTTCCCCAATCTGAAACATTAACACAGATTAGAAGCTTGTAATAAGAAACTATGGCAACATACCTACATCTTGCCATTCTTGTGTATCTAATTACTTAGTCATTATTAATCCTGGCATTTATGAACACTCAGTTTGAACATGTTTCCACTCTTTCATTGTGGAACAGATAGGCTTTGCTGTGTCAACAGATATGATTGTGTTTTCACATTTTCAGGAAGGGAGAGGTTTTATTTGTTTGAGAATTTGTCAAGACAGTTCAACCCACAAAATAAATGCACTAGCAAATTCTCAACTCTTGAAATTAATCATTTAGTGTTCAGTGCACGTGACATGCCACTAAGCAGTGACAAGCCATTTTCAATAGGGTTCCTTTGATGGTCAAATGATTTTATACATGTATTTCATGTTTTAAATATTCAGTGTAAAAACATGATGCAATGAATTGTCAGAAATTAATTTAAATTATGTAAGTTTCATAAGGCATGGTAGCACAGTGGTTAACACTGTTGCTTTTCAGCGACCGGGGTTCGATTCTCTACTTGCAGAGTCTTCACATTCTCCCTGTGTCTGCAAGGGTTTCTTCCGGGTGCTCCGGTTTCCTCCCACAATTCTCGAAAGATGTGCTTGTTAGGTGAATTGGACATTGTGAATTCTCAATCAGCATACCCGAACAGGCGCCGTAGTCTGGTGACTTGGTTTTTCAGAGTACCTCATTGCAGTGTTTGTTAAAAGAGTACCTAATTAATTTTTTCCAATTAAGGGGCAATTTAGCGTGGCCAATCCACCTACCCTGCACATCTTCGGGTTGTGGAGGTGAAATCCACGCAAACACGTGGAGAATGTGCAAACTCCACACAGGCAGTGACCCAGAGCCGGGATTGAACCTAGGACCTCAGCGCCGTAAGGCAGCAGTGCTAACCACTGCGCCACCATTCTGCCCTTGGACTTCATTCCATGTGTTAATGTAAGCCTACTTGTGACAGTAATAAAGATTATTATTATTATTATTATTATTATTATTATTAACTATCCCTTGCAATTGCTCGTGTTGAGTTTGAGGATAACTTTTACAATATGTGTGCTCTAATCCCAGGTAGCAAACTGACACCAGCAGAATTATGAACAACAGGGACGCAATTCCCATCGGGACACTAAGTCCTGACGCTGGAGTGAAAACTGGAGTGTTTCACTCCGGCATAGGAGGCCGCTCCCAGCCCCCTATTCTCATGCCCCCGGGGCAAGGAGCGGCGCCACGTCATTTACGCGCGCCGGGCCATGGCGCTGCGTAAAAGCGGCCCCGCGTAAATGACGTCACCCGCGCATGCGCGGTTGCCGTCCTCCCCACGGCCGCCACGCAAGAAGATGTCGGATGGATCTTGCGGGGCGGTGGGGGAAAGGAGGTCCTTCTTCAGAGAGGCCGATCGCTGGGCACCGATCGCGGGCCAAACCCCTTTTGAGGCCCCCCACAGCGTTCCCACGCTGTTCCCGCCGGCAACGGCCAGGTGTGGATGGCGTCGGCTGGAACCTGTCGTGTCGGGCAGGCCGGAGAATCACCACTCGCCTGTTACAAACAGCGAGCGGCGATTCTCCCAGCGGCCAGCCTTGAATATCGCCCCACCAGTTTGGGGAGGGGTGGGGGAATCGCGTGCAGGTGCCGGGGCGGCGTGGCGGGACTCACTCGGCACCCCGGCGATTCTCCCACCCGGCGTTGGGGGGGGGGGGGGGGGGGGGGGGTGGGGGGGGGGGGGGGGGGGGATTCCGCCCCAGATTTATTTAATTTCACTCCCATTTCCCTGGATTGAGAGGGATTTTTCAATTACTGTCTTTTATTTAACCCCATCCCACCTCCTCTCACCTTAAATAGAATCTCCGATAAAATTGTTCCAGTGCCATTTGCACACAGCTGACTTAATTTCCATGTGTTTATTCAATACAAACTCCCTATTTATTAATGAATGTCATAATTGTGATGAATTGGAAGCTCAAGTTGATTTCATTTATTTTTCTAACTTTTGTGCTTCAATAAAGTATTTTAAGTATGTTGCTCTGGAGTGCCACTGGTATTGGAAGGAATTTGACGTACAATATCACAGAGCATTGGTTTAAATATGGTAAATAGGGGCAGCACATAGCATAGTGGTCAGCACAATTGCTTCACAGCTCCGGGGTCCCAGGTTCGATTCCCGGCTTGGACCACTGTCTCCGCGGAGTCTGCACGTTCTCCACGTGTCTGCGTGGGCTTCCTCCCGCGTGCCCCGGTTTCCTCCCACAGTCCAAAGATGTGCAGGTTAGGTGGATTGGCCATGCTAAATTGCCCTCAGGATCCAAAATTGCCCTTAGTGTTGGGTGGGGTTACTGGGTTATGGGGATAGGGTGGAGGTGTGGGCTTGGGTAGGGTGCTCTTTCCAAGAGCTGGTGCAGACCCGACGGGCCGAATGGCCTCCTGCACTGTAAATTCTATGAAATCTATGAAATACATTTTGCTAACTGTATGTGTGTAAACCTAATTTAAACACTAAATTTTATAGATGGATGTTTGGGGCATAGATCCTTGAACTCAGCTGTTTACCTATAATGTTATGGCCATGGTTGGGATGATAAATCTGAATGTATTGTGTTTGTTGCAGTAGCCAAATGGATATTTCTGATTATGTATGATATTACCGTGAGTCAAAAAGATGAAACTTTGCCCTCACAATGAGTTTACTGGAGGTAACACATGAATCTCGTTAACTGTGGACACTTTAAAGAAGGCTCCTGAATTTCTGCTCCACCTGGATTGAAGAATATTCCCAATTTGGGAACTTGATGTGTCATTTTAAAAAATTCTTTAAATACTGGCGAAATGTAAGTACTGCTGTTTCTAATGCTACAGGGAACAGTAGTACTTCTATGAAATTTACTTTCACATTTGATAAGTTTAAATGTTTTTGAAAGCCATTGAGTGATCAAGGCCTCAGTTGGTCAATACGTCAGTCAAATAATTTTTACCTCTTTGATCAGCAATGAAGCCTTTGTAATTAAAAAAATAGAAAGGCAATTGCTGGAAATCTAAAAGAAAAATAGAAAATATTGGAAACACTCAGCAAGTTGGAGAGGTGAAGTTACACGGGATCAGAGGTGAGCTGGCAAGGTGGATACAGAACTGGCTAGGTCATAGAAAGCAGAGAGTAGCAATGGAAGGGTGCTTTTCTAATTGGAGGGCTGTGACTAATGGTGTTCCACAGGGATCAGTGCTGGGACCTTTGCTGTTCGTAGTATATATAAATGATTGGGAGGAAAATGTAATTGATCTGATTAGTAAGTTTGCGGACAACACAAATGTTGGTGGAATTGCGGATAGCGATAAGGACTGCCAGAGGACACAACAGGATTTAGATAGTTTGGAGACTTGGGTGGCGAGATGGCAGATGGCATTTAATCCGGACAAATGTGAGGTAATGCATTTTGGAAGGTCTAATACAGGTACGGAATATACAGTGAATGGTAGAACCCTCAAGAGTATTGACAGTCAGAGAGATTTTGGTGTACAGGTCCACAGGTCATTGAAAGGGGCAACACAGGTGGAGAAGGTAGTCAAGAAGGCATGCGGCATGCTTGCCTTCATTGGCCGGGGCATTGAGTAAAAATTGGCAAGTCATGTTGCAGCTGTATAGAACCTTAGTTAGGCCACACGGAGTATAGTGTTCAATTTTGGTCGTCACACTACCAGAAGCATGTGGAGACTTTAGAGAGGGTGCAGAAGAGATTTACCAGGATGTTGCCTGGTATGGAGGGCATTAGCTATGAGGAGAGGTTGAATAAACTTGGTTTGTTCTCACTGGAACGAAGGAGGTTGAAGTCGACCTGATAGAGGTCTATAAAATTATGAGGGTCATAGACAGAGTGGATAGTCAGAGACTTTTTCCCAGGGTAGAGGGGTCAATTACTAGGGGGCATAGGTTTAAGGGGAAAGGTTTAGAGGAGATGTAAGAGGCAAGTTTTTTTACACAGGGGGTAGTGGGTGCCTGGAACTCGTTGCCGGAGGAGGTGGTGGAAGAAGGGACGATAGTGATGTTTAAGGGCATCTTGACAAATACATGAATAGGATGGGAATAGAGTGATACAGACCCCGGAAGTGTGGAAGATTTTAGTTCAGACGGGCACCATGGTCGGCGCAGGCTTGGAGGGCCTGTTCCTGTGCTGTACTTTTCTTTGTTCTTTGGTAGCTTTATCTTTGGGTTTTGATGTTGTCTGCTTTTCCTACACGTCAATTTTTGCTTATCTATATTTGAAATCTGGATGTAGGAGTTGTAGTGTGGAGTGGGACTGGACCAATGATGAAATTCTTAGTATAAGATTGAAATTGAATATGAGGAAACAACAAAAGCTTTGCAGCAGCTCTGTGATTTATGGATTTGAGCTACTTTGGTTTAGCACAATGATATGTTACATGCTGAGACAAAATCTTGTCTTGCATTTTTATAACTGCTCAATAGGGACTATTAAGTCCTTAAAAGTTATATGTTACAAATTTATTTTGATTTGAAGAGACTGAAAAATAATATGGAGTTCTAAAATGCGAGAGTTTTCATTGTGGATGAAATTACCCTATGTTAAAGAACTATAGGAACAAATTGCCAAGCTGAGCTCATTTTCCACTATGGCTTCATACAGCTCTTTCAATAATGTGCGTCTTTTACAGCTTAAAAGTAGTACACTGCCAGTAATAATCTAAAATGTGCAGTCCTCTTGCATCTAGTGCTGTTATGGAAATGAAGTTGGGCAGTTTTTGATGGAGAATAACAAAACACGGAAAAGTTCCATGTTTAAAAAGCATTTGGCACAAAGTTTGAAATGGTACAAGTTAGAACTGTGTGGAATCAGTTCTCTTTCTTTAAAAATAAAACTGCTTGTCTTGGATAGCTGATCGAGCATCAATGTTTTCACTAACTTTCATCCCACTAATGCTGCTACTCTTTACAACAAATGTCCTTTAATGAGAAGGTACAGTGCATGTTTTCATAAACTGCAATGAACGTAAAAAGTTTTGTAAACACTTTTAACTCGCTGAATATGGCACACCCACCCCAATTCACACTCTCTCTTTTGCTCTTGCATACTCACCTTTGCTTTAGCACACGTGGTCTTGTTTATCATAGGATCATAGAATTTACAGTGCAGAAGGAGGCCATTCGGCCCATCGAGTCTGCACCAGCCCTTGGAAAGAGCACCTACCTAATCCCACACCTCCACCCTATCCCGTAACCCCACCTAACCTTTTTTTTGGACACAAAGGACAATTTTACATGGCCTTTACAATCCATATAACCCGCACATCTTTTGGACTGTGGGAGGAAACCGGAGCACCTGGAGGAAACCTACGCAGATATGGGGAGAACGTGCAAACTCCGCACAGTCAGTGACCCAAGAATCAAACCTGGGACCCTGGAGCTGTGAAGCAACTGTGCTACCGTGCCGCCTGTTTGCTTCCCCCCTCATTTTTAACAGATTTGTTGTGGCAAATGGACTTTTTGTGCATCATGAATATTTCCACTGATTCCTTTTTAACGAGTGGTGATGGTAAACAGAAAAGGGTTGCCTTTTGATTTTTTTTGTTGCTAATTGTGATTTTCCAATTCTAATATTTAATTTTAAAAGAAAAGGCAATATTTACAATTGTAAGTTTTTACTGCACTTGATCATAGAATAGAATTCCTACAGTGTAGAAGGAGACCATTTGGCCCATTGTGTCTGCACCAACCCTTTGAAAGAGAACTCCACCCAGGCCCACTCCTCCACCCATCCCCATAACCCCACCTAACCGTTGGACACTAAGAAGCATGCCCACTCAACCTAATCTGAACATCTTTGGACTGTGGGAGGTAACCTGAACACCCTGACGAAACCCACGCAGACGCGAAGAGAGTGCAAATTCCACAAAGTCACCCAAGTTCGGAATTGAGCCTGGTGCTTTGAGTCAGCAGTACTAACCACTGTCCCACCGTGCTGCCCAAAATTGTTCATTGTTCAGATTTTTAAGAAATTTAAGACGTGCTCTTAAAATTGTAGTCATACCATGACAAAGAACAATTTGGATCAAGTAGACTGATAACATTGAAGGACATGTATCATTTACCTCTCTTCCCCCCCCCCCCCCCCCCCCCCCCCTCCCCTACCATAGAAAAGAAGGCTAGCCATGCAGTCTGTTTAAATAGTTATTTTAAAGTTTAGATTTAAAATGTTTAGTGCAATTTGTTACATGTGATAGGGTGTTATGACTTGGTAAAATGAAGACAGAAAGTTGGAAATTGCATCTTGGAATATAGAGTAGTTATGGTCACAACTCATCCATAATTATGACAATTCTGAATTGCATCATTTGTTTTGAAGTTGCAGAAAAAAAGACTAAACTTAGCAACAGCTCTTTATTGGGCATGGATAAGAGAATCACATTAGTGTTGAAAAACTCTTGACTAATAGTAATTGTTAGATTGTTTTTTTCCCCCCCAACTGAGAAGCTCAAGTACTTTATCCTATTCATAATAAACTACTTGGATTGTGATGTGTGTAAATGTTGCTTCAGAAATTCTATGTCTTTCAGAGGCCTATCCTTAAAGTAGGAGGGTAAAATAGATGTTTACTGTTCATTTTTAGGTAAATGTGGAGAACGTGCTGCCAATCTCCTTTATTGTAAATGTCCAAGACATTTAATTTTCACGTCATTCTGTGTACTCTTCCTCTTTTACTCAGTCTCTTGCAACTAAACATTGCTATTGTACAGGAAAAATAGTTTGAAACTCACTTCGAAAATCCTTCTGATATTTTTGTGTATTTTTGTTTTATAGGACACCGGAACAGTGCCCAAGTGTAGTGTCTCTGCTTTCTGAAAGCTATAACCCTCATGTTCGATACGGTGCTGCCCTAGCTCTGGGAATATGCTGCGCTGGAACTGGCAACAAGGTGAGATCTTATTGCCTATTAAGTGTTCTGATAGTTCTGTAAAATAGATGGATTTTTGAAAATGATTAAGTAGCTATTTGAACATATCATCAGCTCATTGGGTGCATAACGTCAATAACCCAAACACTTCACCTTAAAGTTTGAAGTATTCCAAAATGAAACACAACTTCTCCATGTGTAGAGCAGCAGAATGCTCAACCATTAACAACTGATCTGATGAGTCTTGTGAAAAATATTTGAGGAAATGCTTTTGGATAGGAAGGTGCAAGAAAGACGTTGATACTTCACAAGTGGATGTGAATGTTCTGACAGAACATTATTTTTGAAGCAGATTAAAAAGTGCTGGCAGTTTAGAAAATACATTACGTCATACGGGACAGATGACCTGACATGTGGAAAATTGTTGCCGTTTGTGTCCATTTGAGACTTGAGCATTGAGGTATATAAACAAACATTGGATATTATTGAAGTGCGATGGGCAAATAAAATGTTAGGTGCCAACTTGAGGAGCAGTTTTCAACAGTAAGTGACGTATTGCCGTATAATGTAGGGGTTGAAATCGTGGAGTTAATGAAAAGATAATCAAATTTGTCACATCTGAGTGAAGACATAGTTGGTCAAAGTTGAGATATTAGGTTTGTCTTTGGGACAGCTAAACATGAGTGATCATAGAAACATTGATACAAATTACCGTGTGTGAATGTATATTTTTTATTATACATCTGCACAACCATAAAACTCAGTGTTTCTCTTCATTCTGACAGTCATTTGATAAGAATTTGCTTTATTTATTGGGGTAATGTGCTAAAAGCAGATCTGGTTAGGATGCATTGTTGCTAATCATCCAGATGACACTTTTGCTAATAGAAAACCAAAATACTGTGGATGTTCGAAATCCAAAATAAAAACAAAAAATTCTGCAATAACAGGGTCGGTCACATCTATCAGAGAGTGAAACAGAGTTTCTGTTCTGAATGTTTTTCAACTCTTCCTGTAGGTTGATATACACTGCTTCATTATTGGTGGAGTTCCAAATAAGTCTGAAAACTCTGAAGTCATCGGTAAACTGCCTCACTTCAAACATTATGGTGGAAAGAAGGGTGTTATTTTCATAATAAATTTAGAGTACCCAGTTATTTCCTTTTCCAATTAAGGGGCAATTGAATATGGCCAATTCGCCTACCCTGCACATTTTTGGGTTGTGGGGTTGAGACCCACGCAGACATGGGGAGAATATGCAAACCCTAGGCGGACAGTGACCCGGGGCCAGGATGGAACCCTGTTCTTATATCAATTGGATTGCCATTATTCACAAATTTAGGCACTTACTCCAAGAAAACCAAAAAATTAGCTAAACTCTTAATACAGTGAATATAACTAGAAGGTTAGATTTTGACATGGACATTTTTGAATACTTGTATATTCTAATTTTCAATTTTAATTTTGTGCATCAACAGTTTTTTCTGTATTGTCAAGAGTATGTGATAATTAGCTTTTTCAACTGGGTTCACAAGTTTTGCTTGTTTTAATGGTGTTTTAAAAGCTAACAAATGAAGAGGAATTAAAACACAATATTAAACTGAGTAGTATGGATTTCGTGGGATAACATTTTTACGGGCATTATCTTGGTCATATACCATTTCCTACAAAAAGTATGTTTATTAAGAGATTTTTTCATAATTAGAACAGTCCAAAACAATCAAACAGAAAATTATAATAGAAGAGAAAAACAAAAGGCAAAAACATGTGCAACATTTAATTTTTTAAAAAATTTAGTGTACCCTATTGATTTTTTTCCAATTAAGGGGCAATTTAGCATGGCCAATCCATCTACTCTACACATCTTTAGGTTGTGGGGGCAAAACCCACGCAAACACGGGGAGAATGTGCAAACTCCACACGGACAGTGACCCAGAGCCGGGAACGAACCTGGGACCTCGGCACCGTGAGGCAGCAATGCTAACCACTGTGCCACTGTGCTGCCATGTGCAATACTTAATTAACTGAAATACAAGAAACTAACTTAAACCCCCTAACAGCTAATGGTGACTAACTCCTTAGAAATGGAAATAAATGGTTCTTGGATAAATGGTTGGTATCTGAGATAAAACCTCTCCACCGACCCCCTGCTGGTGAACTTGACCTTCTCCAAACGTCTAAATAACATGAGGTCACCCAGCCCAGCAGAGGCAAGAGGCGGAGTGGGAGACCGCCACCCAAACAAAATTCTCCTCCGGACTATCAACGAGGCAAAGCCAAGGACATCTGCCGTTACACCAGTCTGTATCACCGAATCTGACACCCCAAATATGGCCACCAGGGACACCGATCGAAATCTACACTGAGTATCCCCAACATGGTGTAAAAGAAAGAAGCCCATCAACTTGGGAACATATGTGTATAGTTAGCCGGCCCACGAGAGCAGCGCTCACACTTATCCTCAACCCCAGGGAAGAACCCATTCATCCTAGGCCCAGTCAAGTGCGTCCTATGCAAAACCTTACACTGAATCAAACTCAGACAGCACATAAGGACGTGGAGTTGACCCTGTGAAAGGCTTCACTGCATACCTCACCATTAAGAATGGGACCCAATTCACCCTACCATTTCGTCCTCACACCACTCAATGGAGCAGAATCCGTTGAAAGGATATAACCATATATGCCCAAAATAGAGACACCCTCCCCCCATCAAGGCTAGCCAGAGACAGAATCATCTTCACCAGGAAAGAAGAGAAAAGCTTTACGTGAAAAATCACAAATTTGGAAATACCTAAAGAGACTGGAACTGGGCAGCTGGAATTTCTCAGCTAACTACTTAAAACGAGCAAACCTATCCACACAAACAGGTCCACAAACCTCTCCAGACCCTTCCCCTCCCAAGTTTTAAATGTCGAGTCCGAACCAGCTGGTAAAAAAGGTGATTATTACAAGTGGATGCGAGTGTAAACAGGGAAAGGCGCTTGAAATGCTGCCTAAACTGCTTCCAGATTTTCTGGGAGGAGCCTACCGCTGGATTCGAGGAAAGTCTTAACAGGTGAAAAAGGCATTAACCAGTGCACGAAGCTCGGAGGTAATACAGGAGCATGGTTTCATTGGTTCCCATATAGATCCGGAATCGCTAAACTACAATATGTTCTGAATATTAGCTGCCCTGTAATAATACAAAAAATTAGGGAGGGCTAGTTTCCCCCCACCCCCGATTGTCTGTCTTACCCACCCAAATAAAATAAGGTATCAATTTGTTGACCTTAATAAAAAAAGGATTTGGGGGAATAAAATGGCGAGACACTGAAAGAGAAATAAAAATCTTGGGAGCGCATTCATTTTAATAGTATGAACCCTACCCGCCAAGCATAAGGAGGTTATCATAGAATCATAGAATTTACAGTGCAGAAGGAGGCCATTTGAGTCTGCCCCGGCTCTTGGAAAGAGCACTCTACTCAAGCCCACACCTCCACCCTATTCCCGTAACCCAGTGACCCCACTTAACCTAAGGGCAATTTAACATGGCCAGTCCACCTAACCTGCACATCTTTGGACTGTGGGAGGAAACTGGAGCACCCAGAGGAAACCCACGCACACGCGGGAGAATGTGCAGACTCCGGTAATCGAACCTGGGACCCTGGAGCTATGAGGCAACTGTGCTAACCACTGTGCTACCCTGCCACCCTCTAGTTCCACTTCTGCAATACCACTAACCAAACGGGTGTAATTTAAGTTGTGGACCACCCGGACCCCCAGATAATGAAGGTGTGCCTCGTCAAGGTGATAATATGACATATGGGGGCTTGACATTCCCTCTTGCCTGATTTCAGCTTGTACCAAGAGAACGAGCCAAAAGTGCTAAGTAACTTGATTATGTTATCCATGGAGAGTCCTGGTCTGTAATATGGAGAAATAGGCCGTAGCAATTGTGCTATCCACAATGCTACCGTAACGGATATCAAAATGGTGCAGAAAACAGATTCAACCAAGATGGCCACCAAACCAAGACAAAAGATTGGACAAAGAGAAATCTACAGACACCATCATCAAACTACCCCACCCCCTTGAATACAACCACATCCAAGAACAAATACAAATAGAAGTGAGGGAAACAAAACTACTTAAACCTACATAAAACAAACCCAAGCAAAACAAGAACTCTAAACTCATT
The DNA here is from genome assembly GCF_902713615.1 of Scyliorhinus canicula. Classification (NCBI taxonomy): domain Eukaryota; kingdom Metazoa; phylum Chordata; class Chondrichthyes; order Carcharhiniformes; family Scyliorhinidae; genus Scyliorhinus; species Scyliorhinus canicula. The sequence continues at coordinate 125,244,384 of NC_052158.1, read as the reverse complement.
ATTTAAAACACTACTATAATGAGCTGCAGCGAACCTTTCAATACCAGTTTCATTACCCAACTCTTTAATTAGCAAGGAGGCGCGCAATTGGAGAAAAAGAAAAATAGATATAATCAACAAAATACCAAAACTCCATATACCTTGCGCACCAAAAGGAAGCTATATATTATAACGAACAGAACTCCACATAGTGTAAAACCCCAAATCTAAACAAGAACTATAAGAACTCAACCCAAACAAGAGCAAGAAAAAACAAGGACAACATGAAACCCCAATAATCTTAACAATTCAACATGCCTGTCGACAGACCAAAATCCCAATTACAGCGCGCCTAACTTGTGTCTCGAGTCCACCTATCCCGGCATGTCCAAGAAATGATCTTTTTTCCTCAAAAGTTACTCTGAACCGAGCTGGGTAGACCAAACCGAACCAGACTCTACTGTTATACAGGGCAGCCTTGACTTCATTGAACATGGCCCTCTTCTTCCTGGACTCCATTGAACATGGCCGTCTTTGCTAGCTCTGCACCCATGTCCTGATTCAAGCTGACTTAAAGTTGCAGTGTTCCTTTGCCCATTGCAAAGCCCCCTCCTTTTCCTTGAGGCTGTGGAACTGGTTTGTCTGTCTGTCCGTCCAGCCACCCCTCCCCAATGGCCTCCTTTCCTGTCTTGCATCTGCACGCGAGCTCCCTTCTGTCTCGGCAGTGCTCCCACCCACCAACTCGCTGAACATTCCCAATACATACACCATGGGCATTGAGTCCTCCATCCCCTCCGGCAATCCCACCATCAAAATACGTTGCCTCCTGGACCTATTGTATAGACCATTCGTCTTGTGTCTCAACGATCTATTTGTTTCGATCACCGAAGACAGTTCCGATTCCAGCGAGGCAATCCGATCGCTGTGGCCCAACAAGGCCACCTCCATATTTTTGATCATGGCCTCCTAGGCTTCAACGGTCTGATTCGTTTTCCCCAGAGCCTCTCAAATAAGAGCCAAGGCCTCTTCAATTGACAGGTCGGTGCTTTTGAATTCCTTTTAGTGGATGGGGCACCAGAAATTGACTCTGACTCTGAATTTGACTTTGGTCTGAGAGGCCTCAGCCACCATCGGAGAGTTCTGCTCCCAGCCTCCTATTCCCTGATTATTTTAGCATTTTAGTCATACAAGATCTTTATTACAATAACTATGTGGGTTTCCGAGAATAAACAATCTGGGACTAAGAAAGGAGGCAAAAGGAACAGTACTCCAGCGGGAGCCACCTGTGCGCACCTTCCACCTGATGTGTAGGTGAGGTTAAGGGCTTATTGAGATAGGGTTGAGTGCTCTTTCAGAGGGTTGGTGCAAACCCAATGGGCCGAATGGCCTCCTTCTGCACTGCGTATGCCACCAAATACCCCCTCCCCCCTACATACCAGAAACACCGTAGAAATGGCATGAATACTTGTTTCCAGGATTTTCACTGATGTTACAGTTGATGATTAGAAGAAATCCTGTCAGATTTTTGAGAATATGTCACAGGGTACATTACGAATAATTAGATTGTCATTTAATTAATGAATTCTAATATAGTTATGTATGTCTGATCTAGATTGTTTTAATTCATAGATCATAGCATTTACAGTGCACAATGAGATCATTCAGCCAATTTAGTCTGCACCGGCCCTTGGAAAGAGCACCCTACTTAAGGCCACGCCTCCACCCTATCCCAGTAACCCTACCTAACCTTTTTGGACACCAAGGACAATTTAGTATGGCCAGTCCACCTAACCTGCACATCTTTGGACTTTGGGAGGAAACTGGAGTACCCAGAAGAAACTCACACAGACACGGGGAGAATGTACAGACTCCGCACAGACAGTGGCCCAAGCTGGGAATCGAACCTGGGACCCTGGAGCTGTGAAGTAACAGGGCTAGTCATTGTGCTACTGTGCCGCCCAAATTCTTAATATTCACTTTGATTTTAATTTCCATTTTGGTTTAAATGTTCTAATGTGCATTTGGTGAATTGTGCACAGTACTATTAATGATTCATTCACCAGTATAAACTTTTAGGATAAAAATTACAGCACTGTAATGGCTTTGAATAACATTTCTTAGACAGCAGAGGTAAACAAAGGTTTGAGGTGAAATTAGTATTTTTAATTCCAGCAATACACCTTTAAAGGCCCACCTCATGCCAGTTTTCCCCTTCCATCCCTCTCATACACACTCATCTTATTCCTTTCATTTCTTATTCATTTTATTTCTTTCATATCATCCGATTCCCGATCTCACCCCTTCTTCCTGTGCCATCCCATCCCTCCTGTGCATTCCCCAACTCCAATCCATGCCTTACTCCCATGCTATTTCACTCCTTCCCTCGCCCAATGCTGTAACTTTGTCCATACCATTTGTTGTTTATTTTCTCCACCAAATTGACAAGATATTGGCAGCTGCATATGTGTAGTTCTCCGCACACCCTACATGTGCCAGGCACTACCCATCAAACCAACTCATCATCCAAACAGTGCAGACAGATGAAAACTCCATATTGATATGTGGTAACTTTCAAAAACTGTTAGATATTCAAAGAATTCTGTTGTGCTAGCTATTACATAAACCAACTAATACACAGTATAAAGGATGTTTATGCTTTAAACTCTGGGAACCTTTTTAAATATAGACGTCTTGCTTAATTACTTGTTACTTAATGTGGGTCATACTTCCATGAATTTTAAAGAAATATTTAAAATAAAAGTTGTAAATAGCCTTTAGTGCATATACTGAAACCAATTCCATCACTTTTTAGAATTCAGTGGCTTAGGTGTATAGCTAAGTTTAAATAATAAATTGTTGTTTTAAAATCATCTTGATTGTAGAGCTGTCCACTTTAAGAATCAGAAATACCATAATAAGGATTTCTGACGTTCTCGATCTATTCTAACAATGCATGTGACACAAAAAACTTTGAAAATTGTAAAACTTTCAAATCGGGCCGCACGGTGGCATGGTGGTTAGCACTGCTGCCTCACAGGGCCCGGGTTCAATTCTAGCCGTAGGTGACTGTGTGGTGTTTGCACGTTCTCTTCTTTTTTGCGTGTTTCCTCCGGGTGCTCCAATTTTCTCCCACAGCCCAAAGATGTGCAGGTTGGGTGGATTGGCCATGCTAAATTGCCCCATAGTGTCCAAAAGATGTGTAGGTGAGGTTAAGGGGTTATTGAGATAGGGTTGAGTGCTCTTTCAGAGGATCGGTGCAAACCCATTGGGCCGAATGGCCTCCTTTTGCATTGTAGGGAATCTATGATATAGCCATTTAAGTCATAAACTTCAAAACTATCTTCCTGCCGAAAGAACAAAATACAGTCCAGAAACTGATTGTGTTTGAAGGTAAAATGCTACAAGACAATTTACAATATGCTACTAGTAATTTATTAATGCCCCTGTAAACTGGATTCGTCATTAGAGCACCCTTCATATTTTGCTTCAAAAAGCACAAGTAGCCAACAGGAAAATTTCAAATGTGAGCTTGCTAACCAGTTGGTTCAATGATAGGTTAACAGGACGAGGGGCTTCAGTAATATGGCAAGATGGGAGAAACTGGCATTGCTCCCCATAAAGCAGAGAGGTTATAGGGATATGTAATAGATGTGTTCAAAATTAAATGAGCAGAAACAGTTTCTGGGACAATGTGGCATATTTCTGGAGCTTGGCTGACTTTATTTACTGGATGGTTTTCCAGTAGGTTTTCCTTTTTAGTAAGTACTTGGGTAATAATTCAGGTGAGATCGAAGTGAAAATGGTAGCTGAAACAAGTTTGGAAAAATTGAGCGATATAATTGGCTAACATTGTGGTAATTCTGCTATTTGGTGCTTTTTCAGAAACTTGTTTTGGTTTATTTCAAATTTTGTTTTCTAGTTTTGTATTTGTATCTTTTGACTTTTGACTTTTAAGTCATGTCAGAATCTTTCATGCACTATTACTATTGAGCTGCAACAAATTTGTTTGTGCAGGTACATATTTGAAGTATGAGGTACTCATTTAATTCCCAACATGTTGCACCCAAGACATTTAGATGAAAACAATCCTTCTGCCTGACATTTCACTCTTGCTTGAAGGCATCACAGCCTGTTCCACTCTGGTTCATGTCAGAAACAGACTGTAACGTAAAATAGAACCTTTTCCTTCCAGCTCTACATCATCGAGTCTTTTGTTTCAAGATGCTCCAAGCCAGGGGCTGGTTTAGTACAGGGCTAAAGAGCTGGCTTTTAAAGCAGACCAAGGCAGGCCAGCAGTATGGTTCAATTCCCGTATCAGCCTCCCCGAACAGGGGATAACTAGGGGGCTTTTCACAGTAACTTCATTGTCACAAGCCGACTTATGACACTAAGTGATTTTCATTTCATTTAACCTGCTGCCAATGCATCTTACGATGGCTGCATTGCATACTGAATAAGTGACTTATAGTGTCCCTAACAAATTAACTCAAACCTATGGTGGATAAATTCTGGTCTCTGAAAGCTGTCAGAAGTATTTTCTAAGGTGCTTATTGTGGGCAGACGTTTCATCTTGAAAGTATACAGATGCACTGATTTTACTGTATACTGAGTAACTTCTGCTGAGCCCAAACATTATTTATAATGAAAAGTTCCAGAGCCTTCAGCCTAGGACACCATCTGCTTCTTCATCTAGTGTTTGAGTAACAACTTCTATTGCTTTATAGGATGCCATAAACCTTTTGGAGCCAATGACTAATGATCCAGTGAACTACGTTCGTCAGGGTGCTCTGATTGCTTCTGCCCTTCTCCTGATCCAGCAGACTGAGGTCACATGTCCAAAGGTAAGGTTAAATGTGAAATATGCACTCCAGCCATTCAGATTATAAATATACATCTTCCAGAAATACGTGGTCAGCGCAGGCTCCCCTCACTGTTTACTGCAAATGAACTGCAGTGGGATTTCACTAATTTTTCTATTAATTCAGAGTTGAATTACATAATCCCATGAATACATTCTTCTTAATTGCTACAATTTCTAGTACAAATCAATAAATCCAGGTCATGTGAATTTGCAAACACTATTTTTGCGATTGATCCTGCTGTTTCCATGCTTTTTATCCCCTCACCCTGTTCAACTATAATGCTTAATTTTAGAAGCTTGTTTGTCAGCGGCAACAGTTTGTTCTGTTATAACTTTGTCCATTAGTGCATTTATTAATTCATGTTCTAAATCAAAATTTATTTTAAAGTTGCATGTCATAGTCAGTTCTGTCTTGGAATTTATTTTCATAATTTAGAGTAGCTATCAAATCTTGTGTTTACCTGTGCCATATAGAACATAGAACAGTACAGCACAGAACAGGCCCTTCGGCCCTCGATGTTGTGCCGACCAATGATCACCCTACTCAAACCCACGTATCCACCCTATACCCGTAACCCAACAATCCCCCCATTAACCTTACACTACGGGCAATTTTAGCATGGCCAATCCACCTAACCCGCACATCTTTGGACTGTGCCATGTTATTTATTTTACCTCTTCAGTTTGTTCATGCCTTTGCTAATTCTTCTGATCAGGATATGGTTTATATATCTCTATATGGATCCTTTCAGTAGCCTGTGCTTTTTGTAACAATTTTCAACTGCATTACATTCCCTAAAGAGCTTCACAACCAGAAACTACTTTTAAAGTTTAGTCATTTTTTAAATAGGCAAAAGTGACAGCCTGCATGCTCACAGTCTGACAATGAGATAAATGATCAGATAACTTTTAGTGGTGTTGGTTGAGGGGAAAGCTTTCCAGCTGCTCTTTAAATAGTGCCATGGGGGCTTATCTGTCCACCCGAACAGGCACTGCGAACAGGTTTCTGCTCAATGTCTTATTTGAAAGATGGCACTTCCTATTATGAAGCTACTGTATGAAGTTCCCTCAGTACTGCCCTAATATCATCTTGGTGTTGTGCTCAAGTTCAAAGTGAAACTAGAACGTGCAACCTTTTGACTGGATCAAACCACCATTTGAAGCAAGTTGGTACTTAAGAATATAAATACCTTTTTGTGTGAGCACTTAATTATTTTCAAAAGAGTGCACATGTTCTGGGCCAAGCAGCAAAGCTTGCCATTGATATCAGTGAGTTATTGGTACTGTTTAAAAAAAAAACTGTCATAAATTTGGTAGCCTATCTCTTCAGGGCTTCAATGTCTTCTGAGTTCTAAGATTTTTGTTGCACATAAGCAGATGAGGGAAGATTTTCCCACAAACAACATCACTTGATAAGCACCATGCTTAGTGGCATAAATTGAAGTGTTGCCCCAATCATCTTTGTTAATAGAGAATACCCGACTGTGCGTGAATTGTTTGAGGCAAGTAACTGAGTCTGAAATGGTTAAATAAGTCACTTTTTTACGATAGAGGGTTCAGGAAATTTTAGAATCCTTATAGTGCAAAAGGAGGCTATTTGACCCATCAAGTCTGCACCAACCCTGCGAAAGAGCACCCTACCTAGGACCACTCCCCCGCCCTATCCCTGAAACGCTATAACCCCACCAAACCTTTGGACATGAAGGGACAATTTTATAATGGCCAACCCACCTAACCTGCACAGCTTTGGACTGTGGGAGTAAACCGGGACACCCGTTGGAAACCCACGCAGACACGGGTAAAAATGTGCAAACTCCACACAATCACCCAAGGTTTGAATTGAACCCAGGTCCCTGGTGCTGTGAGGCAGCAGTGCTAGCTACCGTGCCGCCCAGAAATATTGAAATAGTGTATTTCACAACTTTGGGATGTATCAAAGCACTTTTCAGCTAATGAAACACTTTTGAAGTGCAGTTGTTTTGTAATGCAAAAGCATGGCAGCCAATTATGCACAACTATGTCTCAAGACAATGAAGCAATAACTAATAATCTGTTTTGGTGATTTTTGGTTGAGTGATAAATGTTTGCCAGGACATTAGGAACAAATACCATGCCCTTCTTCAAAATAGTCCCATTTGAAGTTTAAATGTCACATCTGAAAACTGGTGCCATTGGCAATACAGCACTCCTTCAGTACTAGAATTTGTTCTCTCTTTCAAGTGAGACTTAAGCCTACAAACTTCTGGCTCCAAGGATGTTATTGCTGAGCCAAGGAAGACACTTAACAAGATCATGAATCATGTGTCTGAGTCCTACTTGTGCATTTCATTGTGTCAGGTGTTTATAGTCACAAATGCCTGATGTTGAACTTTTTGGGACTCTTCCAGATTTAGTAGATTTAGAAACTTCAAACTGTTGTTCGTTGCCAGAGGTAGAACACCGAAGATTTATGACCCAGAAGAAGACATTTAGCCCATTCTATCTGTGCCAGCCAAATATCCAGCCTAATCCTACCTACATTGTCTGCAGGTTATGTCACTTCCTTCCAAGTGTTTTTAAAACTGAGGTTTCTGCCTCTCATCCTTTTCCGACAATGAGTTACAGACCCCGACCACCCTCTGAGTGAACAATATTCCCAACTGCCCTTAATCCTTCTACCAATTACATTAAACCTATGTGCTCTGGTTATTAACTTTTCTGCTATCACTCTGGTCCTCATAATTTTATGCACCTTAATTAAATCTCCCCTCAGCCTCCTAAGTTCCAAAAAAAACAATCCCAATCTATCCAATCTTTCCTTCTAACTAAAATTTTTCATCTTGGCAAAATCCTCCTAAGTCTCCTCTGTACACTCTCTGGTAAGACCACATCCTTCCTATAATGCACTAACAGTGCTCTATACAGTTTTCCAACTATGACCTAACAAGGCTTGTATACTGTTGTGGCATAAACTCCCACGAAAGATGAAGGAACCTGACAAATTCAACATCCTCAGGGCTTCCCAAAATACTTCAGAACAAATGAAATAGATGAAGAAAAGCCAAAGGGGGTGGAAAGTAATGTAAAAGAGGTGAACAAAAATACAATAACATCTGAAATAGCCTGAATGTTGAGCAACTGATGACATACAAGGTCAAAAATGTAATCAAATATGAATACTACGGCCGGGATTCTCCCTTCCGAGGACTAAGTCCCCATGTCGGCGGAAAAACCGGTGCCAACGACTCCGGCGTCAACGGGCCCCCGGGGACTAGGTGGATGCAGGAGAGGTTGGCGCCGAAGGGACTGCGTGGGTTCGCGCATGCGCTGAACGGCCGTCATGATCTCGCGCATGCGCAGACCGGCTGTCATATTTTGGCGCATGCGCAGGGGGTTCTCTTCTCCACGCCGGCCATGGCGGAGCCCTACAGGGGCCAGCGTGGAAGGCAGGCCAGCCGGCAGATCGGTGGACCCCGATTGCGGGCCCGGTCGGACCCCCCCCCCCCCCCCCCCCCCCCCCCCGAGGACTGCCCACGCCGACTTACCTGCCTGGTCCTGCCACGTGGAATCATGCGTAACCCACGCCAGCGGATGTGGCCAAAAGTGGACGCCGCTCAGTCCATCGGGGCCTGGAGAATCGCTGGGTGTGCGCTGCCAACAGCCCCTGAGCAGTGTGGCTTGAGTCCCGCCCCCGGCCAAAAAACGGCGCCAGAGAATGTGGCAGCCGGTGTCGGGGAGGCGGGATGGGATTCGCGCCTCCCCCCCCGGGGATTCTCCGACCGTGGGGAGCAACATTGTCTACCTGAATGAAATGTCAGGGCACTATTCTGAACCTGAACCGTGAGGCTTTTACTGGCTCAGCATCTCATTTTTACTTTTTTTCTACAAGTGGTGACTAGTATCATTGGGTTTTGGCAGCCAAATGTTTTGTGCCTCGAGTACATAAAGATACCTTTACTGACAAATAGTAATGTCCAGAGAAGTGGTTATTCCCATACATTATACAACAATGCTTCGCAGCAGTGAAATGTTCCCCGTAGAAACAAGCCAAGTTTTAAAAAATAAATTTAGAGTACCCAATTATTTGTTTTCTAATTAAGGGGCAATTTAGCATGGCCATTCCAATTTAGCATGGCCGATCCACCTATCCTGTGTATCATTTGTGTTGTGGGGCTGAGACCTACGCAAACATGGGGAGAATGTGCAAACTCCACATGAACAGTGACCTGGGGCCAGGATCGAACCCGGGTCCTCAGCACCGCTGTTGACCGCTGCATCACCGTGCTGCCCCCGAAACAAGCCAAGTTAAATGGCTATGCCGCTGATGGGATGCATTCTAATTATCAACGGCTAAATGATATGGTTGTTCATCAAGAAGAGAGGTAAATCAGGACTAATTAAAATAATTTAATGCAGGGAAAATAAAACCCAAAAGATAAGTTTGTATTGAGATTTAAAAAAAATAAATTTAGAGTACCCAATTCACTTTTTCCTATTAAGGGGCAATTTATTGTGGCCAATTGACCTACTCTGCACATCTTTGGGTTGTGGGGGCGAAACCCACGCAAACACGGGAATGTGCAAACTCCACACGGGCAGTGACCCAGAGCCGGGCGCGAACCCAGGACCTTGGCTCCGTGAGGCAGCACGGCTAACCTCTGTGCCACCGTGCTGTCCCCTGTTTGTATTGAGATTTGAATTGTGTTTTTCAAAAAATATGTTGAAATGAGTGATCAGTTGAGTGCTTTCATGATATTGTCAAACAAAATTTTTAAAAAAGAAACAATTACCCAGTTTTGATTAGCAATGGATGAATTAACCAACTAACAAGAAAAGGCTGCCTCTTGATCATCCCACCCTCATGCAAGTGTGACAAACAAAGCTGAAACATTTGCAACCATCTTCGGCTAGTGCAGAGTGGATAATCCTAGGTCTGCTCCTGCGGTCCCCACCATCACTGATATCTTCAGCCAATTCAATTTACTCCATGTATTATCATCAAATAGTTGAGTGCACTGGAGACAGCAAAGATTATGGGCCCAGACAGTATCTCATCTGTAGTGCTCAAAACCTTCATCATTAATCATATCCTTAATTAACCTGTTCCACTATACAGCACACAGTTTTCCAAATTGTTGGGTCTAGAATCATAGAATCCCTACAGTGCAGAAGGAGGCTATTCGGCCCATCGAGTCTACACTGACCCTCTGAGCAAGCACTCTACCAAGGCCCCCTCCCCACCATATCCCTGTGGCCCCATAACCCCACCTAACCTTTTGGACATTATGGGCAATTTAGCATGACCAATCCACCTAACCTGCACATCTTTGGACTGTGGGAGGAAACCGGAGCACCCGGAGGAAACCCACGCAGACACGAGGAGAACATGCAAACTCCACACAGACAGTCACCCGAGGCTGGAATTGAACCTGGGTCCCTGGCCCTCTGAGGCGGCAGTGCTGACCACTGTGCCACCATGTCTCCCCAATGATGCCAAAGTATTTCCTTGCCACAAAGAGCAGGGCAAATGCAGGCTGAATAATAGCCAACATAGCAAGTGAATCCAAATCATCAGCAAAGTGATGGAAGGAGTCACCAGCAGTGCTATCAAGTGGTACCTATTCACAAAATAACCTGTGCATTAGTGCTCAGCTTGGGACTTGCCAGAGCCGCTCCATTCCAGACCTCATTGCAGCCTTGGATCAAACATGAAACAAGCTGAATTCTAGAGATGAGGCATATCCTTAAGATAGCATTTGGCTGTGTTTAGCACAAAGGAACCCTACTCAAACTCGTCAGTAGGATAAAAACGGAATCCTGGAAACATTCAGCAGGTCAGGCAGCATCTGTGGAGGCCTGAAAGAGTTGGCAGGATTTTCTGTGCAACTCGCCGTGTGTTTCATTGAGGCGACCCACCATTGGCCGGCGGCGGGATATTCTGGTCCGTTGAATGCACCCCCTGCTGCTGGGAAACCAGTGGCGGCGGGGTGCCGTCGGCGGGACTGGAAGATCCCACTGGCATGAACAGCTGGCAAGCTCCGGCCATTAACTCTTTCACTGCACAGATGGCTGTAGGCTTTCCCTGACCTACAGAATATTTCCAGCATTTTCTGTTTTTATTTCAGATTTTCAGCAGTATTTTGCATTTGTTGAAGTCAGTAATAATCAAGAGGAAAGCTGTTCAGTGGTTGGAGTCATACCTGGGGCACTAAGTAACATATTTATGGTTGGTTGGAGGTCAATCCACCTAGGCCAGAGTTGCTGCAGAAATTCCTTGGTCCAAATGTCTTCAGCTCTTATATCAATGACCAAGCTTCCATTTAAAAAGTCCGATCTGGAGCTGTTTTTTGTTGTACAATGTTCTCTTCCATTTGGTTAGCACTGTTGCTTCACAGCGCCAGGGACCTGGGTTTGATTCCCGGCTCGGGTCGCTGTCTGTGCGGATTCTGCACGTTCTCCCCGTGTCTACGTGGGTTTCCTCTGGGTGCTCCGGTTTCCTCCCGCAGTCCAAAAATGTGCAGGTTAGGTGGATTGGCCATGCTAAATTGCCCTTAGTGTCCAAAAATACAAAGGTTGGGTGGGGTAATGGGCACGGGGTGGAGGTGTGGGTTAAGTAGGGTGCTCTTACCAAGGGCCGGTGCAGACTCGATGGGCCGAATTCTATGATTTGTAATTCCTCAAATAATGCAACAGTTCAATCGTGTGCGCGACGTGCACCAAATTCAAGGTTTGGGCTGATGCATAGCACATATGTTATTTGCGACAAATATCAGACAATGATTATCTCCAACATTCAAGAAAAGAGGGAGATAGAAATTGGGAAACTACAGAACGTAATGTGTCATAGGAAAATGCGGGAATCTATTTTTAACTGGTGCAATCAGGCAGAATGAACATGATTTTGTGAAAGGAAAATCATGTTTGACTAATTTAAAGATTTATTTAAGGAAGTAACTAGCAACGTGGATAAAGGGGAACCTGTCAATGTAGTGTACTTAGATTTCCAGAAGGCATTTGACAAGATTCCATATCAAAGGTTACCACATAAAGTAGGGGCACATGATGTAGGAGATAATATATTAGCGTGAATAGAGGATTGGTTGGCCGATAGGAAACCAAGAATAGGCACAAATGAGTGATTTTAAGCTTTGAAAGATGTAGCGAAAGGAGTGCCATGGGGATCACTGCTGGAGTCCCAACTATTTACAATCTGTGGATGAAGGGACCAAATGTATGGTTGCTGAATTTGCTGATTGAGACAAAAATAGGTTTCCTTGTTGTTTCATGGTTAGTGTGACATTTTGAATGTTATGTAATTGATTTTCAAACCGTTGTTACCGATGACCGTTTTTACCAGTAAATTATCACTCAAGTGGCTTTACTAAGAAATTAAGAAGAGGGCATTTGGGATATAAATAGGTTAAGCGAGTGAATAAACATCTGGCACATAGGATCTAATATAGGAAAATGTGAACTTGTCCACTTTGGAAGGAAGAATAAAAAAAACAGCATATCAACTAAATGGAGACAGATTGCAGAACTTGGTACAGAAGGATCTTGGTGTCCTGGTACACAAATCGCAAAACGGTGGTATACAGGTATAGAAGTGATTAGGAAGGCAAATGGAATGTAGTAATTTATTGCAATGGGAATTTCATCTTAAAAATAAAAGAATGTTTTACAATAGTTATACAGGGCATAGATGAGACCACATTTAAAATACCTGTGTACAGTTTTGGTCTCCTTATTTAAGAGAAGACATAATTGCATTAGAAGCAGTTCAGAGAAGGTTCGCTATTGATTGGTGTGATGAGAGGGGTATGTTATGAAGTTGGGCATTTATCCATTGGAGTTCAGAAGACTTATAAGATCCTGAGGGGTCTCGACAAAATGAATGTTGAAAGAATGTTTTTCCGTGTGAGAGAGGTCAGAACTAGGGGCCGCAATGTTAAAAATAAAAAATAAGGATTCTCTCATTTAAGACAGACGAGGATAATTTATTTCTTTTAGAGGGTAATTAGTCAGTGGAACACTCTTCCCCAGAGAGTAGTAGAGGCAAGATCATCCAATATTTTTAAGTTAATGACAGATTCGTAACTAAAAAGGCATTCAAAAAGTAAAAGAGTAGAGTTCAGGCCACAATCAGATCAGCTATGATCTTATTGAATGACAGAGCAGGCTTGATGGGCCAAATGGCCTGTTCCTGCTCCTAATTCAATTGTATGTAACAGCAGACAGCCTAACCGCTTCCACCTAACAATAGGTGACATTACTAGCTTGGAGTCCAACACCATCAACATCTTAGGGAGAGTCATTGACCAGGAACTCAACTGGACCAGCCACATAAATGCTGTGGCAGCTAGAATTAGTTGGAGACTTTGTATTCTGGAGCATTGTTCACTATCTGACTTCTCAAAGTCTCTCCAACACCTACAAGTCAAAACTGCAATGAAATACTCTTCAGTTGCATGTATGGGTGCAGCTGTAATACCTCTCATGAAACTCGAGACCATTCAGGACAAAACAGTTTGCTTGATAAGTGGCAAAGCCATAGAATTATGTATTATAGATGTATATAAATTCATCTTTGACCTAATGTTTTGTGGTTCTTTTACTAGGTCACACAATTCCGACAGCTCTACGCAAAGGTTATCAATGACAAGCATGATGATGTCATGGCCAAGTTTGGTGCTATACTAGCTCAGGGCATTCTTGATGCAGGTAATACTTAAATAACTTGTATTACCAATGGGAAGCTGATTTAGAGGCCTTTTTGTCAGTATCTCATTCCAACCTGTCTGCCGTCCCTTGTGTGAAGGCTTTAGTTTAAGCAATGAAATACTATGTAATTTGAGCGAGTTTAAGGAATCTCTAAAGCTGACAATTTGAGACGGTGAATTAGGTGCAGTCAATTGCTGCCAAAACAGTTTGTTGATCTAGCTCCCTGACACTGTTATATAGCATTTGAATACAGGATAACATGCAAAAATGAATAGGAGCAAAAATGTGCTAACCATGCACTACTAATATTTGTACATTAAAAAGCAAAAACCTAGAAATGTTGAAACTATGAAAGAAAATTTTAAAAATGCTAGTAGCACTCAGCAACGCACAAGCCAAATCTCATGTGGCAAGATTAAGTTCATTTTTTGGATTAAGTCCTGATCACAGCTTCACACTTCCCTTAGTTCTATTCATTTCTAAATGCAGCCCATCTATGCTTATGCATTTACCCAGAGGTCAGTCAGAAGGTCATGGAGTCAAGCTCCAGTCCAGAGACTTGAGCACGATTTTGGTTATCTCTCCAGTGCAATAGTGGGCACTTTCTTTTTTCCTCAGTCCCCAATTTCTTTCAGTTTGAACTTGAATGGCAGGAGATGGAAACCGGAGCAGCAGGCCAGCAAGTGTAGAGAGTGGGGAAGAGTTTGAGACTAAGACAAGTATAGCAAAGAAGGAGAGCAGGCAGAAGGAAGTCGCTGATCAGTGGATCTGGCGGTCCGGAGTGCGTTTGCTTCAACGCAAGAAGTATAACAGGCAAGGCGGATGAACTTAGAGCTTGGATTAATGTGGGGGATTATGATATTGTTGTTATTACGGAGACATGGTTAAAGGAGGGACAGGACTGGCAGCTTAATGTTTCAGGATATCGATGTTTTAGACAGAGGGGGTAGCAGAAAGGGTGGGGGAGTTGCATTACAGGTTGGGGAACATATCACAGCTGTGATGAGGGAGAATCTCTTTGAGGGATCCTGCAGTGAGGCATTGTGGGTAGAGCTCATGAATAGGAAGGGTGCAATCACAATGTTGGGGTTGTACTATACACCTCCCAACTGCCAGCCGGTTACAGAGGAACAGATATGTAGTCAGATTCTGAAAAGATATGAAAATAACGGAGTTGTTGCGATCAGTGATTTAAATTTCCCCCATATTGACTGGGACTTCCTTAGTGGCAGAGGTTCAGATGGGGAGCAATTTATTAGGGGTGCCCAAGAGGATTTTTTGAAACAGTATGTTGATGGTCCAACCAGTGTAAGGGCCTTACTGTACGTAGTAATGGGGAATGAGCCCGGCCAGGTGATCAAACTTTTCAGTAGGGGAACATTTCGGGAATAGTGATCATAATTCTGTAAATTTCCGCATACTCATGGATAAGGACAAAAGTGGTCCTTGAGTAGGGTGCTAAATTGGGGGAAAGCTAACTACAACAGAATTTGGCAAGAGCTGGAGGATGTGGATTAGGAGTAGATGTTTGAGGGTAAATCCACTTTTGATATGTGGGAGTCTTTTAAAGAATAGTTGATCTGAGTGCAAGACAGGCATGTTCCTGTGAAAATGAATGACTGAAATGGCAAGATTAGGGAACCATGGATGACGGGGAAAATTGTGAGATTAGTCAAAAAGAAAAAAGAAGCATACAAACAAAGCTTTTGAAGAACATAGGGAAAGTAGGAGTAAACTCAAACGGGGAGTTAGCACGGCCTAAAGAGGCCATGTCATTGGCAAGCAAAGAAAATCCCACGGCCTTTTATACATATATAAGGAGCAAGAGGGCAGCTAGGGAAAGAGTAGGACAAAGGAGGGAGGTTATGCGTGCAGTCAGAGGAAGTGGGTGAGATCATTAATCAGTATTTTGCATCGGTATTCAAGGAGAGGGACATGATGGATGTTGAGGTTAGGGATAGGTGTGTGAATACTCTAAGACATGTCAGCATAATGAAGGAGGAAGTGTTGGATATCTTAAAATACATTGAGGTAGACAAGTCCCCAAGGCCGGATGGGATATATCCCAGGTTACTGTGGGAGGCGAGAGAGCAGATAGCTGGGGCCTTTACAGATATCTTTGCATCATCTTTGACCATAGGCGAGGTTCCAGAGTGTGGGAGAATCGCCAATGTCCCTTTGTTTAAGAAGGGAAGCCAGGATAATCCAGGTAATTATAGGCTGGTGAACTGACGTCAGGGAAGCTGTTGGGGAAGATACTGAAGGAGAGGATTTATTCACATTTGGAAGCGAATGGACTTATTAGTGATGGGCAACATGATTTTGTGCAGGGAAGATCATGTCTTACCAACTTGATAGAGTTGTTTGAGGAAGTGACAAAATTAATTGCTGAGGAAAAGAACAAAAAACAATGTAGCAAAGGAACAGACCCATCGGCCCTCCAAGCCTCTACCGGCCATGATACCACCCTTGGCCAAAGCCCTAAAGTCTGTGTCATCTACATAAACTTTAGTCAGGCGTTTGACAAGGGCCCTCATGGCAGACTGGTACAAAAGGTAAAGTCGCATGGGATTTGGGGTGTGCTAGCTAGATGGATAAAGAACTGGCTTGGCAACAGGAGACAAAGTATCAGTTTTTCAGAATGGAGATCTGTAACTAGTGGTGTTCCACAGGGATCAGTGTTGGGACCATTGTTGTTTGTAATATATTATAAATGATTTGGAGAAAAATGTAGATGGTTTGCAAATGATACTAATAGATGGAGTTGCAGATAGTGAAGGGGACTGTCAGAGAATACAGCAGAATGTAGATAGATTGGACAGTTGGGCAGAGAAATAGCAGATGGAGTTCAGTCTGGACAAATGCATTTTGAAGATCAAATTCAGGTGTGAATTATACAGTAAATGGCAGAACCCTTGGGAGCATTGACATACAGAGTGATTTGGGTGTTCAGGTCCACAATTCCTTGAAAGTGATAATGCAGGTGGATAAGGTAGTTACGAAGGCATACAACATGCTTGCCTTCATCAGACAGGGCATTGAGTACAAGAGTTGGCAGGTCATGTTACAGTTGTATAAAACTTTAGTTAGGCCACATTTGGAATATTGCGTGCAGTTCTGGTCACACTACCAGAAGGACGTGGAAGCTTTAGAGAGAGTGCAAAGAAGGTTTACCAGGATGTTACCTGGTCTGGAGGGTGTTAGCCACGAGGAGAGGTTGAATAAACTCGGATTGTTTCCATTGGAAAGACGGAGGCTGAGGAGAGATCTGATTGAGTTGTACAAAGTTACAAGAGGTATAGACAGGGTGAATAGTCAGAAGCTTTTTCCCAGCGTGGAAGACTCAATTACAAGGGGGTACAAGTTCAGGTTGAGAGGGGGAAAGTTTAGGGAAGATGTGAGCGGAAAGGTTTTCATGCAGAGAGTGGTGGGTGCCTGGAACGTGTTGCCAGTGGAGGCACAATCTCAACGTTGAAGATGTATCTTGATAGGCACATGAATGGAGGGATACAGATTGTTTGGGAAATAAGTAGTAGGTCTAAATAAGGAATCTGGATTGGCGCATCTGGAGGGCCGAACAGCCTGTTCCTTTGTTATAATGTTCTTTGTTCCAATTCAGTGTCATTAGGTTCACAAAATCTTGGGTTCAAATTATTGCAACTTATTTATAATATCAATGTTAAATTCAGGAGAGTTAGGCAGCGAAATGGCAGATGGAGTTCAGTGTGGACAAATGCGAGGTGATGCATTTTGGAAGATCAAATTCATTCAGGTGTGAATTATACAATAAATGGCAGAACCCTTGGGAGCATTAACATACGGAGGGATCTGGACGTTCAGGTCCATAGTTCCATGAAAGTGGCAATGCAGGTGGTTAAGATGGTCAAGAAGGCTTATGGCCTGCTTGCCTTCATCGGCCGGGGCATTGAGTACAAGAGTTGGCAGGTCATGTTACAGTTATATAAAACTTTAGTTCGGCCACATTTGGAATATTGCGTGCAGTTCTAGTCACTACACTACCAGAAGGACATGGATGCTTTGGAGAGAGTGCAAAGAAGGTTTACCAGGATGTTGCCCGGTCTGGAGGGTGTTAGCTATGAGGCAAGATTGAAGAAACTCGGATTGTTTTCGTTGGGAAGACAGAGGCTGAGGGGAGTCCTGATTGAGGTCTACAAAATTACGAGATGTATAGACAGAATGAATAGTCAGAAGCATTTTCCCAGGTTGGAAGACTTGATTGGTCTTTGTTCATGCCAATAGAATATTGTTTGCAGAGCAAATGGACCGTGCCCGTAAGTCTTTATTGAAGAAATAGTTTCAAAATGCACTGCAGATTGATTGAAATACCCTTTTTAATGCAGTTATAAACTGATTTACCTTTCTTTGCAATTGAGTATATTCAGTGAGAGCAAAAGATTTTAGACTGAGACGTTCTTCAATTTTTTTCACCTTTTTCATCAGGGCAGTTAAGTTCCTCATTAAATTAGTCTGTCCCTCACAATGAGGCAATTCTTAGCATTTGTAATTTTATTTCAATGTATTACAATCAGAATATTTGGAAATTCCTTAATCTTTCCATATATTTTTCTAGTTAATTTCTGTATATGTGCAAAACTGTTTTTAAATTTAACACTTAAACCCCTTAAACACCTTGTCATATTTGTAATTATTTTAGTGAGAAGAAAATAGGTCATGTGAACAGCAACCACATTCATTTCTTCAACAGTGACTCAATATCTGTATTTTACAGACTACAAAGGAAGGACCTGATTCCATTCATAAACTGTTTGCATGATAGTAATAATAATACCTGATGGTGGTTGCGCAAAATCACTGTTTTAAGAACATAAGAACTAGGAGCAGGAGTAGGGCATCTGGCCCCTCGAGCCTGCTCTGCCATTCAATGAGATCATGGCTGATCTTTTGTGGACTCAGCTCCACTTTCCGGCCCGATCACCATAACCTTTAATCCCTTTTTTCTTTAAAAAAAACTATCTGTCTTTACCTTAAAAACATTTAATGAAGGAGACTCAACTGCTTCACTGGGCAAGGAATTCCATAGATTCACAACCCTTTGGGTGAAGAAGTTCTAAATCTACTTCCCCTTATTTTGATGCTATGCCTCCTAGTTCTGCTTTCACCCGCCAGTGGAAACAACCTGCCCGCATCTATCCTATCTATTCCCTTCATAATTTTAAATGTTTCTATAAGATCCCCCCTCATCCTTCTAAATTCCAACGAGTACAGTCCCAGTCTACTCAACCTCTCCTCGTAATCCAACCCCTTCACCTCTGGGATTAACCTCGTGAATCTCCTCTGCACACCCTCCAGTGCCAGTACGTCCTTTCTCAAGTAAGGAGACCAAAACTGAACACAATACTCCAGGTGCGGCCTCACTAACACCTTATGCAATTGCAACATAACCTCCCTAGTCTTAAACTCCATCCCTCTAGCAAGGAAGGACAAAATTCCATTTGCCTTCTTAATCACCTGTTGCACCTGTAAACCAACTTTCTGTGACTCATGCACGAGCACACCCAGGTCTCTCTGCACAGCAGCATACTTTAATATTTTATCGTTTAAATAATAATCCCGTTTGCTGTTATTCCTACCAAAATGGATAACCTCACATTTGTCAACATTGTATTCCATTTGCCAGACCCTAGCCCATTCACTTAACCTATCCAAATCCCTCTGCAGACTTCCAATATCCTCTGCACTTTTCGCTTTACCACTCATCTTAGTGTCATCTGCAAACTTGGACACATTGCCCTTGGTCCCCAACTCTAAATCATCTATGTAGATTGTGAACAATTGTGGGCCCAACACGGATCCCTGAGGGACACCACTAGCTACTGATCGCCAACCAGAGAAGCACCCATTAATCCCCACTCTTTGCTTTCTATTAATTAACCAATCCTCTATCCATGCTACTACTTTACCCATAATGCCATGCATCTTTACCTTGTGCAGCAGCCTTTTGTGTGGCACCTTGTCAAAAGCTTTCTGGAAATCCAGGTATACCACATCCATTGGCTCCCTGTTATCTACTGCACTGGTAATGTCCTCAAAAAATTCCACTAAATTAGTTAGGCATGACCTGCCCTTCATGAACCCATGCTGCGTCTGCCCAATGGGACAATTTCTATCCAGATGCCTTGCTATTTCTTCCTTGATGATAGATTCCAGCATCTTCCCTACTACCGACGTTAAGCTCACTGGCCTATAATTTCCTGCTCTCTGCCTACCTCCTTTTTTAAACAGTGGTGTCACGTTTGCTAATTTCCAAACCACCGGGACCACCCCAGAGTCTAGTGAATTTTGGTAAATCGTCACTAGTGCATCTGCAATTTCCCTAGCCATCTGTTTTAGCACTCTGGGATGCATTCCATCAGTGCCAGGAGACTTGTATACCTTTAGCCCCATTAGCTTGCCCATCACGACCTCCTTAGTGATAACAATCCTCTCACGGTTCTCACCTGTCATAGCCTCATTTCTATCAGTCGCTGGTATGTTATTTGTGTCTTCCACTGTGAAGACCGACCCAAAAAACCTGTTCAGTCCCTCAGCCATTTCCTCATCTCCCATTATTAAAACTCCCTTCTCATCCTCTAAAGGACCAATATTTACCGTAGCCACTCTTTTTTGCTTTCTATATTTGTAAAACCTTTTGCTGTCTGTTTTTATATTCTGAGCAAGTTTACTCTCATACTCTATCTTACTCTTCTTTATAGCTTTTTTAGTAGCTTTCTGTTGCCCCTTAAATATTTCCCAGTCCTCTAGTCTCCCGCCAATCTTTGCCACTTTGTATGCTCTTTCCTTCAATTTGATACTCTCCCTTATTTCCTTAGATATCCATGGTCGATTTTCCCTCTTTCTACCGTCCTTCCTTTTTGTTGGTATAAACCTTTGCTGAGCACTGAAAAATCGCTTGGAAGGTTCTCCACTGTTCCTCAACTGTTCCACCATAAAGTCTTTGCTCCCAGTCTATCTTAGCTAGTTCTTCTCTCATCCCATTGTAATCTCCTTTGTTTAAACACAAAACACTAGTATTTGATTTTACCTTCTCACCCTCCATCTGTATTTTAAATTCCACCATATTGTGATCGCTCCTTCTGAGAGGATCCCTAACTATGAGATCATGAATCAGTCCTATTTCATTACACAGGACAAGATCTAGGACCGCTTGTTCCCTCGTAGGTCCCATTACATACTGTTCTAGGAAACTATCGCGGATACATTCTATAAACTCCTCCTCAAGGTTGCCTTGACCGACCTGGTTAAACCAATCGACATGTAGCTTAAAATCCCCCATGATAACTGCTGTACCATTTCTACATGCATCAGTTATCTCTTTGTTTATTGCCTGCCCCACCATAATGTTACTATTTGGTGGCCGATAGACTACTCCTATCAGTGACTTTTTCGCCTTACTATTCCTGATTTCCACCCAAATGGATTCAACCTTATCCTCCATAGCACCGATATCATCCCTAACTATTGCCCGGATGTCATCCTTAAATAACAGAGCTACACCACCTCCCTTACCACCCACTCTGTCCTTCCGAATAGTTTGATACCCTCGGATATTTAACTCCCAGCCGTCACCATCCTTTAACCATGTTTCAGTAATGGCCACTAAATCAGTCATTCACGATGATTTGTGCCATCAACTCATTTACTTTATTCCGAATACTACGAGCATTCAGGTAAAGTACACTTATGTTGGTTTTTTTACCTCTGTTTTGAATCTTAACATCTCCAGTTTTACTCCTTTTAGTATTACTGGGCCTATTCACTGAGCTCCCCTCAGTCACTGTACCTTGTACTGTCGCCCTTTTGATTTTTGACTATGTCTTCTCTGTCTTGCACTTTCCCCCTTACTTCCTTTGCTTCTGTCCCTGTTTTTGTTTTAGAACAGTACAGCACAGAACTGGCCCTTCGGCCCTCAATGTTGTGCCGAGCAATGATCACCCTACTCAAGCCCACGTATCCACCCTATACCAGTAACCCAACAACCCCCATTAACATTATTTTTTAGGACACTAAGGGCAATTTAGCCTGGCCAATCCACATAACCCGCACATCTTTGGACTGTGGGAGGAAACCGGAGCACCCGGAGGAAACCCACGCACACACTGGGAGGACGTGCAGACTCCGCACAGACAGTGACCCAGCCGGGAATCGAACCTGGGACCCTGGAGCTGTGAAGCATTGATGCTGACCACCATGCTACCGTACTACCTCCCAACTTCCTGCATCGGTTCCCATCCCCCTGCCACATTAGTTTAAACCCTCCCAACAGCTCTAGCAAACACCCCCCCTAGGACATCGGTTCCAGTCCTGCCCAGGTGCAGACCGCCCGGTTTGTACTGGTCCTACCTCCCCCAGAACCGGTCCCAATGCCCCAGGAATTTGAATCCCTCCCTCTTGCACCATCTCTCGAGCCACGCATTCATCCTATCTATCCTGACATTCCTACTCTGACTAGCTCGTGGCACTGGTAGCAATCCTGAGATTACTACCTTTGAGGTCCTACTTTTTAGTTTAACTCCTAACTCCCTGAATTCAGCTTGTAGGACCTCATCCCGTTTTTTTACCTATATCGTTGGTGCCTATGAGGCACCACGACAGCTGGCTGTTCACCCCCCCCCCCCCCCCCCCCCCCCCCCCCCCCCCCCCCCCACCCAGAATACCCTACAGCCGCTCCGAGACAGCCTTGACCCTTGCTCCAGGGAGGCAACATACCATCCTGGAGTCTCGATTGCGTCCACAGAAACGCCTGTCTATTCCCCTTACGATTGAGTCCCCTATCACTATAGCCCTGCCATTTTTCTTCCTGCCCTGCTGCGCAGCAGAGCCAGCCACGGTGCTATGAACCTGGCTGCTGCTGCGTTCCCCTGGTGAGCCATCTCCCTCAACAGTATCCAAAGCGGTATATCTGTTTTGCAGGGAGATGACCGCAGGGGACACCTGCACTGCCTTCCTACTCTTGCTCTTTCTTTTGGTCACCCATTTTCTATCTCCCTCATTAACTTTCACCTGAGGTGTGACCAACTCGCTAAACGTGCTATCCACGACCTCCTCAGTATCGCGGATAGAGCAAAGTGAGTCCATCCGCAGCTTCAGAACTGTCAAGCGGTCTAACAGGAGCTGCAACTGAACACACTTCTTGCATGTAAAAGAGCCAGGGACAGTGGACGTGTCCCTGAGCTCCCACATCGCACACGAGGAGCATGACACGGGTCTGGGATCTTCTGCCATGTCTTAAACCTTAGGTAAACTTATACAACTACGATTTCAAAATAAAAATAAATAAATTAGACAATGAAAGAAAGACTATTTACCAGTCACTTACCAGGGTTAAAAAGCACCTCCGAAAAAGCACCTCTCTCACTCTGCACCGAATTACCTCACTGCACCAAATTACCAAATTGCAATTCCCACTCTGGATGTGCCTCACTCCGACTGTGTCTCTTTGACCTGCGCAAGCTTCTTACCTGATATTCCCTAGAGGAGGTGGAAGGGTGGGGGACACTGCAAGTGTAGTGTCACGGGTTTAGCAACCGCCCGACTTGTTACAGGCACTCAAGTACTCACTCACCTTCACGACAGGCCCCTGCTCCCGCTTCCCAACGACCGTGGTTTTTTTTTTTTGGTTAGAGGAGGGGGTCGGGAGGGAAACACTGAGAAAGTGTTTCGGGTTGAACTCACTTGACAACAGCCCCTCCACAGACCACCTTCAAATTAGGCTGACCGCACTGCACGTATGCAAATCTCCCCGGAACAGCCTATCAGTAGCTCTGCTCTGCTGCCCTCTGCTGGATGCTTGCCTTCACTCAAACTCCTCGGGTCTCTTTCGCAGGTACACCTTCAAATTAGGCAGTCCGCACTGCACGTATGCAAATCTCCCCGGAACAGCCAATCAGTAGCTCTGCTCCCCTCTGCTGGATGCTTGCCGTCACTCAAACTCCTCGGGTCTCTTTCGCAGGTACACCTTCAAATTAGGCTGCAAATCTCCCCGGAACAGCCAATCAGTAGCTCTGCTCTGCTGCCCTCTGCTGGCCTTTGGGGCCACATAAATAAATGACAAAAAGGAATCAGGAATCACCCATAGTCACCATTAACACATACAGCCCCCCCCTTCCCCACCAACCCTCCCAGCCCCCCACCCCCCCATAATATTTGATGTAATCCAATTCTCTAAAGTGCGCAATGAATAACGCCCAAGAGTGCAGAACCCCTCCATCCTTCCCCTCAGTTCAAATTTGACCTTTTCAAGAGCCAAGAATTCCAGCAGGGCCCCCGCCACACCAGGGAACAGGGTGGAGAGGTTGATCTCCACCCTAACAGGATTGCCTGTGGGCGATAAACGAGGCGAAGGCTACAACATCTGCCTCCGCCCCCGTTTCCAACCCCGGCTGGACCGACACCCCGAATATGGCCTCCTGAGGGCCCGGGTCCAGTTTCACGTGCACCACTTTAGAGATTACCCTAAAAACCTCCTTCCAGTATTCTTCCAGCTTTGGACAGGAACAAAACATGCTCCCACCGCAACACTCACACATATCTTCTACCTCCTCAAAGAGCTGGTTTCTCCTTGCCCTATTTACCACCTTCACCTATATCAGCCCCAACCTCGCACACAAAGTGGAGGCGTTCGACATCTCGTAATTTCGAGGAATTAAACAAATACTGTGAAACTGGCAGTTGAATGTTCTTTTTACAATGGAAAAGTTGTTTTGAATGCTGTAAGCAATTAATGCTCTCATCATGTTAGTCTAATTGGGTTTTCTATAAATCATATAATAGGAGGGTTTTAACACAATTTGAATTACCATTTGAAAATAAAACATTAGTAATTGGGTGTTTCTTTGATAACTACGAGGTTATCTGGCAGATTGATTTTTGACAAACAGCTCATTTTCCAGAAAATGGGCAAGGTCTAGATCTGAGCCGAACATTTATCTGTTTCTGTTTTTCATTATACAGCTGCTTTCTGTCACAGTTATTTAAGAAGACATCTGTTCAGCTGTGTTGCGCTGGCCCATGTAGATAATTGCTGCCAAAGCTGAACTCCTGCAACCAGGCAGTTCACCATCTGTTTATTGATTGATTTGTATTTATTAAAATAATTTTGTTTGACAATACTGTGACCTAAATGGACAGGAATTTGCGATGAGAATAATGGTCAGGTTATAGGCACTCGCAGTTTTAATGGAAATCTAATAACAAATTCAGTGTTTTGCAAATACACAGTTAAATGTGGAAATCCAGAAGTACCTTGCTCCTTCACTGGCTGTATTTTTGCAGGTCTTACAGATAGGCTTATCATGTAACCTACTGTACTTGCCCAGTAGTTCCACACTGAAAAAGGCTAAAAATGTTGGGGCTGGTGCATTCAGGAGTAAGTGAATTTTCAACAATATGGAAAGTGGTGATGACTGCTGAACAAACCTCCCATCCCTACAAAAAGGATTTTACAGATTTGGAGTCTCATTCTTTAATACAATTACTGTTGTAGATTTTCCTACAATCCCATCTGAATTTCTCAGTAATTATTTTTATTTAGTATAAAATTGAACTCCTATTTTGCTTTATATTTCCAGTCTTGAATGTTATGGACTTATTTTTTAGATCCTACTGGGGATAGAAACAGAGGTGGGCAGGTGATGAAAATACCGAGCCAATCAGTTTCTCTGCGCTGGCGAGTTTCACTGGCACGATGGAGGGAGAGCCATGTTGAGATTTTAATGAGGGTGCACAGGCTGTATGCTTGGTTTGGGGGCAGACTAGGTGCTGGGAGGCGGATGCACAGCGGGGTTCCAGTCATGGTTTCCCCTGCAAATAATGTGGATGCGTAAAAGAGAAAATGTTAGAGTGCCCCATAACCATTGGCACAAATGTGGCATCAGGTCAGCGCAGATTGCAGGGAGAGTGGCAAGTAAGCACTCGAGTAGTGCAGGGGATTGCAGGGTCCAGGACATCTGAGTTGGGAAGCCAACTGAGCAGAAGGAAGGCAGAGCTGATAATGGAAGCACAAATCTCAGATTTCTGGTCCTGAGGTGATGAGGTGCAACGTCCTCTGCAGGATGGACATCAACCTGGTCATCAAGAGGACAGAGGAAAGGAACAAAAGGCAGGAAGGCGAGAGAGGACGTACTCTTTGCATAGGCCACTCCATCGAAGCTGGAGCTGCCTTGACATGGCCAAAGACCAGTGCTGCAAGAGACGATTACTGTTCAGGCAGATGGCCATATGTGCCCTGGTCACAGAAGACCTGACATCTCCACAATGGTCACAATTGCCAGTAAATCAAAGCCACTGTGACCCTGAATTTATTTGCCTCTAGATCCTGTGAAGGATTAGCTGCGGACCTTCTTGGCAACCTGCAAGCTATTGCTGTCCACTGCATCTTGCAGGTTGCTGATACTCTATTTACCAGAAGAACCCAGCCTTGCAGACACAGAAGGCACTGGGTTTTGCCTCCCATCACTGGATATCCCACAACAGGACTTCATTGATTGCGCTCATGTGGCCATCAAGACACCACCTGACTTTCTAATCAGATTTATCAACAGGAAAGGCCTCCATTCTTCAATGTTCAACTCTTCTGAAACCACCATGGTTTCCTCCACGTGCTCACTTCCTTTCCTGGCACCTGTCATGACTCCTTCATCCTTTACCCACCTTAATTCCTCCCTCAAACTCCATAGATGGATTCTGGGAAACAATTCTTGAAAAGATGGCTACTTGCCCCATACAAGTCAAGGTTACATAGATCAAAATTCTCTGGCTGTTCATTGGCGGCGGAATTCTCTAGTCCTGCCAGCAACACACCCCACCAGGATTTCCTGCTGGCCTGGGGTAGCTTCAATGAGGATTCCCATTGACAGCAGCGGGAGCAAAGTATCCCGCCGCCAGTGAGTGGAGTGACACTTCCCGCCTCTGGAAAACTCAGCTAAGAAACCGGAGAATCCGGCCCATAGTGTGGGCCATGCATTTTGTGAATGTTATTGTGCCCATTTCTGTGTGCACAGAGTGCTACTGCATATATGGCTTTCCATGTGATTAGTCATTCCTGTGCTTAAAAACCCTAAGCAATGATGGCGCACATGAGCTGAATGAGCCTCATTCTCAGTACATGACTCTGCATTACCTAAGGCAGCACTGACATGTGAGAGTGCAGCTGTTGCTGCTGGTCTTGGTAGATCCTCCTTTCCTGTAACTCCTGAGGACATGCGCCTGTATCCAGCTTAGGGGCAGTGTACTTGTCCTCCAAGCTCTTCCTGTACATTTGTGATATGCTAATCACAGTGCCAGCCTATCTATCTGCTTGGTGGGACCCATGGAGGTGAGTGTATTTAAGCTGGTGCACAGGCAAGGTGTGATGATGTTTTCTGTGAGGTGTGCTCTGGCAGCGCTTGACCCATTGCAGGAGTCAGTCTTTGTGTCTGGATGTCAGAGCCTGTGAGTCATGAAATCATGAGAATTCATCTTTTGTGAGCAGAGACTTCCCAATGCAGCTGAGTCTTTGGAATGTATTCAGATGGGCTGCAGTGCAATGCACTTCCTTAATCTACACATTCCAGATTCTATCCACCCTCTCCGTGGATACATCTCTTTCCTAATTTGCTCATGAGCAGTGATCCTAACGATTTCCATGGTAATGATGCATAAAAAAGTAATTCCTCCAGCCTTGACCTTTTTGTGGGCATGGTGAGTCCATTTCTTCGACAAGGACGAGAGAGAGAGAGAGATAGGCACTGTTTGTCTCTATAACCAATGTCTATTTCATAAGCATCTCCAAGTGGCAGGCCTTCAATTACGCTTTTGCTCTGAGCCTTGCTGAGAGCCAGAACTTGCCTGGGCCCAATTTCCTCGTGTGTTTAAGAGCACTTTGCATCCTCAGATTTCTCAGCTGCTGTGTCTGCTAGAGGATAAATAGCCAGACGTATGTCTTGAGGGTCTGGCAGTATATTCACCATATCAGAACAAATAAGGATATTGAACCTCTTTCCAAATGTGGAACCAGTTCCTCTGAACAACACTGCTCTGTTCCACGGTCTCTCATCACCTCAGTCCAGATCTGCTTGCTCTAAAAGTGGCCTACTGCCACCCTCTGGAAACAGGACATAGTTCTTCATCCTCACTGCCTCCTGCCCCCCAACTGCCTTCTACCCCACCCCAGGGGTAGATTTCAAATCCAAAAATAGTCCAATGTCCATTTCCTGGCCTGAGAAGGAAATTGTGCTTTGTATCTCAGTGTGAGTTCTTCAGCCGACTTGGTCAAAGAGCCCCCACACATCCCCAGTAACGCTTATCTTGTTGGAACAAATGCTGGATTACAAGAAATTTCCTTTGACAAGTCCACAAAACTATAGGCAGCTGTTAGTGAGCGGTGAGCATCAATTACAGTTCCTTCACCTCTGAGAGCAACATTTGGGCCACTGTTTGTCTATTCTATAATTTCTCTAATTTCACTAAAACATTAAAAATGTACAGATAATTATCAATTTTCCCATCTGTAGGAGTGGCAATGCCTGTCACTAGAATTTGCACTGAAATTTGTCACTTGTATGTGGGTATCTTTTCATCGACTTGATAATGGCATTTATTGGTTTCAGCAATTCATAAAGACTCAAAAGAATTTCACTATTGCCTGCCTTGCTACTTGCCTCCACTTGCAGACACATTGTCCTTAGATAAGCCAAAAGCTACTCTCTTTTTCTCTCTCTCTCTCTTTCTCTGCATTTTCCAAAGGCTCCCTTTTCTAGCCTCTTACAAGCAGCAACTTCAACTGTCTCATCCTCTCACTGATATTTGCGCCCACTAGGCGCCTGTGTTGCTTGTGTTTCTTATTCCATTCATCTTACCCATTACTGTCCCTTGGGCTGTCAACAAAACAACAATTACTGCCCCCTTTCCATTTTCCTCTAGAATATCCATTATTAATGAATAAGGCTCTTGCTATCTGTGATTTGCAGTGTAGAAAGCACTGCTGCTAATTTGCACATAGTGAGCTCGACAAACGGTGACCAAATAATCTGCTTTGAGTTTTGACTGAGGGATAATTATTTGCCAGGATGCTAGGAAATCTCCTAAATTCCCTGAATAGTACCATTGAATCTTTTGCATCCATCTGAGAGGGCAAATCAGCTGCGATATTAATGGCTCTTTCTGGAAGATGTCTTAATTCCCGTCAGTGGCGAACAGCCACTAGGCAAGCTTGCATTTGCTGCTGTGATCAACTGTTTGCAGTTTTTCCAAGCTCCGTAAAATGATCTGCTTGTCAGAATATCCTGCCACCCCTTGATCCTACACACAAAAATCAAGAATTCTATGTTCTGAAAGAAGTGAAAAGAAATTTGATTGAAGCTAATTGCCATTGCAAGGATCACCAAAATATGTTTGTTCAATTTGAGTTGTTTCAGTAGGCTTTTGAGGACTTGCATACTCTTCAGTTAAATAATATAAATCAGTCAATCTGTTGATATTCAACTTTGGAATTATGTAGTTCTTAATGGGCGATTCAGCTAATGATATTATTTGAAGTTGATGGCATCTTTAGTAGCTCAATCTGTTTGTCTTCTGCGCATCTATTTGAATTCATGCTGGCATGAAATCACCTGAGTTGAATCTTTTTTTTTAAATTAAGGAGCAATTTATTGTGGCCAATTCACCTACTCTGCACATCTTTGGGTTGTGGGGATGAAACCCACTCTGGCACGGGGAGAATATGTAAACTCCACACTGATAGTGACCCAGGGCCAGGATCGAACCCGGGTCCTCAGCATCGTAGGCAGCAGTGCTAGCCACTTTTGACGCACTAGATATCATAAAAGGGTGAAAAAGTGATTCATTTGAAAGTTGTTCAAAAATACAGAAGTATATCAAAGAAAATGAGGGATTTATGGAAAAGAACCAAGTGTGAAAATTGTTGCAATCTAGAGTCTAGGATCTGCTGAAGCTAGTTTGAAGTCTAAGATGCCATATTGGAAGCAGCACTGCACTGCACCACATTTTTATAGATTAAGCTTGTCCTGATGTATCAAAGCTGTACAGAATATGCCTGCCTGACCTGAACATTTTGATATGAAAAGGCCCACTTGTGTGTCAATACTATCACTCTGCTTTGCTTTTTTAAACGTCATTCATGGGATGTGGGCATTGTTGTCTGGACAATTAAAGAACATTAGTGAACCAGATAGTATTTTTATTTACAACAATGGACAAAGGTTTCATGCTCTGGGGCATCATATGGAAATCTAACACTTTTTTTCCCCTTCTGTTTTGATAGGTGGCCGCAACATGACCATTTCACTCCAGTCACGGACAGGACACACCCACATGCCCTCAGTGGTCGGGGTGCTGGTGTTCACCCAGTTCTGGTTTTGGTTCCCTCATTCACATTTTTTGTCCCTGGCCTTCACTCCAACTGCAGTCATTGGGCTTAACAAGGATCTCAAGGTAACTTGATTTGATGTATTATCTTTTTTAACTCCTTGCTACTCCATGTGCCTTTTGGGATTTGTTTTATCAAGAGTCAAAATGTGATGTGATTGTGTTGGTGGGAATGATATCAGAAGTTCTATTTGATTGTCACGACATCTGATGTGATAGAGTGAAATGTTTTAACACTGCATAATGTATTTGTTTATGTATTTTTATTCCGGGGAAGGATGGTGAAGTGGGCCTATGATTCTTCTGGTCCTGTCTCAACATAGCAATGTTCCATCTGTTGCAATTCGGCAGGCCTGCTTCCCCTGGCATGGAATGGCTGTTTTGTCATGTTTTCTGCAGCTGAGTCAATTATGAACTAGTGAAACCATCAAAGTTGACCCGCTATTTTCAGAGTTCCTGTTGAACCTGCCCATCTCGTGTAACGCCCTCAGTCAAGTAGGGGGTTGATTAGTTCAGTTGGCTGGATGGCTGGTTTGTGATGCGGACCGGCGCCAACAGCGCGCATTCAATTCCCTCAGATTAAATTGCCACCGGTCAGTTCTCAAAGGGGCAAGCAGCTTCTGGTCCTCTGGGACTGTAGTGTCATTTATATTTACTTCAGTCAAGACTTTCGTTGCTGACGGCATTGCCTCAACAAGCAATTCCCTACTTCTAGTAGATCTGAAGAAGTCAAATGGACTCAAAACATTAACTCTGTTTCTCTCTCCACAGCTGCTGCCTGACCGGCTGAGTTTTTCCAGCATTTTTTGTTTTTAGATTTCTGTTTCAGATTTCCAGCATCCGCAATATTTTGATTTTATTTACCCAACTTTTATTTGCTGACCTCTTCACCACATTGAGGTGAGGGTCAGATTTTAAAGAGGTCAGACAGTGAGGGCAGCGGAGAAAGATGGTTCATAGTGCAGGCAACATTCAGAACGAGAACTGATGAAAGGCAACAAATCAGTTTGTTGGCAGCATGTGTTAGTTGCCAACCAGAAAAGAAAGTAAAAAGTAACTGCTCCTCTCCAAAAGAGAATGAATGCTGAGCACATTATTAAATGAGTGAAAGTAGACCAAGATTGTACCTTGAAATTTATAACTTCAACAACTACCATCTGAAACAGGAAGTAATCAAAGTTCTACAGTCTTCAGTTCTTAATGGAAGTTTCAGCAGAATGTTATATAATTTAAGAGTAGAAAATGCAACTCTGTGATGTTTGTATTATGATGTACAATAGAAGGGCAAGTGGTAGAGAAATGGATAGTTAAATATCCATTCATGTCATATGTAGCTCGGTGATTGTACCCTCACCTCTGAATCAGAGGTTGTAGGTTCGACTCCCACTCCCAAGATTTGAGCACATCATCTAGGCAGATACTGAGAGGCTCTGTTCCATGTGAGGTGGCATCGTTTGGATAAGATGCTATTCGAGGTGCAATTTATGTGTCCTCAGATGGATGTAAAAGATACCATGACTATATGAGGAAGAACCGGGAAGTTGTAGTGGTATCCTGTCCATTATTCGTGTCTCAATCAGTCCCTGAAATAGATCACCTAGTCATTTTCTTAAATTAAAGTAACAGCTACACTAAAGATATACTTAATTGGCTGTAGAGACCCGAGGTCATGAAAGGTGCTATAAACAAATGAACTCAAACACACAGTTGTTCCAAAGTATTAAAACGTGAATTCTAACCTTACTTCTTGGGGCTTGTTTAATTTTTTCTGAACATATGTATGATATTCTTTGTTCACAGATGCCAAAAGTCCAGTGCCGGTCGAATTGTAAGCCATCAACGTTTGCCTATCCTGCTCCTCTGGAGGTTCCGAAAGAGAAAGAAAAAGAAAAGGTCTGCTTCCTATGGCATTTCCATTCAAATAAAGATGAAGAAGAGCAAATGCTCTGTAACCCAAATGTATAATTAAAGTGGATTGAAGATCAACTTGATCATAGAGATTCAAATATTCTTGTTTTTCATATTCTTGTTCCCCTCTTGCATAAAAATCTTGCATTCTGTTTATGTATTTTCCCCAAATTTCATGGAGCTAGCATTATTGCTTCACAGCGCCAGGAACCAGGCTCGATTCCCGGTTTGGGTCACTGTCTGTGTGGAGTCTGCACGTTCTCCCCGTGTCTGCGTGGGTTTCCTCCGGGTGCTCTGGTTTCCCCCCGCAAGTCCTGAAAGACGTGTTTGTTAGGTGAATTAGACATTCTGAATTCTCGCTCAGCTTACCCGAACAGGCGCCACAGTGTAGCGACTAGGGGATTTTCACCGTAACTTCACTGCAGTGTTAATGTAAGCCTATTTGTGACACTAATAAAGATTATTATTATTATATTGAGTATTTCTGTCCAAAGTATCAGTAGCTCGACAATTTAATTTGTGCACGGGTGCTTGTTCAGTTTTGCCCTTGTTTATTTTTTTGAAGGATAGTTATAAAATAGATAACTTCGCTTATAGGTTACCTGTTTGCTATTGTTTCTGTTGTCATCTGGTAGTTTAACCTAGAATCCTCTTTCTAAAATTTGAGAAGCATTTCTGTTCAATTTTCTAGTTCTGTGATTTTAGGCTTGGTCTGAAGAGTTGTAATCTGTTAAACTCTCAGGTTTCCACAGCTGTCCTGTCAATCACTGCCAAAGCAAAGAAGAAGGAGAAGGAGAAGGAAAAAGAAAAGGGAAAGGAAAAAGAGGAAGAAAAAATGGATGTTGTAAGTACAAACTGAGTACACACTGCTTCATGAATTATTAATGTTTCATTGCTTTTGAACAAGATCAAACTAATGTTAAAATGATATCCAAATATGGCTTGATTAACTTAATTGATCATCTAAATGTGGTTATATGTTAATTTCACTGATTTTTTATCATTTTTAGGAAGAGACTGAGAAAAAGGATGAAGACAAAGAGAAAGAAAAGAAAAAGGAGCCAGAGCCAAGCAGTCAGTTATTGGAGAACCCAGCCCGAGTGATGCCTGCTCAGCTTAAAGTCTTGGTTATGCCAGAAGGGTGCAGGTACCAGCCGTTTAAACCCGTGAGTAATGCTTTTTCAAAATCTTGTCAGTTAATGGCAAAGTACATAACTTGAGCCTGACTCTGCTCTACAATTGTAATAATGTATAAGCAGGTATATGACCTACTTTGTGTTGCCACCCAAAACATTTTTCTCTTTCATTTTCAGCTATGTAGGTATCAACCATCGACTTATGCTCTGTTGTTCAGTTGTATGAAACTTATGTCGGCGACTTCCACTCTTACCTTTGTGGTTGTATTACCTGTGTGGTTGGAAGCAAAGAATCTCCTGCAGTGGCTTCTCTTAAAACCCCCCAAACCAAATACCTTGCCTGTAGACCACCTTCCTCTTCACCTCCTCCTCCCCCCAATCCCCATCTAGTCTTGACACCTGTTTCTCATCAACGTGCATCCTCTTGGCAGCATAACCTGATTTTAGAGTCATGTTCCAAATTGATGCTACCAGCACCTAGCTCTTCCTCACAACCACATATCTCGACTCCTCTATTGAATCTTAGAATGAATGCAGTTCTGAAGGAAGCCATTCAGTCCCATTGTATCTGTGCTGGCTTGCTGCAAGAACAACTCACCTATTCCCACTTCCCTGCCTTTTCCTTGCAGGCCTGCAAAAATTTCTCTTCAGATAATTATCAGATATTCAGATATTGTTGTGAAACCAACATTCAGTCTTGGATCAGCCAGAATTTCCTCTAATTAAACTTTGGAAAAACTGATTTCATTGTCTTCCATCCCTACCACAAACCTCATTCCCTATTTACTAATTCCATTCCTTTACTTGGTCGTCTGATCCCTATGTGACCTCGTAACAGCCCTACAACCCTCCAAGTGAAAATATGTAGGCAAATTTCCAAGTGCCAAAAAAAAGGGCAATAATAGTTGGGAACTTCAACTACTCTAATATAAACTGGGATATGAACAGTGTAATGAACTGTATCCAAAATAACTTTTTTTAGCCAGCATGTAACAAATCCAACGACCGGGAGTGCAAATCTAGGTTTAGTGATAGAAAATGAAGTTGAGCAAGTGGGAATAGGGACCATAATGCAGTTAGAGTTAGAAAAGTTATAGAACAGGATAAAGATGTAATGAAAAAAAAAATGAAAATCGCTAATTGTCATAAGTAGGCTTCAAATGAAGTTACTGTGAAAAGCCCCCAGTTGCCACATTCCGGTGCCTGTTCAGGAGGCTGGTATCGGAATTGAACCGTGCTGCTGGCCTGCCTTGGTCTGCTTTAAAAGCCAGCGATTCAGCCCTGTTCTAAACCAGCCTCTGCTGGAACAGGAGTAAAAGTAAATTAGGGAAAGATAAATTTTACAAAGCTGAGAGATGATCTGGCAAAAGAGGCTGGTTACAGCTACTTGAAGGGATATATGTGGCAGACCAATAGAAGGCATTCAAAAGCAAGCTTCGACGGGCACAGTGTAGACATGATCCCACAAAGAAAAAGGGCGGTAAAAAGAAAGCTTGCAGTAATCACAAAAAACTTAATACTGTAGAGAAGGAGTACAGAAGCTACAGGTAAAATATTAGCAGGTAAAATCAAAAACCTAAAGATATCGTATCAGTATTTTTAAGAGCAAGAGAATATTAAGGAACGGGTAGGGTCTATCAGAGATGTGTAGGGTAACTTGTGCGCTGATGCTGAAGACGTGGGCAGGGTTTCAATGAATACTTTGCATCTGTCTTCACTAAGGAGAGGGATGATGCAGATATTCTAGTTCAAGAAGAGGAGTGCGAAATATTAGATGCAATAGGCATAGTGAGAGAGGAAGTGCTGGAGGGACTGACATCCTTGAACGTGGATAAATCATCAGAACCGGATATATTGTATCCCAGGCTGTTACAGAAAAGCAGAAGGGAAATACCAGATGTTCTGAAGATTGTTTTCCTATCCCTACTAGATATGGGGGAGGTACCAGAGTATTGGTGGTCTGTGAACATTATACTGTTGTACCTTAAACTTGGGTCAACGAGTATTACAGACAAAACATGCAAATTCTCAACTTATCGTACAACAATCTCCTTTGTTGTACCGTGCCAAGTTACCCCAAAAGTATTAAAACACCACTATACAGGGCACCAGAAGCTCTGTTACACACAGTTTCAGACTCTGTTCCACAAAAGGTGTCAAAATTCACGGCTTGGATCTAAATACCACCCGTTAAGAGGCGAGGTGATCGGACGTTTTCCTAATGTCCTTTCTGAGTCCCGGACCCAGGGCGCAGCTTCTTCCAATGATTATTCCTGCAGGTTATGGCTTCAGAAGTTCCTTTATCTCTTTTTTAATACAGATCTTGCTCATGCTTCCAGTCACATACTCACAGGCCAACACTAATCAATCAGTGCCCTTTCTGGTCACAAATGCACGAGAGTCACGCTCACCAGCTTTGACAAAGGGTCACCTGGACCCGAAACGTTAGCTCTTTTCTCTCCCTACAGATGCTGAGACCTGCTGAGATTTTCCAGCATTTTTTCTTTGGTAGTCGTGCTCACTCGGTGGAGTCATAATTCTCTCAGGAGTACAACACACAAGGATCTGTGTTCGATCAGTTACTATCCAATCAGCTCATATGCTGACTCCCTGGCTGCACATCCTGTTCACTGCAGACCCATGCAGCCTTGATGCTCCCACAGTCCTTAGCCTGATACAAAGTTAGCTCTTTTAACCATTAGGCTTTGCTGGTGCCTTTACGAATACCCATCAGGCTGCAGTACCATTATTTAAAAAAGGTATGAGAAATGGGCCAAATAATTATAGGCCAGTCAGTCTGACTTCGGTGGTGGGCAAATTGTTTGAATTAATTCTGAGAGATGAAATAAACTGTCACTTAGAAAGGAACTGATTAATCAGGGATAGTCAGCATGGTTTTGTACGGGAAAGATATTGTCTTACTAATGTGAAACAAATTTTTTTGAGCAAGGTTGATGATGGTAGTACATTAGATGTTGTCTGCATGTATTTTGGTAAGGCATTTGATGAAGTCCCACATGGCAGACTGGTCAGAAAACTAAAGGTCCATGGGATACAGGGGAATGTGGCCAAGTTGGATCAAAAATTGGCTCAGCGACAGGAAAAAAAGGGTAATGATTGATTTTTGCAAAGGGAAAAGGGTTTCCAGTGGCATTCCACAGGGCTCAGTGCTGGGTCCCTTGCTGTTTATTCTGTACATTAATGATTTGGACTTAAATGTGGGAGACGTGAGTGGGAAATTTTCAGATGATACAAAAATTGGCCATGTAGTTACTCTGAAGAAGTTACAAAGGAGATTTACAGGGAAGTTGCCAGGATATAAAAATTGCAGCTATGAGAAAAGATTGGATAGACTGGGGTTGTTTTCCTTGGGACTGGGGGGAGATCTCTGATTGAGATTATCAGGGGCCGAGATAGAGAAGACAAAGATGCACTGTTTTCCCTTGTGGAGATATCAATTACCAAGGGGCGCAAGTGTAAGGTGATTGCTCGAAGGAGTAGATGGGACATGAGGAAAAACCTCTTCACCCAAAGGGTGAAGTTTGAATTTTGCTACCTGGTTTGGAGGCAGGAACACTCAACTCATTTAAAAGGTATCTGGATCCACACCCAAAGTGTTTTATAACCTGTAAGGCTACTGGGTGGGTGCTGAAAGGTGGGATTAGAATGGATGGCTAGTTTTTCATTGTTTTGACCGGCACACGAACAATGGGCTGAATGGCCTCTATGCTATAACATTTCAGTGGTTTTATGGTTAACACTTGTCTCTACCACTTGTCCTAATATTCCCATCTTTGGCTCTGTATGTACATGTGTGTCTCTTTGCCCTTGCTGTTTTGCTGTCTGTCCTTTTTGTCTTCTGTCCTTTCTCCTTTTCGCTTTTATTCTTGCTCTCCAGTCTCCGCAGGTACCTGCGAACAATTATTTTTTTGTTGTTGCTGAAAGTAGGTGCAGGGCTATATTCTGGTATGCTTCAGGGAATATTTTTATGGAACGTTTTGCCCTGTAAATTAAAGGGGTCTGAACCAATGATGAGTTTTTTTTTAAAAAAATATTTTTTTTTTTTTAGAGTTCCCAATTATTATTATTTTCCAATTAAGAGGCAATTTAGCATGGCCAATCCACCTAACCTGCACATCTTTTGAGTTGTGGGAGCGAAACCCACGCAGACACAGGGAGAATATGCAAACTCCACATTGACTGTGACCCAGGACCAGGATTCGAACCCAGGTCCTCAGCGCTGCAGTCCCAGTACTATCCACTGCACCACCATGTTGCCCGCAGCTATGATGAGTTAATGGAAGAATCGGGCTTGGTGTGCCTGAATAGTCTGTCCTCATTCCAGGCTTCTTTTAATTGTTAATGCAGGCCTGAGCGTATAATTCTGGAGTAGGTCAGTGGAATCATTTCTTGTTAAATTGCTTCAGACTTAAATATCTTCAGACTATTGATCAAAATTGTATTGCCCACTTAGTGCAAAAGCCCTGTATGAATTAATTTAACTTATATGCATGGGCACTGATGTTATAAGAATGCATTGCAGTATATCATTCCACATTCTCGGCTGGGTCACTGTCTGTGCGGAGTCTGCACGTCCTCCCCGTGTGTGCGTGGGTTTCCTCTGGGTGCTCCGGTTTCCTCCCACAGTCCAAAGATGTGCGGGTTAGGTGGATTGGCCGGGCTAAAATTGCCCTTAGTGTCCTAAAAAAATAAGATTAATGGGGGTTGTTGGGTTACTGGTATAGGGTGGATATGTGGGCTTAGGTAGGGTGATCATTGCTCGGCACAACATCGAGGGCCGAAGGGCCTGTTCTGTGCTGTACTGTTCTATCTATCTATCTGCAAGTAACATTGGTCTAATGAGCTTGCTATCCCAATGTTAATATCAAAAATATTATTCGGTCTCGTGATAGGCATTATGTATTCTTAAACACAGCAGTACAAATCATTATGTATGTTTATTTTCTCCATTGGAATTCTACAACTAAGCCAGAAGATCCACGGAAAGTTCTAGGAATCCCGTTTGAATACCAACAATGTAGATGTTGAAACTTGATTTCCATAAAAATCCGGAATTAAATATCTAATGACAACCATAAAATCAGTGTGTATTGTTGTAAAAACCCATTTGGTTCACTAATGTCCTTCAGGGAAGGAAATCTGCCATCCTTACCTGATCTAGCCTACATGTGACTCTAGACTCACAGTAATGTGGTTGACTTAACCCCCTCCGGGATGGGCGATAAAGGCTGGCCCACAGCAACCTGTCAACGAATGGGGAAAAAAAGAAATATACATTGCATAGCTTTTTAAATTGTCACTTCTTAATGACTTCAGTTCTGTTATAAATATGGTCAAAATCTATTGTTGCAGCTGTCAATTGGAGGGATTATAATTCTAAAGGACACGAGTGAAGAGACAGAAGAGCTTGTGGAACCCGTTGATGCTCATGGACCCAAAATTGAGGAAGAAGAGGAAGAGCCTGAACCACCAGAGCCATTTGAATATATTGATGATTAAGCAAAGTAAGTGCTGTGACTTGCCAAACATTCTTCTATTCTCTTTGCATTGAAATATCACTGGAACCATTGCAACAACTCTACTCGTTTATATAAAACTTTCAGCCTAAGATTGCGTAACTGTTCTTAAATCTATTTTCTTCTCAACTACTTCCCACCATCACCTTGCCCCACAGCTCAATGATGAGTCACTGCTGAGTTGCGTGCGTTTGGGCCTTTGTTTTCTTCATCCATTTTTATTTGGTTCCCTTTCTGAAAGTCCTTGCTTCTGTTGGTGTGCAGTTCTATAGCTAGCAATCACCCATATATGAAATCATCATATGGCTATTCTTCATGCATGAGACTAAGATGGTTAGTATAGTATTGTACCCTGAGAGGGTCAGAAAACATCAATTCTATCTATTGGAACACCCACGCATCTGAACTCA
Source organism: Scyliorhinus canicula (assembly GCF_902713615.1). Taxonomy (NCBI): domain Eukaryota; kingdom Metazoa; phylum Chordata; class Chondrichthyes; order Carcharhiniformes; family Scyliorhinidae; genus Scyliorhinus; species Scyliorhinus canicula. The sequence continues at coordinate 125,205,449 of NC_052158.1, read as the reverse complement.
TTGGCCAGAACCATTGGATGCCCCTCAGAAAACTTGCGATCTGCAACTTAGCAGTGCTCTGTGCTGGCAAACTGTCTACTTTTGGCTGGGTACATTCTCAGCAGTACACCCAATTCAGGAAGCCAGACCCTGCTGTTATCCATCTAAGACCTCCAGGCGTGGCTATATCTATATGGTGAAAGAGTATGCACAATATGGTGAAAGAGTATGCACAACATCAAGCAAACAGATCTTCAATATGTAGGAATTTCTTGACAACTTGTTTTGGAGAGTCTTAACATGGTATTAGTAACCTAGCTAACAGATAAACCCAAATCTGGCTTTGTGTAGTTTTAGGATAATCTTCAGTTGGCCGTTCTTGTGCAACATCAAATAATCTTACATCACTTAAAATAGCTGCCTTAAGGAATGTCATAAGGGATAAAGAGGATTAATCCTAAATGTAACTTTATGATTTTACTGAATTAAAATATTTTGGGTTTAAAGCTGACTGATTTATAATGAAAAGTCTAAGTAAAACATTTTTGCAGAAAAGAGTTATTGAATGGCTCGTTCTAATTATTCCTTTTATCCTTCCACAAGATTGTGAATGGAAATTCGGAAGATATCCGCACCATGTTCCAACATTTTAGTTTAATTGAAGATGCCCATTCAATATATGTAATCCATGGCATACGTCTGCAGAATGGGCTACAACGATTTACAGTCTGTGTTGGTTATTCTTGGAACAGCTGCAAGAGATTTATTATACATTGTAAAACTTGAACATACATTAACAAAATCAATAAACCACTTTTGAGTTTAAAAAAAAAAGCATTCTTGGTTTAATTCTGCTATTGGCACTTGAGCTCAGCTGGATGTTGTAAATTCAGATCTTGTAAATTCAGAAATATGCAGTCCCACAAATTTCAGACCTGCCACAGTCAAGAAATTTAGAAACTGGGAGAAGGAGTAGGCCATTTGGCATTTTGAGCCTGCTTTACCATTCAATATGGTCATAGCTGATCCTCTCTCTCAATGCCATATGACCGCTTTCTTCCCATACATTTTGATGCCATTAAAATCTAAAATATGATCTATCTCTTTCTTGAATACATTCAGTGACTTAGCCTCCACAGCTTTCTGTGGTGGAGAATTTCACAGGTTCACTACCTTTTGAGTGAAGAAACCTTTCCTCATCTCAGTCCTAAATGGCCGACCCTGTATTCTGAAACTGTCCTCTGGTTCTAGATTCCCCAACCGGGGAAAACATCCTCCCTGCAGCTAGTCTGACCAGACGTGTTATAATTTTATATATTTCAATCAGATCTCCTGTCATCCTTCTAAACTCTAGTGAGTACAGGCTGATTTGAACCAATCTCCTCATAGGACTGTCCCACCAACCCTGATATCAGCCTAGTGAGCCTCTGCTGCACTCCCTCTATGGCAAGTATATACTTTCTTAGGTAGCCATGATGTGGAAATGCTGGCTTTGGACTGAGGTGGGCACAGTAAGAAATCTTTGAATATCATGTTAAAGTCCAACAGGTTCATTTGGAATCACTAGCTTTCGGAGCTGCGCTTTAACCTGGTGTTGTAAGACTTCTTACTTGAGGGCATCTTGAAACCCATCGTACAAGGAACCCCCAGCTTCTAACGTGACACTACGGACTTTACTGAAACTCAGCACCCATGGACCAGTTGAACCAGGAACATTCCTCGTCACCATGGATGCCTCAGCACTCTACACCAGCATTCCCCATGACAGCGACATTGCTGCAACAGCCTCAGTACTCAACACCAACAACTGCCAATCTCCAGATGCAATTCTACAACTCATCCGCTTCATCCTGGTTCACTACGTCTTATTTAAGACTCACCTGATGAAGGAGCTGTGCTCTGAAAGCTAAGACTTCTTACTTTCTTAGGTAGGAGATCAAAACTGCTTGCAACACATCTGATGTGGTCTCACCAAGGCCCTGTATAACTGCAGTAATGCATCCTACTCAAATCCTCTTGCAATGAAGGCCAACATCCATTTGCCTTCCTAATTGCTTGCTGCACTTGATTCTCCTGTTTCATTGACTGCTATACACGGACAGCTGGATACCGTTGTGCATCCACACTTTCCAATATATCATTTAAATAATAACTCATTTTTCATACCGAAGTATATAACTAGCCACATTGTGTTGCATCTGCCATGTGTTTGTCCATTCACTCAACTTATCTAAATTACCTTGAAGCCTCCTTGCATCCTCCTCCCAATTCTGCCCAGTTTTGTCATCAGTAAACTTGGGAATGTTACATTTGGTTCCCACATCCAGGTCATGTATATCGTGAACAGCTGGGGCCCGCGCACTGATCCCTGAGGTACCCCACTAGTCACTGCCTACCACTCGGAAAAAGACCCATTTATTCCCATTCTGTTTCCTGTCTGTCAACCAATTCTCGATCCATGCCAGTAAATTACCCCCGATCTAATGTGCTTTTGTTTTGCCCACTAACCTCTTATGAGGGATAGAACATAGAACAGTACAGCACAGAACAGGCCCTTCGGCCCTCGATGTTGTGCCGAGCAATGATCACCCTACTTAAACCCACGTAACCCGTATAGCCGTAACCCAACAATCCCCCCATTAACCTTACACTATGGGCAATTTAGCATGGCCAATCCACCTAACCCGCACATCTTTGGACTGTGGGAGGAAACCGGAGCACCCGGAGGAAACCCACGCACACACGGGGAGCACGTGCAGACTCCACACAGACAGTGACCCAGCCGGGAATCGAACCTGGGACCCTGGAGCTGTGAAGCATTGATGCTAACCACCATGCTACCGTGAGGCCCCTATCTTGTCAAAAGCCTTTTGAAAGCCCAAATACATCACATTGTTCCCTATTCTACTAACTACATCCTCAAAAAACTCCAGTGGATTTGTTAAGCAAGATGTGCCTTCTATAAACCCCATTCCCATTAATGCTTTCCAAGTGTTCTGTTCTCACATCTACTATTGATGACAAGCTAACTGGCCTTTAATTCTCCCTTTTTTTCTCTCCCTGCCTTTTTAAATAGTGGGATTACATATGCCATCCTTCAGTCAGTAGGAACTGCTCCAGAGCCTATAGATACTTGGAAGGTGACCACTAATGCATCCAATATTTACAGGGCCACTTCTTTTAATATTCTGGAATGACGCTCATCAGACCCGGGTGATTTGTCAGCCTACAACCCCATTAATTTCCCCGGCACCATTTTCTTCTTATTACTGATCCAACATCTTATTAGACCCTTGGTTCCCTAATATTTCTGGGAGGTTATTTGTGGTCTCTTTTGTGAAAACAGATCCAAAGTAGGTTTTCAACTCTTCTGCCATTTCTTTGTTCCCCATTATAGATTCCCCAGTTTCTGCCCGCTTTTAGGATCTCAGTCACTATTTTCCCCCCACTCGATCAAATTTTTTCCCCTCTTTTGCCGAACTCCAAAATTCTCCCAATCCTCAGGCTTGCTGCTTTATTTTTCTGACAATTTTATATGATTCCTCTTTGGATTTAATATTATCCCTAATTTATTTTGTAAACATGGTGACCCAAACCTTCCAGCATCCAAACTCTGGTTGGGTGTCGTGGGTATCTGCAGAAATCCGGACACACACAATGAAAACTACCTGGGAAGTTTTATAGAACCTACAGTGCAGAAGGAGGCCATTTGGCCCATCGAGTCTGCACCGGTACTTGGAAAGAGCACCTCGTAACCCCACCTAAGCTTTTTCGGACACCAAGGGCAATTTAGCATGGCCAATCCGCCTAACCTGCACATCTTTGGACAGTTTGAGGAAACCGGAGTACCTGGAGGAGACCCATGTAGACACTGGGAGAACATGCAGTCTCCGCATAGACAGTGACCCAAGCCGGGAATTGAACCTAGGACCCAGGAGCTGTGAAGCCACTGTGCTACCGTGCCGCCCTAAACTTTAAACTTCCAATGGATTGATTTCCACAGTACAGACCTTCTGCAAATGTCTCAGGCCATGAGATTAGGTCAGGGCCTTGGGCCAGATTTGCGGGATTTAACTGGATGCCTACACAGTAAATATTGCGCTGTTAATACGTGTTCTTAACTAAGTGACTAACCACATAACTAACCTGAGCATTAGAATCAATTCCCCATCCAAACTGACTTGTCTGCCCTCCCAAATTGACTCAACCGCCCGACCACCTCTGCACCCGACTCCCCCTCTGCCAGCTGTCTATTGTCTTCCCTAGCTACTTGCTTTCTTTTCACCTTCTCGGGGCTTTTAGGGGCGACGGAAAAAAGGGTGTCAATCTATGGAGCAGCTCATAATCATCAGCCATCTCTGCTGTATGTCTGTCCATTTTAACCCTCTGGTCTTCAACATGGGTTCCTACTACCAAAGAAAGTGAATCTTTAAATTCTTCCAAGAAAATTACTCCCTAAGAGTTCCATATGTTGTCTTCATCTTTAATGTTGTATCCAATGGTTTAAATTATTTTGCTTTACCCTTTCAAACTCAATATAGGCCTGCTCAGGCTGCCGTGCATCTGTCTGCTGCCTTAGGGGCCAACTCGTATGCATTTAGAATAGCCTTTTTACTGCATCACAATCCACACTTACCTCGTGCAGTCAATTCCAGCCCCACTTGACCCAGAGCTACAACACAGGTAAAATTAAATTTTATTCAATATACCCGTGGTCTTTGAGTCCAGTAAACTGCAGTCACCAAGTTTGTAACTTACAAAAATAACCTTTTATTATGCACTGCATTATAATTTAATGGATCAAAAATGTAACCATGAAATACCCCTTTCCCAGCCTCCCCTTCCTAACTACCCCCCTCTATAATACACACACACGCAAACAGAGGGGAAAGGGAAAGAAAATATTAATTTTTTAAAAATGGATAAAGATCTTTGGTTTCTAGTTGGTGTCATTCTGCAGTTCAGCTTTTGTTTTGATGCTTATAGGCTTGAGATGGTTTTCTCTGGCAAGGTTGTTTATCTTCTCTTCAGGCTCAGCACATTCCAAGTTCACAGCAAGGGATGCGCTTGGCATTCACTGCTTTCAGGACAATAAAGTAGTTCTTTTACTTGAGCAAGCTGGAGAGAGAGTGTTCCTTTCACTTCCAAGATTTAAATGCTTCTGCCCAATTCTCCCAAAGTATCACACAGGAACCAATCACTGACCGTAGGCAGGCAGAACACTATCCCTGGCCTACTCACTGGTGGCCTACTCACTGGTTGCCAACCAACCAATCGATCCAGCTCCCTCCAAATCTGGTTCCTAAGATCCACTCAGTTCCGAGGAGTCTGATTTCTTTCCTAAAACAAAACCTGGAATCTTGATAAGGAGGCTGCTTCAACTCTTCTGCTTAAAGGTACACCCTGATTATGGGTCCACGGACCAACATAACATTTAAAAAGTGTGAACAAAGGAAAGATACATGAAGGACTCTTGCATACTAGGAGGAATGTTTCATCACAAGGTATGTGACACAAAGAATGTTTCATCACAAGGTATGTGACACAAAACGCACACCCATTCATCCTTTCTTTACCAATACTTAAGTTCCCCAATTATATCTGCCACCTACCAACACTCAAACCCATGACAATGCATCTGCAATAATATTGTCCTTTCCAGGAATATGCATAATTTTTACATTGAAAGGGTGAAACAATAAGCTCCAATGGGACAATCTTGCGTTCTGAGTTTTAAATTTTTCCACCAACGCAAGCAGATTATGGTCAGTATAGACTAGGCTTTGTTTATTATCATGCCAGCCATAAACTTCAAAATGCCAAAGGGCTAGTAGCAATGCTAAGGCTTCCCTCTCAATGGTGGGGTACTTTCTTTGGCACAGACTTAGTTCCTTTGAAAAGTATCCCACCGGCCTCTCCCTGATGTCACTTTGTAGTAACTGCCCCCACTCCCAGATTGCTGGCATCCGTAGCCATTTCAATGTGTTGGAGAAATCAGACGCAGCCAACACCGGTCCACTTGCCAACGTGGCCCTCAATTTCTTCAAAGCTGCTTGGCACTTTTCAGGCCGTACCATTTTTACTTTTTTCTGCAGCACATTGGCCAGTGGTACTGAAGTTTGGTACATCTTTTCTATAGAACTCGCACATGTCCAGGAACCTCATTATTTCCCTGTTTGGGGAAATAACTGGGGAAATCCAATAATGTCCTTACCTCGGTTGTTTTGGGTACCACAACATGCCCTATGTAGGTCAGTTTTGTTTTGGCAAACTAGCTTTTGGCCAAATTGATGACTAAATCAGAAAATGCAGTTGTTTAAATAACTCCTCCAATTGTCCATCTTGCTCCTTCTATGTGTCACTGCAAACTACCACATCGTCCAAATAGATCACCTGGCTAGGTACTTGAGCCATCACCTGTTTAAAAAATTTATTAAGGATTTCATAGATAACACACACGATCTAAACTACAACAAAACTCTGAAGGTGGTTCAAATATGGTACATTTGTTGTGTTAATAATCCAAAAGATCAGGGGAAAAAAAAATAGGCAACAACAGCTACATCCAAACCTCCCGAGTCCAAGAACCAAACCCTAGGCCCCCCCCCCCCCCCCCCCCCCCCCCCCCCCCCCGCTCCTTCCCCAACAGCTGATGGTAACTAACCTTTTGAAGTGGAGATAAAGGGCTGCCACTTCAGGTAGAATTCCTCCACCAATCCCCTAACGGTATACTTGACCTTTTCCAGATATAAAAAGTCCACAAGGTTACCCAACCAGGCCGAAGCCCTGGGGGGAGCGGACACTCCCCAACCCAGCAGAACCCGTCTTCAGGCTATCAGTGAGGCAAAGGCGAGTGTATCCGTCCTCACCCCAGTCTGCAGCCCCGGTGAGTCCAGCACCCCGAAAATGGCACTCTCCGTCAAAGCTCTAGATCGATGTTACGAACTGCTGACATGATGCTAAAGAAAGAGATCCAAAAGCTTACCATCTTTGAACGTGACCAGAACATGTGGGTTTGGTTGGCGGGAGCACTGCCCACACCTGTCCTCCACTTCAACAAAAAAAACAACTCATCCTAGTTTTCGTTAGATGAGTTCTGTGTATCACTTTGAGTTGGACCAGGCTGAGCTATGTGCTAGAGGAGGTGGAATTTATCCTACAAAGGGCCTCATTCCACACATCATCATCTAGGATGGGTCTCACCTCCTCCTCCCATTTCGTCTTCACATGATCAAACAGCGCAGATTCCAATGAGATAATTGACTCCTAAATATTCAAAATCTCTCTTTCCCCCCCTCTTCCCCCCCCCCCCCCCCCCCCCCAACCCTTGCTGACTATAAGATTTCCTCCAACAGGGAGGGTTTCAGTGCTAAGGGGAAAGCAGCGCAAGCCCCATGAACTATGTCAAGTAATTGAAAGTACTGGAACAGGTGGGCCCCTGATAGTTGGAATTTTGCCAAAAGCCCCTCCCATTTGGTGAACCGTCCCACTTCAAAAAACGGTCTCTAATGTACTCCAGCCCCTTCCCTTCCCATACCTTAAAAGTCAAATCTAAACCTGATGCTGTAAACAAACGGATACTGCATATAGGGGCCAATAATGACTTGTCGCTCAGCATATAATGTTGTCTGAGCTGCCTCCATATCTTCAAAGTAGAAATCACCACTGGATTCCAGGTCTGCTTTGCTGGACAGAATGGATGTGGTGCCTTCACGAGAGCCTAGAGGCTCGATCCTTACACGAGCTTGCCTCCATCCTCCTCCATATGGTATCCGATTCTCTATACCCCCTCCCCCCTCCTGTGGCATCAACCATACTTGCCTGGTGGACACACCCCTGCATTTCCCTTTATTAGGGGGCCGTCCGGATGGCCACGGCCGCCGTTTTCACCATTAGGTTGGGCGCTATGCTCCAGGGTTTCCCTTTTTCCAGGGGACACCCAACATGTCTGCCAACCATGTGTCTGCCATTTGGGTGCGCCCCTACACTCCGGGGTCTCCCTTTGTTTAGGGACCCTCCAAAGTGGCTGCTTGTGGAGCCATCTTGTTTCTTCAACCTGTTCCTCACTCGCTGACCCTCACACTTCCCCGCCCCTGTTACTTGTACTTTATGTCATGATAAGCAAACATACACATAATGATATACAGACAGGCAGCTAATGAACACACAGAACAGGACATGACCAATGAGCAGGCTGGACTCTCAGGGGTGGGATCTCACTATAAAAGACACGAGGCACTCGCACTCCGCCTCTTTCCACTGATGAACATATACAGAGTGAGTCAGGGTGTATGTACAGTATTACACCTCCAGCACGTGGCCAAGAGCTAGTCTGGTTCAGTCAGACAGAGTAACCACACTTAGGTCAGCAGAGAGTCCAACTCATAAAGAACTGTGCTACTAGTTCAATAAATCAGATTGAACTAACTTCAAGGTCTGGAGTATCTTTTAGTCAAAGCTGCATCCAGTTGCAGCCTGTGTTATCCCAGAGTACATAACACATCACTTTATACAATAGAACTGTGATATTATCTCCACTTATCCCATTCACTAACACCTTAACTTTCAATGGACTTTCCAGAGGAAAAACCAAATCCCTCTCCAGTCACAGAGTATGCTATGCGTAGCATCTGTGTCCCTTAGAATAATTATGGGTTTGGCTAAATCATTTAATGAAAATGGAGTGATCTTCTCCTTGGACAATAACCCTGCATATCTTTCATCTACCTCATTCACCACACCTGCTCCCATGGCAGTGTTTACCTCAGATTGCCTTGATATTGTGAGAGCAATAGTTTGCTCTGTAATATTCTTCACTTGTGTTCCCTTTTCAGAATCCTCCTTATGAACCTTAATATTATTGTAATGGTAACACTTAGGCCTTCGAGTCTCACCTCCACCCTCAGTATCTTTCATCCCGGTCTAAGGAGGAGATCACAGAATATTCCCATTCCCATTCTTGACTATCTGCTTTCCTTTCACTCTCCCACTTCCTGGGCGGGATTCTCCACAGGCCAACATCAAAATCGTGTTCGGCGATCGGACGGAGAATGGATTTTCGCGGCGAAATCAGGGCTGGGGCCAGCGTTGGTTTGACGTTGATCCGCCATGTTTCAGTGGCATTGGCACATCAGCGGCCGGCCCATCTGTGATGCTCCGCTCCGAAGGGCCGAGTTCCCGACAGTGTGGGGCACGCGTGGTCCGAGTGTGCCGGCTGCAGACTGTGTTCAGCGTCACCACACTCTGCCTGGATCCGTGCCGCTGGCCGGCGGGGCTTCTGTTAGGGGTGGGGGGACTGATGGGGGGGGTGGCCAGGGGTGGGCTGTGGGATCGCAGATGGTGGGTTGGGTTCACGCACGGCTGGCGCCATGTTGTACGGCGCGACCACTGCAGGTCGTCAGCCGTGCACATGCGTGGCCTGGGACCCGGCCATTCTCTAGCCGTTTTCGGCACGGGAGGCGGGAGTTTCATTCGCTGCCGGTGCTAGCCCCTCACCAGTGCCAGAATCGGTGAGGGTTTCATGCATTCTCCCCTGGCGCTGGCACTTAGCTGCTCACATGGAGAATCCAGCCCCCTATTTTCAAAATAATGGGAGTGACGGAACAAAGATTAAAATTTATGGATCGGATCATAATCATCAGCCGGTATTGCTGCTTGTGGTCGTAACCCTTTGGTCTTCAACATGAATTCTTATCACAGAAAGTAGTTGTTAGATCCGAGGTAAGCAGCCTCGCATAAGCTGTAGGTTAGCTCAAAATGTTTATTATTACTGGCAATCAAGCCTGATGGTTCCTATCCCGTGAAATTCCGCTGGGGTTATAACTGTAGTAAATTCTTCCAAGAGAAATATTTCCCCCAGAGCATCATAGGTTGAACTCCCAATGCTCGTACCCCCTATCTATATTGTTCTGCCTATCCCATTCAAATTCAACGTAAGTCTGTCATGGCAATTTTCTTAAATTCCAAAATTTATGCTTAAATGCCTCAGGAACTAATTCATATGCACCCAGAGTAATCTTTACCTAGTCGTAATCTCTAGACACCCCCTCTATCAGGGAAGCATAAACTTCCTGCACCGACCCCATCAGTTTACTGTTCATGGGTAATGGCCACTTTTCCTTCAGCCATTCCATTTGAGTTGCTCATGTATATTGCCGTTCGTTTTCATTAATTGTACAATACGGAAAGGCTTTACCTTGACTTTCTTTATTTACAAACTCACACCACCTGACTTGGCGAACCATACCCCCTCCCCCTAACCCCCACCCCCCACTTCCATCCTCCCCCCCTCAGCCCCCCGCCCCCTAACCCCCATCCCCACTTCCATCCTCAGCCCCCCTCCCCTAACCCCCATCCCCCACTTCCATCCTCCCCCCTCAGCCCCCCTCCCCTAACCCCCACCCCCCACTTCCATCCTCCCCCTCAGCCCCCTCCCCTAACCCCCACCCCCCACTTCTATCCTACCCCCCTCAGCCCCCCGCACCCTAACCACCACCCCACTTTCATCCTCCCCCCCAGCCCCCCGCCCCCTAACCCCCACCCCCCACTTCCATCCTCCCCCAGCCCCCCACCCCCCACTTCAATCCTCCCCCCCTCAGCCCCCCGCCCCCTAACCACCACCCCCCACTTCCATCCTCCCCACCTCAGCCCCCCGCCCCCTAACCCCCACCCCCACTTCCATCCTCCCCCCAGCCCCCTAACCCCCACCCCCACTTCCATCCTCCCCCCAGCCCCCTAACCCCCACCCCCCACTTCCATCCTCCCCCTCCCCCAACCCCCACTTCCATCCTCCCCCCAGCCCCCTAACCCTCACCCCCCACTTCCATCCTCCCCAGCCCCCCCCAACCCCCACCCCCCACTTCAATCCTCCCCCCTCAGCCCCCCGCTCCCTAACCACCACCCCCCACTTCCATCCACCCCCCCTCAGCCCTCCGCCCCTAACCACCACCCCCCACTTCCATCCTCCCCCTCAGCCCCCCGCCCCTAAACCCCACCCCCCCTTCCATCCCACTCCCTCAGCCCCCTGCCTCCTAACCCCCACCCCCCACTTCCATCCTCCCCCCAGCCCCCTAACCCTCACCCCCCACTTCCATCCTCCCCAGCCCCCCCCCAACCCCCACCCCCCACTTCCATCCTCCCCCCTCAGCCCTCCGCCCCCTAACCACCACCCCCCACTTCCATCCTCCCCCCTCAGCCCCCCGCCCCCTAACCCCCACCCCCTTCCATCCCACCCCCTCAGCCCCCCGCCCCCTAACCCTCACCCCCCACTTCCATCCTCACCAGCCCCCCCAACCCCCACCCCCCACTTCCATCCTCCCCACCTCAGCCCCCCGCCCCCTAACCACCACTCCCCACTTCCATCCTCCTCCCCTCAGCCCCCTACTCCCTAACCCCCACCCCCACTTCCATCCTCCCCCCCAGCCCCCGCCCCATAACCCCCACTCCCCCTTCCATCCCACCCCCTCAGCCCCCGCCCCTAACCCCCACCCCCACTTCCATCCTCCCCCTCAGCCCCCCGCCCCCTAACCACCACCCCCCACTTCCATCCTCAGCCCCCGCCCCCTAACCACCACCCCCCACTTCCATCCTCCCCCCTCAGCCCCCGCCCCTAACCCCCACCCCCACTTCCATCCTCCCCCCTCAGCCCCCGCCCCTAACCCCCACCCCCACTTCCATCCTCCCCCCCCAGCCCCCCGCCCCCTAACCCCCACCCCCCACTTCCATCCTCAGCCCCCGCCCCCTAACCACCACCCCCACTTCCATCCTCCCCCCTCAGCCACCCTCCCCCTAACCCCCACCCCCACTTCCATCCTCCCCCCCTCAGCCCCCCGCCCTCTATCCCCCACCCCCCACTTCCATCCTCCCCCGCCCCCTAACCACCACCCCCCACTTCCATCCTCCCCCCCAGCCCCCCACCCCCTAACCACCACCCCCCACTTCCATCCTCCCCCCCCCCCTCAGCCCCCCTCTCCCTAACCCCACCCCCTACTTCCATCCTCCCCCCCCCCTCAGCCCCCCGCCCCCTAACCACCACTTCCCACTTCCATCCTTCCCCCCCCCCCCCAGGCCCCCTCCCCCTAACCACCACCACCACCCCCACTCCTATTCGCCCCCCCTCCCCTCGTTGCCCTCTCTGGGGGGTGTTCCCCTTCTCCTGATTCCTCCCCTTTCCCCCCTCCCTTTTTTCTCCCTCCTTCGGTCTTGGCCAAACCTATCTTGTGAATGGGGGGTGTTTACTCCCTCCCCCCACATTTTTTTTTGTCCTTCTCAGCGTCTCCATCATCTTCCCCCCTTCCCCCCTGGGTTGTGCGTTCCTGATGTTCCTCCTTGCGTTTTTTTCTTTCCCCTCTCTAACCTTTCCAGTATCCCTTTCTATTGGTTGTTGCTGGCCTGGAACACGTTTTGGAACAGGCCGACAAATTGCCCCCATGCAGTCAGGAAGCCTTCTCCCGACCCTCAGTGGCGTATTTGATCTTCTCCAGCTAGTCTGCAGCTGTGGGTGGTGCTGCTCATCGCCAGCCAAGCAGGATTCTCCAGCATGCGATTAGGGAAGCGAAAGCCAGGGCATCGGCCCTCTTCCCTATGTGTAGCTGTTCCGATACCCCGAAGATTGCCATGGCTTCATCCTCACCCCCACAATCTAGGACATTGCCTCGCCCCCTCGTCCAGAACCCAGCAAGTTTGGGACATGCCCAGAATATATGGGTGTGGTTGGCCGTGCCCCTCTGGCACCGCTCACATTTGTCCTCCACTCTGGGAAGAACCTGCTCATTTGGGTTCTGGTCAGATGCGCTCTGTGCACCACTTTGAACATGAGACTGAGCCTTGCGCAGGAGGAGGTGGAGTTGGCCCTGCTCAGTGCTTCGCTCCAGAGTCCCCACCCCACTTCTGTCCCCAGTTCGTCCTCTTATTTCCGTCTGGTCTTGTCCGATGTGTTCGGGCCCTATCCTGTAGCTGTCCGTATATTTTCCCACAGAGTCCCCCTTCCTTACTGTCCGTGCTCATCAGGTCTACTAATAATGTGGTCTCCGGGACCCAGGGGTACCCTACTGTCACTTTGCGGAGGAAGTCTTTTATTTGTAGGTGCCTCATTTCCTGTCCTGTCGACAATTACCATCCTCCGTCAGTTCGTTCAGCGTCGCTATTCTGTTTCCTCTGTCGAAGTCCCTCACTGTCAGCTTCCCCCGCCCTGTCTCCATTTTTTAAAGGTTATATTTGGCACGGCTGGAGGGAATCTAGTTACCGCAGATGGGGGCCATGAGGGACATAGAACATATTGTGCAGAAGGAGGCCATTCGGCCCATCGAGTCCGCAACGACCACTGAAACCCTCACTTCCACCCTATCCCCATAACCCAATAACCCCTCCTCACCTTTTTGGTCACTAAGGGCAATTTATCATGGCCAATCCATGGGCAGCATGGTGGTTAGCATAAATGCTTCACAGCTCCAGGGTCCCAGGTTCGATTCCCGGCTGGGTCACTGTCTGTGCGGAGTCTGCACGTCCTCCCCGTGTGTGCGTGGGTTTCCTCCGGGTGCTCCGGTTTCCTCCCACAGTCCAAAGATGTGCGGGTTAGGTGGATTGGCCTTGATAAATTGCCCGTAGTGTCCTAAAAAAAGTAAGGTTAGGTGGGGTTGTTGGGTTACGGGTATAGGGTGGATACGTGGGTTTGAGTGGGGTGATCATTGCTCGGCACAACATCGAGGGCCGAAGGGCCTGTTCTGTGCTGCACTGTTCTATGTTCTGTTCTATGTTCTAATCTGCACGTCTTTGGACTGTGGGAGGAAACCGGAGCACCTGGAGATCTTGGTCAGCCTGAAGTGCTGATTTAGTTGGCCCCACGTTTTCAGTGTCGCCGCTACCACTGGCTAAATGCGTATTTTATCGTAGATGATGGGAGTGCTGCCTTGTCTCGGGCCCGGAGGGTCATCCCCTTGCAGGAGGCCTCCTCCATCTGCACCCATTCCGAGTTGGGTTTGTGCACCCATCCCCTTACTCTTTCCCATCTGGTTTACTGATGTCCTTTAGTGAAGGAAATCTGCCATCCTTACCTGGTCTGGCCTACATGTGACTCGAGACCCAAATCAGTGTGGTTGACTCTTAACCACCCCTTCAACGGCAATTAGGGATAGGCAATAAGTGCCAGCGACGTCCACTTCCCATGAACGAATAAAAAAAATATTCTGTACTTTAGTTTGAGATCTGCTCTTTTTGTGTTCTTGTTCCAGCAGTTTCTATGCAAACTCCTTGTTGTTAGGTTACATTCTTTCAACTGCACTCAAACAGCTTTCTGTTCCCCTTAGCCACTCTGTTATTCGGTACTAGCCCTGTGTTTGCTGTGGGTCGTAAAACCTCACTCCAAATGTAGGCATCTAAACAAGTCCGAAGGCATACAAGAAACTCTCAAAAATTAAACTAAAACTTAAAGATATAGACTATAGGGCAGCACGGTGGCCTAGTGGTTAGCACAACCGCCTCACGGCGCTGAGATCCCAGGTTCGATCCCGGCTCTGTCTGTGTGGAGTTTGCACATTCTCCCCGTGTCTGCGTGGGTTTCGCCCCCACAACCATGGGCAGCACGGTAGCATGGTGGTTAGCGTCAATGCTTCACAGCTCCAGGGTCCCAGGTTCGGTTCCCGGCTGGGTCACTGTCTGTGCGGAGTCTGCACGTCCTCCCCGTGTGTGCGTGGGTTTCCTCCGGGTGCTCCGGTTTCCTCCCACAGTCCAAAGATGTGCGGGTTAGGTGGATTGGCCATGCTAAATTGCCCGTATCGTTAAGGGGGGGGTTGTTGGGTTACGGGTATAGGGTGGATACTTGGGTTTGAGTAGGGTGATCATTGCTCGGCACAACATCGAGGGCCGAAGGGCCTGTTCTGTGCTGTACTGTTCTATGTTCTAACCCAAAAATGTGCAGAGTAGGTGGATTGGCCACGCTAAATTGCCCCTTAATTGAAAAAAATAATTGGGTAATCTAAATTTATAAAAAAAAGAAGATATAGACTATTCCCAACACAGACACCACAAATATATCTCAGTCACCTTTATTGCCTAATATGTGAAGAAGGCATTAAGGGAGTAGAAAGTGCGTCTTAACAAAGAAAACCTGGAGAGGACATTGGACAAAGTTTCACAAGCAATGATCTGTGATTAACATTTAGCTGTTTTTAATAGGGTTGATTGGGGTACGTTTGCTGTCCAGCACACCAGGAAACTCTGCTCTTGAATAACACTGGGTGGGGTTCTTCGTCGGCCGTCACCGGAATCGGGAAACGCGATTGGGCAGAGAATCAGTTTTGACCGTGAAATTGTGGCAGGCGCCAGGTTTTCGCCAAATCGCAATTCTCCGGTGCCTCGACAGCGGTGTCAATGCATTCTACTCCGCATATACAGCAAATGCCGTTGGCATATCATTAATGGGCGTGATCCGGTGATCCTCCACCCCCACTGTGTGGGGGGTGGGGGGGGGGGGGGGGGGTGATTCGCAACAGCGATGTTCACTTGTGCTTTTAAAAATTGAGAAGCAGGCGCTGTGGCTGATGAGTCAGAGGAGGTAGGACTTAGAGAGGCGCGACCGTGGGCTACCAGATTGGACACTGGACGGCTGGGGAGGGGGGGGAGGGAGTGTCCAGGCAACAGACCATGGGGCTGGGGTGCCTCCCCACAGACTGGGCGGTGCCCAGACACGGACGGCCATTGCCGCAGCCTGCAAGGCAGCCACCTTGCTGCGCACCCCACTGACCACCCACCTTGGCCCCTTGTTCTGCAGAGTGACATCAGCCATATGGGTGCTCCCACCCAGCACCCATGACCTCTGCACCCCACCCTCCTCCATACCACCACCCCCCTCCAACCGGCGGGGCATCATGCAGCCCACCTAAGGGTAACACCCACAGTAGCCCCGACAGGGGGGCGCTGGGCAGAGGCCGTAGACTTGTCAGAACCCCACTACACAATCTTAACCTTGCTTTCATAAGCTTACACACAGTTCCTGTAAGCCAATGTCATCTTTTGGGACTTCCGGTGCCTGTGATGAAGTAGGAAGCCACACATTTGGGAGCTCCCGTTTTAAAAGGGCTTTGCGGCTCTTTTTAGAGCCCAAAACGGAAATTTTTCGACGTCTCCCGGTGGGGGAAGGTGTGCTGAACGACTTTCCCCGCAGTCCATGACTCAAACTCGGAGTGGAAAGGGGGAAAAAGCAGCAGCAGCTCCCCAGAAAAAACGGGGGAAGGGATCCAAGATGGCCGCTGGGCCCACTGTGGGAACAGTGGGCCCAGGAGCAACTAGCTGCTCTCCTGCGCTGCTTCACAGACTTCAAGGCTGAGGTACTGAGCTCTCTGCAGGAAACAAACAGAAGGCTGTCGGAGATTCAGACCACCCAGGGTGCTGCCATCAAGGAGTTGCAGACGCAGGCCACTGAACGAGAGGAGGAGGCCGTGGTCCTCGTGAGTAAGGTGGAGGGGCACGAGGCACTCCACAAGAAGTGGCAGGAACGCTTCGAGGAGCTTGATCACCGCATGAGGCGGAAAAACCTGCGGATCTTGGGCCTTGCGGAGGGGCTGGAGGGGTCGGACTTGACAACCTATGTGGCTATAATGCTGAACTCGCTAGTGGGGGCCGGGTCTTTCCATCTGCCCTTGGAGCTGGAGGGAGCACACAGAGTACTGGCCAGGAGGCCTAAGGACAATGAACCCCAGCGTGCGGTGCTGGTGAGGTTCCACCGGTTCAGTGATCGGGAGTGTGTGCTGCTCTGGGCCAAGAAGGTGAAGAGCAGCAATTGGGAGAATGGGGTAGTACGGATCTACCAGGATTGGAGTGCGGACGTGGCTAAGCGGCGGTCCGGATTTAATCGGACAAAGGAGGTGCTTTACAGGCAAAAGATAAAGTTCGGAATGTTGCAGCCCGCGCGCCTGTGGGTAACTTATTCGGACCGGCATTATTATTTCGATTCCCCGGAGGAGGCGTGGGCCTTCATGCGGACGGAGAAACTGGACTTGAACTAGGGGTTTGGGGTTGCGGGGTCGGTTGTAATATCTTAGCGTGGATTCTGCTGTTGCTATGTTCTTTTTTTTGTACTTTTGCAATTTTGATATGGTTATTTATGGGAGTGTTGTTCTGCTATGTTTTTTTCTGCTGTGGGGCATTGGTTGAGTTGTGTATCTTGCGGGGAGGGTCGGGGGGGTTTGTGGTATTCTATGTCGGGTTGGGGGTATGGAGTGGGGCTGTTATTTGGGAGCTGCGTCAGAAGGGTGTGGTGGGGCAGTGCGAAAGTGCGGGCTTTCCTCTGGTTTCCCGCGCTGCGGGGCTGGGGGGCGGAGACGGTGACAGGGGAGGCGGGGCCCTAACTGGTTCTTCCCCGCGCTGGAGCGGTGCCTGGAGGAGGGATAGATTGGGGGATGATCCCACTTTGGGAGGGGTCGGGTTATTGGCGGGAGTTTCCGGGGTCAGCAGAAGTTAACTGACCCATGGAAGTACAATGGAGGACGGTTCGCGGCTGGGAGGGTTCCTAGCCTGGGGGGGAAGGGAAGGGGGGAAAGGGGAATACCGGGTTGCTGCTGGTAGGGTCAGGAAGGAGCTGGTGGGGGCTGGGGGGACAGAGGAGAGGGGTTGTCGCTGTGGGGACTGGGTCGGGCAGGGGGTGCTGGCCTGGGGCGGGCAGTGGACGGGCTATGGCTAGTCAACGGGGGAGGGGGGCGGGACGCCCTCTGATCCGGTTGGTCACCTGGAATGCGAGAGGGTTGAATGGGCCGGTGAAGCGGTCGAGGGTACTGGCTCACCTGAAGGGGCTAAAGGCAGATGTGGCAATGCTTCAGGAGACCCACCTGAAGGTGGCGGACCAGGTCCGCCTGAGGAAGGGATGGGTGGGGCAGGTTTTCCACTCTGGGTTGGATGTGAAGAACCGGGGAGTGGCGATTCTGGTGGGAAAAAATGTGTTGTTTGAGGCATCGGAGGTGGTGGCGGATAAGGGGGGTAGGTATGTTATGGGTAGGGGCAGGCTACAAGGAGAGAAGGTGATACTGGCTAGTGTGTATGCCCCAAATTGGGACGATGCGGGCTTTATGAGGCGTATGTTGGGACGGGTCCCGGATCTGGAGGTGGGAGGTCTGATCATGGGGGGGGGACTTTAATACGGTGTTGGATCCTTCACTGGATCGGTCCAGCTCTAGGACGGGTAGGAGGCCGGCGGCGGCCAAGTTACTGAGAGGGTTTATGGATCAGATGGGTGGGGTGGATCCATGGAGGTTTGTGAGGCCGAAGGCACGCGAGTACTCTTTCTTCTCCCACGTACATAGGGTCTACTCTCGGATAGATTTCTTCGTGGTGAGTAGGGGACTGATTCCGAGAGTGGAGGAGGCCGAGTATTCGGCCATTGCAATCTCCGACCACGCTCCGCATTGGATAGAGTTGGAGATGGGGGAGGTGCGGGACCAACGTCCGTTGTGGCGGTTGGATGTGGGGTTGTTGGCGGAGGAGGAGGTGTGTAGGAGGGTCCGGGCAAGTACTGAGGGGTACCTCGAGGTGAATGATACGGGGTAGGTTCAGGTGGGGATGGTCTGGGAAGCCCTGAAGGCAGTGATTCGTGGGGAGCTGATATCCGGGCACACAGGGAGAGGAGTGAGAGGGATAGACTGGTGGGAAAGATGCTGGAGGTAGACAGGAGGTATGCAGAGGCACCAGAGGAGGGACTGTTGGGGGAGAGGTGCAGCCTGCAGGCTGAATTTGATTTGCTGACCACTAGAAAGGCGGAGGCACAGTGGAGGAAGGCACAAGGGGTAGTGTACGAAAATGGTGAAAAGGCGAGTAGGATGCTGGCTCATCAGCTCCACAAGCGGGATGCGGCTAAGGAAATTGCTGGAGTGAGAGACAAGAGTGGGAATGTGGTGCGGAAAGGGGTAGAGGTGAATGAGGTCTTCAAGGACTTTTACGGGGAACTGTACCGGTTGGAGCTAACGGGGGAGAGGAGGGGAATGGAGAGGTTCCTTGACGGGCTTTCTTTCCCGAAGGTGCAGGAGGAGAAGGTGGAGGGGTTGGGTGTGCCGATTGAGCTGGAGGAGCTAGTTAAGGGGATTGGGCAGATGCAGTCAGGGAAGGCACCGGGGCCGGGTGGGTTCCCGGTGGAATTTTATAAAAAGTTTGTGGACCTAGTGGGTCCCTTGCTGGTGCGGACACTCAATGAAGTGTGGGAAGGGGGGACTTTGCCCCCGACGATGTTGCAGGCGCTGATCTCGTTAATTTTAAAGAGGGACAAGGACCCCCAGGAGTGTGGTTCATACAGGCCAATATCTCTCCTCAACGTGGATGCTAAGGTGCTGGCAAAAATCCTGGCCACCAGGATAGAGGACTGTGTGCCAGGGGTTGTGCACGAGGACCAGACAGGTTTCGTGAAGGGAAGGCAGCTGAACATGAATGTGCGGAGATTGTTGAATGTCATCATGATGCCGGCGATTGAGGGGGAGGCAGAGATAGTGGTGGCGCTGGATGCGGAGAAGGCCTTTGATAGAGTGGAGTGGGGGTACCTATGAGAGGTGTTGGGGAGGTTTGGATTTGGTGAAGGGTTCATTAGATGGGTAAGGCTGCTATATGAGGCCCCAATGGCGTGCATGGCCACGAATAGGAGGAGGTTGGAGTACTTCCGGCTTTACCGAGGGACCAGGCAGGGTTTCCCCCTGTCCCCCTTGTTGTTTGCACTGGCAATCGAGCCACTGGCGATGGCATTGAGGGATTCAGAGAGGTGGAGAGGCTTGGTGCGAGGTGGAGAGGAACATAGGGTGTCGTTGTATGCCGATGACCTGTTACCGTATGTGGTGGACCCGGTGGGAGGGATGCCGGGAGTGATGGAGTTGCTAGCTGAGTTTGGGACCTTTTCAGATTATAAACTAAATTTAGGCAAGAGCGAGGTGTTTGTGGTGCACCCTGGAGACCAGGAGGAAGGAATTGGTAGGCTCCCGCTTAGGCGGGCAGGGGAGAGCTTTAGGTACCTGGGGGTGCAGGTGGCCAGGGACTGGGGGACTCTTCACAAGCATAACTTCACCAGACTTGTAGATCAGATGGAGGAGGAGTTCAAGAGGTGGGACATGCTGCCATTATCGTTGGCGGGGAGGGTACAGTCCGTCAAAATGACGGTGCTTCCGAGGTTCTTGTTCCTCTTTCAGTGCCTGCCCATCTTTATTCCCAGGGCCTTCTTTAGGAGAGTGACTAGCAGTATTTTGAGCTTTGTGTGGGCACATGGGACTCCGAGAGTGAAGAGGGTGTTCCTGGAGCGAGGGAGGGATAGAGGCGGGCTGGCGCTGCCCAGCCTTCTGGGGTACTATTGGGCAGCCAATGTGTCAATGGTGCGTAAATAGGTGATGGAGGGGGGAGGGGCGGCGTGGAAAAGAATGGAGATGGCGTCATGTAGAGGTACGAGCCTGGGTGCCATGGTAACGGCACCGTTGCCGCTCTCCCCTAAGATATTGTGTTAATTTGCGTTGTTGTTAAAATGCTGTGTTGTTCATCGAGGTGGGGGCGAATGTTTATGATTGTTAATATTAGTTATTTTTGGTATTTTACTATGGTGCGTTATTGTTGTATAAATTCAAAATTTTTCAATAAAAATTATTTCAAAAAAAAAATGTCATCTTTTGTCTTGAGATTTCATATCATTGACACACTCCTCTGGCCTTTTTTGTGGCAAATGGATTTGGCAGGTGTTAGAAGCCTCATAGATTGACCACAGCTGGGAATTTCTTTTCCCAAAGGTGTTCCTGCAAATTTGCCAGAAGTGCAGCACAAATCCCATTTACGAGTAGAAATATGAGATCTAGTGCACATCTGGTACAGCAGGAACATGGCTATTTGCTTGCTGCTTTAATCAGGTTATTCTTAGATCTCATCCAAAATATTTTTCCCCTCGAGATTCTAGCACAAAAATAATACCTAGTACATTCTTCAGAGGTTAACCACCAATTTTACTACTTAGTTATTTTTTAGGACACTTCCTTTTTACTGGAATAACCAAACTTTTTTTAAACCAATTATTCATTTCATTCAATGATGACCAATTCCGTGGTTAAATAGATTGTGATGGTTATATCTGAAGGTTATCAAAATTCTATCCCCAGTGTTTCTAAATTCCTTCTTTCACACGATTTAACATTTTCCTGCTGTTTCCTTCACAGAGGGTTTCTGCTGTTTGAGACTGGAATATTGCATGTCTTTGGTGAAATTTCAGTGAGACTTACCGCAGACATTCCTGAGGAAGTGCCCAAAGATTTCCATTCTGTTATGAAGTTAGGAGTGGGGTTTTTCTTTCATTACTCCAGTCCAGTCTGAGCTCCTGTGATCGTGTAGCAGCCCACAGTAGGATTTAGACTGACATTGTGACCAGCTTGTCCAAGAGACCTTCAATTACATAACAAGCGCCTGGTGTCCAACCATCACCCAACTTGAAGGCCATCTATGAACAGAGGATTAAATAAATTAACTACGTGATAAATGGGTATTCAGGAGAAACTTTACCCAAAGAATGATATGAATGTGGAACTCATTACCATATTGAATGTTGAGACAAGTAGCATAGATAGATTTAAGGAAAGTTAAAGAAGACCAGTTGGACCACATAACCAACTTAAGAGCCCTAAACTCATATGTACCTCTATGTAATATATACCTCTATGTAATATGTATCTCTCTGTAATACGTACCTCAATGTAATACATACCTCTATGTAATATGTATCTCTCTGTAATACATACCTCTATGTAATATGTACCTCTACGTAATACCTACCTCTATGTAATATGTATCTCTATGTAATACGTACCTGTATGTAATATGTACCTCTATGTAATATGTACCTCTATGTAATATGTACCTCTATGTAATATGTACCTCTATGTAATACGTACCTCGATGTAACATGTACCTCTATGTAACATGTACCTCTATGTAATACGTACCTCTATGTAATATGTACCTCTATGTAATACGTACCTCTATGTAATAAAGAACAAAGAAAAGTACAGCACAGGAACAGGCCCTTTGGCCATCCAAGACCATGCTGCCCATCTCAACTAAAATCCTCTACACTTCCTGGGTCCGTATCCCTCTATTCCCATCCTATTCATGTATTTGCCAAGATGCCCTTAAATGTCACTATCATCCCTGCTTCCACCATGTCCTCCGGCAGCGAGTTCCAGGCATCCACTACCCTCTGCAAAAAACTTGCCTCGTACATCTCCTCTAAACCTTGCCCCCCGCACCTTAAACCTATGCTCCCTAGTAATTGACCCCTCTACCCTAGGAAAAAGCCTCTAACTATCCACTCTGTCTATGTCTCTCATAATTTTGTAGACATAATGTAATACATACCTCTATGTAATATGTACCTCCTGATAAGTGCGAGGTGATTCATTTTGGTAGAAAAAATTTGAATGCGGATTACAGGGTCAACGGCTGGGTTCTGAGGAATGTGGAGGAACAGAGAGATCTTGGGGTTCACGTTCACAGATCTCTGAAGGTTGCCACTCAAGTGGATAGAGCTGTGAAGAAGGCCTATAATGTGTTAGCGTTTATTAAAAGGGGGCTTGCGGTGGGTACTATTGGGCTGCCAACGCAGCGATGGTGCGTAATTGGATAATGGACGAGGAAGGGGCAGCATGGAAGAGGATGGAGATGGCGTCCTGTGTGGATACGAGCCTGGAGGCGCTGGTAACGGCGCCGTTGCCGCTCCCTCCAACGAGGTATACCACGAGCCTGGTGGCGGCGGCTACCCTCAAAATTTGGGGGCAGTGGAGACGGCATAGGGGGGAGGTGGGGGGCTCGATGGAGTCCCCGATATGGGGGAACCACCGGTTTGTTCCAGGGAGCATCGATGGCAGGTTTCTGGGCTGGCACAGGGTAGGTATTAGGAGGTTGAGGGACCTGTTTGTAGATGGGAGGTTCGCGAGCCTGGGTGAGTTAGAGGGGAAGTTTGGGCTCCCCCCAGGGAACATGTTTAGGTACCTGCAGGTTAGGGCTTTTGCCAGGCGGCAGGTGGAGGGGTTCCCTCTGTTGCCCCCATGTGGGGTACGGGACAGGGTGCTCTCGGGGGTGTGGGTTGGAGGAGGGAGGATTTCGGACGTATACCACGTAATGCAGGAGGTAGACGAGGCCTCGGTGGAGGAGCTGAAGGGTAAATGGGAAGAGAAGCTGGGTGAGGAGATTGAGGAGGGGACGTGGGTGGATGCTCTGGAAAGGGTGAATTCCTCCTCTTCTTGTGCGAGGCTTAGCCTCATACAGTTCAAGGTGCCACATAGGGCTCATATGACCGGGACGAGGATGTGCAGGTTCTTCGGGGGCAAAGACAGGTGTGCTAGGTGCTCGGGGAGCCCAGCGATCCATGCCCATATGTTCTGGGCATGCCCAGCGTTGGGGGCTTTTGGAAGGGGGTAGCAAGCACGGTGTCAAGGGTGGTAGGATCCAGGGTTGAGCTAGGCTGGGGACTCGCGATATTTGGGGTAGCAGCGGAGCCGGGAGTGCAGGTGGCGAAAGAGGTCGGTGTTCTGGCCTTTGCGTCCCTAGTAGCCTGGCGTAGGATTTTGCTTCAGTGGAAGGATGCGAGGCCCCCAAGCGTGGAGGCCTGGATCAATGACATGGCGGGGTTCATCAAGTTGGAGAGGGTGAAATTTGCCCTGAGGGGATCAGTACAAGGGTTCTTTAGGCGGTGGCAGCCTTTCCTGGACTTCCTGGCGGAACGGTAGGGAAATAGGCCGGCAGCAGCAGCAACCCGGGGGGGGGGGTTGGGTTCGGTGGAAGGGAGAAATGTGTACATGGGTTTATTGGATGTGGCGGGTGTTATCTCTTTCCTTTTTGTTGTTTGCTTTTTTTTGTTTTTGTAGTTGCTGGGGG
The DNA here is from genome assembly GCF_902713615.1 of Scyliorhinus canicula. NCBI lineage: Eukaryota > Metazoa > Chordata > Chondrichthyes > Carcharhiniformes > Scyliorhinidae > Scyliorhinus > Scyliorhinus canicula. Next base: position 125,181,605 of record NC_052158.1, on the reverse strand, counting down.
GTGGGGTTGGTGGTTGTTCTTTGGTTTTTACTACGGTTGTTTTGTTAATATTATATTTTGTGAAAACCTTAATAAAAATTATTCTTAAAAAAATGGGGGGCTTGGGTTTAAGAGCCACGGGGTTATGCTGCAACTGTACATGACCCTGGTGAGACCCCATTTGGAGTATTGTGTGCAGTTCTGGTCACCTCACTATAGGAAGGATGTGGAAGCATTGGAAAGGGTGCAAAGGAGATTTACCAGGATGCTGCCTGGTTTGCAGGGTAGGTCTTATGAGGAAAGGTTGAGGGAGCTAGGGCTTTTCTCTTTGGAGCTGAGGAGGATGAGAGGCGACTTAATAGAGGTTTATAAGATGATGAGGGGGATAGATAGAGTGGACGTTCAGAGACTACTTCCTCGGGTGGATGTAGCTATTTCAAGGGGGCATAACTGTAAGGTTCAGGGTGGGAGATACAGGAGGGATGTCCGAGGTAGGTTCTTTACTCAGAGAGTGGTTAGGGTATGGAATGGACTGCCTGCTGTGATAGTGGGGTCGGACACTTTAGGAACTTTCAAGCGGTTATTGGATCGGCCCATGGAGCATACCAGAATGACAGGGAGTGGGATAGCTTGATCTTGGTTTCGGACAATGCTCGGCACAACATCGTGGGCTGAAGGGCCTTTTCTGTGCTGTACTGTTCTAAGTAATACGTACCTAGAGACAACTATGTTTACAGCATGGAAACAGGCCCTTCGGCCCAGCTTGTCCATGCTGCCCAGTTTCTATCACTAAGCTAGTCCCACTTGCCCACATTTGGCCCACATCGCTCTATACCCACCCTGCCCATGTAACTGTCTCACTGCTTTTTAAAGGAAAAATTGTACCCGCCTCTACCACTGCCTCTGGCAGTTCGTTCCAGATGCTCACCACCCTCTGTGTGAAACAATTTCTCCTTTGGTCTCTTTTGTATCTCTCCCCTCTCACCTTAAACCTATGCCCCCCTAGTTCTAGACTCCTCTACCTTTGGGAAAAGATGTTGACTATCTATCTATGCCTTTCATTATTTTAAAACTTCTATAAGGTCACCCCTAAGCCTCCTCTCCTCTGGGGAAAAAACTCTCAGCCTATCTAGCCTCTCCTTATAGCTCAGGCCATTAAGTCCTGGTAGCATCCTCATAAATCTCTTCTGCACTCTTTCTAGATAAACAATATCCTTCCTATAATAGGGTGACCAAAACTGAACACAATATTCCATGTGTTCTTGATTAATAAAGGGATCAGGGGTTATGGGGAGAAGGCAGGAGAATGGGGATGAGAAAATGTCAGTCATGATTGAATGGCGGAGTAGACTCGATGGACCAAGTGGCCTAATTCTGCTCCTATGTCTTATGGTCTTATGCTGTGGTCTGATTAATGTCTTGTACAACTTCAACAAGACGTTCCAACTCCTGTATTCAATATTCTGACCAATAAAACCTAGCATGCTGAATACCTTCTTCATCACCCTGTCCACCTGCAACTCCACCTTCAAGGAGCTATGAACCTGTACCCCAGATCTCGTTGTTCTATAACTCTCCCCAACTCCCTACCATTAACTGAGTAGGTCCTGTCCTGATTTGATCTACCAAAATGAATCACCTCACATTTATCCAAATTAAACTCCATCTGCCATTCATTGCCTCACTGGCCCAATTGGTCAAGATCCTGTTCCAATCTTACATAACCTTCTTCACTATCCACGATGCCACCAATCTTGGTGTCATCTGCAAACTTACTAACCATGCCTCCTACATTCCCATCCAAATCATTAATATAGAATTTACAGTGCAGAAGGAGGCCATTCGGCACATCGAGTCTGCACCGCTCTTGGAAAGAGCACCCTACCCAGGTCCACACCTCCACCCTATCCCCATAACCCAGTAACCCCACCCAACACTAAGGGCAATTTTGGACACTAAGGGCAATTTATCATGGCCAATCCACCTAACCTGCACATCTTTGGATTGTGGGAGGAAACCGGAGCACCTGGAGGAAACCCACGCACACGCGGGTAGAATGTGCAGACTCCACACAAGACAAGTGACCCAAGCCGGGAATCAATTCTGGGACCCTGGAGCTGTGAAGCAATTGTGCTGACCACAATGCTACCGTGCTGTGGACCCACCACCGATCCCTGAGGCACACCGCTGGTCACAGGCCTCCAGTTTGAAAAACAACCCTCCACAACCACCTTCGGCTTCGATCACCAAGCCAATTTTGTATCCAATTGCCTACCTCACCCTGAATTCCGTGAGATGTAATCATAGAATTTAGAGTGCAGAATAAGGTCATTTGGCCCATCGAGTCTGCACCGACCCTTGGAAAGAGCACCCTACTTAAGCCCTCAACTCCACCCTATCCCCATAACCCAGTAACCCCACCTAACCTTTTTGGACACTAAGAGCAATTTAGCAGAGCCAAACCACCTAACCTAATACATAACTCCAGGTAATATGTAACTCTATGTAATATGTACCTCTGTAAAAGGTACCTCTATGTAATACCTACCTCTATGTAATACGTAACTGTATGTAATATATACCTCTATGTAATATGTAACTCTATGTAATATATACTTCTATGTAATATGTAACTCTATGGCTACCAGAGCATGGCAGATGTTGGATCTTCTGTGATGAGTGGCTTATTTCCTGATTCCTCAAAGTCTCTTTACCAACTACAAGGCCCAACTCAGAAATGTGATGGAACACTCAGGACTTCCCTGGGTGGATGTCACTACAACAACGCCAAGATTGTTCAACACAAGGAAAAAGTTGGTCACTTAGTTTGAACTCCTAACAGTGAATATATGATGTACAGAATGCATTACACCAAAGTTACTTCAATGGAGCCTATTTCTTTCAACTTCTGTCAACAAGAAGGACAAGATCAGCAGTATCATGAGAACACAATCACGTCGAGGCCCCACATCATCCTTCGATATATAACACCATTTCTCCATCATCACAAGGGCAATAAGCTGGAATTCCCTAATACCATCATTGGAGCAGTATTTCCACAAGGACTGCAGTAATTCATGGATAATTCTATCACCATCACGTTGGGGCAACTATGAAATGCCTATGTCACAGAGCTCATTTTAAAAAGCTCCTGAAAGAACAGAGTTCCCTATTTTCTTTCTCCCACTCCAACTGGATAAGTGGATCATTTATTTTTGCGCTCTGGACATCTCTGCAAGGCCAGGATGTATTGCCCATCCCTAATTGCCCTTGGAAACATTTTGGATTATCACTATTACTGAAACAGACTTTTTAATTCCTGGTTTGCTTAATTGAATTTGAAACGTTAATCCAGGATTTCTAGACCACTATGCAACCATGCATGGGGTGTGGTTAAGCCAGCATTTATTGAGAAAGTGGTAGTGGTTGGATCTAACTAATAATACTAATTTTTATTATTGTCACAAGTAGGCTTACATTAATACTGCAATGAAGATGCTGTGAAAATCCCCTAGTCGCCATTCCAGCGCCTGTTCGAGTACACTGTTTGGTGGGGGGGGGGGGGGGGGGGGGGGGGGGTTAGGGTTCGGGTTAGGAGGGAGGGGTGGAGGGAGAGAAAGAGAGAGAACAAAAGTCTTGTTTGTTATAAGTTTCCTTTTGTGTAGCATTTCCTCCTGTCTTTCATGACTTAAATAGAATAGGACTTTAAATATATATATATGTAAACTACAAATTAAATTTCCACCTTACTTACGCTTGGATGACTTTCAAAGTGCACATCTGGGTCATTCCCCAATTAAACACTGTCGGCCTGAATTATAATTAGTGGCTGCCTGATGGCTGCAAGATGTTGAAAGCTATGTGCACTTTAAGGTTTGCTCATCATGAGAAGATTCCATGACATTTTAGCAAAGAATCAATATGATTGACTGCACAAAAGGAAAACATTAGAGCAGGGCTGAAGTGTAAAATGAGTCTTAAAATGTCGCCTGGTTTCATCCTAAAATCAACCACCTTATTTGAGAGAAACAGCTAAAGGGGCGGATTCTCCACACCCCGCTATTCTCCGCCTCCGCCCCCGAACGGTCGAGTTCCCGACGGCATGGATCACTCGTGGTCCTGTTGTTCGGAATACTCGCGAGGCGGCTGCGGTCTCAGGGCAGGCCATTTGGAGGGCGGGGGGGGGGCCTCATACGCAACTGGGGTATTTTTGAGCGGGTGGTCCGGGTCGGGCGCGAGGCCAATCGGGGGCAGTATTTCCACGGTCCAGGTCCGTGATCTGAGTCCTCCATGGAGGCACGGCGCGGTCGCTGCAGGCCGCCAGCGTGCGCATGCGCGGCCTCTGACCCGGAAGTGCAGGGAGCCGTATCAGCAGCTGGAGCTGCGAGCTCCACAACAGCTGCCTGCTAGCCCCCTGTAATGCTGTGAATCTGTGGCCTTTTGACGCCAGGTTTTCACGACGGCGTGGGGACATAGTCCCTGAAACGGAGAATTCAGCCCAAAATAAGAGAAGAAACATTTTACGAAATAAATGGATTTGAGTTAGGTAGATAGCTCACGTTGCTCTACCAAAATACAGCAGATAGAATTCATGGTTCAATTTGGTAAACCGCACAAGTTTTTAAATGCAACTAGCATAAGAGTGATGCTCTTTGTTAAACTAATGCTAGATCATGCGAAAAGATCCTGTCGGTTCAATTAGCATAGTTCAGAGAAACAGAAATGATCTCAATGTTAATCATCTACTCTTGAATTAATCTGGTGAGAATACATGTGCCATCAATCTCTCTTCAATCTCCCCAGTCACACCAGTAAATGAGGGATAGATAATAAAACTGATGCTTTCATCCAGTTTTACAATCAGAAATCATCTCTCCCAGTCCAGAGTTCTTGGTCACAAGCAGCATTGTTCAAACAAATTAAGGCGTAATTGGATTTGGTTTGATTTGTGATAGTGCTGAATTTGGTGTGACAATTGTGATACCAGTCAAAACACTTAAATACTGTCTTCCATCTGTTTCAAACTCTTTTTGAGAATTAGTCATATTTGGTCAAACATAACCTAGCCAAATCTTTCTAGGCGCTTGTTATAATATACATCCATGCATATAATGGAGTGCAGACAGGCAGTGATCAGGGCCGGCCCAAGGCACCGGCAACTCGGGCAGTTGCCCGGGGCGCCATGTGCTAGGGGGCGCCAGAGACTCGGGTCCCGCGCATGCGCAGTTGGGCCGGTGCCAACCAGCGCATGCGCGGTGGGCGCCCTCCCCCAGGGCGGCCCCCTCGGCCCCCTTCCGTCCGCCCTCGGCCCCGCCCCCGCGCCTCTGGCCCGCCCCCGCGCCTCTGGCCCGCCCCCCCCACCTCGGGCCCGCCCCCCCACCTCGGGCCCGCCGCCGCCCCCCCCGCCTCGGCCCCTCCCCGCCTCGGGCTCGGCCCCTCCCCGCCTTGGGCTCGGCCCCCCCCGCCTCGGGCTCGGCCCCCCGCCCCCCCCCCCCCGCCCCCCCCCCCCCCCCCCCCCGAAGGGCGCCGAAGTTCAGTTTGCCCGGGGCGCCAGCAACCCTAGGGCCGGCGCTGGCAGTGATTGACACACAGGATAACCAGTAAGCACACAGAACACAGCAGCCAATCATCAGACAGGACACGACCACTATAAAGCAAGAGGGCACCAGTTTTCCGGCTCTCTTGGAATCCAGCCAGAGCACGTGAACATAGCCAGTGCAAACACCATGTGGTAGTCAGTTAGTCTGGTCAGGCTAGCATCAGGTCTCCAGTCAAGTCAGTATCGTGTCAACCCGCAGTTGAACATGTATAATAGTTTAGATGTTAAATAAAATCGTATTGCATCTCATCAAGTGTTGGAAGTCTGTCTCTCGCTACACTGCATCAAACGCTGTCCACATAGACCCAGCCTGCCCAATGTGGTGATATGCATCACTGTAGATACACAAGGGGTTAATGTAAGTACACGTAGACTAGCTAGACACTAGAGGGAGCACCAGAGACATGACACACAGACACTCAACCAATAGGTCAGTAAGATAGGACACGACCAATGGGCATTCACGATACACACAGAGGTGACACCACCACAGGCAGGCATTACACCAACCCATATATAAAGGACACAGCACACATGCTCTTCCTCTTTCCAGTGGAGACACTCAGTGAGTACAGACACAGGATTGATTCAACATCACACCCACCACATGGATTGTAGCAGACTGGTTCGTCAGTCTGAGTAGCTATAGAAGGATTAACAGTAGTGGCGAATCCGAGTAGGAAAGTAATAAATAGTTTAATAAACATGTTGAGTTAATAAGATGATGTAACTAATGGGAGGAGCTAGAGTACCAGGCATTTTAGCAGAGATTGTTCAGTTGGAAGTTGACAGTTTCTGAAGATTTCAGCTAGACTTTCTGCATTGTCCTGACAGGATTCAGGTCTATCTCTTAATACAATCTCAAAGAACATCTCTTTTTTAAAATAAATTTAGAGTACCCAATTATTATTTTTTTCCCAATTAAGGGGCAACTTAGTGTGGCAAATCCACCTAACCTGCACATCTTTGGGTTGTGGGGTGAAACCCATGCAGACATGGGGAGAAATGTGCAAACTCCACACGGCAGTGACCCAGGGCCGGGATCCGAACCCGGGTCCTCAGCGCCACTGTCCCAGTGCTATCCGCTGCACCACATGCCACCCTAAGAACATCTCTTAAGCAAGCGATCTGGGTCCGCTAACTATTTAAAAGTGGATTGAGATCCGAGATGGTTCTGTTTGAGTGGAAGTAAAGATAGCTGTTAAGGGTCATTGTGTCACTGCATTGATTAGCATTCTTTAAGGGGGAGTTGTAAGCTATTTTATTGTGTGCTTTTAATACTGTGTTAGGGGCTGGATTAGCACAGCGCTAAAGAGTTGGCTTTTAAAGCAGACCAGGGCAGGCCAGCAGCACGGTTCAATTCCCGTACCAACCTCCCCGAACAGGCGCCGGAATGTGGCAACTAGGGGCTTTTCACAGTAACTTCATTTGAAGCCTACTTGTGACAATAAGCAATTTTCATTTCAATATCCCTATTTTGTGCGAAATCACTCCTGGAGTGAGATATCCTTTCCTCACAGTCTTACAAAATTAAAATAAAATATTGGGGTTTTTGTCCAGTATCGTAGCTACTGTTGGGGTCTGGTCTGCGATTGTAATACAGGGGAATTTAATCTTTTCCACTTTTTGAGTGTATCAGTAACTGTCTTAAGGTAAATGTGATCAGACGTGGTTCTAAATTGTTTTAAAATTTACCTTACACTTACATAACATGGCTACAAATATTTATTTATATCTTCATCTGGTCTACTGCTTTATTTTTATTTGTTCATGGGAGATAGGCATTGCAGGCTGCGCCTGCATTTATTGCCCAGGGGAGAGTTAAGAGTCAACCACACTGCTGTAGGCCTGACCAGGTAAGGCTGTAGGATTTCCTTTTTTAAAGGACATTAGAGAACCAGATGGTTTATTTTTCAATAATTGGCAATGGTTTCAGGTCATCATTAGACTTTTAATTCCAGATTGTTTTTATAGAATTCAACTTTCACATCTGCAGTGGTGGGATTTGTACCTGGGCCCCCAGAGCATTACTCTGTTTACTAGTCCCGTGACAATACCACTATGTCACCGCCTCCCGTTGAACCCTCTGTGCATTTTAATTCTCCATTACCAGTCATTTTTTTGTCCTGTTGATGCTTAGATGCTGTCTGCATAGAACTCCTACAGTGCAGAAGGAGACCATTCAGCCCATCGAGTCTGCACTGAGCCTCTGAAAGAGCACTTACCCGCACCCACATCCCGTCCTATCCCCGTAACCACATCTAACCTGCACAACTTGTGCACTACGGGGCAACTTTATCATGGCCAATCCACCTAACCTGCACATCTTTGGACAGTGAGAGGAAACCGGAGAACCCGGAGGAAATCTACGCTGATACGGAGGAGAAAATGCAAACTCCACACAGTCACCCAAGGCAGGAATTGAACCTGAGCCTCGGGCGACGTGAGGCAGCTGTGCTAACCACTGTGCCACTGTGCTTCCCCAATCTTCCTTGATAATAATAATGATCATTTCAAATCACCTTAAACAACCCCAGCTATTTATCCTTGAAAGGTTTAATTAGCAGGGGGAATACTGAATGGTTAACAAACTCTATTGTGTATACATTTCGGACTAAATACTCTTAAAATATCTGAGTTGTGAAATCTTTTTGAATCCCACACAGTATTGACACAAATTATATCAGATTATATCCTTCAATGCACTGTACCATGCTACTTCTGACTGAAGTTTGTGGCTGCTACTGATAGGTCTGCATGTGTCTGGATTTGATTTTCCTATGATATCGGCCACAGTTGAATAGCCTACCGACAATCTCAGACTGGGGTTCTACACGAAGAACAGCCATTTGGCTGAGGTAATATAGAGTTTGTGGCAGAAATGGAATTATTTCCTGGAAGGACTTGGTTGGAATACTGATGTCGGAATTTGAAAATAATTCTCATTCCAGTTAATATCTCAGCCAAATTATAGATATCCAGTGGATTTTTCGGGACATGTGCTCTAGGAGAGGGAAACATGGCAGGTGTTGAGAATCATTCGCTTTTTGATGGAAAACCGCAGTTTTGGACAGTGGGTGGTGGAAATGAAGTTGGTGGCACTGCGTTGGCAGGTCAGGCCTCACGCCGACTGGTGAGGGATTCCTATTTTGAATACCTTTTACAGATAAAATCCTGCCTGTACGGTGAAGTCAGCGGTGTAAGAGAAACATGGACGTTTAAAGGTGCCAAGCACTATTCTAGTTTGTCCATTTGGACCGCAGGTGAGTGGTTGTCTTTGTTGAACTCTGTAGCACAGGGGAGGGGAGAAGGAGAATGGCAGCTTGGATGGAGGGGCAGGACAGGAGGCGATTCAGGGATAAGGGGGTCAGGGTCAGCTACACGGGTAACAGGGTTTCAAGAAAGGGCAGGTGCAGATGATCAAACGTTTTAAAGGCTGAGTCAAGAGATTCTAAAGACATGTCAAGGATGATAGGGGTAGGTTTAGGAACAGTGGAGAAACATCAATGGTGAGGGATAAGGTCAGGGGAAGGGATGGCATATCAACCATCACAGAGGCAGGGAGATGGTGAGAGGCTCCAGGTTGACAGCATGGTAGCATAGTGGTTAGCACAGTTGCTCCGCAGCTCCAGGATCCCTGGTTCGAATCCCAGCTTGGGTCACTGGCTGTGCGGAGACTGCACATTCTCCCCGTGTCTGCGTGGGTTCCCTCCGGGTGCTCCGGTTTCCTCCCACAGTCCAAAGATGTGCAGGTTAGGTGGATTGGCCATGCTAAATTGCCCTTAGTGTTCAAAAAGGTTGGGTGGGGTTACAGGGTCACGGGGAGGGTGGAGGTGTGGACTTGGGTAGGATGTTCTTTCCAAGGGCTGGAGCAGATTCGATGGGCCGAATGGCCTCCTTCAGCACTGTAAATTCTATGATTCAAAATTCTATGACAGGGGGAAGTGTAGAATGATGTTCTGAAGATCAAGGATGATGGGCACATCTTAAAATGACAAAGGCATGGTGGAGGGTTCCAGGTGGAGGTGAGTCTGATTATGTTGCTGATAATTTCTACAAACCTACCTTCAGCTGACAGGAGTTCAGGTACAAGTGGGAGGAGGTTATGGTGGCATGGGGGTATTTTTGGGTATGGCCCATGGGAGGATTTGAAAGTTTCATTGCTCAGCAATTTATGGATAACAGTCATGAGCACGGAGGTGCTCATATCATTGCCTGCCTTCTTTACGCAGTAGGTGGATTTGCATTGAGGCTGATGCACGCAATACCCTTCCAGCCTCGGGAGAAGGGGGAGAGGATATGAAAAAGAAGGGCTGTCACCAGCCAACAAAAGGCCAGCAGCAGGCAGTACCAGAGAGGGAGCCTGACCTGGAAGCAGGTATGCAGAGAAGGCATTGTAGAAGATGGGCACAGGTGCATCAGCACATCTTCAGGATGAGAACTACCTACCTGCGTACGTCGAAGAGGCAATGCAGAGACTGCTGAGGTTGCATTGGGAAGTGGTCACAGAGATATCGGGAATCGTGAAACAAGACCTGCAACCTCACGGATTTGGTGTGAACCCCCAAAAATGCAAAGTACTGAATATTGAAACAAAGGCTGCCACAGACAGATCCATCCAAAACCTCTTGGAAATACACAATGGGTGAAGTATTTCAAGGCAAGGCTGCAAGACACTAGACAGAGATTGCAAGTGACACACATGGTGTCAAGAAAGTCTTCAACAGAGGAAACCAGTTAAATTGGAAACTTTGGTCACTGTCCCCATGGGTTGTACCCGAGAATATGAGAAATTTCACTGGTACGAATGTTACCTGCAGGCATCTTAGGCTTTAGGGAATGCGGACCACAATCAGATTAGCCATGATCACATTGAATGGTAGGACAGGATTGACGGGCTGAATGGCTGACTCTTGCTCCAATCCCTTGTGATCTCAGCCTGATTCCTAGTTCTGACAGAGTTACACCAGGAGTACATTGGAAAGACCTTTGGAAATGCAGGTCCTTTGTGATGGGAACTCATGACCAAGTGGTTTGAGACTGCTGAGAAATATTTCATTTTTGCAACTGCTGGATCCAGCCTGATCTACCCTCCACCCAGACATAGCAATGGTTACAATGTGAATGCTGGGTTGTGGCACTGGCTTTGCTACTTTCATTGTATTATATTTGCAGTTCTGAGTCTCAGCATTGACATAACACCACGAGCTTCACAAAGTTTGGCCACCAGATTTGATACATCACAGTAACAGGAGTGTGATATTTCAACGTGAAAGAATGCCAAATTTGTCCAGTCAGGAGCAAGCATACTTTCAGTCCCCAAGGCTGGCGCCAACACTAAGCCCACAGCTTTCCTGCTTTCCTGCTTTCCTGGTATAAGGGGGATATACGCAGACAAAAGCTTATTCAGAAAGAGACGGAGAGGGAAATATGAAAAAATAACATGTTTCATTGAAAGAAATAGTATAACCTTTGATCTTTAACTGCAGAAACTAAAATGGACAATCCATTGAATAACATTTTGTTGCCATGTTTGCAGAATTAAATATATTTAATTCAAAGATTGAGTATGTACAAATACGTCTCAACGTGTTCCAAATATTCACAATATTAATAACGGCAAATACACGCATCTAAAATTTCTTGGCCACGTGGAACACGATCAATTCCAATCAGGAATGGCGCTGGATTCGCCGGTTTCGCGATTGACAAGCGGCTGACAAGCTGCAGCTGCTTATACAGACTTCACTCCCCACACTCCCCACACACACCATCCCAGCCAACAAGATGGCAGTGAGGAGAGCAGCCCCACGATTTGCCATGATTTACAGGCGGCGAGCTGGAGACCCTCCTGGACGCGGTGGAGGAGAATCGGGTCACCCTGTACCATGGCCCAGGAAGGAGGTTGCCACCTGCCGCTATTCGACATGTCTGGGTGCAGAGGGCAGAGGCGGTCAGCGCCAGCAGCACCACCGTCAGGACCAGCCTGCAGTGCCATTAAAAAAACTGCACAACCTCGTCAGGGTGACTAGGCAACATTGTGCCCCTGGCACTAACCCCCATCCCACACACCTGTAAGCTTTGCCCTCCCACCCCCCACCTGGAGAGTGGCCGAACCCCCACCCTGCACCAGATGTCAGCGCCCATACCAGCTGCCATGGCTAATTGCCCTGGCCACTGAGGCCACCAGCTACCTACCCTGCATGCGTCGGACTGTCTAACCCTATCCATTTTCTGTTATCCCATCCCTGAGGAGAAGGCCACCCATAACCGGCGGGAGCTGGAGAAAACTGGAGCGGGACTGCCAGACCTGCGGCCCCTCACCATGGCTGAGCAGAGGGTCCTGGACGTGGACGGCCAGAGGACAGGAAGGTGGCCGGAGTTCAGATTGGCCGCGGGCAAGGAAGTGGTCCTACTGAGCTGCGGTTCCCTGTGACACGTGTGTCAATCCCCCCCCCCCCCCCCCCCCCCCCCCCCCACAACACCACCCCCATACCTCCCTCACCAGCTGACAACCCCCATCCCGCCCGGCCCACAGTCTAATCATGCGTCTTGTCTTGTGTCTTGTAGGACCTGCTGGTGATGTGGGGGTCCATCAGGGTCCATCTGGTGTCCCCGCCACAGTCCTTGTCACATTTTCCTGGCAGTGCTGAGGAGAGCAGCATGGTCGGGAGCCATATTCCTGTGTCCCAAGACACCCCGAAGCTCGAGTCCGAGGATGACACAGATTTCCAGTCAAAGTTGTCTCCAACACCCTCCACCATCCCAGAAGCACTCACCTCAGTTGGCCACTTTAGTGAAGAGGCTCCTGGGACACTATCTGGTGCGCACCACACAGCTGATCTGGTACATCAGGTGTAGGTAGGAATTCCCAAAGCGGCGGACGGTCGGAGCGTGGGCCGACCCCAGGAACCTACTGCCGTCCAGACGGGTTTTGGGCTTCTGGAACGGACAGTCCCATTGATCGTTGAGATAGTGTTGAAGAGCCAAGGACTATATGAGCGGTTGTCGGCGAGCATCCAGCACCTGCAGGCACAGTTGGAGGAGTCCATCCGCGTGCAGGAGGTGGTGCCGACCATGCATGCCACCCAGACCAACACCGAATGGTAGAGGCATTGGGGGCGAGTGTTTTGTCTATGGTCTTATGGGCCTCAATGACTGGCAGCACCAGGGGGCAGAAGAGCCTCAGGGGATAGCTCCGCTCGCACCTCCGTCCCATGGAGTAGCCCCAAAGCCTTCGGAGGAGGTGATGGGGCCCATGCCGGTGACTCCCGCAGGGGAATTGCCGGAACACCACAGTACCTTGGACCCCCCCCACCAACCTCCTGTCCCTGGCGCATTTGGTGGGCAGTAGGCAGAACAGGGCAGAATAACGCCACCGGGAACACCCAAGGAATAGCTGGGCCCATCCAGGCCAGGTTGTCCCAGAAGACGCCCACCAACGCCAGATCGCAGGGCAAACATCACATCAGGCCACCTCCGCCCTGATGTACTGCCTGGGGATCCACCTCGACACATCGTTAGGGCCCGTAAGGCCAGAAAACTAGACACCAATTAAGTTGGCACGGGTGCAAGGCACAGTTTATTATCGGGGCTCGGACACGTATCTCTGAATATTTGTGCGCATTAAACACTTGTTAACACTGTTGCAACTTGCCTCAATGCTCTGTCAGATGGATGTGACTGGTGGGCTGGTCTGGGCTGGTCTGGTCAGAGAGGAAGTGCTGGAGTTGGAGGGGGAAATGGGCAGACATTGTGGGTGGGCTGGGCTCCCCACCCTTCCCCCCCCCCCCAACTATCCCCACCACCGTCACCCCAGGGATTCAATGGCACCATGTGATGGAATGACCAGCTCGCGTGTAGGGATCACCAAGGTGGATGGTGGAAAGTGCTACCGTGGGCAGGAGTCAGACATCGTCAAATGATGCGGGGACCAGAGCCCATCGCAGAATGGGTTGCCATCATCCTCCATCCCATGGACCAGACCTGGTGTTACTGCCAGCCCAGGGCCTGCATCCTGCAGTGCAGCAAGGGGAGCGGGGGCGAGTGGGGGGGGGGGGGGGGGATGTGCTGTCCGTTCTCCTGGCCAGTCTCCCCCCTTCCCCCAGTCGGCATTCAGAGCGTCCCGTGCGCATTGGCCCTCGCGCACATGTCGTGCGGCCTCCTGTGCCTGCCTGGGCCTCATGTCCTGCCACCCTCACCCTACCCCGCAACCTCATCATTGGATAATCCAACTGGTGATCATCCTCCTACGCCCCTCTGCTGCAGGATCTTGGGGAGGTCACAGCTGGCCGCTAGGATGCAGGGGCCTCTCTCAGCGCCATACTGGAGGGTCCCTCCAGAGTGGTCCAGGCACCTGAACCGCATCATCAGGATGCCGAAGCACCACCTGATCACATACCTGGTCACTGCAAGGGTGTCGTTGAAACGGTTCTTCGCATTGGCCTGTGATCTCTGAATAGGCGTCATCAGCCCAGGAGCCAATTCCCCAGCCGGGGGGGGGGGGGGGGGGGGGGGGGGGGGGTAGGTGTCGTCTCGAACATGTCAGGAATCGTCAAGTGAGCCAGGATGAAGGTGCCATGCATACTGCCTGGGTATCGGGTGCAGATGTGCATCTTGCACATCTGGTGGTCACATAACAGCTGCACATTCATCAAGTGGAATCCCATTTCGGTTTATGTAGAGCAGTCTGTCATCTGCAGATGCCCATAGAGCAACATGTATCCCGTTGTTCACCCCCTAAACCCGGGGCATCCCATCGATAGTGGCGAGCCCCACTGCCCGGGCACCTGGTGGGCTTGGTCCATATTGAAGTGGATGTATTGTGCCGACTCGGCACATAGAGCATCCGTAATGGCGCGGATGCACCCATCACCTTGATGGCCAGCGGGAGTGGGTGTCCTCCCCCATATCCCCATGGTGCCAGGTGTGCCATGATCTGGCAGATACGTCGCACTGTCTCCCTGCTCAGCCGGAGTCTTTGAATGCATGCCCGGTCCGGCAAGTCCTCTAATGACAGGCACTGCCGGTATACGAGAGGCCTCATGTGACCTCTCCTTGGCCTGTTGGGCAGCCGGTTCTCCCTCCTGGATGGCTGCTTCCTGTTCTGGGGCATGCTTCACTGCTGCATGCTCCGCTACTGCCGCTTCCTCCTCGTGGAGCAGCACCAGCTCGTACAGCAGTGCATCCCACAGCGCTGCACCGACTAGCAGGAAGGCCACCATTTCTGGTTGAATTCCAATATCCATTGTCTGCAGGGGGTGAAAGGCCGACATGTTAGCATGGTGTGTACTCCTGTGCCCCACCAGGTCCAACGGGGATTGGCACTGAGGACTCTGTCCCTGCATGCCCACCCCATCTTCGCACCCATGGCCCCATCGGTGCCCGAAACCATGGGAGCCTTTGGCCCTGGCGCCCATTCCTGCCAGGGGTACTGTCAGCTGGCACTGCCCTTGCCAGCAGCACGCTTCACTGCCCCCATCCGGCACCCGCATAAGGGCTACGGTTGGCTTTGCCGTGGGTGGGCCGCCTGATGCTCTGCTGGCGGGTGGTGGGCAGTTTGGTGATGAGGAGGGTGTGGTGGAGGGTGGGATGCATGCTTGCAAGCTGGGGTGTGGGGGTGGTTGGCTGGGAGCACCCATACGGCCAGTCTCACTCTGCAAACCATTATACCGGTGCCAAAGAAGAACCAGGCAACATGCCTCAATTACTACCGTCCGGTGGCCCTGACTTCAGTGGTAATGAAGTGCTTCGAAAGGTTGGCCATGAAGCGCATCACCTCTATACTCCCAGAACACCTTGATCCACTGCAATTCGCATACCGTCGCAATCGGTCCACAGCAGACGCCATTTCCCTGGCCCTACACTCATCCCTAGAGCATCTTGAAAATAAGGACTCCGACATCAGACTCCTATTTATTGACTACAGCTCCGCCTTGAACACCATGGGCGAGATTCTCCCATATGGGGAGAAATTGTAAGGCTGGCGTCAAATCCGGGCGGGTTTGACGCCAGCCCCCCCCTTCCCGACCGGGAACCGATTCTGGTCCCCGGTCGGGGCTAGCAGCCCGACGCCGTAAACTCCGGCATCACGGGCTTAACGAATTTCGTTAAGCCCGCTTGCCAGAGTTAGCGCCGGCTGACGCGTCATATGACGTCAGCCGCGCATGCGCAGATTGGAAGACTCCAACCCGCGCATACGCGGATGATGTCATCGCGTATTTGCGCGAAACCCGCGCATGCGCGGGCCAGGATGCCCCTCAGCCGCCCCGCGAATGGATACTGCGGGGCGGCGGAAGGACAAATAGTGCGCGGGCATCGGGCCCGCTGCCCGCGATCGGTGCCCACCGATCGCGGGCCCATGGCACCCTTGGCACGGCCGTGGTACTGCCGTGCCAATCGGTGCCATGGTTATAAAAAGCGAGAGTTTACGGCCGTTTTTACAAACGGCCAGACCAGGTGTGTTTGCCGTTCGTAAAAACAGCCGTAAAGGGCTGGGAACTCGGCCCATCCATCAGCTGTGAATCGCTGCCGGCCGTAAAAAAACGGCGGCAGCGATTCGTGTCGGGAGTTGGGCGTGGGGGGGGGGGAGAATAGCGGGAGGGCGTCGGAACAGCGTGGCCGTAAAATTTTACGAGCCACGCTATTCTCCGCACCGTCGGGAGTGCGGAGAATCTCGCCCCATAATCCCAGCCAAGCTCATATCAAAGCTCCAAAACCTAGGACTTGTCTCTCCACTCTGCAACTGGATTTTCTGACCAACAGACCACAATCAGTAAGAATGAACAACAACAACTCCTCCACAATAGTCCTCAATACCAGGGCCCCGCAAGGCTGCGTACTTAGCCCCCTACTCTACTCCCTGTACACACACGACTGCGTGACAAAACTTGGTTCCAACTCCATCTACAAGTTTGCTGACGATACAACGATAGTGGGACAGATCTCGAATAACGGCGAGTCAGAATACAGGAGGGAGATAGAGAACCTAGTGGAGTGGTGTAACAACAACAATCTCTCCCTTAATGCCAGCAAAACTAAAGAGCTGGTCACTGACTTCAGGAAGCAAAGTACTGTACGCACCCCTATCAGCATCAACAGGGCCGAGGTGGAGATGGTTAGCAGTTTCAAATTCCTAGGGGTGCACATCTCCAAACATCTGTCCTAGTCCACCCACGTCGACGCTATCACCAAGAAAGCACAACAGTGCCTAAACTTCCTCAGGAAACGAAGGAAATTTGGCATGTCCACATTAACCCTTACCAACTTTTACAGATGCACCATAGAAAGCATCCTATCGGGCTGCATCACAGCCTGGTATGGCAATTGCTCGGCCCAAGATCGCAAGAAACTTCGGTGAGTCGTGAACACAGCCCAGTCCATCACACGAACCTGCCTCCCATCCATTGACTCCATCTACACCTCCCGCTGCCTGGGGAAAGCGGTCTGCATAATCAAAGACCCCTCCCACCCGGCTTATTCACTCTTTCAACTTCTTCCATCGGGCAAGAGATACATAAATCTGAGAACACGCACGAACAGACTCAGAAACAGCTTCTGCCCCGCTTTTACCAGACTCCTAAATGACCCTCTTATGGACTGACCTCATTAACACTACACCCTGTATGCTTCACCCGATGCGGGTGTTTATGTAGTTCCATTGTATACCTTTGTTGCCCTATTATGTATTTTCTTTTATTCCCCTTTCTTCCCATGTAGTCAATGATCTGTTGACCTGCTCGCAGAAAAATACTTTTCACTGTACCTCGGTACACGTGACAATAAACAAATCCAATCCAATCCCAACCCAGGGGCCAAGGGGGGGGTGGTCAGTGGGGTGCGCAGCAAGATGGCTGCCTTGCAAGCCACGGCAATAGCGGTCTATGTCTAGGCAATGCCCCAGTCCCATGGAGGGTCACCATGGCTACACGGCCCGACCCCTGTCTCACCAGCCTGGCCCTAGGAGGCTCACCGCCCATTCCAAACCACAGCCAGCCTGGCCAGTGTCACGATTTTTAAAAGCACAATTGAACCGCGCTGTCGGGAATTCGGCCCATCGGAGGCAGAAATCACAGAGGCCCTGGAGAATACTGGGTCAGGCCTGCTTATGATATGCAAACGCGTTTACTGTTCTTGCCTTCCGGAATGCCTTGACGCTGTTGTCAAGGTGACAGAGAATTGCGATTTGGCGTCAAATCGATGCCCACCGCGATTTCAATGTCGGAACCGATTCCCCGCCCTTTCACGTTTTCCGATTTTGGTGTCGGCCGACGAGAATCCCACGAATTACCTACAGCCTTGTAATGTCATTAATATAAGGAATAAGATATAAGACATTCAATGCTCAAGAAGCAGTGAAAACGTTCTCAATGGCTCAAAGTACAATGAATCCTCTGATCACGTGCAGCCTGATGACATGCTGGCTTTATTCTAAATTTATTGCAATATTCATGGTACTATATTATGAATATAACGAGCAAGATCAGCCAATGAAGATTAACCTTGGACATGGGCCAAACGTAGCACCAATCTTAGCCAAGGTGAGATATTGCTATCAAAGTAATACAGGCTGAGGTACATTATAGTGTGAAGAACAGGGTTAACCTGGCATACAGAACCCCTGCCATAGTTTAAACTTTTGTGTGACTTCAATCTGCTGTGTAGTACAGAACATTCAACTATAAACATTGATAAAATCTGTTATTCCAGTGCAGCTTTATGTATATATGTTTATATGATTTATAAGGGGGTTAAGTCTCCTTATTTCAAACCTAGTTTACCTTACAAACCATTTTGATGATTTATTTTTAAGTAGTGAAGTTCAATTAGCATCTACAGTACAGTTTCTACAACTGTCCCTCCCCACTGTTCTATAGACTAACCTCCCTTTGCCTTTTCCATTTTCTGTGCATAATGCCTCAATCAAATTAGACGCTGGAATAGTTTCATTGAGTGGCGTGTTTGGAAACATTGACTTTAGTCTCTTCGAGAATGATAGCTCCACTGTAATGTGATGATGCAGCTTGTGGTCTGGATAAGAAATAAAAACAAGACAAGGGCAGCAGGGCGGTACAGTGGTTAGCACTGCTGCCTCGCAGCGCCTCATCGGGTCGGGCGCACCGAGGACATTTGATCGCGCCCATAATGTCTTTCATGTCCTCAGACTGATCCAAAATAAGTCCAAATGAATTACTTTAAAATACTTGCTGTGCCAACACCCTGCCAACTTGTGCACAGCAAAATTCCATAAACAGCAATAAGACAAATGGTTCCGGAGGAATAAATGTTGGTTGGGATACTGGGAAAACTCCCCTGCTTTTCTTCAAATATCTCATCTAAAAGGTGGAACCTGAAAAACACAGTGCATCTTCACTAAGCATTGGAATGTCAACCTTATTTACGTGTTCTGAGTCCGACAGGGCAGCTTAAACTTATGCCCTCCTGACTCACATGTGAGGGAACGGCCACCGAGCAATAGAGGTGTCAGCACATGTCAGTAGAACTGTCTCATTCTCATTTTCATGGACAATGAATATTTTCCACTGAGCATGTTCAAGAGGACAAATAGGTCAATGATTAAGATGACCAGAACGTACTTCTTACAAGCATACTACATAAGAACATAAGAACTAGGAGCAGGAGTAGACCATTTGGCCCATCGAGCCAGCTCCGCCGTTCAATGAGATCATGGCTGATCTTTTGTGGACTCATCCGGCCCAAACACCATTCCTTTATTCTCCAAAAAACTATCGATCTTTATCTTGAAAACATTTAATGAAGGAGCCTCAGCTGCTTCACTGGGCAGGGAATTCCATAGATTCACACCCCTTTGGGCGAAGAAGTTCCTCCTAAGCTCAGTCTTAAATCAACTTCCCCTTATTTTGAGGCTATGCCCCCTAGTTCTGCTTTCACCCGCCAGTGGAAACAACCTGCCCGCAACAGTGCAGGATGCAGGATTCAGACTGTTGATCCTCATATTGGCAATTTTTGAAATTTGGGCAAGAGCTGAAAAACTGGTGGGGGACAGAAAAAGAAAGGAAACCACTCCACATTAGTCTTTTTACCCCCTCTGGTTGGGATTGGGAGTAACGGTTCATCCAGCTTCTGAGTTAGGTAATAACATGTATCTTTGGAGGAACAAAAGGAGGGATTAAAGAAAAGGGAAAAATAAAGTAATTAAATTGGCAACTTAATTTTCTGAAATTTAACAGGTGGGATTCTCCGACCCCCCGCCGGCTCAGAGAATTGCCGGAGGGCGGCGTGAATCCCGTCCCCGCCAGCTGCCGAATTCTCCGGCAACGAGGATTTGGCGGGAGTGGGAATCACGCCGCGCTGGTTGGCGGCCGCTGGCAGCGGCGTCCCTGGCGATTCTCCAGCCTGCGATGGGCCAAGTGGCCGCCAGTTTTCAGCCAGTCCCGCCAGCATATACTACACCAGGTATTTGCCGGCGGGACCTGGCTGCGCGGGCGGCCTCTGGGGTCCTCGGGGGGGGCACAGGGGGATCTGGCCCCAGGAGGTGCCCCCACGGTGGCCTGGCCCGCGATCGGGGCCCACCGATCCGCGGGCAGGCCTGTGCCATGGGGCACTCTATTCTTCCGCATCGACCGCAGTGGTCCTCCTCGATGGCCGACGCGGGGATGAACCCCCCCCCCCCCCCCCCTGTGCATGCGCTGGGATGACGTCAGCACACGCTGGCGCCCCCGTGCATGCGGCAACTTGCTCCGGCCGGTGGAGGCCCTTCGCCGCCGGTTGGCATGGCGCCAAGCCCCTTCCCTGCCGACCGCGAGGTGCAAACCAAGCCGCTGCCGGCCTAGCCCTGAAGGTGCGGAGGATTCCACACCTTTGGGGCGGCCCGACGCCGGAGTGGTTCACGCCACTCCTTCGCGCTGGAGTTGCCCGCCCTGCCGATTCCCGCAGAATCCCGCCAAACGTGTTCTTTGTTTAAAGCTGCTTTCCAACTGTGAATAACTGTTCTGTGACTAATACACGCTAGTAATTGAGAATTGAAAGGAAGTGAATTTAGAATAAAATGGTAGCCAAACAAATGGTTTTATATTTATCATAAATCGTGTAATTTCCTGCTTATTGCTCTCCATAAGGCACTTTGGGAAAATGCCAAAACGTCATGTATAACATTCAATGATTATAAATATTTTGACGAAGAATGATGAGAATTAATCATGATAGTTTATTGATCCTTTCAGTAAACTATATTCATCTTACAGTAGTCATAGCACAGACAGTTCACTGATGGGAGAGATTTATACAGGTCAGGCTCTGGCAATGGTTGTCTGAGTTGTTCATACCTGAATGGCAAAAACCCTCCAATTAACACTTAAAAATCCAATCTTGTCTGTACAGCAAAATGATTCATTGGATGCCTCCAATAGAACACTGGTTTACTTCTTCATTGTCACTACTCCTGAAAATGTACTTTTATTTTGAAATCTGGAACATAAGTGAGCTCAAATCATGTGAAGTGCTATTAGTTAACTTTAACTAATTTGTGTGTACGAACTCCAGTTTGGGTCAGCTGGGGCCAAGGTTCAGCCAATAGATTTGTTGCACGCTCTCATATTTTTAAAGAAAGCATCCAGCAATGCCAGTGGTGTAGAGCACAAATATTTCAACCCTTCAGGATTGGCCTGGAGTCTCCAGGAATTGGAGATCAATTTTAGGGATGTTACTATGTGCAACTCTGGAGAAAAAACATTGGGACGTAAAAAAATATATGTTTTTTTGTAATTTTCTGTCAATATTTCTTTATACCAGAAATAAAAATATTGAAATTGGGCAACAAAAGGTTCTTTGGCTCACAGTCAAGTATTATCCAATTGTATAATGAGTCTTTATGCTTACAAATTGATGTAGGAAGGCAGTACGTCAGAAGGATGGTCGTGTTGTCTGACTAATGGCTGGAGTGTGCGGCAATTCATGTGATGAAACCTCCAGGAATCAATTTAATCATAGTTGGCAACACTGTAGTCTACCTGGTGCAATTTAATGTGGTGGTAGACATCTTGTTTAGATCAGGACCAGTTGCAGGGTGTAGTGAAGAAAAGAACATCATGGGCGGGATTCTCCGTCGGTTGACACAGCTTTAAGTATCTTGTTTTTAATTTTCGGGCATTTCCCTTTTAAGTGGGCGTGGTCCGGGTCCTCAGACATCATGACGCTCGTGACGTCATGCGTAGGATTCGATTGCGCATGCGCAAATCGGCCTTCCTTTACTGTGCGGTTTTGTGTCCACAACGATCCATGACCAAAACTTTTTTAGACTGCGCATGTGCAGCCTGCACATGTGCAGAACGCAAAACGGGTGATTGTAACTACGCATGCGCGGCTTCTGTTTCCTGCACATACACAGACACAGATTTTCGTTCTTTGTTCCCCTGAGACTGTAAAATGTGCTCAGATGCCATTTTACAGTGGATTTCAGCGTTTTTTCTTTCTGAAAAATTTAAGCTACCTTTCCCTTTCGATCTGGACTGGATTTCAGCGTTTTGTCTTTGTGAAAAATTCAAGTTACTTCTTCCTTTTGATCTCATACAATACTGTTCAAGTTTCATACAGTGCTCTTCAAATTTCTTTAGTATTATTTCTAATTTGGTGCTGTCTTCAGCTTTCGAGTATTTAAAGCAATTATATGCTTCTCTAGATTCATGCCCTGCAATGAGCAGTGCTATTTTCATTTCATCTGAGGCTGCTTCTAGATCATTAGCTATGAGATATATATATCCAACATTTGTTTAAATCTTTTCCAGACATTACTTGAATTATCGGTTATGTCCAGTTGAGGTGGGGTTCCAACCCACATCATCGAATAAGTGAGGTCTTCCCAAGTCGAATGCCCGGTAGGAGTTTTCCTTGCCATTTTGGTCTTTCTGTGTCTGCAGCTGTTCCTTGAGTAATCTTGTAGTAAGTGTCTGAAGCAACTGCTGGTACCATGTGTTGTTCCTTGTGTCTTAATAAAGCTCGTAGTCTCAAAGTTGGAGTAGATGCTTTATTGTAAGTTCGTTCTCTCTTCAGTACTTAACTTACAGCTACCTCAATGCTGCTTGCCTGTGTCTTGCTACCAGTTCCCCCTTCTGTGAAGTGTGCCCTCACTTCCTGTTCCTCTGTATTTATAGCTCTCCCGTGCTCCCTCTAGTGCTTGCTCAGTTGTATTGCATCTACACAGATATACAATCACCACAGTAGACATCTTGTTTAGATCAGGACCAGTTGCAGGGTTAGTGAAGAAAAGAACATCATGGGCAGGATTCTCTGTCGGTGGACAGCAGAATCGGGAAACGCGATTCAGCGGAGAATTGGTTTTGATGCTGAAATCGTGGCTGAATTGCCAAATCGCAATTCTCTTGACAGTGGCATCAATGCATTCCACTTCACGCACACAGTAAACTCCCTTGGCATATCATTAGTGGGCCTGATCCGGTATTCTCAGGGGCCTCCGTGATTCTCTGCTTCCATTGGGGCGACTACCCGATGGTGAGGTTCACTTGTGCTTTTAAAAATCATGAAACAGGTGCGGTGGCTGCTGATGGAGAGAGGGTACAGAAAGTGTTCAACATCCCCATAGTTTGTTGACGATCATGCACTGGCCAGGGAGCTTCTGCCAGGGCCCGGGGGGGGGGGGGGGGGGGGGGGGGGGGGGGGGGCGTAGCGGGGAGCGGTCAGGAGGTGGGCCGTGGGGTCGAGGTGGCCAGGCACGGACCACCATTGCCACAGCCTGCAAGCCAGCCATGCAGCTGTACATTGTGCTGACTGCTCACTGTGAACTTAGGGCCACAGGTTGTATGGGTCCCTCCCCAGACCACTTCCCCTAGGTGCTCTCTGGCCCCAGCCAACCCATCAGCAGGATGAGTGCACTCCAGTGCAACCAATGCCATCTTGTTGGCTGGGGTGTGTGGGGATTGTAATGTGTATGTGTGGCTGCAGCTCCCGAGTGTCAATCACGGACCCAGCGGATCCCGCACTGTTTCTCATTGGACTTGATTGTTTTCAATTTTGAGCCAGTGCTAGTCGCTCATCGGTTGCTGAATCCAGGATCAGCCCCAGTTTTGCTGTTGTGGAAGTCCGCGAATCCTGCCCTGACGTCAACACTCAGTCTCAGGAATGGAGGATTCCACCGCAAGTGTTTAAACATGTCCTACCGTTAAAGACACGATCATGCTCAACTTAAAAGAACTCTGCTTGCTTGAGTTGCCCAAGTGTGCAGATCCAGAATGGCTTGGAGAAAGATTGTTGCTCCCACAGAACTCAGGATGGGTCAACATCTGTGGTAGTCGGTATTAGGGGTACCTAGGTTGGAGGTACCTGATACTGTAAGATCATTGGTGAAGCCTGCCTGCTGGTTCCGCCCAGTAAGGCGGAGTATAATAGTCTGTGTTTCCCTCACTGCTGCATTCTGTACCTGCGCTGCTTGGGGAAACATCTAGTTCAATAAACATTTGGAAGAAAATAGACTTATCAGTGATCGGCAGCATGGTTTTGTGCAGCGAAGGTCATGTCTTACAAACCTAATAGAATTCTTTGAGGAAGTGACAAAGTTAATTGATGAGGGAAGGGCTGTAGATGTCATATACATGGACTTCAGTAAGGCGTTTGATAAAGTTTCCCATGGCAGGTTGATGGAAAAAGTGAAGTCGTATGGGGTTCAGGGTGTACTAGCCAGATGGATAAAGAACTGGCTGGGCAACAGGAGACAGAGAGTAGTGGTGGAAGGGAGTGTCTCAAAATGGAGAAAGGTGACGAGTGGTGTTCCACAGGGATCCATGCTGGGACCATTGTTGTTTGTGATATACATAAATGATCTGGACGAAGGTATACGTCGTCTGATGAGCAAGTTTGCAGATGATACTAAGATTGGCGGAGTTGCAGATAGCGAGGAGGACTGTCAGAGAATACAGCAATATATAGATAGATTGGAGAGTTGGGCAGAGAAATGGCAGATGGAATTCAATCCAGGCAAATGCGAGGTGATGCATTTTGGAAGATCTATTTCAAGAGCGGACTATATGGTCAATGGAAGAGTCCTGGGGAAAATTGATGTACAGAGAGATCTGGGAGTTCAGGTCCATTGTACCCTGAAGGTGGCAACGCAGGTCGATAGAGTGGTCAAGAAGGCATACAGCATGCTTGCCTTCTTCGGACGGGGTATTGAGTACAAGAGTCGGCAGGTCATGTTACAGTTTTATAGGACTTTGGTTAGGCCACATTTGGACTACTGCATGCAGTTCTGGTCGCCACATTACCAGAAGGATGTGGATGCTTTAGAGAGGGTGCAGAGGAGGTTCACCAGGATGTTGCCTGGTATGGAGGGTGCTAGCTATGAAGAAAGGTTGAGTAGATTAGGATTGTTTTCATTGGAAAGACGGAGGTTGAGGGGAGACCTGATTGAGGTCTACAAAACTATGAGAGGTATGGACAGGGTGGATAGCAACAAGCTTTTTCCAAGAGTGGGGGTGTCAATTACAAGGGGTCACGATTTCAAGGTGAGAGGGGAAAGTTTAAGGGAGGTGTGCGGGAAAGTTTTTTACGCAGAGGGTGGTGGGTGCCTGGAACGCTTTGCCAGCGGAGGTGGTAGAGGCGGGCATGATAGCATCATTTAAGATGCACCTGGACAGATATATGACCGGGCGGGGAACAGAGGGAAGTAGATCCTTGGAAAATAGGCAACAGGTTTAGATAAATTTATTGAATCAATTTATTGAACTAGATTTGAAGAATGGAGCTCTGCATCAAGCCGGAGTGTCTGCAACTTAGCACCCATGCGGCAAACTCAGCGGCGACCTTTAAACACTGGCTGGTGTGTTTCAACGGATACATCAGGACGGCCACAACTACACCCACGGAGGACCAGAAACTGCAAGTTCTCCACTCAGGGGTGAGCCCAGATATCTACACGCTCATCAAAGACGCGGACGGTTTCGAGGCCGTGATGACACTGTTGAAAGGACCCTACATCCGCCCAGTAAATCAGGTTTATGCCCGACATCTTCTAGCTCCCAGACGACAAATTCCGGGGGAATCGCTAGACGAATTCTACCGCGCACTGCTGGTACTAGGTAGGAACTGTGACTGTCCGCATGTTTCAGCCAACGACCACACCGAACGTTTAATCTGGGACGTCTTTGTTCACTCACATTCCGGCTGCTGGAAAAAGAGACGCTGAGTCTCAAGGAGGCACGGGTCCTCGCAAGCACCTTAGACGTAGCCTCCCGCAACGCCCGACCGCGCGGCAGCCCCGTGGGCAGCATGGACCCCACCCGCAGCCGATTCCGACGCATCCCCCACCCCCCACAAGCATGTGCTACGCGGCTGCCAGGCAACCCGGGGGGCCCCGATGTTATTTTTGTGGGCAAGCCAAGCACCCCCGGCAACGCTGCCTGGCCCGCTCCTCAACTTGCAAGTGCTGTGGAAAAAAGGGGCATTTCATGGTGGTATGCCAGGCCCGGGTGGTCGCCACTGTTTCTGGGGGCGAACCGGGGCCGCCGCCATTACTCTCATCGCAGGCCACGTGCGACCCGCGGGCACCGCCATCTTCGATCCTGCGAGCCACGTGCGGACCCTGGGCGCTGCCATCTTGTTCCCCAGGGACCACGTGCGATTCATGAGCGCCGCCAACTTGCCCACCCCCGGCCATGTGCGACCCGTGGGCGCCGCCATCTTGGCTGGAGTCCCAAGACCCCGATTCGGATGACCGCACACCGCCTGAGGAATCCCACCAGCGTCTGCCACAACTCGCCTCAGTGACTCTGGACCAGTCTCAGCCCCGAACTCTTTCGACCGCTACGACCACGGTACTCGTCAATGGACACGAGACATCCTGCCTGATCGACTCCGGGAGCACAGAGAGCTTTATACACCCCAACATGGTAAGGCGCTGCTCCCTCCCTATACATCCATTTAACCAGAGAATCTCCCTGGCCTCCGGGTCTCCCTCTGTAGAGATCAAGGGGTACTGCATAGCTAATCTCACAGTCCAGGGAAGAGAGTTTAAGAATTTCCGACTTAACGTCCTCCCTCACCTCTGGGCTGCCACACTCCTGGGATTGGACTTCCAATGTAACCTCCAGAGCTTAAACTTTAAATTCGGCGGCCTATACCCCCCCTCACTGTCTGCAGTCTCGCAACCCTCAAGGTCGACCCGCCTTCCCTTTTTGCAAACCTCATCCCCGTTTGCAAACCGTCGCCACCAGGAACAGACGGTACAGTGCCCAGGACTGGACCTTCATTAGGTCGGAAGTCCAGCGGTTACTGAAGAAAATATTATCGAGGTTAGCAACAGCCCCTGGAGAGCTCAAGTAGTGGTTGTAAAGACCGGGGAGAAGCATAGGATGGTCATTGATTATAGTCAGACCATCAACAGGTATATGCATCTCGATGCGTACCCTCTCCCCCGCATATCTGATTTGATCAATCAGATTGCACAACCCAAGGTCTTTTCCACGGTGGATCTCAAATCTGCCTACCACCAGCTCCCCATTCGCCCGGACGACCGCAAGTACACTGCATACGAAGCTGATGGGCAGCTCAACCACTTCCCAATGGTTCCCTTCGGTGTCACAAATGGGGTCTCAGTCTTCCAACGGGAAATGGACCAGATGGTTGACCGATACGGTTTGCGAGCCACGTTTTCGTACCTCGACAATGTCACCATCTGCGGCCACGACCAGCAGGACCACGACACCAACCTCCGCAAATTTCTCCATACCGCCAGTCTCCTTAACCTGACCTATAACAAGGAGAAATGCGTATTCAGCACCGATCGTCTAGCCATCCTCAGCTACGTAGTGCACGATGGGGTCATAGGCCCCGACCCCGAACGCATGTGCCAACTCATGGAGTTCCCCCCTCCCACATTGGTCCAAGGCCCTGAAACGTTGCCTGGGTTTTTTTTTTCATATTACGCACAGTGGGTCCCCAATTACACGGACAAGGCCCGCCCAGTAATCCAATCCACAGTTTTCCCCCTGTTGGCAGTGGCCCGCCAGGCCTTCAGTCACATAAAGGCAGACATCGCAAAGGCCACGATGCACGCAATCGATGAATCCCTTCCCTTCCAAGTCGAGAGCGACGCATCCGACGTAGCTCTGGCAGCCACACTCAACCAAGCGAGCAGGCACGTGACCTTCTCACGCACCCTCCATGCTTCTGAAATCTGCCATTCCTCCATTGAAAAGGAGGCCCAAGCCATAGTAGAAGCTGTGCTGCATTGGAGGCATTACCTGGCCGGCAGGAGATTCACTCTCCTCACTGACCAACAGTCGGTACCTTTCATGTTCGATAATGCACAGCGGGGCAAGATAAAGAATGATAAGATCTTACGGTGGAGGATCGAGCTCTCCACCTACAACTACGAGATCTTGTATCATCCCGGGAAGCTAAACGAGCCTCCTGATGCCCTATCCCGCGGCACATGTGTCAACACACAAGTGGACTGACTCCGGACCCTCCACGATGATCTCTCCCACCCGGGGGTCACTCGTTTCTTCTATTTTATCAAAACCCGCTACCTGCCCTACTCCATTAAGAAGATCAGGACCACCACCAGGAACTGCTAAATCTGCGCGGAGTGCAAGCCGCGCTTCTACCGGCCAGAGAAAGCGCATCTGGTGAAGGCTTCCCGCCCTTTTGAAAGCCTCAGCATGGACTTCAAAGGGCCCCTTCCCGCCACCGACCACAAAACATACTTCCTGAATGTGATTGACGAGTACTCCCCATTCCCATTCGCCATCCCCTGTCCCGACATGACCGCTGCCACTATCATTAAAGCTCTCCACAGCATCTTTACCCTGTTCGGTTTCCCCGCCTACGTCCACAGCGATAGGGAGTTCTCCTTCATCAGCGACAAACTGCATCAATTCCTGCTCAGCAAGGGCATTGCCTCAAACAGGATGACCAGTTATAACCCCCAGGGAATCGGGCAGGTGGAGAGGGAGAACAGAAAGGTCTGGAAGACCGTCCTATTGGCCCTACGGTCCAGGAATCTCCCAGTCTCCTGCTGGCAGGAGCTCCTCTCCGATGCACTCCACTCCATTCGATCATTACTGTGTACCATGACCAACGAAACACCTCATGAGCGTCTCCTTGTCTTCCCTAGGAAGTCCTCCTCCGGGACCTCGCTCCCAACCTGGCTGGCAGCTCTTGGACCCATTTTGCTCCACAAACACGTGCGGGCGCACAAGTCGGACACGCTGGTCGAGAGGGTCCACCTCCTTCATGCTAACCCTCAGTACGCCTATGTGGCGCCTGCTGGATCCCCACCAACACACCCCTCACCAACCCCACCCATCCTCCCACCGGCGCACCCCACAGCTGCCCCCTTCCCAGGGGGATCGATCCTTCCACTGGTCCCACCCAGGGGTGATGAAGCTGAAGAAGCCACGCTCCCAGAGTCACGGATGCCCGAGCCGACATCTGCATCACCGTCCAATCTGCAACGATCACGGAGGACGACCAGGCCCCCGATCGACTAATAGCTTCATTATGAAATGTACCTGTAAATAAATACCTGTAAATAATTTGTGTGACATGTAAAAGGCAAAACACTGTACCACCGACGGGTACTGCCATAACCTCCACCACTGTATAACGCGAGACCACCACCCCCGCCGGACTCTTTTTTTTAACAGGGGGTGAATGTGGTAGTCGGTATTAGGGGTATTACGGTACCTAGGTTGGAGGTACCTGGTGCTGTGAGACCATTGGTGTTGGAAGTACCTGATACTGTAAGATCATTGGTGAAGCCTGCCGCTAGTTCAGCCCAGTAAGGCGGAGTATAAGAGTCTGTGTTTCCCTATCTGCTGCATTCTGTACCTGCGCTGCTGGGGAAAACATCTAGTTCAATAAAGCCTTCAATTGTCCTACAATCTCGCTTCGGGAGTTATTGATCGTGCATCAACATCATCGAAAAGTAAAAGAGGAGAAATGGAGAAAGACAATTGTCCATCAAAAAGCAATTCAACTTTGACAAGAGTGAATATTTTGTGGTGTCTCGGCCAGGGGTGGGGGCAGGGATGGGGGGCTGCCATTCCATAGGGCAGGGACATCACTTTAGATACCTGGGGGTGCAGGTTGCCCGGGACTGGGAGGGGCTCCGTAGGTACAACATTTCTAGTTTGGTGGGGGGAGTGAAAGCTGATCTGGCAAGGTGGGATGGTCTCCCTCTGTCACTGGCGGGTCGGGTACAGGCGGTTAAAATGAATGTGCTGCCGTGGTTCCTGTATATTTTTCAATGCTTGCCGATTTTCCTGCCAACAGCATTTTTAGAGAGATTGAAGGGAGGATTACCTCGTTCATATGGGGAGGGAAGGTGGCCAGAATTTAAAAGGTGCTATTACAGAGAGGAAGGCAGGCAGGGGGTTTGGGTCTTCCAAACCTGACGTATTATTACTGGGCGGCGAGTGTGGAGAAGGTACTGAGCTGGGTCAGAGGGGTTGACTCCCAATGGGTCAGAATGAGGAGAGTTTGTGTCGGGAGTCGGTATTGAAGGCGCTAACAACAGCGTCGCTCCAGAGGTACTCAGGGAGTCTGGTAGTAATAGCTTAGTTGAGAATTTGGAGGCAGTTTCAACAGCACTTCAGGTTGGGGCAGGGTCAAGGGAAATGCCGATTTGGGGGAATCATAGATTTGAGCCAGGGAAGTGGGATGGAAATTTCCGGAGATGGGAGGAGAAAGGAATCAGAACGCTAAAAGATTTGCTTCTTGGGGGTCGTTTTGCAGGATTGAAGGAGCTGGGAGCGAAGTATGGGCTGGAGCAGGGGAAATATTTAGATACATGCAGAATCGAGACTTTGCCAGAAAGGAGATACAGAGCTTCCCAGTAGAGCCGGCTTCCACATTGCTGGAGGAGGTGCTGGCGACAGGGACACTGGAGAAGGGGGTAGTGTCAGCGGTTTACAGGACTATTTTGGAGGAGGAGAAGGTGCCATGAGAAGGGATCAAGGCAAAGTGGGAGGAAGAGTTGGGATAGGGTATGGAGGAAGGGTTCTGGTGTGAGCTTCTCCGGAGGGTGAATGCCTCCACCTCATGTGTGAGTTTGGGGCTGATACAACTGAAGGTGGTGTTAGAGCGCACGTTACAAGGGTGAGGATGAGCCGGCTCTTTGAGGGGGTAGAAGGTGTGTGTGAACGTTGCGGGGGAGGCCCCGCAAACCACGTTCATATGTTTTGGTCCGGTCCAAAGCTGGAGGATTACTGGAAGAAGATGTTTAGGGTAATCTCTAAAGTGGTGCACGTGAAACTGGACCTGGGCCCTAGGGAGGCCATATTCGGGGTATCGGACCAGCCGGGGTTGGAAACAGGCGCAGAGGCAGATGTTGTAGCCTTCGCCTCGTTGATCACACAAAGGCGGATCCTGATAGGGTGGAGATCAACCTCCCCACCCTGTGCCCTGGCGGGAGGGCCTGCTGGAATTCTTAACGCTTGAAAAGGTCAAATTTGAACTGAGGGGAAGGATGGAGGGGTTCTACAATTCATGGGCGTTATTCATTATGTACTTTCGAAAATTGGATCACATCGAACATTAGGGGGGTTGGGGGCCGAGAGGGTTGTGGGGAGGGGGACTGTATGTGTTAATGGTGACTGTGGGTCATTCCTGATTCCTTTTTGTCATTTGTCTTTTGTTAACATGCGGGCTAATGTCTGGGGGTTGGTGGGAGGATGGGACTGTTATTATTGATATGGGGATTGACATTACATTTGTTACTGATTATTGCTTATTGTTGGGTGTAAATTTGGGAGGAAATGTGAAAAAGGAGAAGAATAAAAAAATATTTTTAAAAAAGCAATTCAACTAATAACTCTTTTATTTAGGGCCATGAAGTAATTTAAGCCTGACCTCATGATAGCAATGGCACAATGATGTGCTTGAATTTATATCACAGTAAGAAGTCTTACAGCACCAGATTAACGTCCAACAGTTGGACTTTAACCTGGTTTTGTAAGACTTCTTACTGTGCTCACCCCAGTCTAATGTTGACATCTCCACATCATGAATTTATATCATTCATATTGTGCGCTTCGAATCAAAGCAAGATTAATAGTTTCAATGAAGCCCATCAAATTCATATTGAATGTGATATGAAATCAAAATGGAGAAAACAATGTGGGTGAATTTTATGGAGGCGACAGTGGTCTGACCTGTTAGCTGGAGACCCAGAAAGAGACCTGTGTTGCCTGCTCCGGAAAGACCCACTGGTATTACCTGTCTCTCGGGCAATTAAATGGCAGCAGGCGGTCCTTATCTGGAATCAAGGGAAATCCCGCCCACTAAGAGCAACTGGCCAATCAGCATCTCCAGGTAAGTGGTGCCATGGCCCCCCAGTGACAACAGGCCTGCCTGTAGCTGGGTTGAGATCAGTGGTGATGGATTGAGAATCTTCAGTGCTCATTAAGGGTATCAATTAGCAGCTGGGTGGGAGGTTTATGGAGCAGGTGGGAGGGGTGGGCCCATGGCGGTTTGGGAGGCCGAGGGTGATGGCATTGTCATTCTTTTCAACTGTTCACCAGGTATACTCCCATTTCAATTGTTTTGTGTTGGATATGAGGTTGTCAGCGGGGCTATTTGGGATGGACTATTTGGTGATCATGGTCTCAGATCACACACCGCATCTAGTGGACTTGCACGTGGAAAGTGGGGATTCGCAGTGGCTGCAGCAGAGGTAAGATGAACTCTGTGGAGCTAAACAGGATGGATGAGGTTTCCATCTCCCTAGTGGGGTAAACGCTGAATGTGGTGATCCGGGGGGGGGGGGGGGGGGGGGGGGAGTTATTTTGATCCGGTCACATAAAAATAGGAGAGCGACTAGAAAGGCAAAGATTAATGGAGGCCATTTTGGAGGTGGATCAGAGATACTTGGCTGCTAATGAAGCTCCAGATGGAGTTTGAACTTGTGTCTACCGGAAGGCGGTGGGGCAGCTGTGTCGAGTCAGGGGGACAATGTATGAGTACGGGGGAAAAAGCCAGCAGGATGCTTGCATATCAGTTGAGATGGCAGGTGGCGGCAAGGGAAATTGGCCGGATGAAAGATTTGGAGGTAAGGTGGTCAGTGAGGCAGGGGAGGTAAACAGGATATTTGAGGCCTTTAACGCAAGCTCTCCAGCTTGAAGCCTCCGATGGGGGATGAAGGCGTGAGACGGTTTTTGGATGGACTGGAGTTCCTGGTGGTCAAGGAGGGGAAGGTTCAGGGATTGGGTGGCCTGATCGTGCGGGGGAAGTAATGGAGTGCGTTGGTTTGATGCAGATCAGGAAGGCCCCGGGTCTGGACGGGCTCCCAGCAGAGTTTAATGAAAAGTTTGTCATGGAATTGGGACACCTACTAGTGTGTAATGAGCTTGTCAGTATGGGGCAAGCTGCCACCCACGTTATCTCAGGCTTCAATTTTTCTTATTTTAAAAAAGGATAAGGATACAGAGAAATGTGGATCATACTGCCCGATATCGCTGCTGAATGTGGATGTGGAGCTGTTAGCGAAGGTGCTGGCAACGCGTATAGAGGACTGTGTCCAGGGGTGGTAGGCGAGGAACAAACGAGGTTCGTGAAAAGGCACAGCTGTCGGCGAATATTAGAGGGCTGTTGAATGTGATCATGATGCCTCTGGAGGGCCAGGAAACGGAGGTGTCCGGGTTGAGTGGGCGTATTTATTTGAGATGTTGGGACGGTTTGGGTTTGGGCAGGGATTTGTAGATTGAGTTAGGTTGCTGTATAGGGCCCCCATGGCGAGTGTTCGTACGAACAATGTGAGTTTGGGATATTTTGGTCTGCACTGGGAAACGAGGTAAGGGTGCCTGCTGTCTCCGTTGCTTTTTGTCTTGCTAATCGAGCCTCTGATAATGGCACTTAGAGCCTCGAGGTGGGGGGAGGGGGCGGGAGGAGGGGGGGGGGGCACATGACGCAGGGATGGAGCATCGAGCCTCACTATATGCAGGTGACCTTCCTCTGTAAATTACAATCCCGGTGGAGAGCTTTGAGAGACCATGGAGATATGGGGTGAGCTTGGCTTGTTCTTCAGGTATAAACTCAACATGGGAAGAGCGAGGTAATCCCGGCCAATGCGAGGACGGGGGCGAAGGACTTGGGGATGTTTCTGTTTCGGCTGGTTGGGGTGAGTTTCCGATACCTGGGGACATGGGTGGCGCATAGTTGAGCCCAGCTGCACAAGCTGAACTTGGCGAATCTGGTGGAGACCATTTTATTTTTTTTTAAATAATTTTTATTGAAATTTTTACAAAATATAAACATCTTAAATCTATTAACAAACAACCGCGGTAACACCCCAAGAACAATACCCCCCCAGCTTCAAAAGCAACTTCAAACAAAAGGAAAAAGAAAAAAAAAAGATCCCCCAAACAACAAAAGGGACAGAGATAGCACCTGCCACATCCCACAGACCCATGTACACAGTTCTCCCTCCCCCTAATCCAAACCCCCCCCCCCCCCCCCCTCCCTCCCTCCCTCCCCCTGGGTTGCTGCTGCTGTCGGCCTATTTCCCTACCATTCCACCAGGAAGTCCAGGAAAGGCTGCCACCGCCTGAAAAACCCTTGTACTGATCCGTACTGATCCCCTCAGGGCAAATTTCACCCTCTCCAATTTAATGAACCCTGCCATGTCATTGATCCAGGCCTCCACGCTTGGGGGCCTCGCATCCTTCCATTGGAGCAAGATCCTCCGCCGGGCTACTAGGGATGCAAAGGCCAGAACACCGGCCTCTATCACCTCCTGCACTCCCGGCTCCACTGCCACCCCAAAGATTGTGAGTCCCCAGCCTGGCTCGACCCTGGATCCTACCACCCTCGACACCGTCCTTGCTGCCCCCTTCCAAAACTCCCCCAACGCTGGGCATGCCCAGAACATATGGGCGTGATTCACTGGGCTCCCCGAGCACCTAGCACACCTGTCCTCGCCCCCGAAAAACCTACTCATCCTCGTCCCAGTCATGTGGGCCCTATGCAGCACCTTGAACTGAATGAGGCTAAGCCTCGCACAGGAAGAGGAGGCCATCGAGCCCCCCATTTCTCCCCTGTACCGTCTCCAATTCTCTCTTTCCAGGACATCCACCCACGTCCCCTCCTCAATCTCCTCACCCAGCTCCTCTTCCCATTTACCCTTCAGTTCCTCCACCGAGGCCTCGTCAACCTCCTGCATTATCTGGTATATGTCCGAAATCCTCCCACCTCCAACCCACACCCCCGAGAGCACCCTGTCCCGTACCCCATGTGGGGGCAACAAGGGGAACCCTTCCATCTGCCGCCTGGCAAACGGCCTAACCTGCATGTACCTAAACATGTTCCCCGGGCAGGGCCGGCCCAAGGTACCGGCAACTCGGGCAGTCGCCCGGGGCGCCATGTGCTAGGGGGTGCCAGAGACTCAGGTCCCGCGCATGCGCAGTTGGGCCGGTGCCAACCAGCGCATGCGCGGTGGCCGCCCTCCCCCAGGGCGGCCTCCCCCTCCGTCCGCCCCCCCCTCCGCCGTCCCCCCGCCCCCCAACCCCCGGCCGCCCCCCCCCTCCGGCCGCCCCGCCCCCACTCCGGTCGCCCCGCCCACGCCTCCGGCCGTCCGGCCCCTCCCGTCCGCCCCCCCCTGCCAGTCCTCCTGCCCCCCCACCTCGGCTCCGCCCCCCTCACCCCCCCCCCCCCCCCCCCCCTCCGCCCCCCCCCACTCGACCCACCCCGCCTCGGCACCCCCCCGCCTCAGCCCCCCCCCCCCCCCCCCCCCCCACCTCGCCCCCCCCCCCGCCTTGGCCCGCCCCCCCCATCTCGGCCCCGCCCCCCCCGCCTCGGCCCCCCCCTGCCTCACCCCCCCCGCCCTCGGCCGCCCCCTCAGCCCCCCCCCCTCGGCCCCCCCCCCACCCCCCCCCCCTCGGCCCCCCCCTTGGCCCCCCCCTGAAGGGCGCTGAAGTTCAGCTTGCCCGGGGCGCCAGCAACCCAAGGGCCGGCGCTGTCCCCGGGGGGAGCCCAAACTTCCCCTCTAACTCCCCCAAGCTCGCGAACCTCCCCTCCACAAACAGGTCCCTCAACCTCCTAACCCCTGCCCTGTGCCAGCCCAGAAATCCGCCATCAATGCTCCCTGGGACAAACCGATGGCTCCCCCGTATCGGGGCCTCCATCGAGCCCCCCATTTCTCCCCTGCACCGTCTCCATTGCCCCCAAATCTTGAGGGTAGCCGCCACCACCGGGCTCTTGGTATACCTCGTTGGAGGGAGCAGCAATGGCGCCGTTACTAGCGCTTCCAAGCTCGTGCCCACACAAGACACCGCCTCCATCCTCTTCCATGCTGCCCCCTCCTCGTCCATTACCCACTTGCGCACCATCGCTGCGTTGGCAGCCCAATAGTACCCACAGAGGTTGGGCAACGCCAGCCCCCCCTATCCCTGCCTCGTTCCAGAAACACTCTTCTAACCCTCGGAGTCCCATGCGCCCTCACAAATCCCGTGATACTCCTGTTGACCCTCCTAAAAAAGGCCTTCGGGATAAGGATGGGAAGGCACTGGAACAGGAACAAAAACCTCGGGAGCACCGTCATCTTAACGGACTGCACCCTCCCCGCCAGTGACAGCGGCAACATGTCCCATCTCTTAAACTCCTCCTCCATCTGCTCCACCAACCTTGTGAGGTTGAGCTTGTGCAGGGCCCCCCAGCTCCCCGCCACCTGGACCCCTAGGTACCTGAAGCTCTTCCCTGCCTGCTTCAATGGGAGCCTACCAATCCCCTCCTCTTGATCCCCCGGATGTACCACAAACACCTCACTCTTGCCCAAGTTCAACTTATACCCAGAGAAACCCTCAAATTCACTAAGAATCCTCATCACCTCCGAGGATGCCATGGCCATGCCATGGCCAGGGGCTCAATTGCCAACGCGAAGAGCAAGGGGGACAGGGGGCACCCCTGTCTCGTCCCCCGGTACAGCCGAAAGTACTCCGACCTCCTCCTATTTGTGGCTACACTCGCCATCGGGGCCTCGTAGAGCAGCTTCACCTACCGGATAAACCCCTCCCCAAACCCAAACCTCTCCAACACCTCCCACAAATACTCCTACTCAACCCTATCGAAGGCCTTCTCCGCATCTAATGCCACCACTATCTCCGCCTCCCCTTCCACAGCCGGCATCATAATGACGTTGAGGAGCCTTCGTACGTTTGTGTTCAACTGCCTTCCCTTCACAAACCCCGTCTGGTCCTCATGTATGACCCCGGGCACGCAATCCTCTATTCTAGTGGCCAGGATCTTTGCCAGCAGCTTAGCGTCGGCGTTCAGCAGCGAAATCGGCCTATATGATCCGCACTGCAGAGGGTCCTTGTCTCGCTTCAGGATCAAGGAAATCAGCGCCCGTGACATAGTTGGGGGCAGAGCACCCCCCTCCCTTGCCTCGTAAAAGGTCCGGACCAACAGGGGGACCAACAGGTCCAAATATCTTTTATAGAATGCCGCCGGAAACCCATCCGGCCCCTGGCGCCTTCCCCGACTGCATGCTCCCTATCCGTTTGACCACCTCCTCCAGCTCGATCGGCGCCCCTAGTCCCTCCACCTGCTCCTCTTCCACCCTCGGGAATCGCAACTTGTCCAAGAAGCGCCCCATTCCACCCCCCTCCACCGGGGGCTCCGACCGGTACAGTTCCCCATAGAAG
Source organism: Scyliorhinus canicula (assembly GCF_902713615.1). Classification (NCBI taxonomy): domain Eukaryota; kingdom Metazoa; phylum Chordata; class Chondrichthyes; order Carcharhiniformes; family Scyliorhinidae; genus Scyliorhinus; species Scyliorhinus canicula. The sequence continues at coordinate 125,144,399 of NC_052158.1, read as the reverse complement.
TCCCTGAAGACCCCACTAACATCTACCCCCCTCCGCACCACATTCCCAGCTCTATCCATCACTCCCCCAATCTCCCTGGCCGCATCTCGCTTCCGGAGCTGGTGCGCCAGCATACTGCTCGCCTTCTCCCCGTATTCATACACCACCCCCTGTGCTTTCCTCCACTGAGCTTCCGCCTTTCTGGTAGTCAATAGGTCAAATCTGGCCTGAAGGCTACGCCTCTCCCCCAGCAATCCCTCCTCTGGGGCCTCCGCATATCTCCTATCCACCTGCACCATCTCCCCTATCAGTCTCTCCCTCTCCCTCTGCTCCCCCCTCTCCCTATGGGTTCGGATGGAGATCAATTCCCCCCTCATCACCGCCTTCAATGTCTCCCAGACCATCCCCACCCGAACCTCCCCGTTATCATTGGCCTCAAGGTACCTCTCGATACACCCCCGAACCCTCTCGGCCACTTCCTCGTCTGCCAGCAGCCCCACCTCCATGCGCCAGAGTGGACGTTGGTCCCTCTCTTCCCCCAGCCCGAGGTCCATCCAGTGCGGTGCATGATCTGAAATGGCAATGGCGGAGTATTCCACTTCCTCCTCCCTCGACACCAAACCCCTGCTCAGGACAAAAAAATCAATCCTCGAGTAGGCCTTATGTACGTGGGAGGAAAACGAGTATTCCCTGGCCCTTGGTCTCGCAAACATCCAGGAGTCCACCCCCCCATCTGGTCCATGAAGCCCCTCAGCACCTTAGCCGCCGCCGGCCTCCTACTCGTCCGGGACTTGGATCGATCCAATGGGGGATCCAGTACGGTGTTGAAGTCCCCCCCCATGATCAGGCCCCCCACCTCCAGGTCCGGAATGTGGCCCAACATACGCCGCATAAACCCCGCATCGTCCCAATTTGGGGCATAAACATTCACCAACACCACCCGCTTCCCCTGTAGCTTGCCACTCACCATCACATATCTCCCGCCACTGTCAGCCACCACATTTAATGCCTCAAATGACACCTTCTTCCACACCAGGATCGCCACCCCCTTACTCTTCTCATCCAGCCCTGAGTGGAATACTTGGCCCACCCATCCCTTCCTCAGCCGAACCTGGTCCACCACTCTCAGGTGTGTCTCCTGGAGCATGGCCACATCCGCCTTCAGTCCCTTCAGGTGCGCAAATACCCGGGCCCGTTTGACCGGCCCATTCAGCCCCCTCACATTCCAGGTTATCAGCCGGATCCGAGGGCTCCCTGCCCCCCTCCCCTGCCGATTAGCCATACCCCATCCCTTGCCCACCCCCGGCTAGCGTCCCCCGCTCTGCCAGTTTCCCACGGCGGCAACTCCCCCCCTCCAGCACCCCCTGTGTCCTCCAGCTCCTTCCTGACCGTTTCAGCAGCAACCCGGTACCTCCCCTCCCCTTCCCCCCCCAGGCTAGGACCCCTCCTAGCCGCGCCCCTCCCTCCACAGCACTCCCGTGAGCCAGCTAACTTCTGCTGACCCCGGCGACTCCCGCCCTACCTTCGGCTCCTCCCCACGTGGGACTGCCCCTCCTCCATTGTGCCCGTCAATGGGTCCCCCCTCCCCCCGCTCTTGCGCGGGAAAAGAAAACAACCAGCAACGACCCGTGCTTCTCAGCCCCGGCCCCGCCCCCACCATCTCACAGCGCGGGAAACCCGCAGAATTAGAATTAGAATTAGAACAGTACAGCACAGAACAGGCCCTTCGGCCCTCGATGTTGTGCCGAGCAATGATCACCCTACTCAAACCCACGTATCCACCTGATACCAGTAACCCAACAACCCCCATTAACCTTATTTTTTTTTAGGACACTATGGGCAATTTAGCATGGCCAATCCACCTAACCCGCACATCTTTGGACTGTGGGAGGAAACCGGAGCACCCGGAGGAAACCCACGCACACACGGGGAGCACGTGCAGACTCCACACAGACAGTGACCCAGCCGGGAATCGAACCTGGGACCCTGGAGCTGTGAAGCATTGATGCTAACCACCATGCTACCGTGCTACCCGCACTTTCGCCCTGCCGGGCCCCGCCTCCTCCAGGGCCACTCCCATTGTCAGTCCCCCCCACCAGCTCCCCGAACACCCCGTTTACCCCTCTGCCCGAACCCGTCCACCCGATCCCTGCTTGAAAACCCATATAGATAAAACAGTACGACATCACCCCACCCACCCTAAGGCCAACCCACTTCTTACACTAAACCAAGCAAATGCAAATACAGTATTATACAACATCCCCCATCTTAGACCCTCAGTTTGAGTCCAATTTCTCGGCTTGCACAAAGGCCCACGCCTCCTCCGGGGACTCAAAATAATGGTGCCGATCCTTATAGGTGACCCCCAGACGCGCCGGCTGCAACATGCCGAACTTCACACTCCGTCTATGGAGCACCGCCTTCGTCCGGTTAAACCCGGCCCTCCGCCTCACCACCTCCGCACTCCAGTCCTGGAAGATCCGCACCTCCGTGTTCTCCCATTTGCTGCTCCGCTCCTTCTTGGCCCACCGGAGCACACACTCACGATCCACGAACCGATGAAACCGCACCAACACCGCCCGCGGCGGCTCGTTTGGCTTGGGCCTCCTAGCCAGAATTCTGTGGGCCCCCTCCAACTCCAGGGGCCCCTGGAAGGACCCAGCCCCCATCAGCGAGTTTAACATAATCACCACATAGGCCGCTAGGTCCGACCCCTCCAGCCCCTCCGTGAGGCCCAGGATCCGCAAAATCTTCCTCCTCGTCCGGTTATCCAGCTCCTCGAACCGCTCCTGCCATCTTTTATGGAGCGCCTCATGCATCTCCACCTTCCCCACCACGGCCACGACCTCGTCCTCCCTTTCGGAGGCTTGCTGCTACAGCTCCCGGATCGCAGCCCCCTGGGCTGTCTAGGTTTCCATCAGTTCCCTGTTAGTTACCTTCAGGGACTCCAGCAGCTCCAACTTCAGCTCCTGGAAGCAGCGCAGCAGAGTCGCCTGCTGCTCTTGGACCCACTTCCTCAGCTCCTCGAGGTCTCCGCCGGCCGCCATTTTATCTTCCTGCCCCCGTTTTTTCAGAGGTGCTTTCTTCGGCTTTTTCTCTGCCCCACTCCTGGTCCGGACCATGGGACCATTGGGGTCGACTACTGCCCTCTTCCCCCGTTGGGATTCGCTGCTACAGCTCCGTTGGGGACTCTGAAAAGAGCCCCAAAGTCCGTTCTCCGCGGGAGCCGCCGAATGTGCGGCTTAACTGCTCATTGCCGCCACCGGAAGAGGAGACCATTTTAGAGGTGAGATGTTTTGCCACTGTCATTGGCTGGAAGGATCCAGACAGTTAAAATAACGGTGCTACTGAACGTTCTGTTTGTCTTCCAAAATCTCCCCATTTTTGTGCCCAAATCTCTTTTTGGTACCACCAATGGGGTGATTTCGGAGTTTATATGGGCGGGTAAGTTACCCGGTCAGGAGGATGATTTTGATGGGAAACAGACAAAGAGGGGAAGTTATTGCTGCCGAACCTGCTGAATTATAACTGGGCGGCGTACGTTGAGAAGGTCAGGAGGTGGGCTGTGGGGGAGAGGCTGGTGTGGGGTCGGATGGAGGAAGCCTCGTGTCGAGGAACACGTTTAAGGGGCTGTCACCTCTTCTGTTCTCGCTGACCAGGTACTCCATGAACCTGGGAGTGGTATCAGTGCTAAGGGCACGGAATCAATGCCCACAGCATTGTAAGGTGGAAAGTCAGCCACAGTGGATGCTGATATGTGGCATTGACAGGTTTGTTGTGGCAGGCCAGATTCCACGTATAGGGTACAGGAGAGGTCAGGGATAGAATGCTTTTGGGACCTGTTTGCGACAGTGAGAGGGGGGGGGGGGAGCTTTCAGAGTTGGGAGAGCAGAGTTTCAGCTACCGAGGGGGAATGGGTTTCAATATCAGCAAGTTAGACACCTTGTTTCCAAAGTTACCACGCCCGGCGCTGCAAGGTAAGGTAAGGACGAGATGGGGAGGGAAGGATTTGGGACACATATATGGGAGATAATGGAGAGAGAGAGGTCTTTGATGAAGAAAATAAAATGGAAATGGGAAGAGGAGCTGGGGTGGTTGTAGAAGCCGTGCTATGGGGTGGGGCCCTGTGGAGGGTAATCATGCCCTCCTCCCGCACAAGATTGAGTCCCATCCAGTTCAAAGTGGTGCATAGGGCACACATGACATTGCCACGGGTGAATCCCTCAGAGGGGAAAGCTGCCTATGGTCATCTGGTACTAAGGCGACTGCACCTTTATTGGCTCAGAGAAAATCAGACAATATGCTGAGACTGGCTCACTTGTTGCTGGTGAGTATTTGTCTTTACATGTTAGCTGAGGATTTTTTGCTCAGCCTCTATATCCCCTGAGGTCAGAATAACCTGTCATCATTCAGGCTGATCGCAGCTGGTGAAGATAGATGAAATCCAGATGAGAGGTTTCCTTCTTTGTCCCCGAGGAACATTTCAAAAATCTAATACTTAATATCTTCTGGCCTGACACTGCTTTTCTGGAGGCTTGAAGACGGTATTTGATCTGTAAATTTCTGATTTCAAATGATGTGAGGTCTGAATTATGTTGAATGCTGCATTTCAATATATATTTATTTTTTTGAAAATTCCAATTAAGGGGCAATTTAGCGTGGCCAATCCATCTACTTTGCACATCTTTGGGTGGTGGGGGTGAGATCCACATCGACATGGGGAGAATGTGCAAACTCCACACGCACAGTGATCCGGGGCTGGGATCGAATCCGGGTCATCTGCGGCGTGAGGCAGAAGTGCTAACCACTGCGCCCATTTCAATATTTAGAAAGTCCTCACTGTTGTAGGATGTTGGATAAAGTTCAGTATGACTGAAGAATCCTTTGTAGTCATTCATCGGTTAACTGTAAGGCTTTATTAACTCTCAGAACTATTGACACATATACTGTAAAGGGTGCAAGCTCGGAGTTGTCTCCATGCTTGCTAATATATACGGCTCTGTCCCACATTAGGCTGACTCTGGGTGCAGATCATGTGCTCCGTTACACCATTGTGCTGCACTCAGTCCCACATGAACCCTTTCTGTGCCAGACACCTCCCCCAAGTCTTTAGCAAATGTATTTTAAGTGATTACAATTTACCTTTTGTGTTACATTGTTATTACTATTACACTGTATACATTTATATTGTCATTACTACATTATTTCATTCAGCTCAGCAACTATTCTGGTAAGTTGGGTTGCCTTTGTTTCAGAATTACTTCATCAGCAAGTTCGCTACAGCAGTTTCAGAAGGAATAAATCTGTATTTTTATGACTTTCTGCTTAGATCTGATGTACTCCAGTAGTCTAGAAATTCTCTTTTCCAGGATATCCAATTTTCCATTAGGTTTGGCCCTTGGATACATACAAATTGTTCGGGATGAGTGAAATTGATTCATAAATATGTAAAAGTGTAGGTTCTGCTTTAAGAGCTTCCTGAATTTCAAGTTGGCATCACCATTCACTTGGAGACAAAGGGATTTTCTGTGTTAGCAGGTTTGGCAGGCTCTGTTACAATGGGCGATCGCACTCAGCTTGAAAATAATATTTCAATAGTGGCTGCTTGGATCCACTGCCTGCAGAACTCTCTTGGTCAGCGATATGTGGTGAATTTGTCAAATCATGGTTAATTGCTCTCTCACAGCTGAGTTTGGAAGTAATGATTTTCCTGCATTGTTTACATGGTTATTTTTTCCATTTCAGTTTGGATGCCATGAATTCAGGTGTCAACTCAGGACTTGGGTTTTATTGACAGAAACCTGTCGTTAAAGATTTCTCATGACTTTCTGTCGCCAAACGTTTTAAAAGATTTGACTCACCCCTGATCGGATGCACTCTGGGATTTGAAGCTGGACTTCCAAATGAGATTCAAGGGAGTGCTACCTGGCAGCACGATAGCACAGTGGCTAGCACTGTGGCTTCACAGCGCCAGGGTCCCAGGTTTGATTCACCGCTGGGTCACTGTCTGCGCGGAGTCTGCACGTTCTCCCTGTGTGTGCGTGGGTTTCCTGTGGGTGCTCCGATTTCCTCCCACAGTCCAAAGGCATGCAGGTTAGGTGGATTGGCCATGATAAATTGCCCTTAATGTCCAAAAAAAAAAGGTTAGAAGGGGTTATTGGATTACGGGGTAGGGTGGAAGTGAGGGCTTAAGTGGATCGGTGCAGACTCGATGGGCCGGATGGCCTCCGTCTGCTCTACATGTTCTATGTTCTATGAGTCTACTACTGTAGTATTGAATTTAAATTTCTGCCTCCAGCTTCCAACCTTTGGGGCGTTTTCCTGCTGATGTTTCCTCTGTGCCTCTGCTTCTGGAGCTTCTTTTCACTTTAGTTGGCTTTGCTGAAGTTTTTCCTCAGTCTTCCTGCATTGTAGTTTTTCTCTGCATTTTCTGCAAGGGCTTGGGGCTTGCCACCGTGCTGTAGGATGTTAGATACAGTTCAGTATGTCTGAAGAAGTCTTCTTAGTCATATGTAAGTTAACTGCAAGTCTTTATTGACTCTTGTAACCTTTACTGTATGTTCATAATTAGTTCTAAGCTATGAGCTGTCAACATGTTTACTGGCTCTGTCCAACAATAGACTGACCCTGGGAGCAGGTCATGTGCTTACATCTCTTTGTGGACAGCTTTATATTCAGTCCCACATTGACCCTGCTTGTGTCAAACCTTTATACAACACTCACCAATCTGTGGTGGCCAGTTTCTATCCACCCGCAAACTCGGATGTTAAAATAGGTGAGGTGAGAGAATGCTGTGGGACTGGCAGTAAACACCAACAGTGTGTAAACACCCAACAAGTGTCCTACTTTGATCAGGTTGCACACTATCTGAGGCCTACTGCTGTTAGGATACTGGACCAGGCCCCAATTTTTGTTAGGATACCGGACAAAAAAAACCCAAACAATTTAAAATTTATAAAACTGTGAGGCAATGATATTAATCCCAGGAGCAAGGACTCTGACAAATAGGTATATTGTATTTTAATACAAACTTTGATTTAAACACAGATTAAACCATATTAACATCAAAGAAAATAGCTTTACAATTAACAGTTAAACAATTCTTTAAAAAAAGGAAAATCTTTATCTGCACCTGCCACTACATATTCCAACGAAATAACTCAATACAGTTCAAAATCCACCCATAAATAAAGTTAGCAATCAGGGTTACTTGATGTTCTCTGTGCAGACCTTTGGAGAGAGACCCTTTCAGGTAACAACCTGAAATTCCTTCAGCCTTGTCAAATTCATTTCCTACGGCAAAACTTCCAAAACCACAGTCAGACCTGGCATCTCCCATTAATTAGATCATCTGTATCTCACTAAGATTTCCCATGGCCTGTTTAGCCAGGACTAAACACCACTCCTTCATAAATTATCTACATCCCAGGGAGTCTCCTTTCTATAAACAATATTCCATTGGCCAAAATAAAAACAATTACTGTGGATGCTGAAATCTGAAACCAAAACAGAAAATATCAGACAATCACAGCAGTTCAGACCGCACCTGTGGAGAGAGAAGGGAGCTAACGTCTGGAGTCTGGATGACTCTTTGTCACACAGCACGTGCCTTTTTACAACAGTGGTTAATATTGAATGAGACTTACATGATTCTTTGAAAAATGTACAGAAACTATTTCTAAAAATCGTTTTATAGAAAATATATTGGGTGGGATTCTCGATCACGCCAGCCCTGTTTTCCAGCAGGATCCTCCGCTCTGGCAGCCAGCGGATGGGGGTTCCCATTGTGGCCATCCCACGGTGTTGGGAAACCTGCAGGCGTGGGTGCGGTGGCAGCAAAGCGGAGGATCCTGCCAACGGACAATTCCACAGATTGCCTGTATGATTATGGGGCACGATTCAGCAACCACTCCGCGCCGGGCTGATCGTGAGTCACCCGACTCGCACTGCCCGGCACGATCTGGATCACACCTTCGCTGGGCAAGATACAAATCTGCATATTCAAATGAGCAATTTGTCTCATTTAAATACCTGGATGCCGTATGCACCTGCGCCCGGAGTCAATGGCCACATGTGTCAGGGTTCACCAGGGCGCCGTTTAGCACTGGATTCCACAAATGTGGACCAGGCATGATGGCACCTCAGGGGAGGGGGGGATCTCGCAGGCCGTTAGAGACCCCTGGATCTGGGACAGAGTAGGGTGGAAGCCTGGCACTCCCCCAGCACCCTGGGAACCATGGCACTGCCAGGGACACTGCCAGGGTGCAAGACTGGCAATATCAACGTACCCGGGTGCTAGGTTGGCAGTGCCGGGTGGGCCCAGGGCGGGAGCCTTGCCCATAAGAACAGAGGTGAGAAGGGGGTTTGAGGGACCCAGGAAAAGTTATGGGGGGTTTCCTGAAAGCGGGCATGGCGGGTGTTGAAAGGGGGGGGGTCTAGAAATTGGGGAAGCCTTCCATATGGCACCCCGATCTGCGAGGAGATCAGCTTGTCTGTGCAGGATGGCTGCCTAACTGTGGGCCTCAGAGGGGAGAAACTCCCTGAGGCCCAAATCCTGCAAAGTGCAGGTGAATAGCGGGGTGAAATCACGACATTGCAGCCACTATGAAACACCCTGCCAAAATTACCTAAGAGCGGACTTGAACTTTTGACCCACTGAATCATGCCCTATATTAACAACGTTAGCTCCCTTCTCTCTCCACATGTGCTGTCAGATCAGCTGAGATTCTTCTTATTCTATGTGTTTGCGATTCCATTAGCCAGCTATATGCAAACAAATAAATGGTGAAAATCAATGATTCCCTCGCTTTAACGACACCTTAATAACAGCGTTAGATACTCTGCCTATATGTATTTTAAACCATGGTTTTTAACAACATTACTGTCACAAATATAAAATACAATATATAACAATTTCCTACATTGATTACATTGCAAAAGATGCTGCTCTTCCAGCACTGTAGGTAATTCTGCACATCCCGGGGTGAGGTAAGGGCTGCATGCAGTCCAGCATCTTTCTCTGTGCTAACATTGTTTATTCTCCTCTTAAAGTCCATGTTGTAAGTTTATGTAAATGTTTTAATTCCCCAGTGACAGTTGAAGTAAATGTTACAAGAGAAAGCTGTTCATTTGCTCTGAGCCTATGTTTGTGTATTAATAGAGCACATTTCGAGGGAGACTCCATCCATAGCAGGTTGAGAGAACTGCGATTTTAACTGTTAGATTGGGTGAGATTCAAACCGCATTTTGGGCGAGTTTGGCGGGTTTTTTCCCGTCGGCTGTTGGCAAGATCACTGCCTGTATTCAACGGCACTTAGTACCGAAATGAGCCCTCATGTGAATCTCGCCATTACTGGCTGTCTCGTTGTCTGATTCACCCGATTCGCCGCTAACAGGGGGGCTGCTTTTAACGCTCTCCCTCACCACTCACTCCCAGTCACACACAGCATGGCAGGGCGCAGACCTGCTCTTCGCTTTGGTGATACCGACCTGGCCATTCTTCAACGTCGTGGATGTGAGACGCGACATCCTGTTTTGTCCGAGAGGGTCAGAGACCCAGCAGCAGGATCACCAATACCGCCTGGGAGGCAGTGGCAGGCTAATGACCTCCACCGAGTTGCATTGGTCTCTCTCCTGGCATCAGTTCCGCCTTCGCCCCTCAAATTCCCAAACCCTCTCTCCCACAGGTACTGGCTGACACCTCACGCCGATCTTCCTGCTTGATCCTCAGAACCCACTGGCAGCCACCAGCACAGCCCCTTCATGTCTGTCATAATATCCACTCATGTATATAATGAGATGCAGACAGGCAGTGATTGACACACTGGATAACCAATGAACACCCATGCACAGAACAACCAATCACCAGACAGGACACCACCACTAAAAGCCCACAGGGCATTAAGACTCTCCCTCTCTCACAGGACACAGCTACTGACATAGTTAGAGTGCACAGGTAGTGAGCATCTCCAGTGGTAGGAGCTAGTCGGTCAAGCCAATAGGAGGTTATCAGTTAGGTTAATAGAGTGTCAACCCACAGCAGATTATGTACAGCAATCGGCAAGTTCAATAAAACAGTGTTGGACCATCTCCTCTGTCGGAAACCTGTTTCTAGTTTCGCTGCAGCCAGTTGCAGTCGATGTTAGACCAACGCAGATAACACATCAATGACCAGGTGCGGTGCCCTCATGCCACCTGCTATAGACCTCCTGATCCATCAAGCGAGCGGCTCACAATGCCCTCTTTGTCCCTGCAGGAGAAAGGAGTCCAGAATAAACAGGAAAGGGCAAAGACGGAGGGGCTGGAGTCCCAGAGATCCGAGTCCTCGCCCCCTATGAGAAACGGGCCCTTGAGATCGCGAGGTTGACCGAGGAGAAAGCAGTCACCAACAGCGAGGGTGATCTACATCACAGAGGTAAGGACCCGTGCCCCTTCACCCAGAGGACCTGGCTCAATGAGTAGTTTATGTCAGACAAAATGATCCTCCCCTCTCTCTGATCACATGACCATTGTCTCACAAGACCTCCATCTGATAAGGCACAGCCATCCGGTGCCGTTATCCCCCCCTGCCACCCAAGAGATGGCCTCGAAGGCGAGCTCTGAGGAGACCACTGCAAGGCTCACAGCTATCACCCCCGCCTTCCACCAGCATAGGCACATACCATCGTGGGAGACACTGTGGGGCACACTAGTGAGTACCACACAGTTGCTGGTGCACATCAGGTGGAGGCAGGAACATCCATGGGAGACAGGACTCAGCTGGGTTGCAGTCAGATGCAAGTCTCCGGACACTTCTCTCAGAGCTGATGCAGGTAACAGGAGACAGCCATGACATTCAGGAGGGAGTCATGTACATTCCAGTAACTGCATAGCCTGTTGGAAAAGTTCCAAAGGCTTCAGTTGTAGGGATGCTGCTGACCATGTGTGGCACCGAGGCCAAACTGCTAGGTGGCGGCTGCAGTCGAAAACCTGGAGCACGAAGTCCGCGTCTTAGTGGTGGTGCCCAAGGCATGGCTACGTCTTTAACGAACATGGCCAGGACCTCAACTCATGTCCCAGTCGCTGAGGGCATCTCCCATATGCAGGTGGACTTGCCAAGGAACTCCAGTCTGAGGACAGTGCTGAGGGGTTGACACCATGTGTAGACAATCGTAGTCATTAGGACTGCAGAGCCAGATGACTCAAAGGCCTATGGAGCTCACTCCAGCTGACCCTCCATCCCATGGAGATCCCAGGTCGCAATGGGCCCATCAGAGAAGCGCTGGAGGCAACCCGGGGGCTTCCACCGAGGAGGAGAACGGGTCTCTCCAGTTCCCCCTAATACCCCCCTTGGGACACTGGCGCATCGCAAGGGCAGTGGGCATAACGGGGTGGCACGGCGATGCCTCTGACACTGATAAGTTGGCCAGGGCCCTCTGGTTCCAGGCCCTCCAGAGGAGATCTGACAAGGGCATCAAAGGCCCAGGGTGTGGAAAGCAGTAGGTTGCCTCCACCTATGAAGACCCTCCTGGGCACACATCTAAATGTAGTAGTAGTCCACAAAAGATTAAGCAGCTTGAGGAGCACTGAGTGGGCACGGTGGGGGGGGGGGGGGGGGGTCACTATCTGTAGCTAGGGGAATGGACATGTCAATTGTTCACTATTTTTAATTGTGGAATGAATTGGAGAAGGAGATGAATTGGAATGATGGATTCCCATGCCGGGACTATCAAATGCCACAAATCCTCCCCGCCTTTCCATGACTGTCCTGCCTTCGCTCAGAGTGTCATCCAGCAAACCAATTGTGCTGGCAAACCTTGCTGTGCACAGTCACCCCAGGCCACATCAGGAGCCTCTAGAGCCCAGATCTCTGCCGGGAACATTAGGGAGACTGTGCTCAGTACCCTCCCTGACCCACACACTTACCCTTTGGCCACGAGAGATCCAGTGCTGAAACCCTGCTCTTTAGTGTTTGATTGTTGGCAGCTGCCTGTATGATGCTGACACTCCGAGAGTTCAGGCAGTGTTCAGGCATCAAAGATGCTGACACGCAGTGGGCTAATCATCCTCTGAGACATGCACGTGCATCCTGGAGTAGG